>NC_091011.1:68912500-69585000 GCF_041146395.1 Eulemur rufifrons
AGTAGTTGTAATGTTAGAAACAATTGCTGGTCAAGTTCAACTTGTTGCTATTGTTTTTAATTTGCACAGGAGTAGTATCAGAAATTAGTGTCACTGCTTGTATCTAGCTGAATTTTAAACAACAGAACATTAGTTTTTTATGTTGGTGCCACCAACTGTAAATGACATAAGTTAGTTATTACAAAACACAGTAATTAGACTGTTGCAACCATCTAAAACCTTAGGCTTCCAGTCTGTGCTGTTAGTGTTAAGATGTAAAGTGCAATCCTAAGCTAACATTATCTGTGCAAGCACCATAGAAACATTTGCATATCTGCATAGATCTTACAACTGTACTCTTTACCTCCTTGTGATAAAGCTTTGTCTACCTGCAAACACAGTCAAAGGCTACAGCTGCAAACCAAAGCCAACTCTAACCATGGCCAAGAGCTCAAGGACAGAAGCAGCCACATGCTTTGGTCAGCCTTCTGTAAACTTCAATTAGTACAAAGGAACCTTTTCCATGAACTACCTGCTGTTTTCTGATGACCTCTGGGATCTTTTCATTTAGCCCTAAACAAAGAAACAAATATGACAAAAACCACAACTAAAAAAGTTAATTCAGTCACAGAGTAATCTTCTGAGGCCAAAAGTCCATCTAAATGCAATGAAGATTTGCTTTCATTAAAGACAGAGGTGAGGACAAAATCCGCAGTGGAAGTTATGATATGCTAGAAAGCAACAAATGTGGATCACTGACCAAAACGATTATGTACTTGATGCAAATGCAGATTGCATATTGTTATATATAGAGTACTTTGTGTTTTTGTTTTCCCTCATTCAGTCAGTTATTTTCAGTGGTGAATACATGTTGTTAGAGGATGTCTTGTATGGTCTTAATCTTTGTTGTGTACTATTTTTTTATAGTCTTAAGTTATAATGAAAAAACAAAAAGTAGGAACCAAACATAAAAGGTCTAGTAAAGCCAAAAATTAATTTCATATTGATTTTAAAGTGATCTAGCTGAGTTTTTACACTGAAAGCAAAGATTATAGCAATTGTAGTCCATGGTATTTATTTTCAGTCAAACCAAAGTTACATATAATTCTGCCTCTGCTTATACGGGATATTAACATTAACAATACACTCCCTACAAAGACTTGCGCAGGCCAAATTGTTGGAATGCTGGTTTTCTTGACAACTCCAAACCCCAAAACTATGATAATGCGTTATGATGTAGTTGAAAATAGCATAGTCAGATGTTTGCTTAAAAACTAGAAACTTTACGTGTTGCTTTTCATGTGCTGTGCCAAGTCTTGATAATACTTTTTCCCCCAACCAAGGGACCTCATAACCTGATTATGGTTATTGCTTTACAAACAGTTTTGACAGAAGGTGGCTGCTAGAGCTTAACATACACCAGTTCCATGTGATGGAACCGGTTCTTGCAAACTAAGCTCATCATTGATTCTTTGCTGAAGTCAGCAAATAGAGTTAGCGAGATACCCAGTCATCTATCACACCAAATAAAAGGACATAACGGCTTTCAAAAGGGTTTTCCCACTTACCCAAAAGGCTTTCTGAAAGCTTCTACCTCTGCAAAAAAAAAAAAAAGAAAAAAGAAAAAAAAAAAAGAAAAAAATTAGAACAATTATGGCAGATTGCATGAAACGTGAGAACGTCACAGTAACTGCTACTTTTCATTATGTTTGTCTTTGGGTCATGATCAACGAACCGGAAGTTTACAATATGGTATCAAAAGAAAGATTGGTATTGTGAAGGATGGTTTTCAGTCATCTAGGATCCTGCTGTAAGGATTCCCTAAAGGGAAAATGGGTCTTTCAGGTGCATGTTCAAAAGGCTTTGATGGACTGGAAGTAACTGTGAGAGTTGTACCATCAGGAGGGTGGCCTAAGACTACAATGCTAAAGTATGCATACCTCAGTTACAAAACTTTTGAAAGGAAGTCTCAGCCACAGAATGCATATACCTGTAGAGTTTTGCATGGGTTTTATATGAATACAATTTTAAAAAATAGCTGCTTGCACATTATACCAGAAAAACCTCCAAAACTGCAATTGCTTTGAAAATAGATTTTAGGTTTTTTGGAGTTTTCTGAAATGCTTGGTCTGTATTTTGATAATTGTGCATATTATGTAAAAATGTTGGTGGACCCATAAATGACCAGACTTTTTCTAAGAAAAATGTTGCTTTAATGCATTTCATGAATTTTTACTCTTATATCATTGCTTGCTAGGAATAGCAAATCTGCTTTTCTGCATCTGCTTTGCGTAGCTATTGTAAGGCTTTGAACTAATGTATGTATTTATTGCTTGAACTTCTGTGCATACCTTATAAAGCATAATGTCTGACAATTTAAATGGCTCATGTATTCTTGCTTCTATCATAAGCTGATTATGGGGACTATGATCTTTTGTATACAGCAAATTTTAAACTGTAGCACAAACATCTGTTTATGTATTGGTGGAATATACCTGTTTTATTTATCTTTTTTGAGGTAAACTAATTTTTGATACTTTTCATTACTGTGTACTATGTTCATACTTTGAATTCTCTGACGTTAGAAGTCATGGTTGAGAATTGTAACAGCTGTTATTCGTTCTGTATTCATGGCTTTCACTGCTGAATAAAATAAAGGACCAAACCTAGGATTTGAAAGAAAACTGTCTACCTCTAACACCAGGGAGTTATCAGATTTTATTTTACATAGTTTCAGTCTACAAAGACACAATTGCTTAAACCTAGTGGGCTTAAGGCTTATATTCTATGTGGTTGGATTCATGGCACAGTTGTACTGTTTGAAAATCAATTAAAATTTTATGTGAATGTTACAAGTATTTGGTAGAATTACCACTAACTGGGTTTTCTTTAGATAACTCAGCTTTGGAGAAAATGTCATCAGCATTCTGTGTCTACAGCTGCTTAACTTCATAAGAATGCATTTCTTTGTGATTAGGGAATCGAAGAATAGTCAGCTAGGAATAGAGCTACAGAAGTACACTTAAAATAAACCATCCTGGACTTTAATGTCCCTGGGCAGATTCAGTCACAAAATCCAATATGATATTTTGTAAAGTTTTCAAGTTGGGCGTTTACACTTTGGAGAATTTATGAGACTTCATCTTACACATGCCAATATCAATGCACATTTGGACAATAGCTTTGCTAATGCCATAAGGCTATTGAAAGGAACATGGCTTACCCTTGTTATTTCACTAGTTCAGGTTGCAATGAAACGTTTTTTTTGTCCATGAACACTTGGCAAATTTTACTTAGCAAAAAAGAAGGATGTACATTTTACTATAGAATTAATGTATGAACAGTGTGTCACTGCTGTTGGATGTAAAAATGTATATGAAACCATTTCATTCACTTGATTACATTTCTGAAGTATAAATAAAAAAATCTAATTCTTTTTGACCCATTTATAACCACTAGGATTTTATTCTTTCGGAGAGACCATTCTTCAATGCCAGAGCCAAGTCATAAATTTGTGTACACACGTCCCACAATTTGTTTAAAATCATTTCCTTAGGAATTGGGGATTCATAAACCAGACCATACTCAAATTTAGTCAATAAAGGTGGGGGCTGCCTGTCAAATGCATTCCATTAAAAACTATCTTCAGGTTCAAAATTGCCTCCCCACACAGTCATCTCATGTATTTATGTTTTTATTCTAACAGAATTTGACATCATAAATTCTGAACCTTAAAAGATGCCAGGGGAAAACATGAATGCTCTTTTTAACTTTATGACTTTTTTTTACTTTATCCTCTTTTATTATTATTATTTTTTGCCTCTAAATATCAGTCACACCCATGGCATCCTGCCATGGTTCAGGGGAATGTACAGGAATAGAGTAAGTAGCTTTCCAAGGGAATGCATTTTAGGATTATTAGTGATCCGTTCCAAACCTATATTAGTGGTAAAACCAGGCAAGACAGAGTCTTTGCATAAGGAAAATTTACCTTTTTTTTTAACCTCAATATATATTCCTAAAGCTGTCATAATCAGGAGTAAAAGGAAAATGAATATGTTGAGTATATTTTTATTTTATGCATAATTTAATGTTTTCTGTCATCCTAGAGAAAGGATACCTTGACTAAAGAGCTTTCCACGGGATAAAAAATTGTTTAAAAGAAATGTGAACATGAGATTAATTTTTTTGAACCTTAGAATTCACTTTTTTTACTATCAATTAGTTGAAAGTAATGATTAACAACTTGTCCTGTCCAGAATATTTTGTGAACTTACTAAAGGCTATATAATAAGATGTGAATCCAGTCCTGGCATTTTCTGTAATACAGGGAGAACAATTTAAAGATTAAAACTAACAAGAAAGAAGTGAAACTGATTTGGTAAATGTTTTATCCCTGAACCTAAATTCAAACTCATATCATCCTATAGTTTAAAACACTGTGTCACCCAGATATATTGTGCTGTCAGTGGAGGATTCAGCTGCTTTATAAAAAGTTGGTCACTAAATTACTTTTGAATTTTTAAAAAGTAAAAAAAATATATATATATATCAACTTAAAATCTAACTTAGCAGACTGGAAATACAAATGGCAAGTCACATTGTAACTGTTTCTCTGGGCAGGAGTAATGAAAGCTAAGCATCCAACTCCTTACTTTTTCAAGTCTTTTACAAAATGATATTAAGACAAATTCTAACATTTAAATGCTGATGAACGAAAAGAACCTAAGCTACACCTTTTCACTATTTTTCAGTTTTTAAACTGCATAGAAAACTTTTTAAACACTGGGGCACACAATAACTGCAAGAGAATGTGTAATTTGAGAAAATAAAGTTGACATCGCCCACAGTTTGACGTATTGCTCCTTTTACCCTCCCTATGTCCAGTCACCTTCAACACAGCCTCAAAGGAACGATATGACACCTGAGCAAATGGAAAGATCAGCAGTGAGAGAAGTAAAGAGTTCATAATTTTCTGGGAAATTTGCACCTTACAAGTGACTCTGCTGTATACATGCATATGCACTCACACACAGACTTACTTTCAAAAGAAAACAAAATCAAAACCTTAAGCACCAAATGTACATTGTTGATTTCATGCTCTATTTTAAAGGTTTAGTTAAAAGTCCTTGAAACAAATATCAGCCAATCTGTTTCCTAAAGTTGAAGCTGCTCTTATCCCCTAAACTGATGAGTCTTTAGTTTCCAATACTCCTGAAGAAAATAAAAATGTCTGCATTACAGAAATTGTCCCTCCCTTCATATCTGAGTTTCACTGGGGTCAAAGGTTTGATAGCGAACATTCACATGTTCACCCTCCCCTCACATGCAGAGGGGAGGGTGAACAAAAAGAAAGAAAGAAAATGAAAAGAGTTATTAAAGAAAATGTTCCTGCTATGACCAGACGTGATATGTATTTTTTCAACTCTTCATGTCATGATTGTAAAACTGAAGAGGTCATCGATTTGAAACTGGACTAGCTATCTGATTCCCTTCTCAATCACTTGTAGTGATAGCAATTTGCTGTTGCCCTGTGGAAATTGTGCAGAACATCGTGCATGTTCCCATAACAACACCCAGGGATGCTGATACAATGCAAAGCCTCTAAGCCACCATTCTCTCCGTCCCCGTGGAAGCAGCAGACAGAACACCTGACCTGGCCTCACTACTTTACTGTTCTTTAAATATATTGAAATGATGCCATATAAAATGCAACATTTAAAAATTGCCAATCCTCTTTGATCAAATGTGCTGGGGGAAAAAACTCACAAGAAGTCTCAGGAAAAAGTTGTAAAATTAAAAAATGACATTTCTTCTAATACGAAGTTACTATGATCATAAATTCACCCATCTTCTATAAGCCAAAAATATTCAGCTTTTCATAAAAATTTTAAAAAGCTAAGAAATATTTGGGTGAGCACCAAGCTGAGTCCTTGGAATTGAGCTGTACACCAATATTTAAATGTTTTATTTAGTGCCCTTCACCAAAGAAAGGAGCTCTAGACAGCTAATCCACAAGAAACCAAATCAACAGAGACTCAATAGAAATATTTCGTTTGGGAATATTAGACCTAGATGCTGAAAATCTTATAATAATATCAAAAGCTTGCTAGAAATGCTATACATTTTTTTACAGTCTTGCCCTCTTTGATAATAGAAATTAGTTCAAAGACAATTTTTAAAAGATTGCAAAGAATTAAACAAATGAATTTTAAAACCGTTTTTACATATTATACTATGAAAACCTATGTGAGCCTCACGCAATAATCCAACATGTTTGTTTGTCTCAGTCTAAGACACCTGGAGCTCTTATTCACTCCTATTGAAGGTTTAATACTCAATCTGATGCATGATCAATTATTTGTGTTATCTGACAATACTTATTTCACCTTTCACTTTCCCATCATTTTAGAAATAGTCTTATAGTAGTCTCTACTACAAAATGGAAATATTTCATTAATTTTCCCCTCTACATAAATTATTAGCTGTTGTTATTGCATAACCGTTACTATCCTAATTTTCTAAAGGGGACACTTTGGCACTGTAAGTGTCATTTCTAGCATTTAGAAAAATTACTGGATCCCTGGAAGAGCACATATCATAAAGTTTAAGAGACAGTCACATTGAGATCAGGCATCAAAAGAGGCTTCAAGCACCTTGGCAGAAGGTATATGACATATTAGGGCATATTTCCAAAAACTCTAAAATCAAGAGAAAAAGGTTTAATGCTGTATGCCAAAGAACTCATACATTATGGCAAGAACAAAAGACTGCAGTTTCTTATAAACAATTATATTGAGGCCGGGCGCGGTGGCTCACGCCTGTAACCCTAGCACTCTGGGAGGCCGAGGCGGGTGGATCGCTCGAGGTCAGGAGTTCAAGACCAGCCTGATCAAGAGCAAGAACCCTGTCTCTACTAAAAATAGAAAGAAATTATATGAACATCTAAAAATATATATATAAAAAAGTAGCTGGGTGTGGTGACGCATGCTCGTAGTCCCAGCTACTCGGGAGGCTGAGGCAGGAGGATCGCTTGAGCCCAGGAGTCTGAGGTTGCTGTGAGCTAGGCTGACGCCATGGCACTCACTCTAGCCGGGGCAACAGAGTGAGACTCTGTCTCAAAAAATAAATAAATAAATAAATAAAATAAACAAAAAAAAATAAACAATTATATTGAAACCCGTTAGGAGGTTAGTGGGTAGCAACTTTAGTAATCACTGTAACTACATTCAAAAGGTGGATTTTAAGTCAATAAGCTTTATTTTCCCACTGGGCCACAAAAAAAAAATCCACTCACTTGCCTTTTGACTTTTAGGAAAATACTAACAGTATTGAAAAATTTAAATTTTTGTGACTGAACTATACTACAGCCCGTTTCAGTGTGAGAGGCTCCCTATTCCGCTCCGTTAGCAAGAGAGCATTGGTGGGGAGCTAACCAGCTGGGATGTGTCTAACACTGGGATTGAATGTAGGATCCAGGCCTGAAATGGAAACTGGTTTCCTGTCATCTGCCAACTCTGATGGATAATGCCTGCCCGGAGTGCCTGGCACATAGTAGAAGCTCAATAAATACCTGATGATGGATACTGAGGCCATCTCCTCACTTTACAAGAAAATGTCCCATCACCTACTAGTGAATTCTGCCCTGGGACAGGAAAGGGAGTAGGATATGAGGTCCCTGGCTTGCCAATCCACTTTTGGTCTCTCAGGGGCAATGAGACCAGAGAACCACAGTGGGATCCATGGATTGGGATCCATGAATTGTGAATAATTGCAAATTGGGATGTTTGGCACTAAAACAGGTTAAGTAGACTATGTAATTTGTAAAAATTTTACATTTGTTGAATTTCTGTTACACATAAAGCCCCAAATGTTGTGCTTGGTACATACTTAGGGACTATCTAAAATTATTCCGTTCTTAAAGAACTGAGACACATACTAAGTTGCACATGGAGGCCCTTTCAGGGAAGGCTGAACCTCTTAGGGCTGTAGGCCAGTTTCCTTATTCTCTCATTTCTAGCCAAGACTTTGGATCATTGTGCGGTCTGTTTGCCATGTACAAGTGAACTTTGAGATAAAGCTATCTTTTTCTCAAAATCTTTAAATAGTTCAAACTGCTTCTCCTTGTCTAGTACTAAATGAAGGGACCTGGGATGAGAACCCCATCCTGAATTCTAAATCCCTCCCTTAATGGTCTCAGATGGAATTGCCATGTTTCTCAGACCCTACCTGTTTGGAGAGGTAGATGCATGAATACATGCTCTAGAAGTAGCACCTGGATACAATCCCTGCTATTCAAAGCCCTGGAATCGTGGTTCCAGAGACCCTTGCTCTTGTAATTGTGACGTCCACTGCACAGGTCACAGGATCCCACAACTGGCCATGACAGTCCTTGCCCATCAGCACAGTCTCCCTCCACCCTTCCCTGTCCTGCCTGAAGCTACCTGTGCAGCTACAGGTGTGGTCCCCACTGCCTGCTGCTGTCACCCCTCCATCACCCCTGGGGTCTCTGGGAAGACTGCCACCACATAGCCTCCTCTCTCGACAAGCTCCTGCCCTGCTTCTGCCCCCATTGTCTCTTTTTGGAATAGAAGAATCTCCTCTCTGCCATTGTGTTAAGCTGCATTTTGACACAGGCGTTTTGTAGCCAACAGTTGCAAGACAAACCTGAAGTTACCCGTATCGTCATAGAGATAAAGCTCTCTTTCATTTGACCCTTTCGGGTTATTACAACCACGAACCTTCCCCTGTCCTTAGGAGCTTGGCTTCTGTTCTCTCAGAGACTGGACTGGGTCTGAAGATAACTTGACTATTTCTAGGTAGAGAAAAAAACCTTTAAATGATAATAAAACTTTAAATACTATCATGATACCACAATGATGTCTCTTTCTCAACTTAAAAAGGGTAAAAGTCCATTCTCTATTTGGCATTATATTCCAGATCATGGGTGATGGCCCTGTCATCTTCTCCCTCCACTATCATCACCACCCTCTTATCAAAAGTCTCGGTCACACAAGTCAGCCAAACGTCTCACCTGTGTCTGTTATTAGGCCCTATGGGAAATAGACTCCTCTCCCTCAAGAAACCAACACTAGCAGTCACAGGCGTGTCCAAGTTGAACAGACAAAATAAGCTCACTCTACCCCTCACTGTACCATTCTAGGGCAAGTGTGTGGAAAAGAAATTTCTGACTATGTATTACAATTGTCCTGAGGGTTGATGCTAAGGTCCCCCTCAGACCACCTTGCCACCCTTTTTCCTCCTTACCATTGTCCCATCGGTACATGGGCTCCTCAGAGCTAAGGTGAAGGGCTGGCCAGGGTTTGCTCCCTTGAAAGATGCTGGATTAGGAGTTCGAGTCCAACATGACTCTCAGTGCAGTTTTCCAAATATGTTGTTGTTATTATAGCCAGGAGTCAGACTTCAGGAGTTGATGCTGTAAGTGCCTCGTAAAATTCTTCATCCCTCTAGTTGAGGTTACCTATCTAATGTTCATTTTAGGGTTCAGAACTGTGAGATTAGAGCCTGCGCTAAGACTCAGGAATTGCATAGGATCTTACCGGAAACAAGTAAGCCACAAAATGATAAATAGCAATACAAGCAAATGTAACAAGGGAACTTGAAGGAAGTTTCAGGCCTATGGTCTAGGTAGCAAACTATCACATAATTTCCCTTATTGCCACTTTTTGGAAAAAACATATTGAGTAGAAAAAAAAAATTGCTCTCATCCAAGTTAATGTCCTATTCTAAAAATGGTGTGTGATTGAATCAAGGAGGCCAGCCCAGCACACGGGTGCAGAAGGCATTGAACTAGGTCTCTGGAGACATAGCTTCTACTGTGATTCTTTCACCGATTCAGTGGGTTGCCTTGGACAGATTACTTCACCTTCTGGGTCACAGTTTGCTCATCTGTTTAAAAAAAAAAAAAAAAAGGTGCTTCAACAGATGCCCTTGAAGGTCCCTTTCAGCTTCAACATCATCTGATTCCCTCTCTTAAAAATCTAAACCTGATGACTAAATTCAGTAATCATGATCTAAGAAATTATTTTTTCAAAAGGTAAAAAGAAAGCAAATGTGTGCAGCTTTCGAGAGCTAATCAATATCCAACTTCAATAAATAATGAGTAATTTGTTCTGATTGAGGGAAGCTGGCTTGGAATGAGGAGACTGGATGACTCAGAATCACAAATTTTGGTTTCTGAGCTATTTCACCGCTAATTGGCTGTACAGCCATGGGTCAAAATAGCTGGCTGTGCCTTTTTACATTGAAAGTGCTGTGAGACAGAGAGAAAAAAAAACTGAGATAAAGGAATGGGGTAGAACATGAAGGAAGGCAGGAGGAGAAAAAAGTCATTGGTGGGCTGGTCGGGGATGATTCTGAATCCGTCTGCAAAAGCCTGAGGGTTTCCTAGTCTCGTAGTCAGGTTCCTTAATTGCAGCATGGGAGTGATGAGAATGCCTACTCCACAGGACTTCTGGACAAAAGACTTCATTAGTCATTTCCCTCATTTATTCAACAAATACTTATTTGGTGTCGATGACAAACCAGATCCTGCTCTGCTGCCCTTGTAGGAGCGCAGCAGCAGCAAAGCCCAGCAGAGAGCCCTACCCTCAAGGGACTTGCTTCCCAATTAGTATAAAAGGATCGTAAGTACATGAGTACCAGGGCAAGTCACTGGCACGTAGGAATGGCTCAAAAAGTGTTAATGTCATTGTTATTTTTAAGTGAAGGAAGAAATAGATAACGTTTAAAAACGAATTCATCAAAAACTTGCATAGGCGACGACTTTTCAATGTTAATAAGTCATTTGCTTTCTTTTCCATTGTTCTCCTTTTTCTTTTCTCTTCGCTGTGGTTTGTTCTCATTAAATATACCCAATTCTTAGATTGCCTGTCAACTGACAGAAGGGTGATAAATTTACCAATCAATTAAGAAAAGACCAAAATAGAAAGAAGAAGGATATAAATGGAAATTCGGTTGAAGAAAATGCAGCACCATTGCCTCCTTTTTTCCCCAGGAGGAGCCAATTGTGGAAAGAAAGAAAAGAGAGCCCACTCGTGAGCGAGCACAGGGCAGGTGGTGGGAGTGGTCCCTTGACCTCTGCCTGTGATTTTCTTTCCGATCTACTTTTATGGTCCACACCTACTATGGTTATCTGGGCTTTCCCTTTTGCGTTTCAAGAGTCCACTTGGGAAGCCAATATAAAACATTAACTATTTATTTCTCTTTAGAATTGCTGGCATAGCAATCTTAATTTTACTTCAGGAAATGTGGGTTCCTGGTTGAGTGAAGAAAAAGAAAAGCCTAACAAACTGTAGACCAAAATTAATATTTTAAGACATTTTGCTACACTTCAATTGTTCTCTGTAATTTACTTGAAAATTTTCTAATACAGATAATATGGTTTATAATATGTGTGTGTGTAAATTATTTTAACTATATTCTAGGTGTCAGGTCAGATAATATTTAAGTTCCTTATTCAGTAACCCTACTCCAAACATGGCAGTTAGCTTTGGAATAAGGTAATCAGGTGTTTATAAAAAAAAAAAACAAAAAAAAAAAACAAAAAAAACACCCTCCAAAGGTGTTTTTGATAAACACTTGACATAACATTATCTAAATCTGCTTCAGGAGGTTTGCTAATTAGCAAAATGAATAGGAAGCACTTTTTATTAGTGGAGTATGTAGAATTAAAAATGCGTTATTGGATAATACAAGAGGTGCTGGATCACCATTGTTTTTGTGGCTGAGTAGAACTCCATGGTATACATATACCGCATTTTGTTAATCCACTCATGTATTGATGGGCATTAGGTCAAGTGTCACAAAAATGAAAAGAAAAGCACCACATGTACGCACTATCAAATTGGATTCATTGATCAACACTTAAGTGCACATATAGTAATAACATTCACCTGGTGTTAGGCAGGTGGGAGGAGGAGGAGGGGATGGGTATATTCACACCTAATGGGTGCAGTGTGCACGGTCTGGGGATGGACATGCTTGAAGCTCTGACTCGGGTGGGACAAAGGCAATATATGTAACCTAAACATCTGTACCCCCATAATATGCTGAAATTAAAAAAAAAAAAGAAAGAAAAAATGTGATTGATTAGAGAAAAATAACATACAGGCCCTTCTGCCCTTGTAGGAACAAAGTCAAGCCATCACTATAGCATATTTGAGTGGCACCAAATCCCTTCGGACCTGTGTAACACTACTTACCAGAAGATGCCTGGGATGGTCTAAATGTTTGTGTCTCCCTAAAATCCATATACTGAAATTCTACCCCCCAAGGTGATAGTATTAGGAGGAGAGGCCTTTTGGAAGGTGATTAGTTCACGCAGGTGGAACTCCCATGGATGGGATTGGTGACCTTATAAAAGAGCCTCTAGGGAGATAGCCAACCCTTCCACCATGTGAGGACACAGTGAGACGTCACCATCTTTGAGACAGGGAGTGAGCCCTCACCAGACACTGAATCTGCTAGCACCTTGATTGTGGACTTCAGTCTCCAGAACTGTAAGAAATGAATTTATGTTGTTTATGAACCACCTAGTCTAAGGTATTTTGTTATTGCAGACCAAATAGACCAAGATAATTCTCTTACTCATTCTAACAGAAGGTTAACTGATACCATCCTCTGAGCAAATGTAATGCCGGCTCTTATAAGAGTGCCCAGAATGCCAGAGAGTAGGAACATCCCTGACCTACAAGAACTGGTTAGAGAATGTTGTGTCTGTTTGCTAATAAAGGTATGTACTTGAGGCAGAATTTAGTGTAAGACTCATTTTCATTATAATATACAATTAACCAGGGCAGAGGGGTAGTGGGATAGGGACATCAATGGCATCATCTCTACATCAAGGGCATCTGAATGTCATTTATTCAAAGACCTTGACAATGGTAAAAGACCATGCATAACATGGCATTCACAGTGGGCAGCAACAAAGTGTGACCTAAGATGCTCTCATTAACTTTTCATTAAATATGTAATCAGAAGTGCAGTTTATTATATCTCAAACAAGAAACAGTACAATTAATTAAAGTATGCACCTAAACTATCAACCCAGTTTTGCCATCTTAACAGTAGCTTCTTATGTCAGCAGCAAAGAAGCCTGGAGAGGGAGTGGCAATGAAATTGAGAAAGGCTTTTTCCACAGCCTGGTGAGAATTGAGTATTTTTCCTTTCAAGAAGTGGTCCAAAGCCTGGAAGAAGTGGTAGTCTGTTGGTGCAAGGTCTGGTGAATACTGTGAATGAGAGCGTTTCCAGGTCCAGGTGCTGTAGTTTGAGCAGTGTTGTTTGTGCGATATGTGGTCGAGCATTGTCTTGCAAGAGGATTAATTGGCCTGTCTCTATTGACCAATCTTGGCTGCTTAATTGCAAGCATCCTCATCATGTCATCCAACTGGTTGCAGTAGACATCCACTGTCATCCATTTACCAGGTCTCATGAAGCTGTAGTGCACTAGACCATCAAACAGACACCATTAGCTTTTTTGGACAAATATTCAGGTTTGGACTGTGTTTCGGCACTTCATCTGTAACCCACCATTGTGCCAAATGCTTGTGATTGTCAAAAAAAAATCCATTTTTCATCACACATAACAATATAATGTAGAATGGTCTGCTTTTATGTCGTAACAGCAAAGAAAGGCAAGCTGTGAGATAATTTCTCTTCTGATGCTCGTTTAATTCACGCGGAACCCATCTACCCAGCATTCTTACCTCTCCCATTTGTTGCAAATGGTCAGGAGGGTCAAGTGGGGGAGGGGCGCTGAGCGGGTGGGGGCAGGAGAGGCAGGAGGCCCAGTTCTCATTTGCTTGTGAAGCTTCATTCTGGGCCGAGCTGATGTTTAAAGCTGACTTTTCACTTTGGGGACTTGTCTTAGCCTGTTCAGACTGCTGTAACAAACAACCATATACGAAGGAGGCTTATAAACAGCAAAAATTTGCTTGCTCACAGTTCCAAAGCTTGAGAAGTCCAGGGTTAAGGTGCCAGTAGATTTGGCATCCAGGAAAGGCCCCCCTCCTGGTTCATAGCCAGCCACCTCCTCACCACGTTCTCTCATGGCTGAAGGGGCACGAGAGGTCTCTGGGGTCCTTTTATAAGGACGCTAATCCCGTTCATGAGGGCACCACCCTATGACCTAATCACCACCCCAAAGCTTTGCCTCCTAATACCATCATATTGGGGTTAGGATTTCAACATAGGAATTTGGGAGACACAAAGATTCAGTCTATAGCAGGACCCTTTTGAGGACCCTATTGGACCTCCCTTTTGTAGTCACTTTTCAAACAAAACAAACAAACAAACAAACAAAATCCTCTCCATTCAAAGCAGCTGCTTTGTTGTTCCTTCCACCAAGGCTTTCCTCTTCGAGCATCATACTTCCGTGGTCTGGCAGGACCCTCACAACCCCACTTTGGCTCTGCTGCATAGCCCAGATTTGGTTTAAGGAAAACATCCTCATATCCATTTCCCGGACAGACACTGGCTGGGAGGCCCTTTACAACTTAGCTGGCAAAGCAATTAGCCCTTCCAGCTCCCTCCCTCTCCCCACAGGGAGTCAGGCTTGAGTCTATAGTCAGCATTACCTTTCTCAGGTGTGTGTCTGACACCAGACCTGTGGGTCTCCCAGCCTCAGGAAACACATTTAAAAGTTCTTGGCACTGTCTCCGGAGGCCTCCCTACGGGGCTTCAGATGAGAAGGCGGCAGCTACCCTTGACCATCTCTTCACCGATCGCTAAAGAACTTCTGCTTGGACATGCTATAGGAGGAGCACGCAGGAGATATTAACTAAAACAGGGATTCTTAGTGGAGGAGCCAATTGCGGAAAGATAGAAAAGAGAGTCCACTCGTGAGCACAGCGCAGAGCAATCAGTGGCCACCCCTTCTTCTGCACAAGCAGCTGGTGGCGTCCCTGAGCCCTTTGTCACAGGACATGCCAGCTTTTCCCTTCAGAGCTCTTTGTCTCAGCCACCCATCAAACCTCTCACCGGTACACATGGTCTGTTAGAGGAGAACGATAAGGAAAACTCCTTCAGGCGTCTTCTGGCTTTACATCAAGTCAATTCCCCAGAGTCTGAATCATACTGTGGTGACTCACCCGTCACTGGCTGAGTCAGCCTTTATTTCTGCAGCTCCCCAGGCTTGCCCCACGTTCTGGTTGCTCTGACACCTGCAGCAGCCCCTGTTGGTGGTTTGCTCGTGGTTTGTCTCACCCTACCTGACCCATCCTGGCTGTGTCTGTGGGGCTGAGGTCCGTCTCTGCTTTCCCTAAGAATGATTTCTCAGGCTGCAGATTGCCTTTCGGACGCATCGTCTATCTCCATGCCTGGATGATCAACCAGCAGCAGTCACCTACCAACCCCTTGTTCTACCCTGGGCTTCCAGCCCAAGCCATCCTCATTAAATTCGAACTGCTGCTGCCCAAGTCCTGGTTATACATGTCATTACCTTTACTCAAGAGGGAGGGATATGATGCGAGAAAGCCAATCCAGGGAGTCCGCCATGGTGTCTTGCAGTGGGGATAAGAGGTAAATCTGCACGAGCTCTTGTCCCTTTGGTTTCAGTGCCCACAAATTATAGGTGACACCCAGCAGAGTAAGAACACTATAAAAGTTAAGAAGTTGGTATTTATTTTCGTGAGCAGTAGTTGACTCTACTGGGAAGAATTTCAGAAAAAGTAAAAATCCAAGCTCATTGGATGTGTTCATCTGCAAACTATGACAGTGTGTGTTAAATATTACGTCATCCTTTTCACTGATTACCCCAGTTATGTCTATGTAGAAAGTGCCAGGATGTTTGCAAGGTCATGTAAGGTGATGTCTGCTCTCAAGAACGTAAAACCTACACGTAAGTGCTGAACACTCAAGCAATTAATAATACAACTGCCTTTAATATTAAACTTCCATTGTAGTGGAAAGCCACCTAAAGTCTCCTTGACAGAGTTGACAAATATATTTTGAAAATCTTACTTTCAGTACTCACCTCAACTCCTTTAATTCTTATTGAAATTCTCCACGGGCCAAGTCACTGTCCTAGGCAGGTTTTCATACACCATCTTATTTGATGCTTATAACCAATCTGCATATGAGAAATGTCCCCATTTATCAGAGGAGGAAACAGAGAGCTGGAAAGGACTACAATGGCATCACTGACATCACAGAATTAATAAGCAAAGGAGCTAAAATTCAAACACTTACACATGAAGTACCAGTTCGGCTTGGCACCTAGAGACATTTTAATGGAGGGATGATAATAAATTCTCATTTGAAGTTGACATTCTGACATGCTAAGGTTACCAGGATTACAGCAATGTTATATGCAATATCTGCAGGAAGTAATTGCATGAACGTGTGTTTTTAGGGCCTGAAATGTCCATATTTTTATGACAAATATGGCTGTTTTTAAATTTATTTGTTTCTTTTTGGTCTGCCTATTTTCCCAAATGATTGGAGGCAACAGCATAAGTGTTGGTTTTTGGCCCTCAAAGAATCAAGATGTAATAGTTTGGACATTAATTGTAATAGCAACATAATGTGTTAGATGGGCTATGAAAATCTTAGTGGCGGCTGTGATGTGACTGATTATTGGAACGCAAAATATTCAGAGCCTGTGGTTTACAGTTATTGTTCTTTTAGAGGTGAAGAGTCTCATCTCATGAAACTTCCAGTGACTCAGACATTAAGCCAATATCTGCCAAATGCCTACTTGAAGGGGCATTTCTTGAAGTCACAGGCCACTTGTCTTAGTCATCCTCAATACTCAGAACTAACACTGTACCTTGTGCAGGGAGGCACTCAGTAAAATTAATCACAGTTAAATGATGTAGTTTAATGCAAACATACAGGCCTTTTTATCAGAAGTTTTTTTCTTTTTATTACTAAAACTACTTCTATTATCCTGTTTCTTTTTCTCTTTGTTACCTATTTCGTGTGGTGTTTGCAGGTATAATAAACCATGGATCAGTTGGCTAGCTTAATTGAAAAATGTTTTGAAGAGAAAAGTTGAAAAGCAAAACAAAACATATTGAAAACCATTTCCATACCAATTTCTTCCCTCTGTTAGTTCAGTTGTAAGAAATGGAGAACAAAAGCATTACCAACCAAAGCTTTTAGCGGAAACATAATTGCTTACACATCCAAATACATCAGCCAAGTTTGCAACACGCGATTAGGCAGCCAATTGTGTTGAAAATGTGCTTGCTCATTCAGAGGCGACCACGCCCCAGGGCTCACCCACTTGCTCCTCTTCAATCCTGACGTTCAGTTAGCACCAGTCCACTCCCATTAACCACTTGTTGAAAATATAATGGGGACACTAGGTAGTAAGAATCATTTGGGTATAAATGAAAGAACCAATGTCTTCAACAAATCCCATCTTAAGCCAGGAATATTTCTCTCTAGTCTAATATCTAGATATTAATATCCTAGTATCTCTAGTAGTTTCTTTCTATCAAATAACAGCTATGTGCCAGTAGTTTCTTTCTGTCATGAACAGCTATGTGCCAGGAACTGTTCACGGGGCATTATCTTTAAAAATATATTATGTCAAAGGATACATCAAAGCTTATTTTTTTTAGTCTACAAGTCACGTGAACAGTCACTCAAATTAAAAGAAAAGCAAGGTCTCATTGTATATATGTCTTCAGGTATATTTCCCCATTTTCACCTCTGCACCCAAAGTTAATTCAGTTTTCAATTTTCAGGTGAATGTGTTGGTGATTTGGAAACACACTTTCCATGTCCTAGAATTCTTTTCTAACTAACGTGGATTTTTGGATGACCTTGAAGGTGGCACAGCATATCAGAGTAAAACAGGACCATATTCTTTTTTATTTCTAGCATTTTTTTCTTGCAACAGTTGGCATTTAGGTATTCAGAAAACATGACATGACAGGTGACTGCACCATTCTTTTGCTGCTATATTGTTGATCACTTAACAAGTCATTTTTTAGGATCAAACCAGCAGTGTTGGGTTTGACAATGGGCTGGCAACTAGTTCTTCTAATAAGTGCTAAATGTTGTTCTCATTCCCAACAGGCTATTACATAAAATGCGAGAGATAAAACCAGGATGCTAGCTAGCTGGCCAAGCAGAAAGAATAGAATGTTTTCCAATTAGGCAAGGAATTCCATTTTCTTTTTCCCAAGGGTTTGTTGATTTCCTGGTGATCACTACCAGAGACAAAACCTAATGCAAAACCTACACATTCACATGTCAGGCTCACTGTTAGGTTCTGGATTATTTTCCTATTGCTGCTCTAACAAATTACTACCAACCTAATGGCTCAAAATAACACGAATGTATCATATGGTATTTGTTCATCATGTGTCTTAATGAACTAAAACGAGGTGTCAGCAGGGCTGGGTTCTTTTTGTGAGGCTTCTGGGGAGAATCTGCTTCCCTGCTTACTCCAGCTTCTAGAGGCCTCCTGCAGTCCTTGGATTGTGGCCCTCTCCCTCCATCAGACCCAGCCAGGGACCGGGGGTCAAGTCCTTCTCATATCACGATACTCCAACCTCTTCTGCCTCTCTCTTCCACTTTTAAAGACCGTTGTGATTATCTTGGGCTCGTGAGAATAGTCCAGAAAAATCTCCCTTATTTAGGTTTAGCTGATTAGCAAACTTAATTCCGCCTGCATCCTTAATTATCCTTTGCCACGTAACCTAACATAGTCACAGGTTCCTGGAATAGAATGTGAACATCTTTGAGGGGGAGGGTATTGTTCTGCCTACCAGAGACTCATTTTCATTTTTACTGGTAAAGATAAATTTTTTTTTTTCAATTAACATTTCCAAAAGCCAATACAAAAGGTACCTTGGGGCAGTAAACAGGGACACATATCTTCCAGCCAAGTCCATTCTTTGATCTTTGCTCTTACCAACAGCTTTAAATGGCTTTGCTGGTAGCAGGCAGATTTTAAGATTCAACGATCTTTGGTTCCATATTGTCTGTATTCTAACTTCACTGAGCCCCTTCCCTCCCCACCTGCCTTTGTGTGGGCAGTGCGGCTCTGCTCTCAGTAACGAGCCCCTCTGCCACAGAGCAGACCTTTTGAAGAGTACCTACTTTTCATCATACCAAAGTATGAGCTCACACACGTTTACACTTGCCTTTGTTCCCTCCAGGCTTCCATACCTCATGAGTTGCCTCTTTGCTTTCAGGGGAAATCAACGTAGCAGACCTCAACAGCATTCTGTTTCAGGGGTTGACGGAGAGGCAGCAGAGAGGGGATTTAGGTTATATCCAATGACCACCTCTTTCCTGGGTTTGCCCTCACAGCAGCTGGAGGGCTTGGAGGTGCTAAGCTCTCTGATTTAGAACTACACAGGTCTGAAGGCTGAGCATTTTCTATGAAGGGCCTTCATCTTTGGAATTCCCTCTCCAAGGCTATTGACCTAGATGGCCTGAAGTAAATTCTATCTCACTAGTAAAGTGGATTTCAGAGTTAATATGGCCGAGCTGATTTGGATTATTTATTTTCCATGTTAGCCACAGTTATGGAACGCTCAGATGTGTGCAGGAATTGAGTGCATCTTTAGAAATCTCAGGAACAAATAGCTCTTCCCGAGACAGGCGAGGGTTTGGCTATAATCTTCTTTTTGTATTGCCCGTGCCTTGCTGTAATACTGAATACCGAGCCTATGCTTGCTTCAGGGTTATTTATTCTGTGTTGTTTTTTTGGTCACGCTAACTTACCTGACCAATTCCTGTGTTTGATTATTTACGGTGTCTCCCTAGCTATCTTGATAGCAAACGACTGACAGAAATAAATGTAAATAAAGCACATGGCATACCTGCATATTGAGTCAGCTGCACTAGCCCGTGGGGTGGGGGGAAGTGGAGTAAGGTGAACGTGAAGGAAGTTATTAGCTCTCCAGCAGGGGCGAAGAGAAAAGCCAGTTCTGTCAAAAGTGAATGTTGAAACAAAAGAAAATAACCCCGTCCCAAATGCTCTGGGCTGAATCAGCCTTCCTGGGGTCTTAGTCTGGTTCAGAGATAGCTCTGTCCTTGAAGTACTCTCTGTTGAGTGACACTAGTCCATGGTATCAAGTAGTGTTTAAAATACCTAGATTAAAAGCCTTCTGCATTTAATGTCTCAGCTCCGACAGGTATATAAACCAAAATGAACTTGCAAATTTCATTGAAGCTTTATCCTCTAGCCCAGGCTAGTCCCTAATGTCACAATTTCCACATTCCTGACAAAGAATCTTTTACTCTAACCAAGTTCCCGTTCACAGTTGGCAGCTGGCCCATCCAGCGGGGGAAGGTGACTTTAGTGGTGTCCTCGCTCTTGCAGAGGTACAGGTTAACATCCTCCTTGGGCAATGAGGGGACTAATATTCTGTTCTTTGTTCAAAGCTCTGAAGGATCAATGTATGAGATGTGATACTCAAATTGATGCTATTCCTGTCCTGAAAGCATTAACTCCAGTTCCCTTCCCAGTGAAAGAGGTGAATGGATGTGACTCTTGGCTCAGCACTGCCCAAGTAAATACTTTTAATCAATTTTCAACCGGAAATGCATTGATGTTTCAATTAAAATGAATAGATTACAGAGCTTCTTAGATATCCATCCTAATTCAAAATGGGCCATGGATTTCAAATACTTTCAGACCAAGTATTACAGCTATTTTTATAGACCCAATGACTGTTTGATTAAATGTGACCAATGTGTCCCTCAGCCTGGCCACCATGTCAACAGGGAGCCCACTCCTGGCCAAAATGCTCTTGGAAATGTCCCAGCAAAAATTCTAGCAGAATTTCTGCACGTAAAGAATTTCATATTTGTAGACCTACAGAGTAGCATTGGTAAAATGGCTTCCTTGGGGTATCACACAGGAAATAGAAGCATTAGTTTGAGTATACAACTATGCATCACTCTCCTGAGACTCTCTGTTACAAAAAGGCGGGCCTAAGAGCATAGTGTCAGATGATGTGATCAGAGAAGGCTGACATCAGAAGCAAGTTCAAGTTTGACAAGTCAAACTGAATCAATTGTTACAAGGCCCAGCAGCCAGTAGAAAGTTCTCCTTTTGGAGAATAATTCCTTTCTCTAGAACAGTAAGAGAATGGTCACTTCCAGGGGCTGTTCTCAGGCTAACTGGGCCCCAATATTGGGGTGCATGCGTGGGCAGTTCACTATACCTATAGAAAACATTTTAGCATATTCTGAGCCCGGATGGACCAGACAGTAGATGATTGCTGTGTTTTGTGGAATAGCCTGACCCATCAGCCCCAGGGCTGTCTTCCCATTACTAAGCCCATTCTGGCCCCTCCAGATTCTTTCCCTGTTCTTCAAATGGCACAATCACACCTGTGGCTCATCAGGCTGCACAAGGCTGGATTGACATGTTCCAGAGCAGATGCTAAAAATCTTTAAATCACCCATTGGAGAATCCTTGTTTCCTTTCTGTTCATTAGCAAACATGGACCTCTCAATAGTGGCCAAAATTTTTCTTCAAAGGATTTTCATGTTAAGTATCAAAGACCTAATGAAGTAGCCCATTATAACTATTGGCTTTGTCCTTGCAACTATGAACAATCTCCTGCATTCATCTATATATCTTGCTTTTAACTTTCATTGCTCCCATTTAATTCTACAGTCATTGCGTCTCATGTAAAGAGACTTATTTCTATGTCCAAGTGATGTTTTAGCGCCATGATGAATCCAGAACCTTCATTTGAAACATGTTTCATTAATCCTGTAAAGTCTGTATTCTCTTCTTGGTCAGGTTCTACCATACCTTCACATGATACACTCTGTTAAAAGGAATTATGGTCTGTAATCTTTTATATGTGTCTGGATCCCCCTTTCACTTGAATCATGTTGTGATTCAAAATTTTCTCTCTCATTTCTTTTAGCTTCCTTTGCTTTAACAAGTCTTTTACAAGTGGATGGTATTCCTACTGTGGTCTCATTAGTATCTGGCTCAGAACTGGAATAATTTTCCCTGATTTTTATTCTCTCCATGTATTTTTGCATTCTGGAATATTTTATTGCATACTCTTATTGTAATTAGACATTGGGCTAAAGGTTAGACATTTTCTCCTCCATAATTTTTGGACCCTTGCGTCTTTGTCAAATTATCATTGAGAATGCAGTCACAGGAAGAGAGTTTGTCCTTAGCTTCCCCCACCTTGAAATTCTATTTATAAGTCACTTGTCTTTCCATGCAGTTCTGCTGACCAAGTCATACTCGATTTAATTGCCCATCTTACTTTGAAATTAGCTGCAACTCCCCCACATTCTCCACTCACCTTTCAACCCCTCTAGGCTCTATTCTTGTAGTATGATTATGCAGTTGTTCAAATGAAATGAATCAGAAATGAGTCAGGTCATTTAGGTTGTTTCTACACAAATAAACACTGGGGTGAGGATTAAGCTACAGGAGCAGGTTTTGAGCCATAGATTTTAATTTGAAAATGGACATCATCCCTTTCCTCAGGGATCCTGTTGGGGAGGCAAAAATTGCATAATTCTTGCTTGGTTTTCACTACACCAGATTTGGACCTGTCTGCCCCATGTTGGCATTTTTGATCTTTTCAGTAATTCCTTGTGATGATTGTATAAGTGGCAGGGCGAAATCTTCAGGTTGAAGAGCACTCCCAAATTCAGAATTCTTAGAACTGACCTACAAGTCATACTTATATTCATAAATGTACTGCTCTCAGCAGTGGACTGGTTTTTACATATTTTTATTTGGATGACACATGATTATTATTAGTATATGGCAGCTTACCCTCTTGCCTCAACTTAAAAAAACATTTTGGGTAACACAACTCTGATATTAATAGCATCCCCAAATTCAGAAGAGCGTACCATGGCAAAGAGTTTTTCTGGCCCTTTGGGTATGCCTCTCCTTGGCACCCCAGGTTCAGGGTCTCCAAAGCAGGTTGTGTCCATGTCCCACTGGATTCCCTGGAGCCAAGGGGCCCCCTTGGGGCAGACCCCTAAAAAGCTTGAATCACACTAGAGAAGTTCAGAGGATAAAAAGTTAACATACATGCTAAAATGGAGAGTGGAGGGTGGGGAGTGGGATGGAAACAGCACCCAACCAAACATAAGTTTCTGGAAAGGATCATAATGATGGATGATTCAGAATGGAGAAAGCCATAGAGGGACGAAGGCAGAGGAGCAAAAGCTGATTTTCATAGCAGAGTCTCCTAAAGTTGGCAGATAAGAATAGGAAAGGAAGAAGGGGAAGAAGCCAAGATAAAGGACTGGAGACTCAATTATGGAATGTCTATGAAGGCCCATGGCACCCACACTCACCCCTACCTCTAAGCCTCCTTCCACTGCAGCGCTGTGGGCCTCCAGCATGGAGTTCGAAAGATATCCTCCAATAGAACGATCGATCATTCATTTTGATCTCACAACTTTTAGAAAAAACATTTTTCAGCTTAGCGCCCAGATATATCTTTAGTGTCCTAATTTATACATTTGTATGTTATACTAATACATTTCAACATTATAAAACATAAAATAGGAATTCTAAAAGAGATGAGAAAAAAATCCAAACAGAAAGTCTAATATAGGCCTCTCTCAATTAGCATCAGAATCCATTTCTGAAAAATTACATGTTCTCCATAAAAATACTAATCATGAGCATATTCTCCTCATTTAACTGAGAATAATTATATGTCAACTCAAAACTCCCAACCAGTTTCTTAAATGTACCTAAAACACAGTAAATCAACTACATGTACGTAATAAACTCTTATGTTAAGATGTAAAATGCTAAAAATACCCCTTCCTGATCTCCAAAAAATATAGTCACTAGCAAACATTTGCTCTGAGTACTGTAGTCTGAACTCTGAGCTCCGGCAACATTGTAGATATAGATGCACATGCCCTTTATTAACACTTGAAAACTTTTAAAAGCCATTTACACATGATTCTAAGATTTTCCCAATTATGTTTGAATGTATCTCAAGATTTTGACCTCATTTAGTTTAAAATGTATTGAGTTTAGGGGTTGTAAATATATTTTTTTCTATAAACTGTTGGCCAAAACAAGTTGTATTGAGAGATACAAATGTTCTCTGAAGATTGCGTATTAAAAACCAAGGGTTGTTCTACTGGGAAAATATTAATCAGCAAGACTTTCTGTGAGGTATGGCTGTATTTTCTTCCATTACTCCAACTGATCAACTTGTGTACTCTAAGATGAAGTTGTCACCTATGGAGGCTACTGCTTTCTAAAGATATTGGGGGGAGGAAGGCTAGAAATGGGGCTACCATCTTAGAGTAAGGCCTTCTTCATATTAGCGTTGGGTAGGAGGGAAGACACGTAGGCACCTTCAGGCAAAGTCTGCTGTTCCTCACACCCCAAACTAGCAGTCAGTTCTCTCTTTCAGGGAAGAGTGTGAGTCAGATGCAGAAACCCCATGACATTTACCTAGCTCGATCACTCACTCCTTGGTTCGGGTGCATGAAGACAAAATCATGCTTTTGCAATCGCTTGAGGACAACTGGCAGCATAAAAGAGAAAGCTAGAGATGAACAAGCAGAAACAAGACACTGAAAAACAGATAATTTAGGGAAATATTGTGTTTTTTTAAAAAAAAGATTACTATTACAGCGATTGAAAAAATATAGCATCCATATAACAAGAACATGCTGCTAAGAAAAAGGATCAATTAGAGAATAAGAAAGAGTTGATGACAATTTATTTATTTTTTTATTTTTTTAATTTTTGAGACAGAGTCTCACTCTGTTGCCCAGGCTAGAGTGAGTGCCGTGGCATCAGCCTAGCTCACAGCAACCTCAAACTCCTGGGCTCAAGCAATCCTCCTGCCTCAGCCTCCCGAGTAGCTGGGACTATAGGCATGCACCACCATGCCCAGCTAATTTTTTTTCTATATATATTTTTAGTTGGCCAGATAATTTCTTTCTATTTTTTAGTAGAGACGGGGTCTTGCTCTTGCTCAGGCTGGTTTTGAACTCCTGACCTCGATTGATCCTCCTGCCTCGGCCTCCCAGAGTGCTAGGATTACAGGCGTGAGCCACCTCGCCCGGCCTGACAATTTAAAACATAATTGTATGAACAAATCAGCAAAAAGGTGAAAAGAAAAAGTTTAGCAAATCACATAGAACAGAACAAGAGAGAGAGAGAGACAGAGAGACAGAGAAAGAGATATAAAATTTAAAAGAAAATTCAAGGGCATAGAAGGCAATCCAGGAAATAGATATTTTATATTTATATGTAATTACTTTTATATTAAAATAATGTAATACAAAATCACTCAGATGAAAGAATAGTTTAGTACTGGGATTTTTTTTTTTGTTTGTTTGGTTGGTTGGTTTTTGTTTTTTTAAACAGAGAATGGAAGAAAGTTTTTCCTTTGCTTTGAACTGTAAATCTCCCAGGACAGAAGCCTGAGGATCTCTATGATTCACATTAAAATGTCAAAGGAGAAATCAGGAAAGAAAACAGCTTTCTACTTTTCCCATTGATTCTATGCCTGCTCTTAACCTTCAAATTAGTGAGAAATATTTAGACTAGTTTCTAGGAAAGTCATTCCCTCCGCAATAGGAGGAAGGAAGAGAGCTGTTGAGGACAAACCCAGCAACCTGTGCAGGAATTTCATTTGCTATTAAGAAACAAGGATTTATTGGCGCAGGTCAAAACCTGAGGCATTTCATGGTAGATATATTTAATCAGAAATGTTCTCACTAATGTTCCAGGTGCCCATTTAACTCTATGCATGGTCACCTTACCATCTCAGTCTCAAACTACTATTACCCAGGAAGGATGATTTAGGTATCTGTATGGAAAAAAAAAAAAATCTCTTAGGGTCTGAAGGGAGTGTTCTACAAAATACCGTGGGTCATGGTGTTAACTGCTCTAGGAGCAGAGTGTGATGGAAAAAATTCAGGAAAGTCAAGCTGGAGAGAGAGCGCTGGGGGAATCTGCTCTCTGTCAGGCAGGTTGTGCTAGTCCTGGGTCTCATCCAGGAAAGACAAGTGTCACCCCGGGGGCCGGATCAATTCTGGGGCAGGCTTGGATGTATAAACTGGCCTGAGAGCTCCAAGAGTTGTTTATCACTGTAAATCATGAGGAGCTCCTATTTAATAGGGCCCTCAAATAGGGCCACGACTGACTGAGCCTTGAGATATGACAGAAAAAGGCGATGTTCACTTTTGGTTAAATATCATGGCATTTGTTAAATATTAGATTTCAGAAGTTGTGCCGCCTGAGAAGTCTTTAGTTCTCCAGTTCTCACCATCCCCCAGGAAGCAAAATGCGTATTGTTCAATAAAACTATTCCTTCACATTTATCTTTTGAAACATTTGAATAAGCAATTGTTAAGAAAATTTCTTATTTTATTACCTATGGATTAATTATTGTATTATTTGTATTCAAGCTCTAGCCTTGATTGTATGAATACAAATTATAACAAATAAATAGTATTACTTTGCCACATAAAGAGTGGCCTAAATGATGTTGCCTAGGTTTGCTAGTATTTTATGCTTTGCCTTATAACGATGAGTTTTTACTACCCTAAATATATCTGGCTGGATATTGCAATGGGAATGTTTAACATTTTCAATGAACAACATCACATTTGAAAATAGCTTTTGGTTTAAAACCAGCAGGTCTTACTAAAACATTATCCTAACTCCATAGTACAATTACTCTATAATTAATAAATATGATGCTACACAGAAAATAGTGGCAATATTAGAACACTTCCTGAGTATGCAAAGATGAAAAACATGCACAGTAGTATGAGGTAGACTGAATTGAGAAAAAAATGTTATTCTAAAAACTGTTTAATTAAAAGAAATTTATAGCAGATTAGCTTTGCCATTACTTTCAGTAATTTTCAAAAACACAACAAGACTACATTATTGCTTGGTGCTTTCTATTATCTTATCTTCATATGTATTAATTTGTTAATTATACTTTACATAAATCAGTGGAAAACAGCTTAATTTATCTAAGAATGATAGAATTTCTAAGCCTACTAAGAATCACTCTGCGTTTACTTAATTTCTCTGTGGTCTGAAAAGTAATGTCACCAATCAACTCGTACAGAGAATATATTCTTCATTTAACCACACAGTGTCCAAATAGAAAGTTTTCAAATAATCAGCCTCTGAGTGCAGTCCCAGCAAAGAACGGTGTTTACATGTGAGCAAGATTTTGAAAGTAGATATTTTTCTTGTATCTGAATTAAGATATGCCAAGGTCATATTTATACTTGCTTATTAACTATCACATACATATTCTTATCACAAGATAATTTTAGGAATTATCTAGGCTTGGAAAGGGAAGGAATTAGGTCACTCTCCACTTTCCCTCTCCTTTCTTCCCTGAAGCAGGTCATAAAACTTAGGAAGGTCACTCTCTGACTTTCTCTAGCTCTTTTGCCCTGAAGCAGGTCATAAGACCCTCATTCAAAATGTGTCCTTTCTGTGCCTGGAGGAAAGGAACATATCTCTGAAGGCACAGGGACACAGAGAAGAATCTGAACAAACAGGCCTTGCTAAGCTCTCCTCAGTTTATTACCATTAGATCTGCGGTCCCCAACCCCTGGGCCACTGCCCTCCCATTCCATCCTGGTCTGTGAAAAAGTTGTCTTCCATGAAAGCAGTCCCTGGTGCCAAAAAGGCTGGGGACCACTGCATGAGATCATACCCACTTTGTCCGATTATGCTTCCGCATGACTTTCCACTGCTTCATTAAACCTAGCATAAAAAATACACAGGTTCACCCCTTTCTTTGGGACTTGATTTCCAGTCTCCCATGTTATGTAAAACTTATATTAAAAAAAATTTGTGGGCTTTTCTCTTGTTAACCTGCCTTCTATTACAAGGGCCTCAGCCATGAACCTAAGAAGGTAAAGAAAGATTTTTCCTTTCCTCTACAGACTCGGTATCTCAAAACTGAATCTTCAGCAGAATGATTTAAGTACAGGAAAAGGGGGTTAGAGACAATCCATCCAAGTGTTGGTGCCATGAGTTTTTACCATGTGAACATTCAGATATTCCCTAATTCCTTCCCTTTCCAAGCCTATTTCTGTAATAGATATTACATTATTCGATAAGCTCACTCGGAGCCTTTATATGAATTCATATTCCTGTTGCTTGCACTCAAAAAATCCTAACTGATGTCTCCACGAAGTCTAGCTAATTGCTCTGCATGGAGTAGCTGCTCAGAATTGCAGTGTTCACAGACTCTACTCTGACTAGTTTAAACATAAAAGATTCTGCAGAGCTCACAGAGTCTTTGAGAGAGCCGGAGAAACATGCCCAGGTGCCTGATGTAGAACTGGCCTGGTAAGGAAGCCACCACTACTACAACCAAATGGTGATGTCAGAAACTTATCTTCATTGCTGTTACTACTCCCTTAGCCCTAGTGCAACTTCTCGTTGACAACTTCAACTTGGCAACCGCTGGAAAGCCTCTGCTGCTGCTGCCACGCAAGTCTTTGCCCACCACGACCAGCAAAATGGAAGCTTCAGACCACAGACGGCACCTGCATTACCTGTTTGTGTTCTCACATCGAATGTGGCTGGGGAATTTGAAGACTAATCTGCACACCGAGGAGGTGGGGAAATTTCTCATATCATGGAAATTTCCACTATGCAATCTATGCATATAACAAAATTGTACTCTTACCCCCAAAATTTGCACAAATAATAAAGAAGAAGTTTCCCTAAAATATAAGAAAGCTCCTTTTAAAATGATGGGCAAAATGTGGGGTAGCACCTTGAAAATGACAGTTGTTCACTACAGCAAATTTTAATAAGTATATTCATAAGAATAATTGAAAACAGTAAGAGTGTGGTAGACAGAGTAATGTCCCCAATTCTTTATCCCTCCTGGTATCCACTTCCATTGCTATGTAACTTTGAGGCTTCTTTATAGGGGCAGAGCCTATGTCCCTGCTCATGATTGTGAATATTGCCATGTGCTATGGTTTGAATGACAATGTCCCCTCTAAAATTTATATGGAAACGTAGTCCCCAGTGCAGCAGTATTAAGAGGTGTGGCCTTTGGGAGATGATCAAGGCATGAGGGTTCCAACCTCGTGAATGAGAGTGTCACTCTTATAAAAGGGCTTGAGGTTGAGGGAACACCCTCTTGCCCTTCCATCCCTTCTGCCGTGTGTGGACACAGCACTCATCCACCTAGACCAGTCATCCGTCAGCTGACCTAGACAAGTGAACTGAGTAAATATTTATCGCTGGATGACACTGGGAGAGATTTGTGTTTTTACCTTTTAAAATTGTTACATGGCAATAGCTAATTGATTCAGAGAAAGAAAAGATAAAATTTGGTCAAGATTGGCACTCTCTCATTACCCTCAAAACTTGCTACTAAGGCAGACTTAAACAGTAAAGGACAGAGTGTGCAGCCACTTGCTTGTGGCCTGGGAGGCAGCTTCCAACTGAGGGCCAAGTCTTGACACCACACATACTTCACCAATGCTGCACTTCACTTAAAAAACTATGAAGAACAATTTTATAGGCAGAGCTTCAAAATTTGACTCATTATCTTCTACTTCATCTTCTACCCCAACCCCTGGCAAATTATTTTTTGGCTTGGCCATCATTCTATGTTTGATCATATCAGGAAACAGAGGATGAGAATATTTCAGTTCTACCCTATTGTTCAATAAAATATGGTGGCTTAATCCTAGGATTTTTTAGCTAATGTTATGACTCACTGAGCTGTGACAGATTATGTCATCTGAAAATGTACGAGGATGGTATTTCTCCAACACAATTTTATCAAGTGGTACTAGATTAAGGTCTAATTAGGAAGATTTTGAAGTTTTAAATCTAGTCATTAGCACAAGTCTCCACAATGTTTGTAGGGGATGCTTTTCTTCTGCCCACTGGAGCATGTCCAAGTGGAAAAGATGACTAACTACGGCCTTTAGGTTATATTCTTTCTCCATCATCTTTTAACCTCACTTGGCATTAGAAAATAACCATTTACAGTTCTCAAAGTCACTTGTGACTTACTCATCAATGTTAAAATGCTGGTAGCTGATTGTGACACAGTCATTACAGAAAGAATATCTTTCTATCTTGTCTTTGATCTTTTGAGATTTAATTAAGCTCAGGTACAAAGTGTGATAGTGTCTGTAGAAATGCTCTTAATTACGTATCAATCAATGTTTCTGGAAGAACTTTATCAGACATTAAAGGAGATATAGAAAATGAATAGTTATGGTCCCTACACAAAAGGAGTTTATAATTTGGTGGGGGAAGCAATATCAGAACATAAGGAAAGTTAAATTGCCGATGAGGCAACAATACTTGAAATGTCAAAGCTCAGTTTGTGATTAGGAGGCAACTTTATGGCATAGATCACTAGTCCTGAGGGTTCAGGGAAGGGAGGGAACACTGAGAACATTGGTGTTCCAAGGAGACTTCCTGGGAGGGTAGCACCTAATACTGGACCTTGATGGTTGGGCGGAATTTAACTAGCTAAAGAGTGGGCAAAAAATAGTAGTTGGGAGATGACTTATGTATACTCCATAAAACAACTCACACAGACTTGAAGAGCTTTAGGAAAATTACTTAGATTAAGACAAGCTGCACTGGTGATTCAATATAATCTATACTTAACAGAAGTTCAAATGTTTATTATTCCATTATTTTTTATACTATCTGTATTAGTTTGTCAGGGCTTCTGTGACAAAACAGAGACTGTGGCTCAAACAATAAAAATTTATTTTCTGTCAGTTCTGGAGGCTGAAAGTCCAAGATATGTGAGGGCAGGTCAGTTTTCTCTGAGGTCTCTCCCCTTTGCTTGCAAATAAGGATTCTCTTGCTACTCCTTCAGGTGGCTGTGCCTCTGTATGAGAGACCCTGGCATCTCCCCGTGGGTCCATATTCCTTCTTCTTATAATGACACTGGTTGTATTAGTTTAGGGTCCAGCCCAATGGCCTCATTTTAACTTAAAGTCTCTGTCTCCAAGTACAGTCACATTCTGAGATCCTAGGAATTAGGGCATTAATATATGAATTTTTTTTCTGGAGGGGGCAATTCAGCCAATACCACTATCTTATTGATTACCAATCATATATTAACACTTGGGGGAAAAGATAACATTTTCTCACATGAATTAAGGCAACCAACAGTGTCACTCCTACCTGCATCCCATCTTCACCTCTCCAAGACCACCTGCCACTAAAGCCCACTAAAACCTGTCTCTTTTTCCTTCTGCCCACTTCATTCCCAATCATTCTAGATTTTTCCACCACTAACTGCTTTCTCAGAAAGCTATTCCACATGATCATCACACCTAAGCCTTCCACTGACTACAAGACCATTGCTATATACTGGAATCTCCCATAGGTCTTTAGAACTTGCTGCTACCTGATTCCACCCGTAGACATTCATTTGTTTCCATTGGTGTGAGGGAAAGTTTTAAAAAGCTCCCTAGGTGATTCTAATGTGTAGCAAAGTTTGTGAACCACTGACCTAGGAGAAAGAGAAAGCTATTTTGCCCTCCAGGGACAGTGATTTGGGGTGTGAAGGTGATGAGTTTACAATCATAGTTCTGCTTCTGATGGAGCATGCTTTATAGTCATAAGGAATTTTCCTACTCAAATAAATGGCGTTGAACCAAAGGAGATGGCTGTCCAGAACAGCTGGCATTCCAGTGGCACCAAATACATGCTGCTACCCAAGGAAAATGGTTGGCCACACTTTCCATCACTTCATAAAGATCCAATGAAATAAAATTTCTAAAAACTAACCTGCCTGTACCCCTGCTTCTTGTATAACATTCTCTGGTCAGAAGATTCCTCATGGTTTTGGGGAGAATGAAGGTTGATAGAGCTCCTCTCAGATGTCCCTCTCAAAACAGAGAGTGGGGTTCTTCATTACCATGGGGACAGTGCTGATGCCCCATGGAAAGAGGGGTGGGGACAGTCAGTGAGGAAACCTACCTTTAAAGAAAACATAGACAAATTTATCCTGAAGCAGCAGAATTATTTCAACAAGCACACATCACATATTTTCATGAAGGTCTTTGGACATTTGTGTTAAGTTTAGTGAGATATGGAATGATACAGGAACAAGAAGCCAAAATTGGCTTCTTAATTCTATTCTTCAATTAGTGCAAACATAATCACATTGCTAATTACACCTAACAGAAGTTAACAAGAACTGTTTTCAAGGACACTTTTTCCAAGGGCATTCACAGGTTTTAAGGCATTCTGCTATGATGTATGTACATATTAAGACTGTAAAAAGAAGCAGTCCTATTGATGGGACTACTTCTGTATCCCAGAGCTGGTCCATGTGCACCTAATCAAGACAGATTATCCAAGTCAATCCGAGGATATATGTACACTCAAAAGAAAAATGGAAGATCATATTTGAATATTTGAATTTCATTTACAAAGCTGCCAAATATCATCAGCCTTCATGTTGCCTACTTTCCCAATTTCCAAACCAAAGATGAACAGTATATGTCTGGTATTTAAAATACTGAAGGAAACCTGGTAATAATATCAGCAGAAATATTATAGCTAATAAGAGCGTAGTGATAAGAGGAGAGAAAAAAAAGATCATTATAAAATAGAGGTCTACAAAAGTCATGCAGTCAAACACCTCGTTCTAATCATATTGCTAGCTTTCTGTTTCTTATACCCTGAGTGTCTGGGGCCACTTTGCAATTTATCAGGAGAAAACTATCCCAAGCTAATCTTTACCACCATTTCTTCTTGGAAATACCTGATACACTTCTATTCAAAGAGGAATATACTTAAGTGCACAGGTTGGTCATTATGTTGAAAACCCTCAATTCAATATTATAACCACAAATTTAACTTTGAGATCTATTTAATGCTTTATTTATTTATTTTTACTAGGGATAACATTTCTGTCTGGTCCACTTCATTTGGAAAACACAGCTGCCTTCATTTCCACTGCTCTGAACTGACTGCATTCCTACAAGTCCATCTTAGAAATGATTTATGCCTCAAACATGCAGAACCACCATTTGTTTCCACCTTGAATTTCTAAAGCTATAAAATGGTATCCACAGATCAAGAGCCTCAAAGATCTCTCAGTGCTTGGAATCTTTTCTTTCCAATCTTTATCTCCCTATAACTCAATACCCTTGTATGTTGCACTTTGAGGACTGGTTATCCTTTACCCTCCAGTGATAAGACACTAGACATCTAGTTGATTTGTTTCTAATATAGTTTTTTTCATTTTCTCCAAATTCACAGGTTCTTCTTTATATTACAATTCACACATCCTTGCTGGAAAAGCAGATTTGACAATTCACAGCAAAGCCTTCACCTCACACCTTCTCAGAACAGACCAGTGCCGAACATACCACTTTCTCTGAATAGCAAATGGGTTTGGATTTTTTTGCTCCTAGTTTTTGTTTCATCTTTGGGGAAACTTTGTACATCCATGTTAGAATATTCAGTAGAAATGGCTTCGGCTATCTGTGGCAGCTATAGATTGTGGTATCACTACATTAACCTTACACCTACTTAGATATCAGGAAAGAGTTTGCATCTGAAGATAGCACCTTGTTAGGTGTTAGGTAACAAGGGCCCCATGTTAATCAATATTTTCTATTTTGGAGAGAATTTGACATTTCTGAATAACTTGCTAAATGCTTTTTTCCCATGAATTCATTTATAATAAAAGTACCATCAGATTACTTGGTAAATGTATCATCTGGCCAAATCAATTTTCTGGTTAAGTAAGATAAGCGGTAATCCAGTATTGCTTCAGCACAATGTTGAATTTAGCTCTCAAGTTTGTTTTTTGATTTCTTTCTCTGTCCTGATTGAGAAGGAAATTGAAAAGCTATGACTAAGTCATTTCTTGCTGAAAGACATTACAGCCATGGTAGATTATTTCCTTTAATCTCATGTTTTTGTTTTGCTCTATCTTGCAAAACCCTACCATAATTCGAGAGAAATGTAAACTATCACCTCCTATGAGATGCCAACCCTGGCTGAGCCCCTAGGCAAGATGTACTCACTATCTTCATGTATATTACTTTACCTCTGCCTTTCCCATATTATAAATTTTCATTGTTATCATTTTGTTCTCCAGTTTATGAGATTAGGATAGGCTATTTATTGGTGGCAAATGAACCCTCAAATCTCAATGGCTTGCCGGGGTGTGGTGGCTCATGCCTATAATCCTAGCACTCTGGGAGTCTGAGGCAGGAGGATGGCTTGAGGTCAGGAGTTCAAGACCAGCTTGAGCAAGAGCGAGACCCTGTCTCTACAAAAAATAGAAAAATTAGCTAGTGTGGTGGAGGCTGAGGCAGGAGAATCGCTTGAGCCCAAGAGTTTGAGGCTGCAAGTGAGCTATGATAACACCACTGCAGTCTAGCCTGGGAGACAGAGCGAGACTCTGTCTCCAAAAACAAACAAACAAACAAACAAACAAACAGAAAAAAAAAAAAGAAAACAACTCAGTGGCTTAACACACTGAAAGTTTCTTTAGCCTCACAGTCTGGTGCAGGTGGAGTGAGCCTCCTCTCTCTTGTAGCTACACTCTCTGAAATACGATCCTCCAAGGTGGAAGTGAGAGTTGAAAGATCATGAGGGATGTTTTTAAGGGCCGGGCTGGGAGCTGCGTATGTTACTTCTGCCCACATGCTATTGGCTGCAACTCAGTCACATGGCCACACAAAAGGGCCCCTGAGAAACGTCCTCTGTGAGCCCAGGAAGCTGAAATGGTATAGTGAATATATGGCATGCTTTGTGACACAAGGTCCTTTTATGTTTTCATCCTCTTCTCCAGTTTGTAAAATTGTACTTGACACATAATGAGTCCTCAATACATGTTTTGAGGGAAAGAATTTCTAAAAAAATGTGTTTTGGGGGCGATGCCATTTCACAGTGTTCCATCAGTGTTGGGAAAATGTGATTAATTGATTTTTCCTGTTAGTTGATATCTGAGGATTTAATGCTGCTTCACTTTGATGTCATTTCCTTAGAATAAAAATGTAATTTCCATTAATCTATCAGAAAGTCAGCTTTTGTTTTTTGTTTTTTTTTTTTAATCAAAGGCAACAAAGAAGGGTGGGACACCATGTATATGCTATGCCTACTTTTCCTCTTTCCCTATGGGTGAATTTATGTTGAATCTAAATGGATCATATCCCCTTTATTTTTTACTAATATTATTAGTTCAGTGTGAAATGTTAATTGCTATCATTACTGACGAAATGATTATTGCTGAAATTATAAATTCATATTTTACACTTACTAAATGAGTAGGAAATGTCATTTTACCATGAAAAAGAAGCAATAATTAGTTTTGAAAATATACGTTTCTCTTGTAAATCCACATGTATTACACTTGACTTTTCCCTTATATAACTGAACGTCAATTGTTTATATAGTTCCTGATATATTTCAAATTTAAATTTTCTCTCTTGGACTTATAGTTCCTGGGTCAGACATTCTCTGATTATTATTTCTTAGTACAAATTTTCAAGAAAATAAATACAATTGAGAGCCTGAGTCGAAAGTTCATGGAAGTGGGGGAAGGGAGGTGAGGAAGGAAGGATGAGGCTGTTGGGAGCTTACCTGGAGCTATTGGTGAGGAGCTCTTTCTGTATACCCTGTTTCAACTAACTCTGCCTTCTGTCTCACTTGTGAGGGTCTTTTCATCTTCTTGTTTTTCCTTCTCCTCTTCTCCCTCCTTCTTCTGCTCTTCTTTTTTTTTTTTTTTTTTTTTTTGACAGAGTCTCACTCTGTTGCCTGGGGCTAGAGTGCCCTGGCGTCATCCTAGCTCACAGCAACCTCAAACTCCTGGGCTCAAGCGATCCTCCTGCCTCAGCCTCCCGAGTAGCTGGGACTACAGGCATGCGCCACCACACCCAGCTACTTTTTTATATATATATTTTTAGATGTTCATATAATTTCTTTCTATTTTTAGTAGAGACGGGGGTCTTGCTCTTGATCAGGCTGGTCTCGAACTCCTGAGCTCAAAGGATCTGCCCGCCTTGGTCTCCCAGAGTGCTAGGATTATAGGCATGAGCCACCGCGCCCGGCCTCTCCTTCTGCTCTTGATTTTTAGTAGCTGGATATTTTCAAAACTTTCTCTACTTCCTTTCTATTCTACCTCTTTCTCCACCCCCATAGAGAAAGTACTTGGGAACTTCACCTTGGAACTTCCAGACAAGCAGACCAGATAGAAAAGTCGAAGGAGAATTGAGTAAAGCCCTCCAATGACAGAAAAGGATTCAGATTGTACCCAATAGGCTACTCGAGGTGATGTTTCCTTTCTAAATTAAGTGCAATAGATTGTCTTATACTTCTTAGCCTGTTAAGCAATAAATAAAGTGAAAATTGGAGACAGGTAGAAATTTTTTGTATTAAACTGGCTGGGCATTTAATTGCCTTGAAAATGATTTTTTTGAAACTCATTGGCAAGACAGCTAATGATTGATAATTTTGCTCTTTTAACTGTGTTGTGGTTTAATTTCTGTTTTTCTCAGTGATAACTTCCTCATTATCTGCTTTTCTTTGTTTTCCATTCATTCCTGTCTGCCCCTTTTCTGCCCAATTTTTCCAAACTGGGCAACGTTCAGAAGTAATCTCGATAAAATCAGATGACGGGCTTAGCAATTCTGTGCTGCAAATGTATAATCCTTTGTGTGAAGAGCATTCGGGTTCCTTCCTCTTGGAGTGGTTTTTGGGTAAAAATGTTTGCACACCTAGGCCGGGCGCGGTGGCTCACGCCTGTAATCCTAGCACTCTGGGAGGCCGAGGTGGGCGGATCGTTTGAGCTCAGGAGTTCGAGACCAGCCTGAGCAAGAGCGAGACCCCACCTCTACTAAAAATAGAAAGAAATTATATGGACAGCTAAAAAATATATATAGAAAAAATTAGCCGGGCATGGTGGCGCATGCCTGTAGTCCCAACTACTCGGGAGGCTGAGACAGGAGGATCGCTTGAGCTCAGGAGTTTGAGGTTGCTGTGAGCTAGGCTGACGCCACGGCACTCACTCTAGCCTGGGCAACAGAGTGAGACTCTGTCTCAAAAAAAAAAAAAAAAAAAATGTTTGCACACCTGAAAGGCAGGAAGCAAAGGCTCCTCTGTAGAATTGGCTTCAGTGGTGAGGCTGAAGCTATGCCCAAATTCACCATCTGGAATTTGGCCTCGCTCAGGATTGTCTTGCTGCTGTTTTGAATATATAAAACACTTAAGATGGTTGTGAATGGAAAGTATATTAAAGAAACTAGAGCAGTGTTGCAAGGTGAATGGAACAGCCGTCATGAGAACGAGCTTAATACTCCTCAAAATGCTAATTCGGTAGTATTGGTGGAAACACCACTGAATTTCCATTAGAGTCATAAAACTACCTGAAACTGAATCTGTTGAATCCGAGAAATGGCATTCGAGAGGCACAACTTTCAAAACAAAGGTGAAGGCAAGAAAATGAGTAATCTGCCTAAAATGCACACCTGACCATAGTTTTGCTTGGCTAAAAACCCTTCAGTGGCTGCCTGTCATGTACAGAATAAACTCTAATTTGCTTAGCATGATATAGAAGACCCTCCAGCCCCTTACAGCTACTTCTTGCTTCATTTGCTGCCAATTCTCACCTTGTCCTTTGTGATGGGAAGTCCATGGAGCACTTGCATTTGCTACCAGTGCTTGTATCCCTGCCAGTTGCCATCCCCAATGTCTCTACAACACACACCATTCAGATTTAGGGCTTCACATTTTTGGTCATACTTTTTCCTCTGCCTACCGTGCCCTTTTCAACTTGCATTGTTGCCACCCATCTTGGCCATCCCTTGCTCAGTATTTCATCCTCCAGGATGCCCCTTACTTAGCAGGTCCACTCCTGCTGCCACCCTAGCACCAAGGGCATGTCTCTATCTTAGCCCTCAAAATATTATAATGGAGTGGCCACCTTCTACACTACACTCTGCAGGTAAGGAATAAAGACTCGTTGAACCAGACTTAACTAAGTGGAAAAACTCGGGATTCTCTAATAAGGATTTTAGGGTCAATGTTATTTCTATTGTAGAACCCTAGTGAGTTGAGGTGTCTTTTACGCATTCACAATCTACTTGAAAGTCATCCATTCTCGACACAGATTTCTTCAGGGGGCTCGTCACGTTCAACGACGAGGCAATCTCGTTTGTAAAAAATCAAGTCTGATGAAAAACTGGCAAGGCCTGTGTTGATAATGTTTCCTTCAAAAGGTAAATAATAAGAGTTTTCTGCTTCAACTTTAGAAAGAGAAGCTCACAGTCAGAAAATACTGTTTACCTTTTTTCCTAATTACCCAGTCAGGCCCTGGTTTTCCCAGAACGAAACACTGAACAAATTGCACATAATACATACAAACATTCTGAAAATGCTACATATTTGGAACAGAAACACATTTATGTCTCAGAGTGATGCCAACTAGTTCTATGCTGTTTTTGTTAAGCGTAATTGCAGTTCTTCACAAAGAGCCTGGAGAAGGGAAACAAATGCTTGGCATATTTCTTTTGGTCTTTCAGCATGTGCGTAATTTATTTGTTTGCCGCTGAGAAGCACTCTGTTTTTCCTGCTGGGCGCCACGGCAGTGTGATAGGTACGAAGGTTTCGGTCACATTTTCTTATACTTTCAGGCTCCTGGATTTATGAAGTTGGAGTCAGTGTTCGGAGTCCACATTTTATGTTGTTGAGAGTTGGCACCGTTTCATCTTTCCCGGGGTCCTGTTCAAACGGTGCCCAGTTGCGACTTGTCAAGAAGAAGTCTTCCTCCCACAGAGGCAGGGGACAGGATGAATCACACACAGGCAGAGCCCGAGTGAGAACCGCTCAGAAGCAAATCTGGTTCGGAAGGTGAGGGTAGTGCATTTTTTATTCCAAAAAGGGAGGGAATTTAAGCTTTGAGAGCTTTCTTGATTCATATATTATAAGCTATATTCTATGAATATGCATTACATTACCTCTTTTGAACTTCCTTGAAACAAATTCTCATAAATAAACAAGGAATGTACCATACTAACTGACAGAGTCATTTAGTCATTTAGTCTAGATGTATTGTGCTAATGGAGGGAAAAGAATAAAAATTTTCAAGGGCTTCAACCCTCAATTTTAATAAATTTCATGGAAATCGGATCAAGCCCTAATTGCTAATTCATCTGAAATTATTAAAAAGAGATTTCAATTACACACCACCATTGAATTTTGATGTACCAAATTAAATTAGGACACTAGATTGTTTCTTTTCTTAAATCCAGACCTATTTAAAAACCTTCTCCTGTAAATTCTGAAAAGGAACTTTGTGTTCAGTTATGTTGCTTAAAAAAAAATTCAGCATTAGTACGAAATAGTAGGTTAAATCTCTTAGTGAAGATTTTTAATGACATTTCAGTGTTCCTCTTATAATTACTCTTCATCTAAGATATCCCATAATGATGTTGGACACTCTTGGTTCAGGCTCACTGGCTTGCTTCATTAGCATGTCATTCCCATTCCACATCACAAGATTTAATTGTAATGCCGGATATGCACAGCTCTCCACAGAAGTCTAATCAAAGTGGATTCACTTGTATTATTAATATCAAAAATCAGTCCACTTGCTATTTTTATAAATAAAAGAATCCAGATACATAAATCAGCTGTCATTTATTAGCATGTTACTGGCATATCTGCCAGACGTATGAGCGGCCCTATCACAGTTCCTTAGGATTATTTTCATCAAGATTAAAACCCTTCTACATTAAATATACATACTAATTCCTCCATAAAGTAATCAGATTACAGAGCAGGTGACATTGTGTGCTGGAATTCAAATGATTTGCAGTAATGAGCTGGAAAGGTATGCTTGGAGTCAGGCAGAGAAAAGGGAAGAGGAAAGACAAGGGAAGAAGGAAGATTTGGGTTTTAAATTCGAGCTTGCACATCTGTTGTTTTATTGTTTTGCTAACTTCTACTTGTTTATTTTTTAATAACTAAGAGACTCAGATAAGCATCCACAATACTTAGCAACCCACAATGTCAATCATTTGTACTATCAAATGCTATGCACTTCTAGTTTATTAGCTTATCTTGCCTTCTTTGTCCACATACTATCTACAGACAGGGCCGGGAAATATTTCCTGTGGTCAAGTGGTACTCACAGATCAATGCCTACAGACATCTTTGCTGTTGGATGGAAATGTTTTATCTCCTCACATGATCGATCTACCTTTCTGTTTTAAAAATTTCATTTCTTATGAAAATTCAGTAAAACATGAATAAAAACACCAGTACACAGCATAGCTACTCTTACATTCATGAAAAGGATGGTAGAATAATACTTTGGAAGTGAAATAGAATGATTACAGATTGGCTCAAAACATGTTTTTACTCCTCATGGCACTGCGGGAGTACCAGTTTGAGAACACTTTTTGGTTTTACTGAAAAAAAAAAATCAAAATCCTGTGGACAACACCTTGATTTTCCACTTCATTTCAAAATATTTTTCTTGGCATGTTTTCCAAACAAGAATCTCCAGATTGCTTTTTACACACATACACACATCATACACACCCCAACAACTGACCAACAATTTGGAAGGAAACTAAACATTTGGTGCCAGACTCCTCTAGGGTTTGGAAACACTGAAACCAAAGATTGTTGCTCTTGTGTGTGACTTTTTTCATTTCTAATATTGGGCTACTTTAACGCTGGTACAGTAACAAAAAACATATTTGACCTATGTTTATGATTTTCAAATGCTTTTTTATTTAAATGGAAACACTAAATATATATATTATTCAATTTTTATTTTCCTCCTTTTGATTACAAAATAGATGCTTGCTTTAGGTCAATTATGATGCAAAAAATATATCTGAACATATATTTCCACCCCTTGCTTGACAGGCCTTTGGTGAGAATGAAGTGTCATTATATGATATATAACGAGAAACGTTTTTAAAGTGTAAAGAGCTTAACAAGTAATATTATCAGCATAATAAAAGTCTGTCCTCCTTTATATATGAATATCATTTGTGACCCATTTAAACTGATTCTTTGCAATGTTGTGATGTTAAATGGGACAGCTTTAAAATAACCCATCCTAAATATTCAGCCAATTAAAATACTTACTGCATTGCTAACAAGAATCATATATACTAATATGCTACTGGATGCAGCAGTTAGGGCTTCAATTTATCATTCAATAAGAATGCATTTGACCTCGGCATGTTGATGACTCTTTTTTTCAGAAACTATACTCTGCAGCTAGGCTAATCAAACTGTGTACAGTTCATTTGGAATAATTTGTCATCTAATTCCTTTAACTGTTTGGAGACAGAAAGTGGGCCTGTCCTTTGTAGAATAAAAAGTAAACAGCAGTTCCCATTGTATGATAAGCAAATAGAAAGGCTAACAGCTAATGCACTGATTCAATAACCATTTCTATATTATCCTTTTAACTTACAGACATCCTCGGTATATCTTAAATTATTTCCATTAGAGATTCAGACATGGCTAAGAAAAGCAATAAGAAAAGAATATCAAGAAAGAACTCTGGCATTATTCATAAAGAATGATTTATTTTATGCTGATTATCTATAAACAATCTAGAGTTTAAGAGGGTGTGTTGATGGCGACAGGCCTTGTGTGCTCATTCTACATTTATATATGGAAGGAAATCATCAACTTTATCATAGAGTGGACAACCGCTTCACCCACTATGTGTGTGTACATACATATATATATTCATGCATTCCCATACTCATCTTGGCTTAGTTCAACATCTGTAATGGAAAATAGAGAGGTATCTTTCATTGTTGCCAGCTTTCAAAAATCTTTTGTTGTCTTTCAAAAATTAAAATTCTTTGGGCAGTGTACACTAAGCAACATGCTTCTATCTGTGACAATATACAGGATATAAACTAGGTTTTGTATTTACCTAGAGTGTTTGACAGTATATTGCGCAGGTAAAATTGGCTTTCGTCCTTGGTTACGTTGTTGTAGCAGTAATGAGAAGGAAAAGTGAGTGGAATATCATGAACTGAGGGAATGCGGCATTTTTGTCAGGAGGTTACAGGATGGTGCCAGAGCACACAGGGCCTGTTAATATTTAGCATGTATAAGATAAGCACTAACCACTGCAGCAGCATCCTCTTAGGGTACAAATTCATATGCTCTGTACGTATTTATGCATTCCCAAAATAATCAAAAAGAAAAGGGAAATATTCATTTTGGGAGTACCTAAAACATTTGAACATTGATCATAACCAAGGCTGCTTCCTAAATTATATTGCAATGTTGGGCAGATAAGCAAAATGTGCCCCCACCCTTGCTATTGGCAACCACACAGCCAATTGCAAAGAAAAATAAACCTTTTCCTGGTGGCAAGGGAAGTTCCACAGCCCAAATTTAGGCAGCCCTGGAATTAACTCACTTCGGGCAACTCTGGGCAGGGATTTTAGGTGAAAAGATACGTGCTGATGCCAGAAGGCCATATGTGTCCTTCTGAAAAACCTTGAGAGCTGTAGAATTTTGCCCTAAAAATAAACGGGCTTATGAGAAAACTAGGAATAGGGCAGACCACTCAACTATGGAACTATAGAACACTAATAACAAAAACAAAAACAAAATGAAACAATCCTGCTGAAAAGTCTGGCATAATTAAATTTCTTTTAGTATTTACACCGAGCATCATAGTCAATCTTAAAACTGCAATGTTAAAATTTTAAGCTAGTGCTTACTTCTCCAGGATGTGTGTCTTGGAGGATATTTGCTTTTAAGAGAGACTATTTTCATTAAAATCTGGCAGGCATGATGGTGTGTGTCTGTAGTCCTGGCTACTTGAGAGTCTGAGGCAGGAGGATCGCTTGAGCCCAGGAATTCAAGGCTGCAGTGAGCTAGGATGATGCCATTGCACTCTAGCCTGGGTGACAGAGTGAGACCTTGTCTCAAAAATAAATAAATAAATAAATAAATAAAATCTGATTCAGGGTGTGGGCTTCTTCATAAATCCATTGTTTTAGTACACAAAATAAGTTTTATAGCTTCTTCTCTATACTGTAGCTTTGTTTGTAGCTTAAAATGGTAGACTCAAAATTTTTGAAACCATTAAATAGCTACTCCCATTAAGTGAAGTCGCATTTATAGTTTTTCAACTTTTTTTCTTAAAATCTTTATACATTTCTAAGACTCTCTATTTGGTAGTATCTACATTTGCCCACAATTGCTTTGTGCTGATTCCATTGTGATGATTCCATTATGCTGGGGAAAACGTACCAACACAATGTCTGAGTTATACTGTCTTTGTTTCTCTATTCACCATTCGTGCAGAAGTTAATTCACATTAATTCACATAATTCACATAAAGAACAAAGCTACTTGCCCTGTAGCCAGCCAGCTGTGCTTAGACCACCCATCCCTTGCAGTATTTACCTGGCTTCATCAAATACCCATCCTCTTCTTGAGTTATTTGGTTTAAATACTTTAAGCATTAAAATTTTTCCAATATGTCAATTAATGTGTGAATAATATAACTCAAGGTGTTTTGTAAAATTGTTAAGTGTTCAGAAACATGTTATTAAGGACCTAATTATTTTATCAATATTCTGATAAAACTATATTAAGAATATTCTCTCTAGGGCTGTTAAGTCCTAAATAACTCTGCAAATTGCATAAATCCTCCTGGTTTTCTCAGGATAATGATGCATTTTCAAGAGTTGCTTAAATTGTACTTTTTGTGGGAAAAGACACCCTGGATTTTATTTCCCCACACTATATTACCAGAAGCAGCAGGGCAGTGTAGCTGTTTATTAGGGGAACTCTCTCAACTAGCCAAACTGGGGCCAGTTCCTCATCCAGTTACATCTCTCCCTCACGAGAACTAACTTAGATAACCTAAGTCATGAGGGAATCCAAGACAAAAATTAGAAATAGATGTCAGCCCATTTTCTTCCTCAGTTCCTTCCTATTTATATCAAACAATGTTGACTCTGGTTTCTAACACATGCATGTCCTGTTTGCCTTGAACTTTACCTAGGACCTTTGAGCTAAGGATTTCTACATCAGAGGCTCCTGTTTTATAATTACCAGAAAATTTGTTTCAGAGATGATGATGTTAGGAAGTGATCAAACCTCAGTGGTGCAGGTTAAAAACATAATAAAAAATAATTACATGCCATCAGAAACATTTTTAAATAGGCAATTATTCTCTGGCAGTATCTAATTTCTAAATTTCAAAGACTATATTTCTTGCACTTGGTGCTAATTTGGCAAATTATTCAGTCCAAGTAAGATCAACCACTTGGAGTGTTAAAGATTATTTTTACAAGAAAGACTGTTCATTGGTTGGTTCATCCATTCATTCTCCAGATATTTGTGACTCCGAATATCTATTCCTTTGCCAACCTCTACACAAGAAGGGACAAGTCCTGTGGCCCCTGGTCTAGGCTTTCCCCCATTGTCCTACAGAGTACCTTCCCTGTGACCCCAAGATGAAATTCAGGAGCAGTTATTGAGCTTCCTTAGTCCTGTCGTTTCTTCCACTCCAGTTCTTCCTTTTCTATAAATGCTGCCAAAAATAGACTCTTGGAGAAGCCTTGCTAGGGCCATGGGAAAGGGATGCCTCTGCCAGGGGCGCCCTTAGTTCCGGTTTCCAGTCACTGCAGCTCCAGCGACGTGCAGGGTTCTGTGCAGAGCTGAGGACAATGGCGTCCTCCCAACTCTGAGTGATATGTGGTCATCGGGGCCCCGAAGCAGCAATCCTTATTCCTGCACTCTCAGAAAGACCCTCTCAAGTGTCCCTTCTGCTGCTGAATCTGAAAGCTTTTCTTGAGGAGAATCAAAATGAGTCCAAAGGTGCTTGGGGATGGATGATGCCTTTGCATCTCTCTCTACTTCTCTTATCGACACATGTGCCCTCCACACACAAACATTCTTTCCTCTCACAATTAAAAATAACCCCTTTTCCCAAAAATAGAGGCAAAAATAATCAGAATGGAAGTAGGTGTGCTGGTGGTGGGATGTTTCATACATTAGCCATGCAGTACTGTTCTATGTGTCGTGTACCTACAACTTAAAAGATCTTTTAAAGACACTTTATTTCCCATTGCCATAAAATTACTAATGATCCAAGATTAAGAAAAATGACAACATATTTATAGTGGTCATGCATTAATTCTACACTATTTACAGTGAGAATCCTAGTCTCATGAGTAGCATGGAAATACTTCCAATACTCTGTGGCTTAGTTAACAAATGCAGGATATTTTCCTGAAACCAGGGAATACAGAAAAATATGATGCTCAGTTTTTAGTATTTCTCTAAAAATTATTTTCTTTTTTCTTGATATATTTTAGCCACTAATGTTTCTATTCCATCTTTTTTTATTCTTCCTTCATTTCTTATCTTTCACCTTTAACTCCCTATTCTGAGAGGTCAGAGAGAGAGGAAACTGTACAAATTTAGATATGATAAAGGTGGCCTTTCAAAACATTGTGCAAAAGATGGATTATTCAATAAAGGATATTGGGACAACTGGCTAGCCATTTGGAAATAATATGAAACTAGAGCTTTATCTTACTCTTTGCTCAGAATGAATTCTAGTTGGTTCCAAAATTTGAGCATAAAAATGAAATCATTAAATGTCTGAAATAGGCTTGGTGATTAAAAAAAAATAAGTGTAGGGTGCTTAAGATCTCTGTAAGCATGATAAAACTGAGAAGCTGTAGATAATGTATTGATAGATTAGACCAAACAGAAATTAAAAGCATCTGCCCAGACAAAAATGCTTTAAAGTAAAAAAGAAGAGGCACAAAAGACTAAGAAAATATTTGTAAATCAAAGGTAAAGAAAATAACTTCTATAGATCATTTAATAAAGGAGTAGTAACCCATTAGAAAGTAGTTATTAATAAGTATTTAAAAAATTCAATGGATGAATGACTTTTAATTCATGAAAGGTAATAATTACAGGAAATCAAATTATTGATAGTATGGTATGAAGTACCATTTTAAAATCTATCAATCTGGCAAAATAATTTTAAAGTTTGATCAGACCTGGTATTGAGGAAAGTTTGGGGAAGTGGGCCTTGAACTACACTTTGGTAGGAATAAAAATTTGATCAACTTTCTGGTAGGACAACTTTAAAAACAACACTACTTTATTCTAAAGATATGAAGACATTATTGCAAAATTATTTACAGTTATGTGTATAAAGATGTTATTTAAAGGCTATTTTACAGTAATACAAAATCTAAATACATTCTCTATGTGTTTTAATGGGGAAATGATTCAAAATTATGGAAAACCTATAGAGTGGCATATTAATCAGGATATCCAAAACTTTGAGTATTGTTGTTGCAAGGTGGGCTACAGGGGCTGGAGGAGAATCCTACCTTGCTGCATCTGCCCTTTGGCTTCCCCAATGTGAATTAGGAGGAAAATGGTGCATGTGCAATGGGGAGACTGCAGATAGCAGCAGATGAGCACAGTAAAGGTGATTGTAAAAATTGTAAAAATTACTGTGATCTTTGTGGCATTCAATAGATGAGTTACCTTCAGGGATAGAAAAGTAAATGCTACATGTTCTCAATTATATGTGGGAGCTAAACAAGGGCACCCAGAGTGGTGTAAGGAACATTGAGACTCAAAAGGGCAGAGGGAGGGAGGGGATGAGGGATGAAAAATTACCTATGGGGTATAACATACACTATTCAGGTGATGGGTACAAAAGCCCATACTTCACCACCATACCATATATACATGTACCAGAATTCAACTTGTACTCCCTACTTCTATTAAACTTTTTTTAAAAAGGAAAAAACAAAAGGAGCTTGAGTTATCTTGAAATTGCATTTGCTTGCTCTACTCTCTTTTATTGGGCTAACTTTTAGACTTGAACTGTTTGGTGACATCTTTATCAGAATTATTAATCCCTGAAATTCAAATTTCTAAAAGGAAGTGAGAAAAAACATATAATTTTCCTTAAGAAAAAGGAAATGTGAGAAATTTCAGACCCAAAGTGTTTCAGGGATTTGATCAAAGTGAAGAGCAGAGCTGGGAGTGGAAACCAAGCCCCCTTAACCCTGCCTTACTACCACTGTCTTTGTCTTCCAAATAGCCCAGGGAAGGCATTAGCCAAAGCACTGAGATTTAGAGATTTAGAGATTTAGAGATCCTGAATCTTCTAAAAGACTTCAATTCAACCTGTGTGTATATTTATTGATAAATTATGAAAGTAAAAATTATTCTTCCTTTTTATTAACATAAACACAGCATGCATTTGTCTAGAATGTGATCATCTTGAATATTGGACTTCATTTCACATTTTTTTGCAAATCTCTTTCGTGTCTAGCTTAATAGAAGACATTCTCCTATCTGCTTCTTTGTTCAATCTCTTGCAATAAGTTGCATTGGTTGAATAGTAAGAAGAAAATCCAGTTTTGCACAGATACGTAGTCGAAAAAGAGTGAAGTATTTTGTTAATCTTTTTAGATAATTGTGAATATTCTTCTTTGATACTACACCAAACTAGACATGTGATAGTTTCTTAAAAATTAGCTGCAATGAGTAACCTGAAATCGCATCGATGAAATTTCGATACTCTGTTACATTGCAATCCATTAGTCCATCTTATACTTTAAATGGATCTTTTACTCAGGCATAATTTTGTAACATCATACATAGGTCATTTGGAAAATATTGATTCAGTGAGGTATATACAGCTTCCAAATGCCGACACATTTCATTTTACAATATTTAGAAAATCATGTGCTAATATCATCACCAACATCTTCAGAAAAACTTTAAATACTGGAAAGCTGTCAAGCTCTTCATAGTGAATGCAAATTTTCAAAAATTCTAATTTTCACCTGAAAAATTGAATTTTATTATTGGCAACAAATATTGTCAGATGTTTTCCTTGAAGTGCCTGGATCATTTGGGGCATTTTTGAGAAAATATCTGCCAAATACCCACATCTGAATAACTATCCTTAGTCTGACAATTGTTCTTTTGCATAAGAATGATGTTCCATGAAAAGGTAGCTAGTTAAGCTTGCAACAATAGCATAAATGCTTTTGCTTGTGATCACCATTGTACTTTCAGTATGCAGCAAAAGTGCTTTATGTGTATTTCCCATTTCATCATACAGAATAATAAAAAGCCATGTATTCAAAAGATTAATTTTCTAAAATTAATAATTTAATTTAATAAAATTAACAATGGTTACTGCTTTATCAAGGGCATTCTTAAATGAAACTGGCTTTTCTGTTTGTTTGGTTTACTGGAAGTTTGTGGTGGTAAAAAATACAATGACTATTGGTACAATTTGGTGCCACTACTTGATGTGTACTAAGGTGTCAGCATATTACTCACCATCAGTACTTTTACACCATCAGTACAAATGTCAATATAGTGGAAAAGGCAATATAAGTATTATTACTATTATAAAATTGTTTTGACCTCACAAAACCCTGAAAGAGTCTCAAGAAAGGATCTGTGGACTACACTTTGAGAATCACTAGTTTATGATAATAATAGGTACTAGAGGTGAGAGAGTGATAACAAGTCCTATTGATAAAATGTTGATCTGAAAATAAAGGTCATTACTCAAATACAAAAGTAGAAAGTGATCAAAAACTGCATTTGCTCAATGGATTTTAGCTTAGAGCTATGTAAAAATTCCCTTTACAATTGAAACGATCTAGTTATTTAACCTCTTTCTCTCCATAACCATGTCTATATAATGTAATTTTTGATGGCACGATTTCTTCAAAGTTCGATTATCGCTATAGTGTGCACGTGTACACACACAAACAACTGCTCGCGTTTATCAGTACTCCCCTGTATCAGTCATCTCCTTCTTCCCGCTTGTAGTAATGGTGCAAGTATTCCCACCTATAAATATCAAGCCTGAATTCCATCATTTTCCACACACTCAGTTAGTTCCCTTTTTCGTTAATTGTTTCATTCTTGCAGCATCTCTCTCTGTTCTCTTAATCATTACAAACAGCATGTAAGCATTCTCTTCTATCTCCTATCTTTTGAAAAAAAAGCCAAAGAAAATTCTACCTTCTTATCATTTCTAAGCAATGACAAGGTCTCATCCTAGAGCTCTATTCAGTTCACTCTAATACCATATCCATCCTGTCATGCTACTGAAATCACTCTTGTCAAGGATACTAAAGATGTCCATGTTGTCAAAGCCAACGAATATCTTGTTGTCGTCATTCTTCCTGAGTTCTGAGAATAAATCACCATAGTCCCAGTGTTCCTTCTTTTGAATGTAGCAACTTCACTCTCTTGTGGCTTTAGTCCTCATTCACTCATGGTTTCTCTCCAGTCTCCTTCACTGGCTTTTCTTCTCTAACAACCTCTAAATGTCGGGTTCTTCAAGGCCTGGTCCTGAGCTCTTTTATCTCTCTGTCCTCTTTCCTTAGATGACCTATGCCAACCCCATGCTGATGTCCTCACATTTATATTTCTGTGCCAGCATTTTCCTCTGACCACCATTCTAATGTTTTCAGCATCCTTCATGACATCACCATTTGGACTTGAATGATTTTTAGATGTCCCCCAATAACATGTTCAAAGTGTAAATTTTTGTTTCTTCTTTCCAACCCTCAAATCCATCTTCTTCATTGCAGCCAGTGGCACCATCTTTTCACAGTCACTCCAGCCAGATGCTTGGCCATTACCCTATGTTCTTCCCCTTCCCTCAGGCTCAGAACTTCCATGTTTTTAGGTTTTCCATATTTAATTATTATCTAGGTTAGATATGTTCAGTTTTGTACTATATGTATTCTGTAGTGTAAATTATCTGCATGCACATGTTCCTTGTACGTTTATCTGCTAGTACTTTGGCACTTCCTATGAGTTAAAAGATGCAGCCCACTTGCCTCTTAGCATGTGTAGGTCCAAATTCATGGAACCAGTGGTGCACATGCAAGACATATTTTACAAAGGGACCACCTTCCAGAGTCCTTCTCCCTAAAATGAACTGCTTTTTCCACTACATTTTTTTTCATAAATAAGAAACAAAGCAGAATACTTTAAGAGACTAACATTTTCAGCCATTTTTTTTTAATTTCTTTGATACACAAGTGAGCATATTACAAAGTGATCTTCATGGCCATTGCCTCAACACTCCTACTTATCCCAGACAAACCACTTTCATAACAAATTGCTTCACTCTCTATTAAGCATAGTGAAGGCAGTGAAATGCCACATAATCTAGAACTAATAAATGACACCATTTGTGCCTCTTCTCTCTCTCTCCAGCACCACACTGCCCCTTGGTCTTTAAACGATCCACACTATTCTTTTCACAATATAGAATGTTTCCCCTCTGAAGTTTGGTTTCAACATTGATATTCCCACACTTTGTTTTAGAGCCACAAAGCTGCAGATGATATAAATAACTTCCCATAGATTTTTGGGATCAATCTTAAAAAAAAAAAAAAAAACACTTCCCAAACTGTTAAACTGCTGGCATTTTTCTTTTGGTCTTTAGATGCTAATAGATGAATGATAAATCTATTTAAAAATACTTTTTTTGGCTTCTACACATTCCCATTGATATCAATAGGTGTTAAGGTACATGCACAGTGAACACAGAAAAATAGAAAACGGAGAGCTGAACAGTACGTAGCAGCACTACTTCTATTTCTTGGTGTGTTACACATTGGTGGTAAATAGTTCCTTCTCTCAATGTCTTTTGCCCTCTGCGTCTGGACTGCTTCTTCTGCCTTTCGTTATAAAGGCAAAGAGACTTTTATTATTGCTTTTTCTGAAAGAGCAAACATTTTGAATTTTGATGGGGTCATGAGAATACTGATAAAAAATTTTCCTCTTTCTGTGAATCAAAAACTGGTTTTTTAAAAATCCAACTATCATTAGAACTGGAGAATATGAATAATATCCTATAGTGATGTTTAAGAGATGTGTGACTTTTTAGGACATCAGTTTCAAATAAAATATCTTACTGATTTTTCAAAATATGATTTGCAAAGTCCTACAAAATACCTTGCAATAATAATAATAATAAGGCCACTGTAACTAATGATTCCTGGAAATTGGTTGAGCTCCATGAGAACTTGAAATTGCAATCATTAATGAAACTATTTTTTCCTAGTATTTGTAGTATGTCAAATAAGCCAACATTTTTAGCTTATTTAAATCTGTTCAAAAACAGCTGTCAGTTAAAACCAAGTAGTCAAATCAGCTCAGAGGGTTTGCTTTCATCATTATGGGAGTTAGTCACTATAGAAAAATCGAGAACTCTGTGTATGCATAGATTTTTAATTACACCATACATTCTGAACCTAAAGGCACAAAGCAAACTAAAAGAATGTTTCAAGAAGTCTGTCATGTGGCTTAAGAGTGAGACAATCAAACTAAGACTGAAAGACCCATATGCCAAATTATGTGCCATTTACCTAAAAGGAGTTTTTGTAATGCTTCAGTATGCTTATTTATATGTTGAGTACAAATTGGACAGGTGGTTATTTAGTTATTTTAGAGAAAATTACTATCTAATGTGCCTGGCCACCGGAGAAAAAAGTGGACAGAGATTATGATCCGTAACCCTTGGTAGAATCTACCAGCCAGGGTCTCACAGCCTCATTTTGATACATAGTCCCCTAAAGCAAAGCTTCATCAAACAATATATATTTTATTTATTTGAAATATGGAGATCTCTAACTACTCTAGGAGGAAACTGCTGACATGGTGATGAAAAGGTAGCCGGGCTCAGCATGGCCGACGTGCCAAGGCAGAGATGCTTCTGAAAGCAATAAAAAGTAGAATCCCTTCTTGGTTCTCTTTATCTCCCCTTTGTGTTAAGTCTATTTGATTTTGCTATCAGTGTGGCTTATAATTTTCTGAGTGCAATGAAAAATAATTCTGTGAATCTGTACTCAATATCTAAAGGAGTTTTCAAACCAACAAGGGTAACGGATATTCCCCGCCCCCCCCCCCCTTTTAATTGTATGAAAGATATGCAGAGACTGTTTAGGATGAGTAGAAGGAGTGATATGCATAAAGAAAAAAATCCCTGTCAAGTGCTCTGTACTTTGCTGTTTGCCCATGGCGATGGACAGTCCAGAGATAAGGGTGGGGAAAAAGCCTAAAACCCAGCAATCCCAGAAATCTCTTGGTAAGCAGTAACCGAGGGCAAAATAACATGCAGCTGACTGATATAAAGTGAGGCTACCTTGCAAATTTAGGGTCCAATTCTCTTTGCCCCTCTCTAGTTAAAAACCAAACCATTTTTTTCACGTAGCTTCCAATTGCAGAGCCTGTTGAAAACTCATTATCTTCAAATAGGATTACATTCCGTTAATATGAGAACATGCATATTACAATATCTGGCAAAAATCAAAAGTTCCAATTTGCTCACTACATGTAAATCCAATTCAAAATATTTCCATAACATATATCTGCTGGATGTTACACTATTTGTGTGTCACTCTGGAATGGATTAACTCCATGACAGGCTAGGCTCAGTTTTTCTGCATTTGGTGTTTTTAAACAGTTTATATTTGTTATCATATCAAAGACAGGCTTGCAGTTTTCAAAAGGAAGAAGAGAACACAGCGCCCAAGGCTCCTTCAGCATTACATTTCTTATTCCATTTTATCTTTCTTGGTTTTGACTAATGTCAGTAACAGCTACTGGTAATAAACTGCTTGTTACAGCCTGCTGTTGCCTTGAAGCCTGGCTTTGATACATTGTCAGCCAATCGGAAGCATTTCCTGATTACATTTCCAAATTGCTTGTTTATTGATCGAGAGTTAATAAAGCAAAAGACAACTTTATAGCTTAAATTAAATGAAAGTTTCCTTTGATGTTCAAATTATCCAATCAACCAACAGGCAGTGAAATGTAAGCATTTGAAAGTTTTATCTGAAAAGGAAAAAAAATGTATGAGATAAATGGATCTTAGTATAGACACGGTAGCTAAGTGCTAATGAAAAATACGTGCAACTTAGCATACTGCAATTTCATTTATTTCTCAGGCAAAGGAAATGATGTTGTTATTCAGTTCACCCCACTCCTCAAACCTGAAGAAGGAAGAGTATTTCTAGGATGTCTGTCATTTGGCTGACAATAATTTCTTAAAACTGGAAACATTTTAGTAAATAAAAGGAAATATATACATACATATATATATGTATATAAAACTTCATTGATTTATCAAAGCTCTAATATTTGAAATGGTAACACAACTTAGATGCTATCTTGGGAATATCACAGTGTAGATGTTTGGATGATGTGTATGGTCAGTTGAACTATTTAGTTATTTGTATTATTTTCTTTTAGAGACAGGGTCTCTCTCTTGCCCAGGCTGGATTGCAGTGGTGCAATCATAGCTCACTGCCTGCAGGTTTGAACTCCTTGGCTTATGTGATCCTCTCTTTCCCATGTAGCTGGGACTATAGGCATAAGCCACCACACTGGCGCCATATATATATATATATATATATGTATGTGTGTGTGTGTATATATATATATATATATATTTTTTTTTAGAGACCGGGTCTCACTAAATTGCCCAGGCTGGTCTTGAACTCCTGGCCTCAAGCAATCCTCCTGCCTCAGCCTCCCAAAGTTCTGGGATTACAAGTGTGAGCCATAGTACCCAGCCCAGTTGAACTATTTATTAATAAAAAAAATTGGCCTCTGAAAATTTTAGTAGCTTTTCACATTCCATTGCCAATGAGACAGCAGCAATCTTTTATGAAGGCAAAGAGAATTCAGACATTTCTGTCAAGGATAAAAATAAATAAATATGCTAAAGATTTGCCTATGCCAAGACTCCTAGGAGACCAGTACTTCATTACATGGGACCTATAAACTGAATAATTGTTTAGAGAGAAGTGAGAGGGTTACTTGAGATCTTGGACAAAGTCGTAAAGAAACAGTTTTTATTTCTCATGATTGTTTTATAATTTTAAGTGAAAAGAAAAGTAAACAGTGTGATAAATCTGTGGGGAAAAAAGAAAAAGAAAGTTTTGCAAAAAGTATAATAAATATAATAAAATATTAACAGAAGCTATTTTAGGGAGATATTGAAGATATTTTTCTCTTCTACTTATTTTCTGCATTTCCTACATCTTTTATAATGAACATACATCACACTTAAAATTGAAAAAAAAAGCCATTAGTTTAAAATTAAAGTTAATAAAATATAATGACATTTTCTTAGCTGTTTCTTTGATAGTAAAATTGCAAAAAGTTTATTCTGGTGTTAGGTCTCGTGGGAAGCCTTGAATATGTTACCTAGATATCTGAAATTATTGCCAAATACTTGCGCTTCTTGTCTGTATTGCTTCTTTTTTTTTTTTTTTCCATCCAAAGCTCTCCAAAGGCAATTATTCAGACCACGCTATATTTATAGATTGGTTGAGGAATGTACATTGGCTGCAAAGTGAGTGTGACCAGCTATCACTCCTTGGCTGGCCTCCTTCCTCAGTCTAGTCACTGGCCATCAGCAGCCAGTGATCTCTTCAAAGTGCAAATCTGATCACATCTCCTCTTCTCCAAACCCTTCAGTGGTCTCAGCCCGTAAGTCCCCACAGAGGCTGCTTCCTGCACAGCTCTGGCTGGCTTCTCATCACAGGCTGCCCCAGCTCCCGCTCCAGCCTCCAGGGTGTTTTGGGGGGTCCTCTAATTCTGCAATCCCCCACCCCCGCTACTGGTCCATGGCCTGTTAGGGACCGGGGGCCACAGAGCTCCACCGTCCCTCCCCAACCCCCTGTCTGTGGACAAATTGTCTTCCATGAAACTGGTCCCTGGTGCCAAAAAGCTGGGGACTGCTGCTCTAATTGCATGAACTTCTTCCTGCCAAGTTCATTTCTTTGACTCTTTGCTCAAGAATTTCTTCCTCAGAGAAGTCCTCCCTGACTTTCAGTCCACATCAGGTTCCTTTGTCATTTGCTGTCATCAAATTGTCTTCTGCCCCAGCACTGGCGCTGCGTAATTCACACAGCTGCCTAGCACCATGCCTGGCACAGACTCGGCACTGAGTAATGTGTGTTACAGGAGTATATGAGAGAACAGTTGAATTAGTCACTTAGCAAGCAGTTACTCTATATTCCCCCAGATGTTTTCTGGAAATATCCAGAATAATTCACAGAAAACGCTTTCATTCATTTATTATTACTTTCTTGAGCATTTCCTGTGTGTATGGCACGTTCAAGCATCGTAGGGGATGAAAAGATGAATTTGACATGGACTTTGTTCTAAGAGCTTATAGTACTAATAAGAATTTCCCTTTGTCAAGGATAGTTGCTCTTTGATCAAAGCAAGAATGGACACTTAAAAGTGGAACTGTGCTTACATTTCAATAATTGTATCACCGTACACCTAATTTTAGGCTAAATCCAGGAATTATATCTCGTTTCTCTCTACCAATCCCCACCTTCTCACAGTCAGAAAACCTTTAGCAAAGCCCTGTCAATTTACCTCCAAACATTTTGAACCCATCTAATGCATCTATTTCCACTGCAACAACTTGGTCTAAGCAACTTCCATCTCTTGTGTTTCTAGTGGTCTCCCCTACTTCCTCTTGGCTCCCCTATATTCTGTTCACCTCAAGGCAGCCAGAGTGATCTTTTAAAAACATGATTCAGGTTATGGCTATTAATTATTCAAATGGCTTCCCCTTGCACATGCAAACAAATGCAAACTCTTGCCCTAATTCCATGACATAGTGTCACCCCTGCTCTTGGCCATTACTGCCAGCCACCTATCACGCTCATGCCTACACCAAGAAAAATGGGCTTCATTTTTCTCCATGCCCTAAATGCCTCCCTACATCATTTAATGGGTGGCTGCTTCTTTTCACTCAGGTCAGAACTCATACTCCAGGGCCTGGTGTGGTGGCTCATGTCGGTAAGCCCAGCACTTTGGAAGGTGGAGGCTAAGGATCACTTGAGGCCAGGAGTTCAAGACCACCCTGGACAAAATACCAAGATGCTGTGTTTAGAAAAAATTAAAAGATTAGCTGGGATATGGTGGCCCATGCCTATAGTCCCAACTACTCAGGGGGCTGAAGCAAGAGGTTTGCTCAAGCTCATGAGATTGAGGTTGCAGTGAGTTATGATTGTGCCGCTGCATTCCAGCCTGGACAACAGAGCAAGACTCTGTCTCTAAAAATAAACAAAACAAAACAAAAATACCTGACACTCCAGCTCTTCAGAGAGCCTTGTCTAGAGTAGCCACTTTCTGCTTACTCACTAACATATTACACGTTGGGATTTCCTTCAGAGCCCTTATCACGATATGAAAATATCCAGTTTATTTGTTTATTTAAAAAAAATTCTGCTCTCCTCCTTCCCCCCCACCCTCGCCCTGCCCCTGCCCCATTGGATATAAGCTTTACAAGGACTGGATCTCATCTGGCTTGTTCACTAGTGTGATCCAATGCTTAAACAGTGCCTGGTAGAATATGTGCTCAATAAATATTTGTGGAATGAATGAATAAGGCTTCACATTCACGGAAATGGTGAGCACTCAGCAGGTGTTTCTTGGCTGGTGTTTGATCTTCAGCTGTAACATGGCTCTTCCTCTTAATGAATCCCACCCTGCCTTTAAACCCCACACAAGTCTCACTGGCTCCGTGAAACCTTTCCCAACAGCCTAGTCCATAGAGACCACCCCCCTCTTTGAACCATCATATATAATTTATTGTACAAACCAGGTTACTTTTGAGAGTGCAAGTAGGCACTATTAATATTTTTGCAGGGCCGACAGGCATAAACTAGAATTGTCCTGGGAAAACTGGGATGTATGGTCACCCTATTCACATGCCACTTCCTTATCCCTTAATATATATAAAAACTTTGACTATAGTGTTTCAGAGGTATGCCATCTTTTCCCTTACTAGAACTTAAATGCTTAATTATACTTAATTACACTTAGCATACAACTGGGCTCCTAGGAGATGCTAATGAAATGTTTATTGTTACTTCTTGTGTTCAGTCAGTAATACTAAACCCCTGTTTTTCTTGTGTTGCAATTATGGAATTCATTTATTTTCGGGAAGTTTCTTTAAAAAGGAGAGATTCTTTTATGCATCATACTAGGTCTTATGTCTAAGCAAGTGTTTTCTAGTTCTTGTAAACGCAGTAAGAAACTCCAGTCTGTAAACTGCCTGTAAAGTTTTGTGTACAACTCTTACTACACTCCCAGTACTTTATGCTTAATTTGCCTGGAATACTGTCCTCTCCACCTCCCCCTCCCCGCTCCTCGTCTTCCTCTGACTAATTGCCATACACTCTACAGACCTCAGCTTCTATGTCCCTTCCTCCCCAACATGTGGTTAAGTGTCACTACCCAGAGCTCCACAGTGTACGGTACTGCCCCACTGGGCCATATCACACTCGACTATATGGAAACTGTCTGTTTCCTTTCTGCTTCCCCACGGGGCTGAGGTAAGCTCTGTAGGAGCAATTACCCTGTGTCTTTAATTCACCTTGCTGTCCACTCTGTTTAGAACAATGCCCCTATCATACCACATTCCTAAAAATAACTTGTTGAATAAATGAATGAATGAAGGCATTTGCCTATTTTAGGCTTCTGGTATGATGAGAGGAAAATGTTATCTGAATATTACTATAAGATAATTTCAGATAGCAAAAGATTATTTTTTGAATAAAAATACTCTAGTCCAACCTTTGAACTAAATTATTTAATCCAGCAACTTTGGCACCAGTCAATGGACATGATGCACATATGCCAAGCCTTTTTAGATAATTGAGTGCTAAGAATTAATTTATTATTTTTTAATTTTTATTTTTGTATGAAAAGAAACTCTCCACTGGGGCCATTTAACTATCAAAGTTAAAATTGTTAATAACTTTAGAGTGGCAGGGTTGCAATTAAAGTAGACCCATAGGAATTTGTTCATAAAACTGTATATTATATGTAGTAGCAGGGAGTTATAATAATTCTAGTATCTGATAGTCCATAAACCATTATTTTAAGATAAATCTGGATATAAGTCCAGTTATTCTCACTTCTTAATCATGCATAAAGCAATGTAGCGATAAAAATTTACTTAGAAGTACTTTGAAAAACAATCAATTTTTTAGAAAATGAAAATACCTCTGAAGATTCTGTTAATACTTTCCAAAAGCAAAGTCTCATAGGAAACATGAGTTAATGTGTTAGAACTTTTATTTTTATATGCATTTCTGCTGATGACTTTGAAACCCTTTAAAAGCATTTCCTAATAAAAGAATAGTTCTAGTTATTAGACAGCATATATTGAATGATTTTAACTCCCTTCCGTTTTGGCAATGAATCGGAAGAATTGATATCGGGCTTACTAAACATCAGGCAGACCCAAAGTAAATGTCATATTCTTCAGTCTCCAGAGAGTCAATGTAATAGCAGTAATTATAATTACTGCTAGTAAGAGCTAACACTTTCAGAGCCTATCACATGCTAGGCACTTTCATAATTGTTTTATGTCTTTTGATTATTTTAAGCCATAAACAACCACATGAGATAAGTAATATTATTGTCACCAGGCAGGGATACCAAATGATGGAGAAGTTAAATAACTTTGATAAGGTAAACTGTGGCAATGGGCTTAATCTCCAGGCAGTCTGGCTCCAGAATCCATGTTCTTAACCACTTCACAGGTACACAGAATCTGATCGTGTGCACTGTATGCTTTTGCATGAAAACTTAACTCCTGGTTTTATCTTTTCTAGTCTATATTCTTATTTCCCCTTCTTACTGCGGTCTTCATTAAAGACATCCAAAGGAGGAGGAGGTGCAGAAGGAGGAGAAAGTTTGTTGTACTATATATATCTCAATATGCCATGTGATATTCTTTAGGGATCAAGTCAGCATATAAATATGTAAAAACTTAGATAAACAGGTTTCCAGAATCCATCTGTGTTTCTCTGTGTTGAGTCTGATTTACGCAGGAATGTGTAGAAGAATGTAGCTAAACAAATGGTGCTGGTGTAGGAAACCAGGAGAGGAAATGGATGGTCTGGTCAGTGTGTTTAAAGGGACCAACACACATTTCAAGAAGAGGAGGATGGAGGACGTTTAGCTGCAGCTAGATGGAAGAGGACAGAGGTGGCTAGCTGGGGTGTGTGGAGCCCACCTCTCCCTCCACCTCTCCCTCCTCTGGCCACAGGCAAGGGCATGTGACTTACCTTCTTGACCCTCGCGTGATTTAAGGTACCTGAAAGTTGGTATAATCCCCATGACTAAACAGTAATCTCTCGAGGGTCCTCTTCAACCTTCTAAGACAGGTTGCACATCAGAGGCACTGTCACAAATGTGCAGCTGAATCGAGTCTTGCATTTCACCCCCTAACCCAGTGATTAGGATGCTCAAGATGCGTGTTGGCAAGTCACCTCCCACTCAAAAAATGCACTTTCTGCTTTGGTCATTTGTTACACTTTTGATTTAAAAAGTTAGTCCTCTTTAACTACAGCTTATGCACTCTGGGAGGCCGAGGCAGATGGATTGCTCAAGGTTAGGAGTTTGAGACCAGCCTAAGCAAGAGTGAGACCCCGTCTCTACTAAAAACAGAAAGAAATTAGCCAAACAACCAAAAATATATATAGAAAAAATTAGCCGGGCATGGTGGCACATGCCTGTAGTCCCAGCTACTCGGGAGGCTGAGGCAGGAGGATCGCTTGAGCCCAGGAGTTTGAGGTTGCTGTGAGCTAGGCTGATGCCACGGCACTCTAGCCAGGGCAAAAGAGCGAGACTCTGACTCAAACAAAACAAAACAAAACAAAACTCTACAGCTTAGATCCTTTACTTATCCTTCACATATTAACAGGGAGAAAAACTATGCACATAAATAGCCACATTATCCCAGATTTTATTCCCCACCCATAACTCCATCTTCCACTCTTCTTGTTTCAAGTATCTGTGAGTAAAGAATCTCTTTTCGTGGCTTAAGTTAACGTGCTTCTCAGATAAATTAGGAAATACTGGAACTTCTCTAATACTTGTGTTAACAGAAGTTTTGATAAATGTGCTTACCAGATATATTAGGAGATACTGGAACTTTGGTAGTACTTGGTGATCACTAGAAAGAGTTACAAATATTCAAACCTGAACAAAATCCGTCTGCATTTGGAAATAACTATAAGGTTTGCATACCTGCCATGAAAAACATGTTCAACTTGGTGGCTGAGTTGAGCTTTGAGAAGGAAGAGAAAGACCAAAAGAGGGAAGAAAAGAGGTGAGCTCGAGGGAAAGCTTCTGGGAACATGGAAGTGCCATTCTCTCCGGCTCTCTGCCACTCTCTCTCTCTCTCTCTCTCTCTCTCTCCCTGGCCTTTCATCTCTTTAAAGTGGCAGCAATAACTGAAACCAGAACACTATCGGGCCTGTGCCATTGTGTTATCCTCCCTATGAGCTGTTCCTTCCCCTCTTTCATCACTTACCGTCAAGCCTGTGTGTTCTCTCCCTAGCGCACGGCCATGCGGGAATGGGCCTGGACTTCGTTGTTTATCAGGCCAAGTTTCTTACTGTCTCTGGCACTTGCTATCTCCAGACCCTGAAGATGACTCATTAAATTCTCTGAGCCTGGGTTTCCTCAACTATAAAAAGAGGGCAATAGATATCAGCCTCATGGGATACAATGATAACTGGGTGCTGCCTGTATACAGCACCCAATCTAGTACATAGCACAAGGCACGTAAAGGTAGCCGATCTCTCGAGACTGGCCCGACTTTGAAAGGATCTTCTGGTTACTCACAGCAGCTGATAAGCTCTCAGCACAGGCACCTGTAAGAAATCAATAGGTGCCATCACATAAGAGCAGAGAAATCACTAGCGAATCCCTTGGCACTGTTTACCATGAATGGAATTTGACAGAATTTAGATCTGTCTTGAAATTCTCTGAACAGAAGAGAAAGTTGTAGTGATGATGATGAAGAGGAAGAAGAGGAGGGCAAACACTTGTAAGCATTCACCATGTATATATAAGGCAGTGTTCTAAGCATCTCACAGATCTTAAATTGATTTCATACCACTAGCAACCCTCTGACATAGGTCCACTGTTATTCCCATTTTTCAGATGAGAAATCTAAGTCAAAGAGAATTCACATCACCTGTAAAGTGGCCAAATGAATGTTGGCTCGACAGGTCCTTGATGCCAGAGAGCTGGGTTGGCATTCCTGTAATTGCCTTACCTTTCCCCTCATGCTCACACAATGGCTGCAGAGGCACCAAGCAAAATATCCCCAGGTGACAGCAATTAAAGGAGTAAGGAAGAAAATAGATTTCTTCTCAGGAGCTCTCTCCTTCTGTACGAGTGGAAATTATTTTTCCAGAAGCCCCCAGATTTCTCCCTTGAGACTTATTTTCTAGAGCTGTGTCATGTCACGTGGACACTGTGAACTACAAGGGAGACTGGGGAAGTGAGCACCTGGCCAAGGGGAATGGGATTACCTTGATAGACTTCAACCAATCAAGATTCAGGTCACAGAGCTGGGCATGATGCCACCTGAAAGAAACTTGGTGTTCTTTGAGCAAGTTGGGTGACCAACAGAGTCTGCCATACATCAGCTTCTGAGACCAATACAGTTGGAATGCAGAGCAGACATCATTTCATAAATGATTGAAATGAAGGTTGTGACATGCCCAAATTGGGATAGAGAGGTTCAGGATGAGAGTCCAAACCCAGAATCCTTTGGTCTATACCAGTGATTTTCAATCTGAGTGCCTCAGAGTTTCTACACAAATTTTATTAGAGTACTATATTACATATGTTTCTAAAAATGTGATTAAAAATACAGCACACATGTAATTTGCTCATAATAACAAGTTGACACAATGCAATCCCTAGTATAAAACTGTGTTTTTCTGTGCTGCCAGTTGACTTGGTTTTTGTTGTTTTTCGAACATAGAATAAAGCATCTCCTGCCATCTCCACTTAATCATGAAGTCTCCTGGGATTGCTAAGTAGGCTATTAAAAACTATTCGTAACTATTTATCCATGTTAATTTGGATTTTCTCAATACCAGACAACCACTACAAAATAATCAATTGGGTGTTGACAGTGATATAAGACTGCAGTGGCTCCAAGCAAATTTGAAATAATCTCTAATTTGAAATTGTCCTGTGTATCTGAACAGCTGCATTATTCTGACTGACTGACTTAATATCTCTCTGGCCCCTACTTAGCTTTCCAGCCACTCTTTGCTCGCTCTTCTTGCTCCAGAAGCCTCTGTCTTAAGGCTAGGAACGCTTTTTTTTTGCCTTAGGACTTTTCCTTACACAAATTATTCTCTCTAGCAAACACTCCTTATCTAGTTGGATTCAGCTCATTCTTGATGTTCCAGTTAAACGGTACTCCCTTCCCTGACCTCCCAGATTAAGCTAGCACCCTGGGTTTCACACTCGCTTTTGCGTACTTGTCATTTTACAATTATTTCATTCATTGCTGTCTTTCCCTCTAAGGGTGAGAACTGTCTGAGGACAGCAACCAAGGATGCCCCTGTCACTGCTGAGTCCTCAGCTTCTAGTAAAATGCTGAGCCCACGAAAAGAATCAATTTAAATGTAACATGAAAAAATAAACTTGAATTTAGATGTAATATTGATAAAAGTTAGATAGAAATGATGTAAATTTTCTGATTATTAAAGAAAAGCTTGTTATTAATAGATTGAAGAACTACATACAAAGAGTGAAGTCTAGGAATGCACTGTGTGCAACTGGATGAACATTTCTGTACTATACATTTGGTTAACCACCATCCAGATGACATGTACATCACTTTTAGCACTCCATGACTTTCCCTCATGGTCATTTCCAGTCTTACCCACTCTTGACCCTCCCATTCCCAGAGGTAACCACCATTCTGACTTCTATCACCATTGATTAGTTTTTGCCAGTTCTTAAATTTCAAATAAATAGAAATCATTAAGTATGTACTATTTCATGCCTGGTTTCATTCATTCAACATAATATTTGTAAGATCTGTCCATGTTCTGTGTGCCAGTAGTTTATGTCTTTTTATTGTTTTATGGTACTCCATTGTACGAATATAGCATAATATAGTTATTCATTCTTTTACTGATGAATATTTGTTTTTTCCCAGTTTTCAGCTATAACAAAAAATGCTCCAGTGAACACTCTTGACCAGGTCTCTTTTGTGGACATATGATTATTGAAAGAGCTGTTTTATTCCCATTATTAAAAGGAAAAGAAATCAATCAACATGTGCTCTTATGATGTTAAAAAGTACCTTTTTAATTCTTAAAAACCAGAAAAGAAATCAGAATGGCATTAGATCTCATGGAAGAAATAGAAGAGAATCCTAATTGATGGCTGGGCCAGAAGTTAGCACCCTTTCAGAGACAGAAAACCTTGAATATCTAATGAAATGGAGCACTCATTAAATACAGTAATGTATCTAACAAAAATGTGTCCACGAAAAGACATATGTGAAAGTGTTCATAGCAGCTTTATTCATTATAGCCTTAAATTGGATAAAAACAAGACAAAACAAAACCAATAATCCTTAAAATATTCTGCACATTTTATTTATTTGGGGGAACATGTAAAGATTCAGCTATCCTGAGAATGTACTCACAATTTTTAGATTCTAATAATGTCTTGCATTTATACAGAACTTTAAAATTGCAAATTTCACATACATCGCATAGCTCAGAAGTGGCAGAGCGGGAACTCAAATGCGGGACTGGTGAGGCTAACTTTCATGTGTTTCCCCATCACATCCTGATTACACCTCATCAGGAAAAGCTACACTCAACATGATTACTTATGACAAAGTGTATTTAATTTTTAATATTTTTAAAGCTGTTTCTTATACTTTGGAGAGTTTTTCTAATTAGAAATAATTAGTTGCATATGCATTCTGATCTCTTGTCAGTGGGTCTCTAACTTTCCTATCTTACCCTTTGTCAATCAAAGAGCTCGTACCATGTTGGGAGAGACACACAGTTCATTTAACCAGCAATGAAGTTTCTTATTGTTTGTCAACAGACATTACAGTTTTCACTCATGGTAAATTTAGGAAAGTAAAAAAAATAAAGTTTTTTTTTTACTAGAAGACTTCTTAGAGCTTTTAAAATGGGAACTTGTCTGGTGACTTTATAAAGAGCAAGCTGTAGTCTACTATACTTTCTAATGGAATCCCATTAACAGCACTTAGAAATTTCTAGAGAAAACAAATTTTGTGAAACCCCTTTCTAGACTTTTGGGGTATTTTTTGTAATCTTTTTAAAGCTTAACTTGCAACTATGCCATTCACTCAAAGCTTTGTTAAGTGACAGCATGGAAATCCCACCAATGAATGATATTAATGGATGGTAATGGCCTCATGTATTGTTCCCCTTTCCAGACAGATTTGTCTCTTGACAGGAATGATCAGGACGAAACTCCAAGTGACTAATGTAAGCTCAGGCACTGTGCTGGTAGAAGAGAAATATATGTCATGGTGGGGTGGGTAGAAGAAGCTTAAGTCAGAGCCTGAGCTGCCTAAAAGTAAATTCTGGCTTGGGTCCTTTCTAAATCCAAATGAATGTGCTCAGTAAGAAAGACGGTGATAAACGCTAACTTGACTCACTAAAAATATCAGTGCTGTTATGCCATCTCAAGGTGCAGTACACACCACTTACCTTTTCATCTGCCTTCACTGTAACAACCAACATTTTCAATATCTGTGTCTTGATAGTCATACCCAGCAGGGAAAATTGCATTCCACACCCCATGTCTGTGTAAAAATGGTTTTTTTCCTAAGTTTTTAGTCAGGGTTAATTGGCTTGACAGAATTCATCTGCAAATAGTTTTGTTTATTCTTGCCAGCCATGAAAAATCACACACTAGTCTGCCTATAGTTGGAAATTTGGAGTCATGTCCATTTCAACAAAAACATATTACTCTTTTGTTTTACAGACTTGTCCTCTCCTCAATGCTTCATTCTATTAGTACCAGTAGAGCTGAACTGTTTTTTTTTAACTTTCCAGTTTTGTTTAATTAGACATGCTAATTCCATATTGATATATATTTTAAATTGATACATTATTGCCTTCTAATTTATAGTTAAAATGATTTCTTATTTCAAATACTTTAATCCTATTAGACATAGTGAAAAAAGGAAAGAAAACATTTGATTATTAAAACTGTAATAATTATTGTTTTATTTTAAAAGATATACTGAAGTTTAACAATTTGGGCATTGGGATACAGAATGATTTTTATACATTTAAATACATATGCATATATCTTGATTTCTACATAAGGAAGACATTGAATTCATGAGCATAAAAATACATTTTATATTTGTAATTATTTTTACATCTGTTCTGATTTCATAAAACAAGAAAATACACTGAGAGTGATTAACCAATGTATGTAAATATGAGCTTGGAGTTAGTTCTATTCTCCAGTTTTATGAGACGAATTATTTCAACCAGTGTGACTGGCAGTATGAACAGCAAGTTTAACAGCCTGAAACCAGTCTGTTTAGGATTAAAGTCTGGTTCTTCTATTCACTGGCTCTCTTTTTTATTTAATCTCTTTGGGCTTTACTTTCCTCATCTGTAAAAGTAGGATAATTATAGAAACTGTCTTATATGGCTGCTCTGAGGACTCATCTAGGTTAATACGTATAATGCACTAAGAATAATTGTTCTACATAGTAAAAGTACATTATCATGCCATCATCATCATTATCATTGTCACGTAAAGAATGTAATAGAAAAATTGGCCCAGGTATGTGACTAGACAAAGGAAACAGACTGGGAAACTCAAGAGGAAAAAATTGGAAAGATGTTAATCTTCAATACTAATAACCAGGGATATGCTATAAATATATAAATAATAACATTTGTCATGCAAAAAAATTGGTAATAATTGAAAAGTCTGACAATGTCAGAAAATTCCAGAAAACAGGAATTCTCATATACTGCTGGTGGAAGTGTAAATTGGCTCAATCACTTTGAAGTATCCAACAAAATTGAAAATGCTCATAGTTTACAATCCAGCAATTCCATTTCAAGATATATATCTACTAGAGAAAACTCAGACATACACACAAGGGGTTATGTATGAGGGTATTTATAGGGGAATAGATAAATAAATATGATATACCTATGTCATGGAATACCATACAGCAGTTAAGAGAAATGAATTGTTTATATTGCAGCATGGATCTGTCTTAAAAACAATATTGAGTGAAAAAAGGAACTTTCAAATGGTATATCTATAGCATAATATTATTTATGTAAATTAAAATTCTCAGATTATACATTAATGTAAATTATTTTTAAAATTAAAGATTTAATTTTCAATGAATTGGAAAAATGAAAACTAAATGATAGTGATTGAGAAAAGGAAGAATTGGAAATGGGAAGGAAAGAGAAAAAAAGGACGTTTTCTCTATTGAATTAAAAAGGTGACATAACCATATAAATAATGTTAATATTTGCGATTTCTTGGTGGTGAATACATGTGCCTTTATTAAACATGTCTCTGAATGTTTTCTATTTTAAAAATTTCTCAAAACATGTATATAAACTAATGTTAAAAAGATACTTTCCCTCAAAATATAGGTACTATACAAATATCAAAGGATTGTTCAGACGAGAAAGAAATAAATTTCCACTATAAATTAATAAAGGACTTTGGCATACTCTAGTTTGTGAGCTCCTCAAAGTCAAAATCATCCTTTATTCATCATTTCATCTCTCAGCCCCCAGCACAGCACCTGGCATACAGTAAGTGTTCAATAAACCTACATTAAAATACCCTCGATTATAATTTATCCAAGGCATGAAATAAAATTCACTCATTAATTATTAAATAAATAAAATAATATAAAACATAAAAGAACACTGTGGCAGCATATAAAATATGCTAGCAAAAGTTAAAGAAGACAACAACTAGCAATGATGGAGATATGGGAAAACTGCTGAACTCAAAAATTCCTGATAGCAATTTAAAATGGAAAGGACTTTGGCAATAAAATCAGTAATTTCCCATTCTTGGAAATTTGTCCTAAGGAAATGATCCAAAGATGACAAAAAGGACCATATGCATGTATGTTTGCTGCAGGGTTACTTATGGTAGAAAATGGAAATCAGAGCAAATGTCTACTAATCACAAAATGGCTGATTAAATTGTGGTGCAAAATGTGTTAGAATATTATGTTGCTGTTAAGAAAATAATTTTGAGGGTATGGAGACAATCTGGCTGAAACATCTGATACCCATTTTTTTTGCTAGAATTGGTTCATCTGGAAATTATGAATATATGAAGCAAAATTTATGAAATCATGCTAAGTGCAAAAAACAAGAGACAAAAAAAGCATCTGTGTTCCTGATTAAAACTATGTAAAAATCACGTATGTACCTGCCCAAGATGAGAAGAGAAAAATTGGGGAAAAAATATTTTTTCCTGATAGTTAAAATATATTTTACAGTGTTGTTATTTTGAAAAATAAAATAGAAATTCTATCTGTTGGTGGGATAAATTTCAAAGCATTTGTTGCACATCTACTATGATGAAATCCAGTCATGACAAAATAAGAATGCTCTTGGTTAACAATTCAGCATTTAATGTGGAAAATAAAAATGAGTAGAATAGTACCGGATTGTTCTATTTATCTTGAAAATATGTATTAACAAATCTTAGAAAGAAAAGTATATATGACGCCTCTCAAATTATATTAGGGCCTCAATTTATGACAGAAATATAAAATTGGCAATTTTATTTGTTATTTAGGCTTTCAGTATAAATGTTTGGTCACATTTTTAGAAACCAGTGCCCCAAATTCTTTAGAAATTTTATGAAAAATTTTCTTCATTGAATATCTCTATTCACAACGGTTTAATTTGTTTATTTAGTTCTACAGAATAAAAGCATTTCTCACAAAGAGCTGCTCTCATGAAATACCAAAAATTTGGGATACATTAGCCAATAGGACCAGACTGTCTTGAACGTGTGTGTGTGTGTTCAGCATGAATATGATAAGTATGAAAATAACATTAAATTACATATGAAAATGCTCTTATTAATGTATTGTATGAGATTACTAGAGAAAAATGATGTTATCCAGTATTAAGTAAAGCAGAGAAATAAGAAAGAAAATGTATGCTTTATACTTTAAATCTGAGACATAGAGAGACCAATTGAGATTTTCAGAGGATGTCATCCCTGGACGCCGTGTCTCATTTACACATTACCTGTGAGAGCACCGTGCCGCTGCATATTCTCAGCTGTTGAATGTGTTCTGCTCATTTTCCAGCGGGGAGGACGGGTTTAATGCTTTCTCGGCAGTGCTTACCTTTTCACTTCTGCTGTTTCTGTTTACTTGTCTGCTTGCTTATTTATTGTTTGCATTTAGCTTGCCCTGCAAATGGTTCTGAGAATTGTAGGGTGAATGGGTAATACCTACAAATAAATCTCTCTCTTCAGTTTTTATATGGGGTCTGTTTGGGGATTCATTTCTCTTTATCCCTTTTTTCCGACTTGATGAATTTTCTAAAGAACCATGTATATTTAAACAAAACATGAAGGATATAGGGCTCTTTTTTCAAGTTTATAAGCCTATCCTTAGACCCCCAAATTCTTCCTAAAGAAGCTAAATTATATTGAGTAATTCTGTCCATCACATTAAAAAACAACTCTTTTTCCTTATATAAGAGATAATACCAGTTTCAAGGTGTTGGGCAAATCACTAAACCTCTTTTCAGACTCATAAGTAAAATAAGGGAATTTGATAACATGAGCCCTATGGTTCAATCAAAGTTTCGTGATTTCTAAAAATCTTTTACTTTACTAGCTTTCAAGAGAATAGCTGCACAGTTAGTTTAAACTCTGGGGATGGTGCTTGGTGAATAAATACTTCGCAAACAATTGGAAAACAGACAGGGGAAGCAATCATAGCCCTGGCTATATCAATAACCATAGACCATATTAATGATTTTGGAGGGAAGTTCAGAAAAATGCTAATTTATTTAATAAATATTTAATAGTGTATTATTTCAATAAATAAATTAGTGCTTACACAGTAAAGAATACAAATGTTTTGTGCATACATTCTTGACCCACTTTTATAGTCCTTCTTGGATATTTCTCAAATAATTACTTTTTTTTCAGAAAAGAACATCAAAATATTTCTGTTTATAGCAGCTTATGAAATCTATAAAATAATCTAATGGTTTATCCCTCTTATCTTGAGAATGTTTAATCAACTTGGATATTTGCTTTAAATTAGCACTGTCAAATGTACATTTGTATAAAAATCTCCCAAATCATGAAAGATTTATAATTTGAAATCTATTTGGATTTTTCTCCAGTTAATCAGTTGGATGAAAATTAGGAGTACTGTAACTAGAACAATTAATTGAGTTGAGCTGAGTGTTATAAAAAAAACATGAAATTTTTTTTCTTGGTGTACCTTGGCTACATAAAGAAAACGAACAGCCTGTTCACTAACAGAATTCATGTGATGAGAGAGGCAGGTGTCCTTTTCAGGAGCCCAGATTAATAATTGAAACATAGATCAGAAGAAGAGGTGTCAGGAGGCAAATTCTTGATATTAAGTCTATTGCTGGCCCTTTATGGGCTTGTTTAAGTTAATTAACTCTGGAAAGATTCAGTTGCCACTCCTGAGAAGTGTAATGAAAAATAGTCACTGGCCATTCAATTCAGCAACTAGGTATGAATGCTGATTACAATGATGTGTAGTAGATGTAGCAAGGCCCTAGCTGGTAAGGGGTGGTGACAGGCTGGGGAGAGGGTAGCAGTGCCAAAGTAGCACAAAAAGAGATGTGCTCCATAATACCTATACACCTACTGCTGTTGATTATGCGGGCATGGCCCCTCCTCCTTCCTAAATGAACCCTCATTTGTTCAGGTATCCACACTCCCTGTGGCCAAGCTTTTCCAGGGAGGCATGATGAATAGGTGGTCCCTGGAGCCTGCTCTGGTTCCTTGATTCATTGAGGTGTGGACATACAAAGCAATTTGGGTTTAAGAAGCACAAGGCCAAGCTGAGTTGAGGACAGGGGATGAGGAGTGGGGAGTAGAGCCGGTGTTTCTGGGAAAGAATTTCTTCAATCTTAAAGAAATATAAGAAAAAGAAAGTCTATTTACTGCCTTTACTGCTTCCGGACATTGACCTGGAGATGTAATCCCTGCTTCAGGCATTTTACGTTTAAGAGGCTCAGGATGGCAAAGCAGAAAGGTGGCTTAAACTGGACCTAAGAGGAAGCATGGATTTGCAAAAACAGTGAAGAGACAAGAGCATTTCAAGAAATGTTTAATAGCCTAGACAAAACAAACAAACAAATAAATAGGAGTGAACCAGCGTTTCTCACCCTTTCACTTCTCCATCCAGCAGAGTGGTGCCATGTGGGATGCTTGAGCTTCCTGCTGGCCTTAAGTCTCATGTGAATATTCTGGCTTCTTTTTTCTGATAAAAAATTAGGAAAGCCCTGGTACTTAAAGCAGTCTTATAACCTGTATGCATCGTAAACTTAAAGGGATTGTACAAGAACATCATCTTGCTTAATTTTATCTCACCATGATTTTTTGTAAATGACTTTTGTGAGATTGTAGATTTTTTTCTTCTTTACCTCATTCTGGGGCACATACGGATCTGGTCACCATGTAAAAGAGAGGAACTAGCTTCCTACATAAGCAAAGAGAATATGATATTTATATGTTTTTAAATTATTTTTATCTTTTTGAATCTCAAAGTATGAAATGCACATTGTAGAAAAACCATATCACAAAAGATAACTAAAATTAAAATCAAGTCTCACTAAAAAGATCAACGCTAACTATACTCACAAGTTTTGCAGATGTTCTGACTCCAGTGATGCAAGTGCCTATAAGACATATGCAATGTACAACTCTTTTTGAAAGGGAATAAACTCTTATATGTATGATATGAAAATATATAAACACTAAGTGTTATTAAACAAACAAAACATTGCCAAGATCATTTTGTTGCTGACATATATATCACAAAATATTTAATAAAATCTAGAAAGCCTTTGATTATTAAAGATAGCATTCTTATTTTTAAAGTAGTTATAGTTATCCGTTTTCATTGCTGTACATAATTCATTTTCTAATTATGCATATCCAATGTATCCATTTTAATATTGATGTCTAATTAGGTTGTTTCCAATTTTTGGCTACTATGAATTATATTACTCTGAAAATGATTTTACATACCTTTGCATACAAATACCTATTTCTGTTGGAGTGAAATTCAACCACTCCAGTGAATGTTCAAGTTTAAGTACATGCTGCTAAACAATCTTCCAAAGTGGTTGTTGTTAGGTCCAGAGCTGAGAGAGACACACACAAAGCCTCATGTGTAGTAAAATGGTGTTTAGTTTGAGCATCTGGTTGCAGATGGGTGGAGGCCACAAAAGGCGTCCACAGAGAAAAGAGGAGAGCTTTGGGTTTTATAGAGGGTTTTTCTGGGAGGAATATATACTTTTCAAACAACGCGGAGGGATAAGGAAAGTAAGTTCCCCTCTTGGGTTCCATTCTTTTACCTCATTAGGGAACAATGGGGAGGCATAAGCCTAGTCCTTATCAGAAGAGATAAGGAAAGTAAGTTCCTCTTTTGCATTTCATTCCCTTATCTCCCTAGGGGTCTGGCAAAGGCTAGGTGCCTGATACACCCCTAGGAAGGGGAGAGGGGTGGGTTTTATAGGAGGTTTGGATGAAAGTTTGGGGAGAGTGAATTCTTTAAGCCTAACAGTTGTGCTTTTTTAGTTTACTCTCCCACCAACAATGTATGAGAGTTCCATTTGTTCTTTATGTTCTAGATATGAGTCTTTTGTTGGCTGTTGGTATCATATATAACTTCTCCCATTTCGTGTCTTGTATTTCTCTTCTTCTAATATTTTCTTTGGATAAGTAGAAATTGTTAATTTTAATATTGTCTAGTTCATCAATTTTCTGCTCTATGGTTAGGGAATTTTTGTGTGTGTGCAGTTTAAGAGATCTCTGCTTTTCAAGTTCAGAAAGATTAAGCTCTTCTGTTGCCTTCTAGAAATTTCATTGTTCTACTTTTTGTATTTGGAATTAAAAAATTCAATTGTATTAATAATTTATTTTAGGGCATGATATGAGCTAGGAAGGAATCAAGATTCATTTCTTTCTCCATGTGGATATCCAAATGACCCAGCACGCTTTATAAAAAACACCATTCTTTCTCTTACTGCACTGCAATCCATGAATTAGTGACCATGTATGGACAGGTCTCTTAGTGGAGTCTATATTCTGTTCCATGGTCAATTTGTCAAAGTTCGTACCTTTATTATACTACCTTTTAAAAATTTCAATAGATTTAGGGGGAACAAGTGATTTTCTGTTACATGAATGAAGTGTATAGATAATGGTGAAGTCAGGGCTTTTAGTGTACCGTCACCCGAATAACATACATTGCACCTGATAGATAATTTTTGATCCCTCACTGCTCTTCTATCCTATCCCCTTCTTGGTTCCAAAGTCCATTATACCACTCTATATGACCATGTATATCCAGTGTTTAGCTCCTACTTATGGGTGACTATGTGTGTGGTATTTTTTTTTTTTTTTCTGTTCCAGTGACCCTTCACTTAGGATAATGGCTTCCAGTTCCATCCAAGTTGCTGCAAAAGACATTATTTCATTCTTTTTTATGGCTAAATAGTCCTCCATGGTGTATATATGTCACGTTTTCTTCATCCACTCATCAGTTGATGGGCATTTAGGTTAATTACATATCTTTGCAATTGTGAATTGTGCTGCAATAAACATATGAGTGCCTGTGTCTTTTTGACATAATGACTTCTTTTCCTTTGAAGTAGTGCGATTGATGGATTGAGTGGTAGGTCTACTTTCAGTTCTTTGAGGAATCTCCATGTGTTTTCCATAGAGGTTGTACTAATTTACATTCCCACTAACAGTGTGTAAGAGTTCCCTTTTCTCTGTATCCATACCAACATCTATTGTTTTTTGACTTTTTAGTAGTGGCCATTCTGACAAGGATAAGGCAGTATCTCAATGTAGCTTTAATTTGCATTTCCCTGATGATTAGTGATGTTGAGCATTTTTTTATGTTTGTTGCCATTTGTTTATCTTCTTTTGATAAATGTGTCTTCATATCTTTTGCCCACTTTTTATTTTTTTTTCTTGTGAATTTGTTTGAGTTCCTTCTAGATTCTGGATATTAGTCCTTTATGGGATATATAGTTTGTGAATATTTTCTCCCATTCTATAGGTTGTCTATTTATAGTGTCATTTCTTTAGCTGTTCAGAAATATTTTAGTTTAATTAAGGCACATTCACTTGTTTTTGTTTTTGTTGCATTTGCTTTTGAAGTCTTAGTCATAAATTCTTTGCCTAGGCCAATATCCAGAAGAGTTTTTCTTAAGTTTTCTTCTAGAATTTTTATAATGTCAGGTCTTACATTTAAATTTTTAATCCATCATGAGTTAATTTTTGTGTATGGAGAGATAGGGATCTAGTTTCATTCTACTGCTTTTATTATTGCACCCTCATAAGTCTTGATTTTTGGTATTGTCAGGCCTCCGACTTTATTATATTTTTATTGCTATTCAGAATTGTGTTGGTTATCCTTGGTCTTCCCAGTTTGCTTAAAAATTTTAAAATCACCTTTTTGACACACAAAAAATTGGTTGGGATTTTTATTGGAACTAAATTGAATCTATACATCAACTTGGGAAAAATTAAAAATTTTACACTAGTAAGTCTTCCAACCATGAACATTCATATGATTCCATTAATCTATATTTCCTTTATTTTTGCTCAAAAATGTTCTGTGGCTTTGTCTGTAGATGTCTTGACATTTTTGTTAAATTTATTACTAGAAATTTAGTGGTTTTTGTAACTATTTTAAGTGGTGTTACTTCTAAACTTTATAGTTTGTTGCTGGTATATAGAAATAGAACTGATTTTTCTAAAGGAAAGCTTTAAATAGTAACTTATGATGCTTGCAATAGATTTTGTTTTGTTGATGTTCCTTTTTTATTTTTATTTATTTATTTATTTATTTTGTTGAGACAGAGTCTCACTTTGTTGCCCGGGCTAGAGTGAGTGCTGTGGCGTCAGCTTAGCTCACAGCAACCTCAGACTCCTCGGCTTAAGCGATCCTACTGCCTCAGCCTCCCTAGTAGCTGGGACTACAGGCATGCGCCACTATACCCGGCTAATTTTTTCTATATAGATTTTTAGTTGTCCATATAATGTCTTTCTATTTTTAGTAGAGACGGGGTCTCGCTCAGGCTGGTCTCGAACTCCTGACCTTGAGCAATCCACCCGCCTCGGCCTCCCAGAGTGCTAGGATTACAGGCGTGAGCCACCGCGCCCGGTCTTGTTGATGTTCTTAATCAGTTAAAGGATATTTCTTTCTATTCCTATCTTTTAAGGCTTTAAAATTTTAGTTTAGTTTTTAATCATAAATCAGTGTTTATTTTTGTTAAAAGCTTAATTTCCAATAATTTGGGAATTTTTCTAATTATATATTTCTAGCATAATACCACTGTAGTCAGAGAAGATACTCGGTGATTTTAATCCTCTGAATTTTATTGAATTTTTTTTTTTTTTTTTTTTTTTTTTTGAGACAGAGTCTCACTCTGTTGCCCAGGCTAGAGTGAGTGCCGTGGCGTCAGCCTAGCTCACAGCAACCTCAAACTCCTGAGCTCAAGCGATCCTCCTGTCTCAGCCTCCCGAGTAGCTGGGACTACAGGCATGCGCCACCATGCCCGGCTAATTTTTTCTATATATATTTTTAGCTGTCCATATAATTTCTTTCTATTTTTAGTAGAGGTGGGGTCTCGCTCTTGCTCAGGCTGGTCTCGAACTCCTGAGCTCAAACGATCCGCCCACCTCGGCCTCCCAGAGTGCTAGGATTACAGGCGTGAGCCACCGCGCCCGGCCTGAATTTTTTTTTATTACCCAGTATAGTATCAGTTTGGGCATATGAGACATATATATTTATAAAGGGTATCAATCCTTTCATTGTTGAGTACAGTGTTCTATATACACCTTAGATCAATTTGACAATTAGTTTGTTAATTGTGTTACTCAATCTTCTATACATTCACCGAATTTTTTTACCTGCTTGTTTTATCACGTGGTAAGGTGGACTCAAAATCTGCTGAAAATTTTCTGGCAAAATGTAGCTTAGGTATAGAAAAACTAATAGGAAGCTTCAATTAGGTTTCCTAACTGAATTCTAAGCTATAGATTGTCAGAGCCTTACATCGGGTCCTTATTTATTAAAGTGGTAACTTGTTTCCCACTTTGCCAGTGTTTCCTGTGTATACACTTCCTTGGTATGAAACTCTGAAAGGGAAGGGAGGTTAGTGGGTAGATTCAGGCTTCTAACACCCTCCCTCATGGAGGACCAAAAATGATATAAGATATATTTCTCAATTGTCCAAAATATGTCACCCTTGATTGTCTATTCTTAATAGAATCCTCATCAAAAGAAATTTTAGAAATATTGACATTTTTGTAAAGTATCATAATTGTTTTTGGAAGGGCAGATTATCCATACCTTGTGTATTAAAGTTTTTATTAAAATATTAGCTACATTTTAAAACATACATAAATCTTCCATATTTTTAACATGATTAACAAAAAGAGCTTTTGAAAATCCTGTGTACTAACACAAGTTAATGTAAAGATCAACAGGTTAATAGAATGTCAGTCCTAGCTCATACCTTTGCCAAAATATTTGTATTGTTCTCTGAGGTTTAATGGAAATCAAGATGTTCTGTTAGTATCAAATGGTATCACTTCAAAGTAGTGGCATTTCTAATTATTTCAATTTGTATATCACTTCTCTCTCAAAGAGTTAAAAGCACTCCCAGGCCAGCTCTCAGCAGCTCTGTTGAATTTGGTGCCCATAATGGTACTGGCAAATAAATCTATATGAAGCAGCTTGATGACAACCTTCAATATTCCAGATGGCAGTTCCTCGGAATGTCTTTGGGGATTTTATCCTCGCAAGAAGTTTCCAGAAGAAAGCACACCAAGAGGTGCTGGGGCAGACTGGGATAGGTGTCACAGTCAATGATGTATGGCACACAGGCAGCGAGTGTGCATCACAACCACACCTGTCAGCATTTCTCAAAAGGCGCCGTCAGCATAATCAGGGGCTAGATGCTGAATATCAGAAAAAATGCGAACGGGAAGATTCACGTCCCACAAATTTGGATGCATAGATTAAAAAATAAAAGAAATCTGGATGAAAGTCTAAAAAAAGGAGAGTTAGAGGGGCTGATACTGAGAAAACACAGAAAGAACTGGATTCAGAAGTTCACATTATGGTCACATACCTCGACGATACAAATATCATCACATGGCAAAGGAAGTTGCTTTCTTTTTATTTCTTTTCTTTCTTTTTTTTTTTTTTAAATTCTAAGGCAAGATAAGAGATATCTGAAATTGGGATTAATTAGATAATATGAGTTTTTAAAAAAACTTCTGTTAAATTCATTTATTTATTTATTTTTATTTTTTTAGTTTGAGGATTTCTTTTATTTTTTATTTTTATTTATTTATTTTTATTTTTATGTGGGGGTACAAAAGTTTAGGTTACATATATTGTCCTTCCCCCCCTGCCCCCCCCGAGTCAGAGCTTCAAACGTGTCCATCCCCTAGACAGTGAGCATCACACTCATTAGGTATGTATGCACCCATCGCCTCCCCCATTTTTATTTCTTTTCTTCATAAGCAACATTTTTGTGGGCTCCCCCCCTTTCTTAAAGTAGGTTACGTTGATTGTAGAATATCTGGAAAATGGAGAAAAGCACAATGAAAATAAATTCAATGTAATTCCCTAGAGGTAAGCACAGTTAATAGTTTGTAATACATACTATCACTCTTTCCACATAAATATATATGAATTTAAGAAGCCAATTTAATCACACTATACACAGATGTGCCACATATAAGGCAATTTATTTCTCCTAACTGCTCTGATCCCTGATTTGAGCCCTCCTCCCTGCCTTGCTCCCACCTTGGATGGCAAGAAAAGAAAAAAAAATAACTGAAATGTTCAATTTCTTAGATTTTCCATTCCCTTGCCCTGTTCCTTCTCTGATCATCTTATTTAAAAGGATTTATCTTGCCACTCCCTCCCCGTCTGGCTTTATTTTTCTTTTCCCATAGTTTTTGTCATTATCTAACACCCTATATATTTTGCTTATCATTTTTTCTTTTCAACTTTTTTCTTCCTCAACTAGAATATAATTTCCATAGCAAAAGGGATTTTTTAAATTCTTTTTTTTTTTTTTTCACTGCTGTGTCTACAAAACCATGATCAGTGCCTTTAACAGAGCATGCCTTTAATTCCTACGTGTTGAATGCATGAATGAATGAAGTGCTGTGTTGGGGGTTTGGCTTACACAAGAGAAGAGCAGCTTTGCCCCTCTGTTTTCTGGATACTATGTGGCTGTTTTCTGCTGAAGTGGGACTGCTCTTGTCAGTTCACATCATTAGTCGTTTGTCCTGGTCTTGAAACCACAACCCTCAGTTACCTCTTGTTCCTGGCCCAGGCTCTGTGGGTGCTCTTTGAGTCTCTGTCTATCTATATATGATCACTAAGGCAAGGACACTTCTAGATCCCTGCAAACCACCAGCCACCTCCAGTGGGGATGGCAAGAGGAACCTTAGCATGGCTTCAGGCTCATTTTTGTCTCTCCCTCCCTAAGCTTGCTTCAAATTCCCAGTGCTATGCCATCTAGGTCATGGCCTCAAACCGAGAACTGGGATTTTTCAGCACTTTCCATGTGTATCTTGTGATATCCTAAAGCTGTGCTGCCCAACATGGTTGTCACCAGCCGCAAGTGCTACTGAGTACTTGAAATGCAGCTAGTCTGAATTGCAGCATGCTGTAAGTGTAAAATACATGTCAGATTGCAAAGAAAATATTTTTAAAAATGTAAAACAGTTTATTCATCGTTTTATGTTGATTATATGTTAAAATAATATTTTGGTAATATTTGGTTTAATAAAATACATAATTAACATTCATTTCACCTGTTTTTCTCACTTTTTCATGTGGCTACTAGAAAACGTAAACTTTCACACATAGGTCAAATTTGTGGCTCGAATTGTTTTTCTATTGGCTGGCACTGCTCCTTCCCCGCACCCCAGGGGAGGAGGAACCAGCACCCTGGCTCCTGACTTACTGCTCTCTGCCTCTCTCTTCTTCCTCCCATGATGCCTCAGGCCTGGGGCACATGTGGGCCTTCCCTCCTGACATCCCGTTCCTGCACTTAGGGTAGAGCGCCATGTGACCAAAGGCTTTTCCTGGCAAAGGAAATATCTTCTCTAGATTTATGGAAAAAAATACTATGATTTAAGTTTTTAAGCTTGATTCTTATGCCAAAAGCATGTAGAACATTCTTTTTCTCTTTCCTTCCCACAAAGCCTAGCTTTAAAGCTTTATTGCTTTTTGAAAGTGAAACTTTTGCAGTAATTTGGATTTTCTTGCTAGTATCTGTCATATCTCAGAAGCACCAAAATCTTATAGTTTGCTTCAGTGGGTGGGAAGCCCCAGATTTCATACACACAAACACACACATACACACACACACACGTACACATGTCTATCTATACGTAATTATACATATAGATAGATACTGTGTATGTTTATGATAAGAATAGGTATCCTACAGTATTGCAAGAAAAATACTGTCCTTATTACATAGGTATTATTCCATTTTTTACTTGAAGAGATTTTTGTAATCTGCATTTTTCTCTTTAAAGTGCAGTGTGACAGGAGGATTGAAGCATGACTCTCTGGCAGGAAGGGAATATGAGTGAATATCACAATTATCAGGGAAGGATTTTCAAACTACACCCATGAACTCCTCCCTCATCCCACCCACAATAGGGGCTCTGATTTTTCATGACCCCTAGACCTTCAATCTCCCACATCTAGTAGTATTGCTAAGCAGAAAATGACATGCTGAAGATACTGACACAGATGCGGTTTATCCTTGCTTGATTTGAGTAGCTCCAAACACTTTCTCAGCCCCCAGTATGTGTCCTATTAGAAATATTTAAGGAAATAATTTGCAATTGATTAAATATCATCTGAGAAAAATATATATACTTTGGAAATTGGTGGGAATAATATAACACTCCAGTGTATGACTCTTCTTTTTAAACTAATGCATTGAAACTGCATGATAACAGCAATACCAGTTGTCTCCGCAACAACAGTAGTTTCATAACACAACTTGGGTGGGTTCAGGCATGGGGAACAATGAATCCATGAGTTTAGTGTTTGGTACAGATCTTACACTCTGTGCACTGTTAGCACTTCTAGCTCCTATGACATGTCGGAGCATTGATAAGTTAAGTATGGTTTCACAACAGTTCAGAAGGTAGTGCTTCTAAACAATTGTCAGATTATTAGATTTCTATCCCCAAAGAATAATTGGCAATGTACACACTCAATACAGCTCTATCAGTGAAAAATAATGGTAATACAATGTGAACATATAAAATAAGGAGAAACAGTAAAATAATCTGGGGAAAATACTGACTGAGATGATGATAACATATGGCAGAGAAACAGTATCCTTTTCTCAAAGGATTCTGACAGCCCCCACACCAGCCAATAACTCCTAACAGCTTTAGAAGACATGTCTTCGAGGAAAGTGAGAAGTTTTCCCTCTGTGGCTTTATCATGGAGTCAATATCACTCTTTGCCAGAGGCTGCCCTGGGCTCCTAAACACGGAACACTTGCAGGGACAACAATGTCTCCCTAAATGAGCTTTAGAAAGTTGTCAAGGACAGGATTACTTGGCAGAGAAATTCCATACTGCAAGTGCCAACTTGCCCAAGTACTTAAGGATGCCAGCTGTAAAATATGTTGATATAAAACCGACAGTGCTGGCGAAGGAGTGCGGGGCACTCATTGAGACATGGTGACACTGGACATGGAGCATTAGAGGGCTGACATCATGGATGCCACTGGACCAAATTGGGGGGGCATTTCACAGCTCCCCACCTTTCGGTGATATAGTCCTGAAGGTGCTGAAAGGGAATCTCGGCTGCCTGCAAACCAGGACAGATGGCCCTGAAATGACTGGATGGGGACCAGGAAAGCCTTGTTTATCTCTTCCTGGTGCTTGTCATTAGCATCTTGCCCTCTTCTTGCTTTTTCTCTCCGTCCTCCTCACCATCATCCTCCTATAAAGCAGGGATCGCAGCTTGAAACCCAGCTGCTTCTACATGTTCCTAACTCCCTTTCCTCCAGAGCCTGGGCAGCCGGTCACACTAAGTGATGGCAACCACAGCAGTAACCTGGCTCTTCCAGCTTCTGTTCCTTCCACCCCATAATATTTTCCCCACTTGGGTTTCATATCCCCTGGAATACTCTGGAGATGCAAGAACAAAAGTTAAACTTGGAAATGTTGACTCTACAAAAGCCAATTATAAAATTCTCACTAGTGTCGTGTTCACAGTTAACCTGTGTGTCCGCAGTGACACATCACGTGTCTCTGTAATGCAGTGAATTCAAGGCAGGGGTACTAGGCTAGCTCCCTGCCTCCTGTCTTATACTGGGGCGTAGTGCTGAAGGCCCTTTGGAAAAGTCCTTTTCATACGATCTCTTCTTTGTTTAGTTGAGTAGCTATTTCTGCCTTTATCAGCCATCCTCATAATTATTGCTTCCTCTGTCAGTAAAAAGCAAGAATCTCAACATTTTCTTGTCTACTCTTCCTGAATAGCTTTCAACCCTCTCCTTCTTTGTTACTATCCAAAATGTTAAACTCCTGAAACACGGGTCTTCTGATTCACAGCTGGATGTGCTTAACCCGTCCTAGAAGCCTGTGCTTTGTGCTTTTAAATTATTTAGACCTGCCAGAGAAGTCTGAATCTGTTTCATCTTCACCTTGTCTTTCATAATATTTTTTTTTATCTTACAGTGTTCCCATTCGTCCTCATGGGCATGCTTATGGGCTAATATAACCCTCGAAATCACCTTCTGGCATTGAAAATTCTGCCTTGGGGCTTCTGAAGCACTGGAAAGTCTGCAGGGACCCCTCTCCTCCAGGCCAGTTGAGTCGATTCCCTGGATCTTTAGAGGAATGAGAAACACACCCTGACAGTAATTCCCTCCATTGGGTACAGTGGTGCTACATTCTGGCAATTGAATGTTACATGCGGATTTTAGTTTATATTATTTAAAACATACACATCCATGCTATCAGAATGTCCTTCTTTGCATTGTTGGTGCAAAGGTGACATGTGTGAAGTTAAACGTGACCTGTGCTACGGGAGTGAAATACAAATACGGTTCAGTATGGTGCTGTTGGGACAGGGACACGTGTAGCGCCAACATACTGGCATGGATACCAGAAGCCCTGCTCCCTAACTGTGTGATCTCCTGCCTTCCTAGAGGATATAAAAACTTCAATCCAAATATCAAATTCCTTCTATTTTTAGATACACTTTTAAGATATTCTTCTCTGAGAAAGCAGAAATTTTCTTAGAATTGTCTGGTAGGTTTTTTTTTGCCACCTCTAATTTGGCTTGAGATGAAAATTTCTGATCTTATAGAAACAGAAAAAAACATCTTTAGGAAGAATATGCTCACCCATGGCTTTATCAAATCTTTGAAGAAAGATACTCCCCAGGTATAAAGCACGACCCAAATCCCTTCTGTTTTTGCCACTGCTGGAGTCATACATGAGCCTCTGGGCTGACCGGCTGTGTAGACCAAAGCTCCCAACCTCCCTCCCACTCCTGTGTCCTTGCAGAGCCAGGGTCTTTGTCAAACAGGATGGCCTGAAGGCACTGGAAGACTGGCTCCAGGCCTTATGTGCATGGGTGGCTCTACACGGTCCTCTGCTAGAACTTTCTACAACATGTTGGAGTAAAACTAAGTAAGCTGGGTGTTGCTCGTTAAAGTGGTTACTATGCATTTCAGAAGTTGCCTTCATATACTCTCGGGGGAAATGAAAGGTTACAAAACAGTATGTGCAGTATAATTCCATTTTTATTTAAAAATACACACAGAATAAAAGACTATAAGTAGATACAGCAAAATGTTGAGAAAAGATTTCACTTGTCATTATAGTATTTTTTGATTGTTTTAGTTTGCTCATCTATGATGTTCTAAATTTTATGAGCATATTTTATTTTTTGACCAGGTAAAACATTCACATGGGTAATAAATGAAAACAATTTTAAAAGAGATTCAAACATTGACAAACTTTGCTTCCTCCCTATCCTGTTCTCCCTGGCTCCTATTATGATGTAAAAATTGTCATTAGTATCTTATATGTCCTCCCAGAGTTTCTTTATAAAAAGAAATGCAAATGTGATGTAAACCCTTAAAATTCATTTTCTTACACAACAAGTTGCTTCTCAGCTTTTACTAGATCATTCTGTGTAAATACAAACAGCTGTGCTGACAAAGCACAGTTTTCTTTCTCACTGACTTTGCATGAGGATGGGAGCTCTGTCCCGGCTGCAGGAGGCTTCCTGGGTTGTCTTTCTCTGGGACCCAGCCAAAGGACCAGCTGCTGTCTGGGGCAAGCTTACCTCCTGGTAGTGGGCAGGAGCAATAGAGCTGGTGGAAATGAATGATGTCACATATAGGAGGCTCAGACACCACCAAAATCACAGAACTCCATTGGCTGCAGCATGTGACATGCCCAAGCCAATATCAGGGATGTATGATCTTCCTGTTGGAGAACAATACTTTGTACCATGTGTTTTTCTCTTAACAATATGTCCTGGAGATCTATTTATTTGCACAGAGAGAAGGCATCTTCACTTTTTAAATGACTACATGGGACTTCATCGTGTGGTTACACTGTACCTTATACAACCAGTCCCCTATTGCTGCACCAAACAATGTTGAAATGAATAACCTTGTCTATATGTCATTTCATATGTGGGCAGGTGTATAGTGGGATAAAGGCTAAGCTGTCATAAGAGAGAGATCCAGACATACAATGGCTTAAGGTTTACTTCTCTTGTGCAACAATCCTAAGGGAAGGAAGGAGGTTTCCAGTCTGCTGGTCTGGTTTTTTCCTCATGATCATTCCAGTACTAGGTTCTTTCCATCTCATTCCTCCCACTTTTCTTACAAGGTCTTAGTCTGCATGTTTGAAATTAGAGTATGAGCACATCCATGTTTCAGGCCACAGGAAGGAAAAGAGGATCACAAAGAAGAGCAGAGGCAAACAAAGAAGCATTAATAACATAGCTTGGTGCAACAAGGGATAGGAAATGCAGTCTCTAGGTGGGCAGCCACATGCCAGCCACAATTTTATCATCAGGGCAGAAGGCAAGAACAGGCGTATCTCGAAGATAAATTCCTAGAAGCAGAAATGCCCAGGTCAAAGGATAAGTGCATTTGTAATTTTGAAACATAATACTAACTTATACCCCAGGTGTTGAACCATTTCGTACTCCCACCAGCAATGTATGATAACACGTCTCTTGCTTTTCCAGCTGTGACAAGGGAGAGTGCTGTCAAACTCAGGAATTTTTGCCGATTTGAAAAGTAAAAAAGGTATCTCAATTTTGTTGTGATTTTATTTTATTTTGAATGAAGTTGACAAGTTGTCAGTTGTTCTTTGATTTTGTATATGATTGTGTGTTTGTATCTTCCTTTTATCATAATTAGAAAGTGTCTTCCTTCCCTCCTCTGCTCTAGTGTCTAAAGACATTTTTGATCCTCACAACTGGGTTGGCTTATTGACATCAAGTGGATGCCAGGGATGCTGCTAAACATCTTACAGTGCACAGGAAAGCATCTTACAACAAGGAATTATCCAGCCCCAAATGTCAACAGTGCTGAGGTTGAGAAATCCTGGTTTAAAGGAATAACCCATGTTTTTCTAATAATTAGAACATTTCATATTTTACATTTAAATTTTTGACTCAGAATTTATCCTGGTCAAAAGTGTAAAGTATGTAGCCAATGTTATCTTTTTTCAGATGAGTACCTTTTTTTTTTTTTAATATATAACCTTAAATGCTTTTATTTGGTTTTTAAAATTTTTTAAATGGAGAAAAATCAAAGAATTAAACTTTAGCCAAAGAATTTTAAACCTGCAAGAAAAAAATTAGTTATGGTAAAAATAGGAAAAGCAAAATATGTAAACAGAAATCTAAGATCTGGTTACTAGAGAGGGTGGTGAACCATACATAATTCTGTGACAGAGAAATCAGAGAGTAGATTTTGACGAGGAACCTAGTGTATGCCTTTATTTTTCTTCAAGATGTCTTTTATTTCCCTTGATGTTTGGTTTGTTTTGGCTTTTATTTCCCTTGATGTTTGTTTTGGTTTGATTTTGGGATTTTTCACCTTGTTTTGTTTGTTTGTTTCAGAAGATAATTGCGTGTTTTTTTTCTAAAGGTTACATTATTTCGTATTTGGGTTATTTCTTCCCATCTCACCTTCCATCCTTCCAACACCCTATGTATGAATATCTAATTGTACCCACATCAATTATTACCCCATGTATTCATGATCTATTGCTGTTCAACAAAGTTGCTCTAAATCTTAGCAGTTTAAAACAGAAACATTTATGATGTCACACAGTTTCTGAGGATCAGGCATCTAAGAGTGGCTAGTCTGGGTGGTTCTGGCTCAGGGTTGCTCATAATGATACAGTTGAGCTACTGGTCAGAAGTGTGGTCATGTAGGGGCTCAAAGACCTATGCCAAGATCCTTCCTATGGTTGTTGGCAGGTTTTAGTTTCTCATTGGCTGTTGGGTGGAGGCCTCTGTTCCTTACCTTATGGGCTTCTCTGGCTTCCCCCAGAGCAAGTGACCCAAGGCATGAAGAGAGCTCCCAAGACACAAGCTGGAGTTTAAAAAATAGCATAATCTCAGAAGGGACATGCTATCACTTCTACAACATTCCATTCATTAGAAGCAAGTCACTAAGTCCAGTCCTCTCTCAAGGGCAGAAGACTCAAACTCTATCTCTTAAAAGGAAGAATATCAAAGAATTTTTGAACATACTTTTAAAACTACCATACCCTGCTTAGTTGACGAGTCTCCTTTATTAGATACTAAATTCTCATATGGATTGGGCTAATTTCTATAATTAATGTACATTGCTTCTGACAAATTTTTACAAGGTAATTTTTTAAAGTCCTGCCTTTGTTTATGATTTATATTAAAGGACTTGTTCACATGCATGAACTATTCTATGTGCTTCTACTGGCCTGATGTGCTTTCATCAAATGAAAATATGAAGATGAAAGTGCTTTGTAAACTCTAAAGAAATACACTCCTGGAAGGTTTTACTATGATGATGATTATTATTTTTGTGTGAAGATATATCCAAATATTTCTGTTTTTTAGTTCCAGTTTGATTTGATGAAATTGGTTCTTGGATCCAAGTTGGAATGTAAGTTGGGAACCAGTTGTGGAATTTTCCATCATAACATTTCCTGTGGATACAAACTGCACTGAAACCCAATCCAGGAAACAAACATAAAATGTGCCAACTAGTTTATATTCACTGAGTCTTATCGGCCACTCCTGGGCGTGTCTGTTTATCCTTTATGCTGTTGTCTGGGCAATCACAGTTATTGCAGGTGTGTATAAATACATCTGGATGTGTTTGGTTATAAAAAAACGAATGTACGGCTCTCACGTGATAAAACTCCAGCAGGAGTTGCTACAGGTATGTTGTGTGATATGAGCGGTGCTGGGCTGCCCAGATTTCTCCTTTAAAATTCTATCTGTAGAGCCTTTCCTTATTCTTTCAGGAATTCTTTTTTTAATTGCAGAGATCTGTTTAGCTGTAAATAATTCTGAGACAGGTAACACTTCAATCCTACTGATAACTGTAGCCTAGTAAAGAGGGAGGGAAAAAATATTAATCAAAGAAAAGATGGGAACTTAGAGATGGATAAGGATACAGGAAAAGAGGAAACAGATTGAGATATAAAGACAAATTTTTTTTATAATAGGCATTTAGCACAACTATTAATGCATTTGGATTTTTTAAATATGAAATCTTCAATTGGCAGTCCCTGTGCTGGATCCAACACACAGAAATGTTTTATCTGATCAGAAATGTGTTTAAAAATGTGGAGATTTCCTTAAAAATTGCTAGCTTTTCTTGAAAGAATCAGAATGTCTTGCAATACTGGGCCCGCATGGTAACAATTGCCCAGGGTTATACAGGTGGTGCCTGCAGCCTTCAGATCGGGTAGGGACTGTCCGATTCACTCTAGTCTCCACCAGTCCGTCCTTTATGCCTCCCCATCACTGAGGTCACATATTAGTCACCACTTATCATCTTACTTGCACTGTTATTATTCACGTGGTGGAAAAATATTTTTTGTACCTAAGAGCCAAATAAAAGTGGGACAGAAAAGACAGATTGAAGAGACCACATATTTTAAGGAAATGTTTAGCAGGTTTGTGTGGGGGGAGGGGGCATCTACCTCGTAGGCACCTGAATGTGCCCTCCCTGAGTCAGACGGTGCTGAAGTCTGAAGCGTCATTAGAGCTCTCTGTCAGTCTACGTGCCTGGGTGTCCCTACATCGACATCACATGCTCTTAAATACTGCAACAGCCTCTTTAGCATCCAATAGCCTGAGTAGCCTTTCCTTAGAATGCTTATCGTGCTGTACCTTGCTGCTATCAGAAAAACATGTGCACGAGGCTGTGTTTAAATTGCAGTGACAATTTGCGCTGGGTGATCCGCATTCTCCATCACACTCTCCCTTGGTCTATTACAGCTGACCTATCGAAGGATGCTGCCTCTGGATTACAGATAGAGGTTTCCTGTGTGCTGTTCTTAGCAGCAGATAGCTACAGGGGCCTCATCTATTTCCAATGCCATTATTGAAGCCTTTATGTCCACCTCTTTACAGGCCTCCTAGGCCAGTTCAAGCTTTTTATTAAGGACGCTTTGGGTGACACGAGTCAAGGAAGTGCTTTTGTGAGAACTTCTTTAGTGCAGCTTGTCCAGGAGAGCATTTGCAGCACACCCCCCAGGGTACTCAGAGGAGAGGTTGCCTTCACTCCAGTCCTGCTCAGTTGCCAGGGAGGGACACATCCACAGTCACCTTACAGAGTAAGTAATTACTCCCCAAGGGAGAGGAAAGGAGTCCCAGTCTTCTTATGTGAACTCACTTCTTCAGGCTTCTGTCTCCATCAGCCCAGAAGCTGACCCACCACTCCAGGGGTTTGGCAGGTCAAGATCCCTATGTATGCTTCAGTTTCTCAACTAAAGCACATTGTGCTATTTATGTGGCTTCTATACCCTGAGTAGAAAGTAGAGATTGGGAACAATGACAAAAAACCTTCAGTGAGCACAGTGAAATATTCCTAAAACTTATTTGAACCACACATGCCAGAGATGCCAGAGGCAGTTTTGTTGTGGATACACAGTTGTGTTTTGTTTTTTGGTTCTTTTTGTTTTTCTCCTATGCATCATCTGGGATTCAGCTACATGCAATAGAAACTCAATTGCACTGGCTTACCTAAATAGGGATTTATTTTTCTTCCTTAGAAATAAGTCCGTTATCATTCATACCCAATGCTCTATCTTTCTGCCCCTGTCTCCTTAGCACACAGATTCCATTCTTGTGTTTGTTGCTTCATGGTCATAAAAAGGCCACTATATCTTTAGCCTCAACTCTACATTCCAGGAAGGCATAAAAAAAAAACAAAAGGAAGAAGAAAGGAGAAGCACTTGTATTAGTAAACCAAAAGCTCTCCTAGAAATCCCTGATGGATGTTTGCTTACATGTCACTGGCCATCACTGTGTCACACAGCCATCTCTAGGAGCGAGGGAATCCGGTCAGTAGCGAATTAACTGAGTAAACTTCTGCCCTTCTTCCCTCAACCCCCCACCACCCAGATCTGTGAGAAAGAAATAAGGCGAAATTGATAATGGGCAGGAAGTTAGCAGTGACTGTCAATTCTTGTTAATTTTGGCCGGGCGCGGTGGCTCACGCCTGTAATCCTAGCTCTCTGGGAGGCCGAGGTGGGCGGATCGTTTGAGCTCAGGAGTTCGAGACCAGCCTGAGCAAGAGCGAGACCCCACCTCTACTAAAAATAGAAAGAAATTATATGGACAGCTAAAAATATATATAGAAAAAATTAGCCGGGCATGGTGGTGCATGCCTGTAGTCCCAGCTACTCGGGAGGCTGAGACAGGAGGATCACTTGAGCTCAGGAGTTTGAGGTTGCTGTGAGCTAGGCTGACGCCACGGCACTCACTCTAGCCTGGGCAACAGAGTGAGACTCTGTCTCAAAAAAAAAAAAAAAAAAAAAAAAAATTCTTGTTAATTTTGATATAACATAGACACATATATTGGAAATTATTTATTTTTTCATTTTCCTTCTCTCATAATTTCCTACTGCCTACTACCTCCTTTGAAAGAAACGAGTGAATGCTCTGTGGAGGTATTCAGAAGGAGAAGATTTCAAGTGCCTACCACAATGGAGCAGGGCTAATAGATAAATCTGAAACACAGGATGGATCTGAGCATCCTAGGAGCCAAGCGGCAGTGTCTCCGCAGAAGGAAGAAGAGTGATGCTGCACAAATGTGGTTGTCTATCAGGCATGTTTCACAGCCAGGGAACAATTTTTATTTTCTTTGTGCTAATTGCCTGTCTCTGATTCTCCCAGACATTTCCCTCACGTTGTCTGCAGATCAGTCAACGGCTGAGTTGTATTTTTTTTTTTATTATTATTGGTATTGGACTTTGGGACTATAGCCTGCTGCAATGTGCAAACACAAGTAAAGCAAATACATGACAACATGAATAAATTCATTTAAAGTAAACTACACTCTTATAATTACTTTCTTGGATATTTAGCATAGTTTCTTCTCCTCAGATAGCTTGGACAGTTATGCCTATTTGTCATTATTGCCCGTACCATTGATATTAACAACAATAGCATTTGTTGAAGACCTTCAATATGTCATAGCTCTGTACAGAACATAGCTGGGGCCCTGATGATGGGCTTCTACTCTAAAATAAATGGACAGAGGAGACTTCAAAATCTCAAGGGGGGAATAATAATTCCTTTGCGGAAATCCCAAGTTCTGGCTGGAATGTTTGCAACTGGGCTCTTCTGGAGTTTTCCTGTGGGCTCTTGGACCAGTTCCTAAGGGTCAGGTGTGTTCAATTAAGACAAATAGCTAGGCAAACCCTCTGAGTGTCAGTTCCTAATTGAAATTAAGCCATCAAGATGATCAGAATGACTAGATATTTTGGCAAAGCTGGGTGGTGAATGAAGAGATCAGGTACATGGGAAGGTGGATGCTTAAGAAAGAGGAGCCAGAGGTGTGGATGATCCAGATTCCGTCCAACACTGTGTATGGAAATATCTCTCATTTACTGTGAAGGCTTGGAAACTAGAGTTTGTCATGCTTGTGGGGCCATTTTTAATAACAGCGGAAAAGTGGGAGCTCCTCTACAGCAGCGATTGTTATTCATCTTTGAATTTTAATGCCCAGCACAAAGTAGCCAATGCACAAAAAAGTTTGAATAAATAAATAGATGAAAAGGGAACTAACTTTAAAATTATAATTTGACTTAATGAATGACTGTAAACACAACCAAAATCTGTATGGGATGGTAGGAGAAATAAATATGTCAGATTAGGTGTTTTTCAATAAAGAATGGAGAGGACAATTAACTGCAGGAGCAGGACTATAAATTCATCCTGCTTAACCTTGGGCAAGTAACTTAACTTTTCTGAGCCTCAGGTAGCATATATATCTCACAAAACTACCACAAAGATTAAATAGAATAATATTAATATATTTAAAGCATTTACCACAATGCCTATCACTTATAACCTGTCACTAAACCTCAGACACTACTAACTGTTAGGTATTTCAGTATTTCTGGCTCTTCCAGGGACAAGGGTTCCCTGTTTTGGTGCTGTCTGAGCAATTGTTCCACCTGGGAAGAAGGATAAGGACCGGCACTCCATTTTGGCGTTGCCCCACCCTTAAACCTATCCGAGCAACTGCTACACCTGGGGAAGGAGGTCATGCTTTATCAATCTGAGAATTCCCCAGCCCAGACATGACAGGATTTAGAAAGTGACCTAGAGTAGCCTAAGGGTAATTATTATGCCATTATCTTAAATCTGCATTGTGGTTTACCCCTAACCCAAGGTGGGCTTTGGGAGAGAGAGCTAGCATGTGCGCTGATGGAATTTTGAGGACACCTGTCGATCATTTGATAACATCCCACACCTCCCGAGAGCCCTCCCCTAGGCCGGGCTAATGAAAGGAAACAATCTGAGAATTTAGAGAGAGTGGGTCAGTCAGTGAGTCGATCTGGTCTGTCTCTCTCCACCCATGGAGATAGACCCGTTTTGTTCTACAATAAAGAGCTGCTGTGTGAACCCACTTCCTGCCTGGGGTTACTCTGTGCTGGTGATTTTTCCAAGGTAATAGTCTGGATGTGACACTTTGATATGTCTGATCATTCTCCGGCCAAGAACACACAGGGAACTGAGGGCAGACTGCCACCCGAACACCAACTGTTATGGATTACTCTGGGATTCTTGAAGAAATTCTGGACCAAAATCAAGTTGAGGAGTATTGTGATATTGGTAAGTCCTTTGATTTGTAGGGGCTGTTGTTGCTCAAGTATGGTTCTAAGATCTGGTATGGAGCTTCCTCAAAAGAGCAGTGCAGAGAAGGGAACTTAAGCCCCAAAGCCAGACAGACCCAAGCACCTCCAACTCTAACTCTCATGGGATGAAGATTCTTAATTGGGGAATTACAATGACCCCAGGGAGTTTGGAGAGGAGAATTGCCCAGAGCAAGAAATCTTTTATAAAGAGGAAGTCCAAGGGAGAGAAGGGAGGTGTGAGGAAATTATCCCAGAAGATGAGATTTGGATTCATGCTGGGGAGAAATGAGAGGCATGTGTGTTCAGGAAGGGCCATGGCTTCCTCAGTGAGTAGGAGAGCGCTCCAGTTCCATGACTGTGGGGGAGATACTAGAAAGGAACTAAATGTAGATCAAACAACATGATACCTGCAAGTGGTGAAGTGGAATACTTGAGGAGTTCAGAAAGACTAGCCTTCTAGGTACCCTAGTAGAAGTCTGGGATCATCATCCAGGCTTTCTGAGAGTCTTCATCAAACCAGCCAATAGCTCTCTGGCTGTCAGTTCCACCTCATTACCATCTCAGCTCCCCAGGGAGGCGGTTCAGGCCTCCATTGGCTCTGGGATGCAAGCTTTCCATTCCATTCATACCAGGATTCTGATCTGTCTTCCACACAGCGCCAGAATAAACCGTGAAGTTCTTATTTTCTTGTTAAAATGCTGGTTATTGACATTTCAATGCTTTCACCAAAGAGTTTACACCAACCACTAAGACATCACATTCCAGCAACACCAATATGTGCATATGTATGTATCTTCCTTCTCTCTCCACCTCCTCCCAGTATACACATAAAATGTTTTTCTTCTGCTCTCCCCCTACCTGGTTAATTTTACTCATATTTCAATCATTCATCCTGATGTTTCTCCAGATTTCTTATCTATTCATAGCTTCTTATCACTCACTCTGTGTGTGTGCTTAGAAGGCCTTGCTTCTTTTATATAGAGTATCTGATATTTGGTAGAATGTGGAAGCGTTGTTCTAGAATAAAAGAGCAAATGAATGGATGCCTTATGACTTTAACCAGACCCCATACTGAGCAATCAGCCTTCTGCTTAAGATCATTTCTATGATATTGAAGGAATTTCTTGGGTCTGACCTTCATAGCTTCACTTGGCCTCCCTGTAAGTCTCTTTTGCTAAGTATTTATAACATTAAACCTTTTCAGTCATTCTAGATTTGATTTCCTTAGTTCATCATTTCTTCTATCCTTAGGATATGTATTGGGTAGCCAAAATGGCTAAGGGAAATTTTTATGCAGATCATGTCTTCACCCGAATAAGACTTTTGATGGCAATGAAGTTGGCCTCCTTCTAAAGAGATTAAAAGCCTTTCATCTGGAGAGACATTTAATAAGATGCAAACATTCAGATGTTGTCTTACTGACTTTTAAAGGTAATTAAAGCTGTAAGTGAGCTAATAGTGAAGGCTCTTTGTTGATAGGGGTGGTTGTTGTTCAGGAACATTCTGGAAGCTGACTAGTTTGAGAAGAAACTGTCCCAAAAAATGCTAAATGAGTATCTCTGACATAACCAGGCAGAAAGCTCATAAATCAAACTATCTCACACAGTCACCATGCTCAGTGAAGTTTTGAAGGTTAAACATTTCAGTTCTTAATTTAGTTTTATTATTTCAAATCAGATTATGTATAGACTTTGGTTTAAGAATTAAATATATGACCAAATCAATTTAACATTTTCAATTGTGGAATAAAAATTAAAATATTCAGTGTACAAAAAGCTTAGAGTAGATGTTTATTTTTAATCACTGTTGCCGATAAACTAACAAACACAAACTATAGAATTTCAAAATTTATTGGCCTTAAGAGAAAATGATAGAAGACTTGTTGTTTCTTTGCTATTATTTTTAGAGTAATCTGTTATACACTGTCCCCATTCACAGCTCAAGTATGAAATCACAGTTTTTAAACTTATTTCTACATGGTAATGTAGCTTTTTCTGAAATGTAATGTGGGTTTCTTTCCCTCTCCTGTCTACTTCCCCCAGCAATCTCCCTTTTAATCTCTGATGATAACTTAACATGGAGAAGTGAAAAAAATGTTCTAGAACTGTCCAGTAATTTTTTTCTGTTACTTGTACAAATTTATTTTTACTAGAATTTTCTTGATATTCTCCCTCAATTGTGTACTTCTCACTGCTTATATTAGCAGAAACTGAGAGTATTGAAAGAAGCTTAGCTCATCTGGCTGGCACTTTCTGGGAATGTAAAAATCTACCATGCCTTTCAAGTATTCTGCATTGGGTATTATTCATTTACTTTTTAATTATTAGCATTTATATCTTTTTTTCTATCTTTACATATTACTTAAATGTTCAAAGGAAATATTCCCTCACTGCCAATCTGAAGAGCTTCTTTTTGAAGACACAAGTAGCATGGGGAGTCCCAGCATATGCCGAATTGAGCCAATCTAAACAGTTGGCGGTTGGCTGCTGTCGGAAGTAATTTTGAATTATACTATATTTGCTTTTCAAAAACAAGTGAAAAAAGTGTCAGTAGCTCTTCTCCAAACAATGCTCATTAGGATCTCCTAAGTTATCACTGTGTCAAAATTCTTCATTCATCTTTAAATATCTCCTTACAGTAAACCTTGAGACTTCTGTGATGTGACATAATTGGAGATTGTGAGGTACTGCACAAAGTGGGAAACATATGGACTAGGTGCAAATGCTTTGGAGAAGAATTCTCATGGATCTATCACTTCAGATTAAGCTAATTCCCAGTGGACCTGTGTCTTCAAAACCCACATTTTTCTATTTGCTAGTAACCAATTAGAAAGCCCTTGTGGTTTTCGTGTTAATTTGGAGTTTGTTAAATTATAATAGTTCCCAAGCATTTTTTCCTTCTTTTGAAATTACATGTTAGAATAAAAAAGATATACACTTTCACAAACACATATGTAATTTAAAGTAGCATAGAATGGGATGAAATGCCTAAATCTTCATTGTTACAATGCCTTTTTCTCCTTGGTAATTTTTCTTTAGGCTCAGAACTTAGCCTTTTCCAATCATCGTGTTGGGACTCAATTTTATTTTAACTTCTCAATTAACATTTCTAATTTATATAGTTGAAGAATAATATTAAGCACTAGAAGGTTTTATTAGAAATGGATACAAATACAAGTGGATCTTTCTGAGTTAATTTTGCTTTACATTAAGATCAGAGTCTCGGGAATTTGATCATGAAGGTCCATTGCAATTAGAGATTGGTTTGTTTTAGAGTAATCAAAAGTTGCAAGCTCCCAGTAACTAACCAGCAGGCCATATTAAAAGAGTAGATCATCTTAATGATTTTTCTGAGAAACAATTCAGCCACCAAAAGGCCAGTCTTATGATTTACACCCAAGTGATTCAGAATTAAATACAGGCTTTTATTGTGGTAAAGGATACTAAGTCTACAGTTCTAAGGCAAAATGTATTTATTTTAAAAATACAATGCATGTCAGTAAAAATAGGCCCAGCAGATTTGATAAGTACTGGGTAATTCCTTTCCTGGTGATATGTGACAATCACTAACAGTTCTCCTGAAATCTTTATGTGTTGATGAATTAGCCAATTTGCACTGGTAAGCCATGTCTGATCCAGTTATTTCAGTCACCTTAATAATCAATGCAGATCACTGCATGATCGATTCAGCAGCAGAGATGGGAATTAATCATAAAGACAGTTCTCTAGACTGTAGTCCAATGTAGTGCCCACAAACAGATGTGGTCTTATGCCAAGGATTCTTTTCACAGGGCTGTTTCTAAAGTTTCCCTTTTTGATATTCTTTTTATTGGTTTAGGTGCACTGTCAGTCCAAATTGTAAAACATCATAAGCAATGTTATGTTTATGACATTGCACTTAGATGACACAACTGATCTGACCATTAGGATAGATGCAAAAGCCAACCAAAATTATAGCTTAAAAATTAAATCTTTAAATTGACTTAGATTTTCCTTCTTTTGGTTTTGTTATAAACTCCAGGAGAGCATAAACACTTGCTAGATGTGCGTATACACTTGTGCCCACTGTTTGATTATTTCTAATTCTATGTATTTTTGATGAATCATATATCTAACCCATGGGATTGGTGATTTTCTAAAGATTTTTTTCTCAAGTTTGTAGAGTTTCTGATGTTAATACTTTTTTTTAACACTTACTCCTGCGATGCCTGCTCAATACTGCTTCCAGTGAAATGAAAATCATTTATATTCATCAATGAGAAGTTATCAAATGTCTTCTCTCACATGCTGATAGTTCTTCCCTGAATCTTTGTGTGGCAATGTACACTCTGTCACGTGACCTTTATGCCCACTGACACAATAATCATTAAAAACAACTGGATTGTACTCCCTGTAAACTTTGAGTCTGGGGACAGAGGGTTATTAAGTATGAAATCATCTATGACTATGATGACATCCATAACTTAAAAATACTTATTCCTCAATGAACTTGAAGCAAATGACTAAAGTAAGTGAAACTGAGAGTCTATTTGAAAAGTTTCCTAATATGACTAAACTATTATAAGAATATTCTACTTGATAGAAAAACATGATATCACAGGCTGTTTTTCAAAGTTTAATTTCCATTGAATGCTAAATGAGAAGGTGAAAATCCCCCAGAGAAAGTCAAAACCCACTCCATCTTAACCTGAAACTGTTTTCTACTAGTTTGTCCCCCAGATATGAGTTTAACAATAGAGCATCAGTTGACTTTTCAGCATGGTGCCGAGTCAAATTTGCTACATTCTAAGAGCTATGTCTTTAGGATGGTACATTTACGTGGCTCTGAATCCTCTTTACAAAGAATTTTCCTCTTATTTGTTTGCCTTGTGGTCCAACTAATCATGAACTCAATAAGTAGCAAACCCAAAAAGTGAGAAAAATATTCAAGATATGTGGGCTGTTTTAAATGTGGCCAGAGGAAAATAATTTTAGGAAGCATTTTTTTTAACCCACCTACAAAATTATCAGTCATTTCTTTAATATTGGCATTTCAATTGGTCAAGTGAACTGAGGCCATTTTTAGACACACCCATTGGTCTGAGACTTTTTTACTGATTTGATGAAGCAAGTTCTTTTAAAAATGCAAGGTTTTCCACAAGCTGAACTAAAAGGCAGCCTTCTCTACCACTTACTTTATCCTAAGCTTATTCTCCTCACCATTCCAGGAACAGGATCCCATGACCTTGCCACTTTGGGGATGCATCCATGGTTTTATACCTTCTGCAGACTCCTCCTCCTCTTTCCTGTTAAAATTAATCTTCTATGGCTCAAGTTGCACTGCATCCAAAAAACTTTATTTTCTCTTTTAAAAAATTTTGCATTGTGAGCCAAATCTAGCAGAATTTTACTTATGGGGATCCTCCAGGGCTTAGATTAAAAAGGTGATTCTCTCACAAGAGAACTTGCATTGCTTCAGCTGAGTGTCCTGGAATGTTATCAACCTGAGGACAATTTATGTTTTTCTTGGCTTGGGATTTCCCAAACTTGGCAGCAAGTGTAAATTTTATACCCACATCCAAACAAGGACAGCCCTAAGGTTACAAATTCTCAGTGGAGGCTATACCCCAAACCCAGGCCTACACAGGGACAAATCTTCATCTTCATTTGGCAATGGGAGGATTTTTTTCTTAGTCCACAATGTCATTGACTATGTAGCCCTGTGAAGGTGCCGATTCTATGTGGGGATCTCAGTCCTAACTCCCTATTCCCTGTGAAGCCTGGCATTGTCCTATCCCTATGAGGCTATCAGTGATTACAACTGGCAAGTTCTTTTTTTTTTTTTTTTTTTTTGAGACAGAGTCTTGCTTTGTTGCCCGGGCTAGAGTGAGTGCCCTGGTGTCAGCCTAGCTCACAGCAACCTCAAACTCCTGGGCTCAAGCGATCCTACTGCCTCAGCCTCCAGAGTAGCTGGGACTACAGGCATGTGCCACCATGCCCAGCTATTTTTTTTTTTCCTATATATATTTTAGTTGGTCAGATAATTTCTTTTTATTTTTAGTAGAGACGGAGTCTCGCTCTTGCTCAGGCTGGTCTCAAACTCCTGACCTTGAGCAATCCACCCACCTCGGCCTCCCAGAGTGCTAGGATTACAGGCGTGAGCCACCACGCCCGGGCCGAGAACGGGCAAGTTCTTAAGAGAACACATTGAGTAAGCTCCATTCTCTACTCGGGGTTTAAAATCCTCTGTCATAATTGGATCCTGTGAATTTAATTTATTGCACACTCAGCTGTAGATTTAAAAGAATATTACTATATTTTACACAGCATTTCTAGGTGTTCTCTATTGGGAATATTTGCAGGATAGGTAGCCTGCCACATTGCCAGAAATAGAGGTTCACAGATGCTTAGAATATTAGCTGACTAAAGCTACTCAGGTTAATCTCAGCCTAAAATGCTACAGGATGTAGAATCCATGTTATGCAATTTTGGGTGCAATAGTTGGGACTATTGTTAATTTTCTTAGGTAGCTTGACATTAGTTTTATATATATTAGTGGAATCTCCTCACTTAAATTGTAATTTCTTCCAGTTTATGGACTGCATCTTCTTTTTCTTATGTATGTTCCATTGTGCCCAGCTCAGTGACAATACAGGATGTTTGTTCAATAAACATTTATTGTTTGATTTAAGCAATAATCAGCTTCTTCTTTCATATGGCTTGAGGAAACCCTTGTAGCTGTTGCTATCCTTCCTTTTTATTTAAGTATTTGAATTTTGTCCTTCTTATGGAAAGTGTTGAATACGTATGATCCAGTAATCCCTCATTCTACTAAGGGCAGACCTTTGCAAGTAATTAGTATGGATACTAGAGACCCAAACTAATCTTTTTACTTCTGTCTCATTATTGACTGATATAAACCTGGACATTTCTATGTTGTAAATTTGGTTGTGTTTAGTCCAGTATAGTTATTTTAATAGCTGTGCTATGATTTTTTTTTAAAAGGGTATTTGAAGAGAAAGGTAAGATATTTGAAGAGAAAGACAGTGGAGAATAGAGAAATGCTTTTTGAAAGGAACCAGTGCAAAGGCCTTATTTTATGTGCTAGTTAACCTACAAGAGCTCGGAAATTCTCAAACACATGTGATGCGCACCATCAAATAGGAGATTTCTGAAATTATAGTTGTATGCTAATTACTCATTTTAGGCTGTGATTTTCTTTTTTTAAGCAGTAAATGATCCTAAACCCTCTGTCTCAGTGAGAGAGAAAAAAAAAAAAAACTTCGAAGTCGGGGATTGTTAGTCACCAATATAGAAATTGCCACTTTTTTAAATCTGAATAGAAATGAATTCGATAAAAAGAGACATAATGACGGATTTATAAAAGTAACGTTCCTTCACATAATGGGTTTCTTATTCTAATGTTTCTTTACTGTAATCCTTTAAAATTATGCAAAAAATTTATTATTTAAGTGATAGTAAAGAATTCATTAAAAGATTAATAGTTCTGGTTTACCAATTCGCTTACTAGGTCACTTAATTATTTAGTTCATTAATTCTGTAAATGTCAGACTTTCCATGAACTCTAGTGATTTGCATAAGTAAGGTTATAGTTCTACTGGTAATCAGAGTCTAACAACTTCAAATAGGAATTTGGCATCATTTATACATTTCAAATGAAATAAAGTCTTTTTTTTCTTCAAAACCAACAAGGGAAATCCAACAGCTGAGAAATTCTAACAATATAATCTAGCTATTCAGCCTCCAACCTTGTCCATTAAAAGGACCATGGTGAGAAACTGTAATGAAAAAAATCTCCAAAGAACAGGACAGAAATAGCTTTCAGATTAAGCAATATGAAGGACTCTACTTTTGAGATACATGCTTTACTTTTAGAAAATATTCCTATCAGTGAAAGAACTAGGAAGTCTTCTAGGGAATCCATATTTTATTTTATTTATTAAAAATGGTTACTCACTGGGAAAGCTTCAAGAAAAGCAACATCTCATTATCATAAGGGTCCTAGAGCAGAGCTGACAATTCATATATAATGAATATCACTTACACCATGCTAATGCATTCACATCACTCACAGGCACTGTTTAAATTTCATACAAGTGAATCTATACAATATAAAATTGGCACATTTTTAGATTTAACAATGGAATTAGTATAAATAGCCATCAGCTATTATTTAAGCTTCACCAAAAGTCATTTGGACAATGTATGGTGTAAGATTTCCTATTTTTTTTCCTTTATGCAATTTAACATTCTCTTAGCAAGTCTGAATAGAGATAATCTGCTGTTTATTAAATAAAATGAAGTGTTTGGAACCTTTGGGCTCTGTAAGGGCACTTACAATGTACGAGCACTTTCTTGGGGTGACATTCTTTTCCTAAGCCCCCTGGGAGAGGTGCAACCATTCACCTTAGGGATATTTCTCAGCAATCTATAGCCCAGTGGTTCCTTCATGACAGCATTTATCTGTGCTCATCATTCTAGATTCATTCATGTTTGCTAAGAGGATTTTAATAAAACAGAGAAAGAGCCAAAGTTAGGAATGAAGAAGGAAGGAAGAAAATCAGGTTCTCCTGGGACAAAATTCTACATTACAGGCTGAGGAAAAAGAGAACCATGGGCATTCACCAAGAAGGTTATAAAATTCTTCTGTTTCTACAGATCCATGAGAATGAGCAACAGACTAGGAATCTCTATGTCTAGCTATCTAGCTATCATCTATCTACTATTAGCTTGGTATATATGTTTATGAAAGTAATAAAATTATGGGAAACTACACAAAAGGGAATCTGCTTTCAGGGTTGTATTTTGCTTAATAACAACCTAGTTATAATATAACCACATTTGTGTGGTCATTTGTTGACAAAAATATCTACGTTTGATTTTATTGAAGGAACAATTAAAAATTTGTGTCCTAGTAAAAGTTTACAGGAAAAACTCTATATTTAAGTCGCTCAATCTGTCAAAAGTCTGGGAATTAATTTGCAAAAATAAAAGCTTAAGCTGATGGTTTCAGTTAGGAAGCTATCATCTGCAAGAAACAGAAAACTCAACTATTTCAAATTATTTTAAACAATAAGGAAATGTATTATTTCACCTAATGGCAAGTCAAGAGGTAGGAAAGATTTCAAGATTTATCAAGGCTTAAGTTTTAAAATGTCATGAAGTTCTCAAGTTTTTTCCATTTATCCTTGGTTCTGGCATCTTTTTTTGTGATGGCTTTACACTTATGGATATTAGATAATTGAAGTAGTTCCAGCAATACATCTAGACCTGGTACCTCCTACAGGGAGAAAGAGGAGACCTCTTCCTGATCATCTTGTTAACACCAAGACACCTCTTTCTGCAGATTCCACATATGCCTCCTCAAACATTAGTCACACCCCTTATCCTCACCTCTACCCCAATCTAATCACAGATAAAGGGAATGGAACCCCTAGATTGCTCAATTGATTTGGAACGGTCAGAGTTGAATTAGGGTTGGCTGATTAAGTCTGGTTTCCTTGCACTGAGCCTGGATTTACTAGCAAGAAGAAGGGGGAAATAGACTCCCTTTCTGCACCCAGAACACCAGAGGACATTGGGGGAATTCTGGACTTGCAGGCTAAGACACTCAGTCACTTGCCATGTGACCTTCTTCTGGGAAAAAGTTATACTTGATAAACTGTTATGAAGGGAACATGGTTCCACAAAGCTTGGACCATTCCATCTCCAAAGGGACAAAAGCAAGGGAGCTTTCATAACTGGGATTGTGGAAGACATGTCAAGCTTGGCAAAAAGGGAAATAGCTCAAATCATAATTCCACCACTTATCAATGGCCTCATTGGCCAAAGCAAGTGTCTCTCAGAATGTTAGTTCCTCTTATCTGTAAAAAGTGGATAACACCTGCCTTGCAGAGTTGTTGTGAGGATTCAGATCATGTATATGAAAGCATTTTGTAAACTCTAAAGCTCAATATTCTGTAATTGAAGGGTATGATTATCCGACGAACCAGTCAGTTTTACCTCTGCATGTCCTACTTCTCCAGCCATTTAGTCTTGTTTTCCTGCTGGCTCACCAAAGTAGCTTCCTGCTGCCTCATTACCACCTCATGTTTAACATGGCAAAGATCAAGGTTTTAATTTTTTACTGTAACACACTCTTCTCTTCTCAACTCTGCAGTCCCTGTGGGGAGTATTACTCCCATGCCAATCACACAGGCCCAAGTCTGGGTCTGTTTTAGGACCTGCTCTTTCAATCTCTCCCTTCACAATCATGAGTTCATTAAGTCATCTGTAATTTCCATCATTTTTTCCCTAAAAAAACCCACAAGTATCTACTGAAGATTGTTGTCATTTAACGTGTAAGCCTTCTGCAAACTTTCATCAGCTTTGCTTCTTCTACTTTATGAGAAGTCTTCCCAGACAAGATTGAAGAATTGGTAATTTCTGTAGCATGATGTTTCTTCCTACTTGCTCTACAAACTTAACCTGGCTGGGGTTAAGTTTTGCAACAATGGAGAATGCTACTAAATGTAGACACTTGATGTCCTCATCGGACACTTGGGAAGCACGTTTCTTATGTAAATCTGGGCCAGGGAGATCTTTGAGAACTTCCCCTTCTCCTTTCTTTTGCATTGGGGGAGGGTGGGCAGGAGAAGACTTGATCGAGTCTTTGGAAAAGTATAGGACTTCCAGAGAAAATCAGAACATATTTTTCATTCCTTTTGCCCTACACCTCCCAATACTAGTATTTGAACTCTAGGATGGGGCAGGGGTACATCCTAGTCCCACGGTCAAATTGGAAAAAAAAAGACTGGGATAATGTTTGCTTTGAGGAGATGGCAGACATAGATTAAGATAGAGACACATTTGACCTTCAGTTTGGATGGGGTGGTGAGCTTTGGCAATGGCACAGAGTTGATCTAAATTCATAATGGAATGCCTTTGGTGAATGTAATGGCAATGAAAGACTGTGAGTAGGGAAGGGAAATTTGACCATGGCACTGAGGTCTGTGATTGAGGTAGAGGAGGGTACCTGGAAAGTAGTAAGACATATGAGTCACATTATAAGTTGTTAGGATGTGGGCAAATGTGAGATATGGAATGGACCATAGAGACAGGATGATGGTTCAGGAAGTTACATGAAGAATGAAGGGTACTGATGAAACAAACCCAGATTTCAGGAGTTGAAGGGAAGGGTTTGAAAAGGAGTGGGACAAGCATGTGTTGAGCACGTACTATACATTAGGCACTCTCCTGTGTTTTTTAAATGAATCATCTATTTAAATCTTCGTAGCAGTTCTATCAGCTAGGTAATATTACTCCAGATGCTACAGTTGAGAAAAGTAAAGAAGCTTGCTGGAAGTCACAGAGTTGGCAACTGGCCTGTTTCTAAGCACTTGCAAACTGCCACCAAGTCTCTCAATTATATCATGTGATCACCTTCATAATAACCCTTCGGGGCAAGCAACATAAGCTAAAGAGACTACAACTCAGAGAGGTTAAGTGCCTTGCTCAAGGCCACACAGCTTGTTTTCTTTGAAACTGGAGTTTAAATCCAGATCACCTTGGCTTCCAAGCTCACTAAATTATACCAATGAATATACTAAGAACAAATACAGCTTAACCTTAGTCCTCATGCAAGCTTTCACAGTATCAGTAGTAATTTTATAGATGTTAATGAAAAGGTTTCTAAAAAGGTAGAAGTGAATCAAGAGTGTGTGTGTGTCTGTGTGCGTGTATGTGTGTGCGCGTGCATGTGTGTGCGTGCGTGCACATGTGTGTTAATTGTCCCGGGTAAGAAATGGGGCAGTTAAGGCTCCCTCTAGCAGTCTTCTCTGGCCTGCATTTACCCAGTGGTGCTCCCAGCAGCTGGGTGACTCTCCCAGTGAGAAGACCAGAAGACAGAGTGCCTCCAAAGCATCAGAGGAGTTAAGTGGGAAAACTTGTTCCCTTTTAGGCAGTTTCTTCCCTCCAAGTAGCCTTAGAAATTGCCCCCTTCCCCTCTTTACAGTCTTTAACTGCTGATTTCAGTCAGTGAAGATCATTCTAGCCTTGGAATCGCTGAAGCTTTCTGATTTCTTGAGGGGAGAGAGTGGGCAGGGACAAGGGAGGAAACTGTGAGACTGTGACATTCATCCAACAAATATTTGTTGAGCATCTACTATGTGCAAGGATGGGATGGTGAAAAAGTATAGACAAGTTTCTTGCCTTACTTTAGAGCTGAGGGCAAATCCCCACCCTCCAAGTGTCTGTGTGGACTTGGCAAGATACTTCAGTTCCGGGGTTGCTGTTTCATCCTCTACATAATGAAAATAATTATGGTATTTGTCTTTTAAGGTTGTTGTGAGGATTAAATAAAATAATCCATTTCAATGACTTGTATAATAAATGCTTAATAAATTCAACTCCCCCCCCCCCACACACATAGGAATACACAGTGCCCAGAACCACAGATGCTTAATCAATACATGGTACAGAAAGCTAAAAGGAGGGAGAGGAGTGTAGAGAGAACATGTAAATGCAAACATGTTTCTAAGTGGTCAAATAGACTTATGTTGAGTAAGGATTTCTGTAAAGGAATGCCTGGCTAACACAGATGTGTGCATCATACTGAACAGGTTTATCAAACTAGTGATGAGTGAATTTTGAAAATATGAAGTTGCCTCGCCTCCCTGCAAGCTTACTCCTACCCCATTTGACATTTTCACCTCATATTTATCATCATTATGCAAAGCTGCTAGTGGTTGACCATCTATTTAACCACAAGGCTTGTCATCTCTCTTTACATTGTGTTCAGCAAAATAAAAGATATTTAAGAAAACTGTGGCCACCTTAGGGATGAAAGGATATTATTAATACTAGATCTCCTTGGCATTTATTGATCCATAGATTGGATTATTAACATGATGCTTGCTTATTAATAATGGCTTTCAACGGTACTGTTTTGCTTTCCAGACCAAATATGAAATGGAAAGCTTAAATCATAAACCTCTTCTTGTTAGGTTTTTTTCCTCTGCTCCTCTAAACTTTTTGCATCCTACAGCATCTCCCCAGTGTGTATTGAATCTTTTATGTTCCAATGTAACATTAACAAAAAAAGTTCACAAGGATTTTACAGAAAAGTTTCTCTTCTATAAAAATTGTCTTTCTTAGATATTTATTCTCATTCTCCACTTACCAGAGGCAACCACACTGCAAGAAATTATGATTTAAATTTGTATATATTTTTTTCACTTAATAGCTGGTTAGCTAGGACAAGTTCTTTAACTTTTCCTGAGTGATTGGACTTTGAAACTGGCTAAATCTAAGTCTGGTATACAGATGTTGAACATCAACCCCCCCCCCCCCCCCCGCCCCGCCATGGGCAGATAATTTTTCAATAATCCAGTACTGCAAAGATGATCTTTTCTAATTAGTTCACTTACTTGTTGGTTTACTTATTCATTTTACAAACAAGTAAGCAGCCTGAACTCTGTACCAGACCACTGATTTGTTCCTCAGTTTATTTAATTTGACTTCAATCCCGTCATCAATAATCTTGACTCTGGGAAAGTGGAAGGAGACAGAGTAATAAAAATGGAACAGTAATACTAAATGTCAAAACAGAAATGTGTGTAAATTGTCATGTGGGCATGAGGAATGGAATGATTAATTCTGTCCATGGTAAAGCTTCAAATGATGGAAAAAAGAATATAGGTACTGAGGAAAAGAACAGCACAGGCAAGGCACAGAGAAGGGAAAGTGCTGCAATATTCAGGGAATGTAGAGGAGTAGATTTGCAACAAGCGGTGAGGTTGAACATAGATTTTGGGACCAGATTTTATCATTTAAGTTTATAAGAAGTGGAGAGGAGTAACTGCTTCTTTGTTCTAGAAGGGTAACTCTGCAGGCCGTATCATGAGGGAAGAGAAAGTGTTTGAGGGGGACAAGATTAGTTTTAAAGGCACTAGTTAATGAGTAATTTCAATAAATCAAAAGAAAGATTATGGAGATGGCATTAAAGCAGGGGCAATGAAAATGGAAAAGTGGAGACCTAACAGAGAGAGATTTTCAAGGAAGAAGAGATAACATTTTGTTCCTGGGGGTGAAGGATGAGGACAGAGGGGGTGGATGATGACACTCTACTGCATTTCTATCCCAGAATCCCATCCTGAACACCAGGACCATGAGTTGTCGGTAATGGAATCATGGGAGGGCTTTGAAGCAAATCCAGAGAGTATGTTAATTATAGAAGAGTTGGAGGGATACTTAAAGAATATCCAAAACTTATGCAAAAGAGTAAAGTCAGTTAAGGAGACTGAAAAGGTATTTTCAGACATGATGGAAGATGAAGTGTGTGAGCATGCATGCTTCTGTGTGTGTGTGTGTGCGTGTGTGTGAGAGAGAGAGAGAGAGAGAGAGGCCTAAGGTTGCTTTCTCATTTACAGAGAGAAAGTCAAGGCTCACAGAGATGAGTATTGCTCTAACACCAAAACTGGGAGAGAACTGAATCCCAGAAGCCTCTTCCTACCCAGACTCTTGGCTTCTCTAAATTTCAACATTTTCTTTCTTTCTTTTTGTTTGTTTGTTTGCTTTGCTTTGCTTTTGACAAGTAAGGATCCTTTTATTTTTTAAAAAAGTATATTGATTCAGGTTTAGAACTAACACTCCCACTTTCTCAGGTTGAAAGAATGGAGCACCAATGTGGGAGCCGCAGAGGGGACTAGTGGGGAAAGGCGTATGGAAAGGGTCTTTATTTATGGCTGTGATGGTTGGTTTCCTGTGTCAACTTGGCTGGGCTCCAGTCCTCAGTTTTTCAGTCAAATGCTAATCTAAGTGTTGCTGTGAAGGTGTTTTGTAGATGTGATTCAAGACTATAACCAGTTGATTTTAAGGAAGATTATCCTGGATAACCTGGGCGAGCCTGATTCCATTAGCTGAATGGCCTTAAGAGCATTGTTGAGGGTTCCCTGAAGAAGAAATTCTACCTGTGGATTGCAGCATCAACTTGTGCTCAAGAGTTCCAGCCTGCCCTTCCCAAAAGCCTACCTCATAGATTTCATACTTGCCCTAAATTAATTTTCCTTTTAATCACAATCCCATGAGCCAATTCCTTGCAATGAATCCTGTAATATTTATCTCCTACTGCTTCTGTTTCTCTGGTTGAGCCCTTACTGATGAGTTGCCATTAGTGAACTTATTTACAAGAGTTTCAATAGAGCAAATCTGGAATACAGGAGGCATAGGCCACTTCTAATTCACTTTCTTCCAACTTCTCCTGGAAGGAGGACAAGGCAGAGGCAGTGGTTTCTTGAGCTGATATAGTGGTTTGGATCTAGGCAGCATTCCTGGTCAAGGGCTAACATTGAGCTGGGCCTGCTAGCTAGAGTCTAGAGACAAAGGCCACCCAACTCACTGGAAGCTTTCTAAAAGTAAAATGGATTCTAAATTGGCTTTGAAAAGCAAAATAATCTGCTGAAGAATGGGTGTGCCATATACAAAAACAAGGCAATATCATCTACTACTTCCTCCTAAAGAAGGAGAGGAGTGATTTACTAGCTGATGGTTCTGTAGGAAGACACAGGTTGAAGTGCTTTCTATCTTTCAGTTAATAAATTTACATTGAGCTGCTACCACATGCTAGGCACAGAGCCGTGCCAGGTATGGAGCCAAGGCCTGGGACAGAAAAATAAATGAAATACTTTGCAGTCTCAGAGGAGTGCTTGGGCCTAGTGTAGGAAAGTAAACAGTTAAAAGCAGGAAGCGAATACCAATGCTAGATTTGAATTACTTTAAGGCCTTTGCTACTCAGAGTATGGTCTGGGAAACAGCCGCATTGGCATTCCTGGAAGGATATTATGCTATGCGAAGTAAGCCAGGCATAGAAAGACAAATACTGCATGATCTTACTTACATATGGACTCTAAAAAAGTTGAATTTATAGAAGTAGAAAGTAGAATGGTGGTTACAAGGGGCTGGGAGGGAGAGGGGTTTGAGACTGGGGAGATGCTGGTCAAAGGCTACAAAATTTCAGTTAGGAAATCTATTGTACAATACAGTGACTATAGTTAATGTATTATACATAGTCGGCCCTTGGTATCCATGAGTTCCACATCCATGGATTCAACCAACCTCAGGTTAAAAATATTAAATAAAAAACCCTGCATCTGTGCTGAGCATGTACCATTTGGTCTAGGCAACAATGTCTGGTCTCTTCCATGATGAATAAATACCTACAAATTCTTCACTATGCCAGTAGTGTATTGTTAGGGTGAACATCCATCCTGGTTTGCCTAGGACAGCTCTAATTTATTCTTATTGTCCCCAAGTAATTATTAACAGCACCCCCTTTCATTCTCAAAAGCATCTCATTTGAATGATACATTTCATGGTCACTCTATCTATTGCCAAATGGTGGTCATTGATGAACGCAATGGTTACTATTGGAGGTTGTTTTGAAGCTGACCAAGAGAAGAAAAAGGAATGTGGTTATTCAGCACTGGGGCTGCCACCAACACAATGGAAGTCAAAGAATAGAATCAAAGTAATGCCCTAATTTGAATATAAAAAGGAAATAAAAAGTTATCTATAATAAAACATTTATTTCAATATGTAAATTTTCAAGTGTGATCTCATGAGTAAAATGCTGCTGATCTCTGTAGAATCTGTATAAATGGAATAGCTACAAACAAAGAATGATAGATGTCTGCTACTAGTGACTTAAAAACCATGAACTATATTTCTTCTTGATCATGATGTGAATTTTTGCTATTATGACCAATTCTTGGTAAACATCTGAGCAAAACTAAATCAATTTTTCCTTGAATCACATAGTAGTTGTATTCTTAGAATATCTTTGTGTGTTAAAACTATGCAGAGGTGCTTTGTGCTTATATATATAACAGATTTTTCATCATTCTTCACCCACAAGAATGTCTTTTGGGACACTCATAGTTATGCAGGATATGGGACAATTTTTCATTGTGTTTAATGAATTGCAAGGTTTTTAGCCTCCTTGGCCCGATTTACTCATTGCCAGTTGGACTTCCAATAATTTTGACAGGCAAAACTATTGACCCTTTCGTTTCTTATGGGTATCTACCCATAAATTATTCTTTCAGATAATTTCAGCCTCTTCATTTGTTGCTGCCTTGGCTTCTAGCTACCATCTCTAACCATCAAATTCATGAATAGAAAGAGTTATATTCTGATTTTGGTCTTCTACTCACCTCTCATTCCATGCCCTTCAGATGTTTTGCTACCACATTAATGCAACTGCTTTGTCAAAGGCTCCAATGCACCAACCCATCCAACACTCAACTCCCACTACCAATCCTTACTTGACTTCTCTGTGACATCTGATACTGTGAACTCCTGGCTCTTCAAGTCTCTTTACTCCACTGCAGTCTTCAGTATCTCCCTTATCCTCTGGGCATTCCTTAATTAATTGGTATAGGTTTCTGCCTTTGTTCACATGCTAATAATTCCTGAAGCTCTACTTCCAACTCAGATTTCTCTCCTGGGTTACAGACTTGCATATTCAATTGCTTATTAGTCATTGTCATCTGGATCTCATAAAATTATCTAAAAATCAACAAGTCCAAAATTTACTCACTACCTTCCTTCTACTTCTCTCATATGCATGATCTCCTACAGTCCCCAACACCCAGGCCACAGCCTGTTACCAGTCTGCACGCAGCCTGTTAAGAACCAGGCGCGCATCACCACCTGAACTGAAACATTGTCTTTCATGAAACTTAGGAACGAGGGCAGCACAGCGGAGGTGAGCAGTGGAGGAGCTAGGGAAGCTGCATCTGTATTTACAGCTGTACCCCATCACTGCATCACTGTCTGAGGAGTTTAGAATCAAGAAAACAAATTTGAAAAGAAATATAATTTAAGGCAGAGTATAAATTCAGTCTAATTTTTTTTTTTTTGGTTAATCTTACTCTCTCCAAAATTTGCCAGTTTTGATTTAAAAGATATACTTTACTATTCCCATTTATTTACTTGTACCTACTTTATGAAATCTCTAGGCCTTATCAGAGTTTAACCTATGGTTCAACACACCAGAAGCTTCTCCTATAGCTAAGAGTTCAGGGTTTCTCCGTAAACTGTAAAGGGGTCTTAGATTTTCTTTTCTGGACCACTGATGAGGTTCCTGAATTGTTTTTAATTTAATTTTTTTTTGGTAATCACAAATAGATATTTAAAGAGAAAGATTACGGGTGACTAAAATTTTCTAATGGGATTCCTTAATGACTGTCTTTCTGCAGGATAGGGATTTGTTTTTCTTTTCCTACCCCCTTTGTGGCTTGGCTTTTGTTCTTTGAACATTTTTCCCACTGAACCCAATGCAAACTTTTCTCATTTGACAAAACATTCTAAAATACTTTAGCAATTTTTAAAATTTAGTATCTAAGATGGATTGCTTTCCTGTCAAAGAATAGTACTCATTTTTAAAAAGGAGTATGGCATGATAGGTAAAATGATAGATTTATGATCTTGGCTATATTTAAATCCTAGTCCTGAACTTATATTTACTTGGTAAATATGGGCAATTAATTTAATCTCTTTGAGCCTCCATTTTCTTTCCTTCTTTTTTTAAAATTTCAATAGATTTTAAAATTCAATAGATATTTTTTGTTACATGGATAAATTGTATAATGCTGAAGTCATGGCTTTCAGAGTACCCATCACCAGAATAGTGTACATTGTACCTGATAGGTAGATTTTTATCCCACATCCTCTGCCCACCCTCCCCTCTTCTTAGTTTTCAATGCCTATTACACCACTTTATGACCATATGTCCCTCTCTTGTCTCCCATTTGTAAGTGATAACATGTGGTATTTGTTTTTCCATTCCTGAGATACTTCGCTTAGGATTATGGCTTCTAGCTCCATCCAAGTTGCTTTAAAAGACATTATTTCATTCCTCTTTATGGCTGAGTAGTACTCCATGGTGTGTGTGTGTGTATGTGTATATATACATATATATATATACCACCTTTTCTTCATCCACTCATTAGGTTGATTCTATATCTTGGCAAATGTGAATCGTACTGTGATAAACATTCAGGTGCAGGTGTCCTTTTTGGAAAATTATTAATTTTCCTTTGGATAGATACCCAGTAGTAGGATTGCTGGGTTGAATGGGAGGTTTACTGTTAGTAGTTTGAGGAATCTCCATACTGTTTTCCATTGAGGTTTTATTAGTTTACATTTTCATCAACGGTGCATAAGTATTCCCTTTCCACCAACATATGTTTTATTACTTTTTAATAGTAGCCATTCTGACAAGGGTAAGGTGGTATCTTGTGGTTTTAATTTGCATTTCTCTGATGATTATTGATGTTGAACAGTTTTTTTATGTTTGTTTTTGGCCATTTGTCTATCTTCTTTTGAAAAAAGTCTGTTCATATCTTTTGCCCACTTTCTGATTTTTTTTCTTGCTAATTTGTTTGAGTTCTTTGTAGATTCTGGATATTAGTCCTTTGTTTAACGTATGGTTTGCAAATATTTTCTTATTGTGTAGGTCTGCAGCCCCAAATCCCTGGGCTGGTACTGGTCTGCTCCCTGTTAGGGTCCAGGCTCCAGCATTCTGCTGTACCTCACCCCACCTCCTGCCCCCATCCATGAAAAAATTGTCTTCCATGAAACTGGTTCCTAGTGCCAAAAGGTTGGGGACTGCTGGGTAGGTTGCTATTTGTTTATTTATTTATTTATTTATATTTAGCTTAATTAAGTCCCATCTATTTCTTTCTGTTGTTGCTGTATTTGCTTTTGAGGTCTTGGTCGTAAATTCTTTGCGTAGGTCAATAACCAGGAGAGTTTTTCCTAAGTTTTCTTATAGAATTTTTGTTTTGTCATGTTTTACATTTAAGTCTTCAACCCATCTTAAGTTAATTTTTGTGTATGGTGAGAGAGAGTTATCCAGTTTCATTCTTCTACATGTGGCTATCCAGTTTTCCCAGGACTATTTTCTGAATAGGACATCTTTTTCTAGTATATGTTTTTGTCTGTTCTCTCAGAAATCAGTTGGCTTTAGCTATGTGGCTTTATTTCTGGGTTCTCTATTTTGTTCCACTGGTCTATGTGTTTACTTTATACCAGTACCATGCTGTTTTGGTTACTATAACCTTGTAGTATAATTTGAAGTCAGGTAATATGATACCTCCAGATTTGTTCTTTTTGCTTAGTATTTCTTTGACTATTCTGTCTCTTTTTGGTTCTGTAGGAAGTTTAGAATTATTTTTTTCTAGATCTGTGAAAAATAATGTTGGTATTTTGGTGGGAATTGCATTGAATCTGTAAATCATTTTGGGCAGTATGGACATTTTAACAATGTTAATTCTTCCAATCCATGCACATGGGATGTTTTTTTCATTTGTTTGTGTCATCTATGATTTCTTTCATCAGTATTCTGTAATTCTCCTTCTAAAGAATTTTCACCTCCTTAGTTAAACATATTCCTAGGTATTTTATTCTCTTTACTGCTATTGTAAATGATATTGCATTCTTAATTTGACTCTCAAGTGGTATTAGTATATAGAAATGCTCCTGATTTGCATACATTATCTTTGTACCCTGAGAATTTATTTACCAATACCGTGAATCTTTTAGTGGAATCTTTATGGTTTTCTAGATAAAAGATCATATTGCCAGAAAACAGGGATATTTTGATCTCTTCTTTCCTGATGTTGATGCCCTTTATTTCTTTCCACTGCCTGATTGCTCTGGTTAGGACTTCCAGTACAATGTTGATAAAGGTGGTGAAACTGGGCATCCTTGTCTTCTTCCAGGGGAAATGCTTTCATTTTTTCTGAATTCAGTATGAAGTTGGCTGTGGGCTTTTCATATATGGTTTTTGTTATTTTGAAGTTTGTTCCTTCCATCCCTAGTTTGTTGAGAGTTTTTATCATGAAAGAGTGCTGAATTTTACTGAATGCTTTTTCTGCATCTACTGAGATGATAATATGGTTTTTGTTTTTAATTCTGCTTATGTGGTGGATCACATTTATCGATTTGCATTATGTTGAACCATTTTTTCATCCCTGGGATGACACCCACTTGACTGTGGTGAATTATCCTTTTGATGTTTGGTTTGCTAGCATTTTGTTGAGGATTTTTGCATTTATGTTCATGAGGGATATTGGTCTGTAGTTTTCTGTTTTGCTTTGTTCTTCCCTGGCTTTGGTATCGAGGTGATACTGGCTTCATAGAAGGAGTTGAGGAGGATTCCCTTCTTCTCGATGGTATGAAATAATTCCTGAAGTAAGGAATTCCTACCACCTTCTCCCAGGTGTCCTCATGGTTCCCCTTCCCCTGCTTCCTTCAGGTCTCTGCTCCAGTGGCACCTGAGCACAGAAGTTTTCCTTGATCTCTCCTGTACACCTTCCTGGTTTATTTTTCTTACCACTGTACCTGTACCATCCTCTGGCACAACATATATTTTAATGTCTATCATCCATGACTAAAATATTTCTTCTGCTAGATAGTGTTTCTTATGTTCACTCGTGTGTCCTCAGACCCTAAAACAGTGTCTGGCACATAGAAGATACACATTAAATATTTGTTAAATTAACTATATGTAGTTTGATCCTGGCAAAGCTCAGTGAGTTCTAGAGGGCAAGTGTTGTTTCTCCCTTTTTAAAACATAACTTGTAAGGACAATGGTACTTAACCTGGAGTTCATAGATGAAATTCAGGGAGTCCTTGTACTTGGATAGGCAAAAAAATTATCTTTCATTTTTACTAACTTCTAACTGAAATTTAGCATTAACTTATTTAATGAATGTAAACAATAAGCAGAAATAATATTATATGCACTGATCATTTTGTTGTTAATAGATATGACTTATTTTTATAGCACATTGCAGTTGTCGACATCTCCAAATATTGTTTACATTTATCATAGTTCAAAATTATGGTATTTATACAACCCATATCTTGATAATAATATTTAATATTATAATAAACAAGAAAATTTATTACTACATCAGGAAAAAAATGGATTCTCTAAAATCCTCTGTATGATTTTATGCAGTTAAAAACCTTACTTTGAGACCGTGTCCATGACTTTCACTAGACTGTCAAAAGGTTCCACAGTACACAAAATAAACCAAAAACCCTTGATGTACTATAGATGCTCTGGTACGTAGGATGGGTGATTTGTCCAAGTTCATATAACTGGTAAGTGGTAGTGGTAGAACTAGAACCAAAGTCAGGCCTCCTTGTATGGCCTTGTTGCTCTTCATGGCCAACTTTATGGTTGAAGGAAATACACACATGTGATGGCAGAAATGGTGCTCCCTGGAGTTGTGCAGCTGGCGGCCTTGACTGAGATATTTGATCCCATGTCTAGCATTTTTTCTACATACTTGCAGCATAAATCTTGACATACTCAATCACATGGGAAGAAGAACCAATATGCCACATTTCCACTCCATTTAACTAGGGTGTGGGTCGTCAGCAATGCACACTCTAGACACATGGATTGAGTCATGATAGACTATCAGGATTAAAAAATTATCAAGTTTAGTGAAAGCATCTCTCTGTCTAGATGAAAATTACAGCTTTTGGTTGCAACTTCTTAACTGTTTGGGTCACTGGAGATTTTATGGTTTGTGCTTTTGTTGATATCCTGTCCAAATTCTCCTGAATGTAATTATTTTTTGCTGGTCTCTGTTCCTGCAGTTGTTTCACTTAGATATAACATTCTTCATCTAGGGTTCTAAATTATTTTGTGGCATTTATTTTCATACTTAAACAGTTGGCATGCTTCAGTGTAGATTTCTATTTTAGAATATAGCCATTTTTCAAGATATAAAGCCTTGATGTGCATTTCCTGAAACAGCAGAGTATATAATAATTCTAAAAGTACTGTACATGTAGAAAAGCACATTATTAACTAGGAGACACTTACAATACATGGAGTAAACATATGTATGCACACGTACACACATATATTTATTTTGGAGTAGTAAATGATGGAACTGAGACTTGGACCTGAATTATCTAACTCCAGGATTTAATACCGACATCACCCTCCAACACACACAGGTAATGGTGTAAGCACTAAACCACAGTCATATATGAATGGGTGTGTATGGCAGGTGGGGTTGTGAGAAGGTGGAGAGGAGTAAGCTTGAAGATCAGAAAAAAAATTTAAAAGGTTATCTTATAATTACTAATATTAATGCATTAATTTATTCCTTGAAGAATGTTTCAGCATAGGAGAGCTTGAACTTTGGTGGGGAAATGACTAGGATATCTGTCTGCGGCCTCTGCCTGCAACCATAAGTGTTTGATTTCAAAGGGGAAAATTCTTTCAGTGTATAGCTAACAAGAAGGAGACAAGCTGGAGGAGCCAGTTGGACATCTGGCCAATCAAGGACAGATGCTGTTCCTGGCATTTAGTATAATGGGTGCTCTGTGAGGATGAGTCTTTTAATGACTTGGCACCTTGGCCTATTTGCAGCCTTTTTCTTGCACAACCTCAGCATGTGTTTGTGCATTCCTGGTGTCAAAGTCAGCCTTTCCAGCTAGGGTACCACCCTTTTCCTACCTTACAGACTAATAAAACTCACCAAAGGGCACTGAAATGGCTGGTGAGGCTACGACTTTACCTGTTCCACAGTAGCTACTTCTTCCTTTGCATCTTCTAACTGCCATTTCTTCAGCTAGAAATATTTATTGTAGGTCATGGCTAATAGTTCTTCCCTCCTCCTTCAGCTCCTGTCTTGGGGTTTATTTTAGCCAAAGAAACCTTTAGCTAGGATGGGAAACTATTCTCCAGGTGTTCTGATGTCTTTCTCACCCACTTCAACCATCTCCGTCCCATGGGAGAGGATTGACATGGCCATCTCCATCCATCCATTCCTTAGCACATTCTCAAAGGGTGCTGGGATGTTTTTCACATGCAAAGCATGGTGACACCCCAAATCCCATGAAGTCTCTGTCTTCAGGACACTTAAAATTTAATTAGGCAGATAGCACTCATGTTCATAAAAAGTTAGCTGGCAACATCACAAGATCATTTCAAATAAATATTAAAGTAGTAGTAGCAGAAGCCACATGAGTTCAAAGATCACTGAAAGTGAGAGTTCAGTGGGAAAGAGTTAGGAAGGAATAGAAACCATTTGCAACTAGAAATTTTATGTTTACGTAGGATAGAAAAATCTGCCCAGAATTCAAAGACATTTAACCATGTCTAATAATGACACAAACACAGAGACAATGTTTATAAGGTATTAAAAGATGTTCCTAAACCTAAAAAGTATGTGAATTTTTTCCGCTTTTAAAAAAACCCATTTTATTTGGGAAGAGGAAAGCTATGTTTGTTTAGAATCAGACTTTTTCTTCGAGAAGTCTTTCCTTGGCTGGAACCTGCCACTTCAGCATACCCCCTTGTGTGGTGTTTTGTACTCAGGAACTTTTACCTTATACAGAGTCAGCTTCAAAGATGAGGAAGGTGCGGACTAAGAGAATGTTAAAAATAGACAGGATAAGAAAGTCTTCTCTGTTTAATACCTCAGATTAGTTCTGTTTGGCTTTTTTTTTTCTTATAGGGGAAGGAGAAGTAAAAAATTATGGAAAAGAAGAAAAATGAGCTTTTAAGTAGGTGGTGGGAGAAAAGCCACACTGATAAAAATTATAAACAATACTGCAAGGGCCCTCACGAAGCAGGCCCTCTGCATGCCCAGCGAGGCATGTTTACTAGAAGAAGAAAAATTGAGTTTGCTGGCGCCTCTGAAATGTGCACACTCAAGAGTTCGGGACACACATATTCTTTTGTGTGTGTTTTCTCAGAGGACATTTTCAGACGCCAATCTTTTTCTAATCTCAATCTTCGAATGGAGGAAGGTTTGGGATTTCTATAGAGGACATAGACACATAAAGGTCCATTAGGAAGTTATCTGATTTTTAAATACAAAAAATGCAATTAAAATCCCACTACCTCTCTCATAGTTTGTTTTCTTTATGTGAAGCAGTCAGGAATTAAAAACAACTGAAATCATTTTTTAAAAACCTTTCAAGAAGTTCGTTTTTGGATTAAGCCCAAACATACAGTCAGTAAGCCAAAAATGGACTATTTTCACAAAGAGTTGAGTGATGGAAAGCAGAAGCTGTCATGGAAAGTGTTATGTGAATACTCTCATTAAAAAAAAAAAAACTGGCTGTGGATTGGAAGTAGGCATTTCTTTACCTTTTAAAAATTCTGGCAAATTATTTCCCTTTGGAGGATGATCATTTGAGCTAATTTGCCTGCATTCTAAATATTACGGGTCTTGTGACAGTACATATTTTTTTTTTTTTCTGACAAGTTTCCCCCTTGGTCTGTGGGCAGACTCTGGACGTGTCTCAACCCAAAGTCAAGACTGTTCAAACTGAGTGTACTGACTGTCTCATTGATTTTGATTGACAGGATTTTGTACTGCATAATTTACTTAGTAATGTAAATTGTGAATATAGTTCATATGCCTCCTTTAGCTCCCACTAAAATACTGTAGTAAGGTATATTTTAAGATGGACAATCCACAAAGTATTTCAACAAGTGTTGAAAATTATGAGGCAGAGGTTCTCAAAGTGTAGTCCTCCAACCAGCAGCTGCAGCTTCACGTGGGAACTTGTTAGCAATGCAAAGCCTCAGTCCCATCCCAGATTTATCTAATTAGAAACTCCAAGAGTGGAGCCCAGCCATTTGTAATTTAACAAGCTGTCCAGGTAATGTGGATGAGTTAAAAACCAATGCTACGAAACATGAGAATTATAGGTATAATGGAATAAAAGTAGAAATATTTGCTGCTCTCAAAAGAAGCCCCAAATTTTTTCAAAAAGTTTTTTATTGTATGACAAATTTGACAGAATACAGTTTCATAATATGCCATCCTATGACACGATGGATTTAAACAGCTTTTGTTCATTCATTCAACATAATCTAAGTATTTGAAAATTTCTTAAATGCTCATCATCTGGAATATTCAATACAGATTTAGTTTTGGATGCAATGAAATTCAGAGAAAATTTGAGTTCTGCTAAACAAAGCTCTAAGAAGATCCCTGTTAAGCATTTGAGAAATATTATAAAAGTGAGGATTAATAGTAATATCACAATGATTGAAAATTATGGGATTACTTCACTTGAAAATAGTCTTCATTCTGTCATTCGTAATTCTCTTCACGTAACATAGAAAAAAGAATCTGAGAAATACTGTCAGATAATAGCTATTAATATAGTCTGACTATAATACATATATATAAGGCCCTTACAGTTATTTTTAACAAATACCATTTTATTATGCTGAAACTCCAATTCTCTTGGCAAGCTTTCTTTGATCTCTGTTGCCAAAAAAAAAAAAATTTTTTTAAAAGATGACAAAGAAAAGAACTGGAGAATAAAATCTCTAAACTTGGTTCTGCCACAGATGATGTGTAAATGTGAACAAGGTACTTAACCTCTCTGGGCCTCAGTTGTCTCATCTATAAAATGGATTACATCTTCAAATCCTGCTTCAATTATGTGTTATATTGTAACAAACAATCATAAACATAATGGCTTAAAACAGCAACCATTTATTATTTCTCATGGGTCTGCAAATAATCTGGGTGATTCTGTACCCTGAGCTGGGTTTGCTCAATGTCAGGTGAACTCACTGTAGTAAGACCGCAGGGTGGCTGGGAGCTAACCAGTCTTGAATGGGCTCCATGTGTTCTTCATAGCCCAGGCTTGTTCTCATGCTCCTGGTAGGGTTCCAAGGGAACAAGTAGAAACCTGCAGAATCTCTTGAAGCAGAGATTCTGAACAGGCACAACAACATGGCTGCAATATTCTATTGGCCAAAGCAAGTCACAAGCCAGGCATATTCAAAAGGTGGGCAAATAGACTTTGATAGGAGGCACTGCAAAGTGACATTGCAAGAGGTATCAATATAAGAAGAATAGGGCCAGTTTTGCAATGGTCATATCCTCCTAGCTTTAAAATACTGTGAAATATTGGGAAATGCACTCAACATAATTCCATAGAATGCTCACTATGAAGTGTTTCAGGTATGCAGAGATATTTAGGAAAATGGAAGATGCAGAAAGGATATAACATATTTGTGAAAACTGAAGTAAGCATGTTTTAAGCAAGGCTTCTCTTTAATTATTGTCTGAGTTTCACATAAAGTCTGCTTCATCAACTGGATAAATATTTGACTGCTGTTCAGTAAATTGCATTAGTTTACTTTAACTGTATGCTCAGCCTTATTCAGGCATCCTACATTAGGCAATGTAGTGTGTAATGCATCTCTGCAGGTGACCAGAGCTATTCTCTGTATGAGGTAAATTAAAACTCATATTTTAAAAATTAAACATTCTTGCACTTCATGATTTCAATATTTAATTATAACCTGTGTCAAGGCCTAATCTCTGACTGAGTCAGGCATGAAATTAATCAAAAAAAAGAGGCAAAAGCTTAGCAATTCTTCTACACTGTAAAAATAATGTGGTTTCTTTAGTCACACAGTGATGTTCATATCCATTTTATGAGGAAGACTCTGATATCCAGCAAGTTGATAGACTAAGTTACAATATGTGGGGACAGTGTCCTGTCCAGAAAAATCAGTAACATGAAATGATGTTTATTAACTTTAACCAAACCTCCCTTAAACAAAGAATAAATGATCAATTATTGATCTTATTGAAACAGATAATAGAATATAAATTTAATGTGTTGATATCTGTGTAAAGCAAAAATAAAACATATACAGTAATACATTTGTTATACTTGTCATGTTTGTTCCCATTTATAGCTTATATCAGATTTTCAAAAACCTCTTATATAAAAGAATTCACACATTTTTTTCCTAGGAATACATGTTTACAAAAATAATAGAAAACATGGTTGCAAAATTTTTTCCTATAAAAATTTGCATAAATTATAGTGATAAAAAGTGGAAAGTATCATATCAGACGTAGGAAATGTATCAAGATTAGTCAGTAGAATTAGATAGTGTCAAGCCAGTGATTTCACAGCAACATGTATAGGTTACCAAAATATTGTGATGAAATAGGCAAGTTAAGGAGGATGATCACATTATTTTCCTCACCACAAGATCAGGATAAACTAAAATGCTAGTAAAGTTTGACAACATGGAACAGAAGATTGAATTGAGCCTTGTTGGTTTAATTGTTGCCTTGGTTAATGACTTGTTTTCGTCATGTGATTGTATTATAATGAATAAGTCACAGTTAAATTAAATAAATAGTAAGCAGACATGGAGGAATACATGTCTTCATTAGATCTACCTTGGGGGAGTTGGGATTGGTTTGTGCAGTAAGTAAAGAAAGTGAACATGAACTTACAAATAAATAAGTTGTTCTGGCCTTGAATGCTCTGAAACTTCTTGGATTCTGTAGTCCTGATGCTTCTCTCACTAGTTTTGGTAGTAGCGTTCTAAAGCACCAGCTCTACTCTGTAACACAAATAAATAAAAATAAATAAAGCCTAAAATAGATAGCTGGACTAAAAAACAATAAACTTCTTCAAGGTTTGGAAATGGATTAGAAATACAAAGCAATGAGTAGGGCTGGAGCCACAGGTCTGCTGGGCTACAAGCGGGCAGAGGCAGCTTGGAGACATATGGATTTCCAGTCCATATGAGATATGGGGCTTGAGCCAAGCTGAGTGTTGGCTGGAGTGAGGCTCCCCTGTATTTGAAAGGAGGCTGGGAAAAGTGTCACCCACACCTTCCTGGGGCTTCATCTTATGGAATGTCATCACCCTAAGTGTATGAGGAGATGCCATGGGGTGGAGTACTCCTACAGTCTCATATCTAGAGAATGAACTCAGTTGCTTCATAGTTTACTGACTGGATCTGTTATAGTTATTGCTCCACAGCAGGGCAATAGTCTCAAATTACCACTATAAACCCAATTATGGAATGAGTATAAGCTGAAGGGGGCCTGGAGAAACTACAAAATTCCTATGCTGGATAGGGTGAAGAAAGATGAAGAGAGAAAGAGAGAGAGAAAGAGAAAAAAAATCAAACCAAATCTAACCAAAATTTTTCCACTCAAATGAGCCTGCAAAATAAAATTTCAAAACACAAAAAGAAAGCTATACTAAGAAAGATAGTAAAACAAAGAAACAAACAAAAAAACCTCCAATGATTCAAGCACAAATTGACTTCACATGAAGAGAATATTCTATATCACTGTTATTTCTTATAGCTGAGCAATACTCCATGGTATACATATACCACATTTTACTAATCCACTCATGTATTGATGGGCATTTGGGTTGTTTCCACATCTTTGCAATTGTAAATTGTGCTGCTATAAACATTCGAGTGCAGGAATATATTTAACTAAGGAGGTAAAGGACCTTTATAGGGAGAACTATGAGACACTGAGGAAGGAAATTGCAGAGCATGTAAATAGGTGGAAAACCATACGTCATGTTTGTGGATCGGAAGAATTAATATTATTAAAATGTCTATACTACCCAAAGTGATCTACAGAGTCAATGCAATCCCTATTAAATTACCAACATCATTTTTCACAGATATAGAAAAAATAATTTTACGCTTTGTATGGAACCAGAGAAGACCCCATTTAGAAAAAGCAATTTTAAGCAGTAAAAACAAAATGGGAGGTATTAATTTGCCAGACTTCAAACGATACTACAAGGCTGTGGTTATTAAAACTGCTTGGTATTGACACAAGTGCAGGGATACAGAGCAGTGGAACAGAACTGAGACTCGAGGTATAAAACCAACCTCATATAGCCATCTAATATTGTTATCTTATTTGCCAGGTACTCCATATTTGAATAAAGAAAAAGAATATTTCTAATTTTTTTCAGTTTAATTATTAACCCATATTGGTGAATCTTCTTTAATGATCGTAGGCTTTTCCACTCTTCATTCCAAAATTATGTATCTGACTTATATCAACATAGGACTCATACACACGTGGAAAGCTCCTGTTTCAATGCACAGATAGCACATAGGGTAAAAATTTGTTATTATGCATCATACCTCTATAGTGGATAATAATTCTGGCTCTAGCATCAGGGTAGGGTATAGGTATAGCAAATACAGTATTCTACTGTATTTTGAATTTTTATTTCAGAATCTGGTTTAATATGAATGAATGAAATGGTGAATCATTACATAATATTTCCATGCCATGAATGAATAAGTGAATGAGTGCCTAATATTTTCTCAATATTTATGCCATGTATCAAAGGCATTTTAATTAAAAGCTGAGATTTACTCTCTGCTATGTGAAAATTACTATTTATGTCCATTAAAATCTTGACCCAATAATCAAGATGGTTTGGTGAATATGCTTACTACATGATTTGCCACTGATTAGTGACTTCTTTGTTGCTGTTCCTCTATTTCATATAACATATATGCACAGTGGGTGTTTTTGTCTATAGCAACCACACTGATTAAACTAACACATAATCCCCTCCTTTTATATTTAACGGTGGAAAAATTCTGGCCATAAAATCCAAGTGAAGCCATGGAAGGTGAGGCAACTACCTGGATCAATAACAACCCTGGGATCAGGTAGTAGATGGTGACTAATTTGTTTGCCTCCAAATAAATCTTTTACCATGCAGTACATGGGAAAACTGACTTGTCTCACATTTTTATCCTATAAGGTTTACATGGTATATGATTTATTAGTATTACTTATTGTGATAACTGCCATAATAACATATTATTTCAAGGAATTTGTAAAAACTTCTGACGTTTGCATTATCTCTATTTGGCAGATGAAGAAAATGAGGATCAGGGAGGTTAAAAAAATTGTCCATGTTTACACAACCAGTAAATGGAGAGAGAGAATTCAAACCCTGTTATGTCTGATTCAAAAGTCCACATACTTAACTGCTTCCCAATGCTCCCTCCCAGTAGTATTGCATTAGCAGCAATAAAACTTTCTACTCTAGCAAAAGATAACATTACCACTTAACACATAATGTTGGAAATTTCTAGTGCCAAATCCTAGGACAAACAGTTTATGAAAGGAAAGGAAAAAGTGAACAAGAGAAAATAATAATAAAAAAAGGAGCCAACTCTTTATCTATGTAGAAATAAAGACACAACCTTTTCTACACCTTTGCCATTTCCTCTCAAAGAATAAATTGCTCAGATCATACTTTCATAAGCTGTTTCTGATATTCAAATTGACTCTCAAGAATATCTATATACACAAACTTTTTCAGTTGTTTTATTTGTAATTAATGATAAACTTCAAAGCTGCAAGTAGTCATATTATAGCATGTTTTCCTACATAGAGTTCCAGCTTGTGCCTACTTAAGGGATATGAGAGTAAGTCAGAAGTACCTAGATGAAAGCATAAAGTTCTGTTATAGTCTGAGTTGCTGATTTATCTCTTTGCCTCAGTGATTTGAAAATAGGGATTATTAGTCTCAGGCTTATTTTTGATCCAAACAAGTTATTTTGTTATTCACAGTGTGTGAGAAGGTGAAAATTCTAATTTCTGGTGCATATGGTAGGTCAGTGCTTCTCAAATTTTAGGTTGCAACCCATTAATGGTTTGGGACAAATTAGAAGTTGGGAAAGCAAATTAGTGGATTTCAATCAGAATTTTTTAAAAAAGAAAAAAAAATAGAATAAAAATCTAAATGCATACCATGTTATAAGGGTTCACAGGGTATTATTCCAGATACATATGAATCTGAAATACAGTGTAAAATATATTTCTTGCTGTGGCCCATGATCAAAAAAGTTGAAAAAGCGAATGTAGTAGGCAGATTAATTGGATCTAACTGGAGCATTTGGCTTTCTTTCAATCTGATAAAATCATGGGCACACCCACAGATCAATGAGTTGCTATTGTTTGAAGATACTTAAATAGTCATTGACTCATGAGAAATCTAATTAGGAAGTTGCTGGAGATTTTTCATTTGTTAGAATTTCTACCTCCTCGCCTGTTGCCAAATAGAAACTGTCCTCAAATGGCTGTCCTAATTGCTGACAGTATAATTGTGTTTTTCAGAAGCTTAAATTGTTATTAATTTTTCCCTCTCAATTTTAGTCTATTGAATGGTGAAAAATTGGTCAAGTCAATTGTTTGGTATAATATGAAGAAAGGACTGTCTGAATGGACTTTTTCATTTTTTGATTAATTATTTTGACTTCTTGGAGGTCTCATTTAAACATTTGCCATAACCACTAAAGTAACAATCTAAAATAGAATGGCAATTATTCATAATAACGTACACTTTGAGCACTTATTTACCAGAGCTGCGCTAGTCCTCATTTTAACCAGGTTGTAAGAATCACTCCAGGAAGACACTCAAAATATCATTCCCAGGCCACTCCCCTGGACTCTATGATTCATGCCTGGTATGGAGCCCAGGAACTTATTTATGAAATACCCTAAGTGATTGTTATCCCCAGGCAAGTTTGTAGGAAAACTACATTGTCTTGCTTTATCCTCACAAGAAATCTCTTCAGTAGATTTTATCACCATTCCCATTTTACAGATGAGAAAAACTGAAGCTTACATAGATTAAGCAACCTGCTTAAAGTTACCCAGGTAGTAAGTGTTAAAGTGGGGATCTATGCTCAGGACTCTCACCCAAGACTCCATCTCCCACGACAGTCTGCATCTAGGTAATTAGTCCAACCACGTTTGGGCAATTGCCCTGTTCAATAATTATGTAAATCCCATTTCCCAGCCTATTTTTCTTAAACTCCCAAGCACTGCCCCCTAGAGAAGTGTGCTGTGCCCCCACCAGTCTCTCTTCTTTCTGTCAGCCCTTGTGACTCAAAAGCTGGTTTTGCAGGGAAGAGTGCCACCTGCACCTCAAAAGGTACCACAGACCTTTTAGAATCCTCAAGATGGTATTGGTGCAGGTATTGGTGCACAGTTTGCAATCTGTGGGAAAGAATTTAACTGTGGTTCCAGAAGTACCATCATTTTTCAGAGGAAGTATTCTCCCTACAGAGTGGCTTCATGGCTGTAGACCGCAACTGTGCTTTGGCTGCTGAAGTTTCATGGATGCTGTTGATAGTTGGTGTTTTTCAGGGTGGGAGAAGTTTGGCTTTATTGTTAATAAAACTTGGAGACAAGAGGGAAACACTGAGGGTAAGTAGCCATCTTTGTTATCATAAACATACAAGTGATATGCAAAGTTTCAAATTTGTATAGTGTTCAATACATTCACAATGCTGTGCAAACTTCACCTCTAGTTCTAAAACATTTTCATCACCCCCAAAGGAGACGCTCTACCCATTAAGCAGTAATTCCACTCCCTGGCAGTCATGAATCTGTTTTTTTTCTCTGTGGGTTTGCCTGTTCTGGATATTTCATATGAATGGAATCATACAATATGTGACTTTTTGTGTCTGGCTTATTCACCTAGCATGTTTTCAAGTTTCATCCACATTGTAGTATATATCAGAACTTCCTTCTTTCTTATAGATGAATAATATTCTATTGTGTGGATATAACACAATTTGTTTATCCATTCATCTGTTGATGGAGATTTGGATGGTTTCTACCTTTTGATGATTGTGAATAGTGGTGTTATGAAAATTTCTGTACTAGTATTAACATTTGTTTGAATATCTGTTTTTAATTCTCCTGGGTATATACCTAAGTGTGGAATTGCTGGATCATATAGAAATTCTATGATTAAGTTTTTGAGGAATCATCACATTGTTTTCTATTATATAAGCACTGCTCCATTTTTCATTCCTACCAATAGTGTATGAGAGGTTCCAATTTCTCTACATCTTTGAGAACACAATATTTTTCTTCCTTTCTTTTTCTTTTTTCTTTGTTTTCTGTTTTTGTTTTTCTCTTTCCCTCTCTTTCTTTCTTTCCTTCCTTCTTTCTTTCCTTTTTTCTTTCTCTCCCTCCCTCCTTCCTCCCTTCCTCTCTTCCTTCCTTCTTTCCTTCTTTTTTGATTCTAGCCATTCTAGTAAGCGTGAAATTGTGTCTTAATGTGCTTTTGATTTGCATTTCCATAATGGTTAATCATATTGAGCATCTTTTTATGTGCTTGATGGCAATTTGTATAACTTCTTTGGAGAAATGTTGATTCAAGTCTTAAGTTTAACTTTTGGGTCCTCCTGATCTCTTTTTGCAATGTGGCCTCTCTTTCCCTGTCTCCCCATGTACAGCAATGAGGGTGATAATGAAGGTAGCTGCCGAAAGTCAGACACAAAGCTAAATACTTTAAATAGACTATCTCATTTAATTCTGTTAGGTTTATTTCCATTTTAAAGATAAAAGAAACTGAGGCATGAAGAGGGTTAAGTTGAACATGATTCATTAAAAATTAAGAGACAGAGACTGATTTCAAAGCCTGTTCTTTCTGATTTGGAAGTCCATGCTCTTAACCTCTGCCTCAGGGGTCTATAGACTAGCTTATATTGCTTACATATACCAGAAAATTATTTTTTTGACTATGTACCATCTTATACATTTTTAATAATAAGTTTAAGTGGCTGAAAAGGATGTAATTTCTCACATATTGTAAATATTATCATTTAAAAATGGAACTGTTAGATTACTCTTTTAAATGTTTCCAAGGGAATCTAAATGCCATGGTGATATGCTACCCAGAACCATTAATTTAAAAAAACTCATGAACAATTTCTTCATTTTTTTGCTTGAATATCATCATAATACAACATTTTTCATGCTTGAAAATCTTTTATTGATCATCCTCTCATCCTTTCTGTATCAAAAATATGAATATAAATTAAAATTGGATTTTAAATAATTTCTTTTGACTATAAAACTCTACGGGTTAAACATTCCTTTTGATTGAGTTGTTATTATATTATTAGTTACAACCAATTGACAAAATCAACAAAATATATTACAGATTTTGATAAGCTATCATTAACTATAACAAGTAAGTTTGTATTGAAAAATGCACTTTTTTAGTAGCGTGAATAGAGGTGTTGTGATACTTTGATTAAAGGAGAATCTATGCACAATAATTTTTCAACTTGTCCCTTTGTTAGACACCCTAGCACATTTTTACTGTAGAGCAATGCAATACAACAGATTTGTGATAGGTGAAAGGAATGCCTTTTTTTTTTTTCTTTTTTTGGTTGGTTTGAGGATTTAATTTGAAAGGAGTGGTAGAAAAAGGAACCTTGCTGGTGTGCTGCCTTCACCACAAATAGAAGTGTTCTAAAACAGGTCAAGTTTAGTACATAGACAGATCATGGATCTGGAAATTGATTCTCTTAAGACGATTCACGCATCCTACTCCTTGGAGGGGCTTTCTGTGTTCCCAGGGGTTTGCATCTCCCAGTTTGAAGATCACTAGCCTGCACTGTAGTAGTAAGTTAAGTGGCACAGACTCCAGACCCATCCACTAGTCATGCTTGGTGCATGACTACTGTCTGCCAAGTATTTTGCACATTTGATCTTAATTATTGGAACAACTCTGCAAGGCAAGATTATGCTCAGTATACAGAGAGACTAACTTATCTGGATCACAGAAATTATAGGTGGCAGAGCAAAATTTTGAACTCATTCTATTTCCTCTTCTTCGTCACTTTTCTGTTAGGCTGGTGTCAACTAGAAGCAGTGTAATTCAATTCAAATAATTCTTTGAGTTTTTCTTCTTTTTCCAAACTTTTATTACTATTTTTTTCTTTTTTTTAATTTACAAGGACAACAAAGATTTCAACTTAAACATATATGTAATTAGTGGACTATGAGGGGATAATTGTTTTGAGTAGAGAAGGCATGTTACATCCAGCTTCTACCTCTGGTTACGGATCTTTCCCAGAACAAGGGTAGACAAGGTGGCACCTTGATTTTGAAAAGGTTCAGAGCTGGTGACCCCCAGCTCAGACCTTTCTAAATTGCAAGGTTGTGACTCAGATTTTACAGAGAAGAGATAGTTGTCTATGGTTGGGGGAAAGGGTCACTGCACAATAACATTTTCTTTTTTTAAATAAGATAATTATAAAATCAAATTGCTAAACTGTAGCATAGTTTCATTTCTCACACTGTCAAGAATTCAGATTTTAAAAAATATAAGACTGTATAATTTATTCATGAGTTATAAGGCAATGTTAGGTTTAGCCATCATTCTATAAATAGAGCAATAAAAGCACAGACCAACACCTTTCAGTTACCCTGCAAGGAACTTCATGGTCAGATTTATCTGGTATACTGAGCAGAAAGCCATTTTCTATCACATAATGAAAATATTTGGAAAACCACTAGAGCAATGAGAGCTATAGAACTCCTAAAACTGTAATTGTATTATTCCATTATTAGAGTGGAAAGTATTTGGAAATGTTTTAGTTTCCGAGTAAATGGCATAGTATCATTTTGAGATTACTAATGATTGCCCTGCCCACCTCCTTTTTTTAAAAAAAGAGTAAAGTATGATGAGAAAAGAAGTAGAAAAAAAAAACAGAGAAAGTCAAAAAGAAAAAGGAAAGCTTCAAAGGGAGGACTTTGCTTTAACTTTGGGTTTTTTTAAGTGACATGATCGTAAATGAAAAGTGTTAAAATACATGGAATGGCAAGGTGTTTCTAGTGGAACAATACTTGAGAGTAAACAAACCGAGAATGAGCCCCTGACTGGCAAAACAAAACAAAACAACAAAATAAACTTTAATTAGAGAAAACTTTTAATTTTTTAAAGGTTCACTTTTTAGACAATACTGGCATTTCTTCCTCCTTGTCTTTTAGTTAATTTAACTGTTTGTTAGAGGCTTTATTACAAAGCAGAATGACTTAAAGCAGTGAGGAGATGAAGTCGACTTCACTACTTTTTAGCATATTCTAGGAACAGAAGTCAGGTAAAGGTAGAGCAGGAGAGTTATGGATTATAAGTATATTTTAATATCTGAATTATCTGGATGCTCTCCAGATAATACAAATTTAATTACAGCTCACTTCAATATTCATCAATAAGTTTGTGCAAAATCTCAAGAAAAAGGCGAGACATATTCATGAGCCAAAAAACTTCAGCTGAACATACAAAAAGAGAAAAAAAAATTAGCTCAGCATTAGTTTTTATTCAGGAAAAATCCACTTTGAAAGGAGGATAAACATTGGTGGACAAATTGGCCTATTTTGGGAGCAGTTTTACAAGATAAGTAAGTGCTTGTTTCTTTGAATCCAAGAACTATGCTGCAACCTGACCAATCCTAGGCACAGAGTATCAAACAGCCACAACAGGTTCCTTGGAGATCTCACAAATGACATTTCTTCGTGTGCAATTTGATAAGTATAATTCCCAATCTCCAACTTTTCCTGTATTGCTTCATATCTAATCTAATTCTTTTTTCAAGAATTGTTTTATGCCTCTTAATGTATTGTTGGGAATTTGCTTTTAGGCTCTTGGGTAACAGGGGGAAAATGAATTGCAATCTAGTGGAATCGTGACAATATAACCATGACGTTGTGAATGCTACTGCCAACAAGGAAAGTAAAGATGAAGGGAGCGATGTTTGATTCTGGTAAATTATTTCCTTCACAATTTTGCTTTTGTAGAATAAATATAATACGTGAAATAGCTAAGGATAATCTGCTAGTTGTTTTACTCAATGAAAAACAGAAATAAATCATTCAGCTTCGGAAGATCTTGACATCTCTGTGAGCATCGCTTGCAAGAAGAGACAATTATTGTTATTTTACAAACAATTATTTGATCCAGGTAATAAATTTTACTTACCAGGCAACACTCTTAATAAATTTTACTTACTGCTCATGGAATATAGCCCAGACTGCTTTCTGATTTCTGAATTCAGAACAACTACTGACAAAAAATTAATTTCAGTAATTTGAAATGATGGCTTTTTGTGGTTGTCAGGCCTCAGTTATGTGCATAATATCTAGAAGGATGTGTAAGTACAGTTTGTTGAAAAGAATATAATCTTGACATGCACACAGTCCGATGAATATTACAAAATGGTTGGTTATTTGCCCTATCAAGTCACGTTGCAGTTCTTATGGTGTGAACCTTGGATAGGCCTCCTACAGCCCACTCGCTTTCAGGTTCATCTTCTGCGTTTCTCTGACATCGGACTTGGTCTTCTCTGCATGTCTGCTCTTCACCTTAACTCCCGACTCTATCAAGAAAGGCAAATAGCAAGATCTTGAATCACTGTAAGTGCTGCAGTAGATCGTAATTATTCTTTGTAGGAGAAGGTTTAAGTCTTTCCAATTATTAAAAGGAAATAACTATAAAACATTTATAGAGTTTTCTTACTAAAATTGACCACTTCTCATTGCAGTCTCTGTGTTAACACATAATACTGTCTCTTGACTAATTTATCAAAGGTGGAAATGTCAAAGAAAGAAAATCTTGTCTTACCTCATAGCCCATAACCCACATAATGCAACATTTTGAGGACCATATTTGCAAACTTAACTGCTACTTTAAAATACCTTTTAAAATTTCACATATATTTAAGAGGAAAACCTACAAATCGTATATAAAGTAATAAAAGTTCAAGATGAATGTGGGGCTAAAATAGTGTCCTTTAAGTTGTATTAAAAGCTGTTCAAAAAGTATGATTAACTCAAAGATCTTATATATGTTCTCAAAGATCTTATATATGTTCCTATAATAAGTAATAATAACAATCATGGCCATTATTATTGACCAGTTACTATGAGCCAGGTACTGTTTTATATACTTTATAGATATTATTTTAAAATGGCAAATTAAATAAATAGCTATTATCCTAAAATATTGGATCTGGAAGGCTTTAAAATAATGTGGCGTATGTTTTTTCTGCTGGTCTCTGAAAGTAGAACCTGCTTAAGTCGAGTCCAAGGGGCAAAAGGTGAAATTCCCGGGCTTATCATTCTTATTAACAAATTTCTTCAGAGACAGAGTCTATACAGAGAAACGCTGGTGTTAGGTCTCAGTTCTTCACATACCCCTTTTAAATTCTAGAACACATTGTTATTACAGACATGAAGCAAATTGTTTTTAGGTAACTATACCAACTGGTTAAGCATATGTAAAAAATAATTATCCTGTTTGTAATTTAGTAATTCCATAGTCTGTAGAGGAATGTGGCAGGATCCACCCCAGAATGCATGTTGTTTATGCTAATTTTACTCGATCTTTGGATCCATGGTCCTGGCTCCATCTCCTTTCCCATGCATACCCAATTAGCAGGACACGTGTGCCTGGGCGGCTCCAACTCCCACTGAAGACGCTGCCCTGATTCCTATGATTTGCTACATGGTGGCCTTGAGATGATCATATTTGCTGTGTTTTCTTGGACAGCTAGCATTTCCAGGAGACTGCTACACCAGAAAAATCACTCTCTGCTCTTGCAGAATGAATTCCAAATCCGAGGCTTCTTTAACTAGGTCCACACTGAACTGATTCTATCCTTTCATTTATTGCCTTGAGGAATTAGACAAAACAAAAATTCTTGCAAACAATTTCACCCCCTATCTAGACTCTCTTCCCAAACAAAGTCCCAGCAGGACTCTAGGCTTGCTCTGGGTAGCACTTTGTATCTTAGCCATGGAGGCACTTTGGGGCCCACTTTCTGTTTCAGCAGCACCTGTCTTCCTTTGCATATTAACGGTGTTCAGCATAGTTTGTCCAGTCTCTTTTAAAAGCCGCTGGTCTGGGGTTTGATTTGTACCTGAGTTCAACTACTTAAGCTTATTTATAGTTTTGAATGTCTGATCTTGCTTTTTGTGCATTTAATACTGTAATACTATACAAGTTGATTTATGTAGTCCAAATTACTGCGACCATTCTTTCTCAATTAATACGGATTACTTGTGTTTGGCTTGCTTACACTTTCATGAATTCTCTTTCATGCAGAACAAAAGTAACGCAGTTTCTCTTTGGGTCCGTAGATGCCACTTTCTGGGCTCTGTTGCTCTTCGGAGCAAACTTTCCTCTAGTCTCCTGTTGACTCTCAGCCTACTTAGTTCTCTCCCTTCAAAAATCAACTTTCAGGAGAATTTAAGCAGGTGTAAATTACTAAAGATGTTTAGTATTGCCATATTACCATATTACCCTTCATTCGCTCTTCCGAACTGCCTTGCTATAACGATGACTTTTTAGTGATAGAAACTCAAGTTATAAATATCTGAAAACTAGGGGAGGAGCTTTTAGGAGCTGGGGAAATATTTCTGGTACCCAGAAATCATGTGATATAACTTCTACTTTTCACTCTTAAGCATAATACTGGTAAAATAAAATAGTCTCCTGATAAGTCAATACAAATATCCACAATACAAACCGGAAAAAGTCTGGCTTTAAATGCTTGCAGAGTACTACAGGGACTAAAGGCTATTTTACTTCTCATTTTGAGTGCTTTATAGGTCGCTGAAAACCTCTTCTACCAATTTACCAGAGTAACTTTTCTGGAATAAGATCTCACCTTGTCTCAATTTTTCATGGATAAAATAAAAATACTACCACCTGTTCCTATTTATAGGACAACCAAGGCAAAAATGCTGTGGGGTAAAGTATAATATTTTAGCTGTAATTTCCTTCTAAGGGAAGGTTGCCATCCGTACGTGGGGGAAAAAAAAAAAAGAAATAGACCTTTGCTTTAAGTTTGTACTACAATAGCTTATGGTGTCTGTATACTAGGCAGGTGTGATACATTTCTCGTTTCTTTGCAGGAAACTGTAGGATCTCTGGCCAGTCAGCAGTGGAAACACTTGCTCTTGAAATTGAGGATTCAGCTTTTGATAATATCATAGACAACTTATTCTGCCATGTATCTTCAGGGTTCACTGGATACTGTGGTACAGTTTTGGGATCACCAACAAATATAAAATTATTAATTTTCCAGTATACAACTTAACTGAGGTCATCATTGGAGGGGCAGCACAGTACACCTGATTAGGTCATAGGCTATGGAGGCTGGTTGCTGAGATTCACATCCCAGGCACTCTATTTGCTGGCTGTGTGACTTAGGCTAGTTACCCAATCACTCTGTGCCCCAGTTTCACCTGCTATAAATGGAGAATTAGAGCACCTACCTTACAGAATTTCCATGAGGATTACATAAGTATATGAAATACTTAGTATTATATATAGTGAGCATGAGATAAGCATTTGTTAAATAGCAATAATTTTAAAAATAACAACCATGGAAAAGAAAGAGAGGCAAGTTTTGACTATGAACCAGATTCCCAAGGAAGCATAGTTGTAAAATCAGATTTTTCAAAAGAAATAAACATATCAACATTTATTGATGCTTGTATTGAAGCATAAGACCCACTTTCTTGAAGTTCACAAAAAAAAGAAAATTTATATTAGAGACATTTACTTTGTAGTACTAATGTAATAAAAATGAACATAAAATGTTTTAAATTTGTTGATAATTCTCATATTACTCTGATCTCTTTTATCTGAATGAGATAATATTCAATTTTACATACCCATTATTGTGCCCCATAGACTACAAATGCCCAGTAAATTCATAGATCTTCATGGCCACTCATGCAGAAATGAAATATTTAACTACAAAAATATCTTGTATTTGGGAAGCTATTTGCTGACATCTCTTCCTCTGATATTTGGAGAGCATATAAAGTGATTTATGCACAGGAACTTGAAGGAAATGCTCCCATAGTGACTTTCAGAATATTTTGAGAATACTGCTAATACATATTTTAAAAGTGCTTTCTACTGTAAAGTTTTTCAGATGGTTTTTATTTTTTTATCATGTAAAAGCACATTGGGCAAACTAATCCTCTGGAGGAATTTCTTATTTTATCTCATCAAAAACAATAAGAGGATACGGGTGTCTAATTTTTTATAATAAAGCAGACAAAATGTGATGTGTATTAATTATGGTTATTAATTTACATTTTATTAAAGGAAAGATTAATTATAATGCTTTTTTTTTGTAGGACAGTCCTTCATTATTTTTAACTAACACTAGACATTTGCATAGTGGAAAATTATTTTGGTTTAATGAGAACAGTTATTACAGAAATTTGAATATTTGTTTTGTATTTAAAACTAACTAGAGGTGTCCTTTTTTTAAGAAAACTCAATATATGAAAGATCAAACTTGCAAAAGAGATGAATCAGAGGGTGGCTGCTTGTGTTCCAAGTGGTTTTTCACTTTCAAAAACATTTCTTTAAATAGTAGCTTTCTCATTATAGGTCAGCATTAGTTGCAGTTCATTCTTAACCAAGTTTAGCGGACAAAAAAGCCTAAACTACTGCTAATTAAAGTTCAATCATGTCTAAAATTGTGACCTAAGTCAATAGGAAAATTTAACTTACGAGAACTTAATTTATATATTTCAAGTATGAAATAAAATGAAGAAAATATATTCCATGTGTCTTTATTTTTTTAATTTCAAAGTATTACAGGGGTACAAATGTTTTTGGTTACATGGATCACTTTGGTAATGCTTGAGTCAGAGTTAAAAATGTGTCTGTCACCCAGATAGTGTTCATTGTACCTGTTAGGTAAGTTTTCACAAATCCCCTTCTCCATCTTCCCCCTGCTTGATTTCCATTGAGGTTTACTTCCCTCTATGCACTTGTGTGCTTATGATTTAGTTCCAATTTAATAGTGAGTATGTGTGGTATTTGTTTTTCCATTCTTTAGATACTTTATTTAGGATGATGGACTCCAATTCCATCCAAATTGTGGCAAAAGGCATTAAGTCATCCTTCTTCATGGCTGGGTAGTGTTCTATGGTATACATAATACCACATTTTGTTAATCCACTCATGAATTGATGGACATGTGGGTAGATTCCTCATCTTTGCAATTGTGAATTGTGCTGTAGTAAACATTCGAGTGCAGGTGTCTGTTTGATAAAATGATTTCTTTTCCTTTGGGTAAATACCCAGTAGTGGGATTGCTGGATCAAATGGTAGGACTACCTTTAGTTCTTTGAGGAATCTCCATACTGTTTTCCATAGAGGTTGTACTAATTTGCCATCCCACTGACAGTGTATTAGCATTCCTTTCTCTCTGCATCCATGCCAGCATCTATTGTTTTTGAACTTTTTAATAAAAGCCGTTCTGACTGGGGAAAGGTGATATCTCATTGTGGTTTTGTTTTGTATTTCCCTGATGATTAGTGATGTTGAACATTTTTTCATATGTTTATTGGCCATCTGTCTATCTTCTTTTGAGAAGCTTCTGTTCATGTTTTTTGCCCACTTTTTAATGGGGTTGTTTGATTTTTTTTCTCAAATCGGGAGGCATCACATTACTAGACTTCAAACTATACTACAAGGCTATAGTAACCAAAACAGCATGGTATTGGCACAAAAATAGAGACATAGACCAATGGGACAGACCAGAAAACTCAGATATAAAACCATCCACATACAGCCAATTGATCTTTGACAAACCAGATAACAATATACACTGGGGAAAAGAAGCCTTATTTAATAAATGGTGCTGGGAGAAGTGGATAGCCACATGCTATGAATGAAACAAGAATGAAACAGGATCCGTATCTCTTGCCACTCACAAAAATTAGTTCGAGATGGATAAAGGACTTAAATGTAAGGCATGAAACCATAAGAATTCTAGAAGAAAATGTTGGAAAAACTCTTCTAGATATTGGCCTAGCCAAAGAATTTATGAAGAAGACTCCAATGGCAATCACAGCAACAACAAAAATAAACAAATGGGACTTGATTAAATTAAAAAGTTTTACACAGCTAAGGAAATAATTAACAGAGCAAATAGACGACCTAGGAAATGAGAGAAAATATTCTCAAGCTATACATCTGGTAAAGGACTAATAACAAGAATCAACAAAGAACTCAAGAAAATAAGCAAGAAAAAATTCATGTGTCTTTAAAATCAAATTTGAGAGACAGAAATAATGTCAGGATATGCTGAAGAATTTAGAGTTAATGGAGAAAAAGTTATGTGTTGGTGTTTGTGCCTCCAGCCACAATTAGTATTACAGTATTGCAAATTTCTGTGAATTTCAATATGCAGAGATGTGTGTTTTCACATGCTTAGAAGATGTGTATTTTTTGCATGTTGAAAAAAATTAATGCCAGAATTTTGGTGAAATGATTAATGGCCATTTTAACAGATTGCATGGTGAAAACAATTTCTCACTTGGCTGATAGAGGTGTCAGATAGAAAAAAATGTATTTGGGTGAAGGATCACATAAAAGCAATTTTTCTAACTAACACGCATTAGCTAGGTTGGCTCATGTAGATATTTAAATGTAGAAAAGCTAGAATTAGTTTTATGAAAGCTGTGATAACTAGAACCTAACAACATGAACAGAATTAACATTACTAATTATCGCTGACCTAAACTATATAGCTCAGGGCTAGAACAATTAAATTTTGCGTTATCAAGAGATAAGTTGCTATATTCTATGTGGTTGTAAAATTTCTAATTTTTCTTGTGCTTCATTCTAAAGCTAGTATAGAATTCCTCCTAAACTTACAAGACCACCTCAGCTCTTGCAGAGATTTTAATTGGCACACCTAAACAAGGGGAGCAGAACTGTATGTCTGAAAAAGGATACTAGAAAGCAGTATTATTTTATGTTTAGTGTAAGTCTTAGTAACAATTTATTCTCTTTTCAGACATGTAGGCATATGGGCACCATAATTTTACAACCTCAAATCAGAATATATGGTCTTAAAATATGATTATCAGATTGTTTCCATGCACAATGAAAACTATGAGCAATGTAGTTTGGATGCTAAAAAAATTTCTGGGCAAAATACTAAACATAATCATTTTGTTTATTCTCTCAGAGAATGAATACATTACACGTCAGGCCTAAAGGTCACTAATTATTATAAGATCAATTTCATGTGGCTGTAATTTTGAATTCTATTAGAAAAATAATAAGTAAAAAAATATGAGATTTGATTTCAATCTTTTCTCACAATTGATATTTAGTGATCATTCCAGATATTTTTCAAAACACTCTAGATTATCTACTCTTTTTAAAATGTCATTTAACTAGTTAATTACAATTGAATCAGATTCATAGTCTTTCTATAAAGTAGAATAAATATGGTTTGAAGTAGAACAAAAGGTAAAAGTGCTGATTTCATAATCATTATGCTGTCCAAAGTAGACCACTGAAATATGATTATAAATGAGAAAAAATAAGAAAGCTTAAAAAGTAAAAATGGTTTGACCATTTGCTTCTCTTCAGGACTAAAACCAGTGTTATAAGTTGGGGCTGTCTGCATCCCAGCTGGAGTGTTCTTTCTAAATGAAATTGATTATTATGTGACTGCTATGTGCATTCTACCTATTTGTGGTAGATTTTATTACTATTCTTAATTATTCCTTCTCCATTTCCATGAAATATTATATATCCACATGATTACCATGAGGGTTATAGTGACTGTTTATTAGAGGAATGCACTTCCATACTCCATTGTTATCTGGTCTGGCCATATGAATTGCTTTGGCCAATGAAGTGTGAGCAGAAGAGATGTATGCCATGCCCAAGCAAACATTTAAGGACTATTGTGTGCTCTGGTTCTTGCTTTCATTTTCCTTTTCACAAGAACAGCGTATCCCACATAGACGTTGCTCTTTCAGCTTGGATCCTTGAATGAAGAAGGTGCATGAAACAGGAGCAGAATTGCTATGAACTCCCACAAGCAAACCTTTGTAGGTATCTTATAATAATTCATTAGTGCAGCAAAACAAATTCTTAAATATCTACATTTATATGCAGAATTTTCTTTTAAATAATGTGGAGTCAGTCTCTAAGATAGACCTTAGTGGTAACGATTTTTATCTCCTGGTGTTTTCTTTCTATGTATTCCCTTCCACATTTAATAGGACTGATCTGTGTAACCTATAGAATATGGCAGAAAGGAAAAAAGGTGAAATCTAAGACTCAGTCATAGAAGATATTGCCACTTCCATTTTGCTTATTCTTGCTTCACTTGTTGTGAGAGAAGTCAGCTGCCATGTTATGTGGGCACTCAAACAGCCCTATGTGAAAATGGACAGAGAACTTCTGAAAAAACCAGCACCTGCTTGCCAGTCATGGGGTGAGCCTCCTTGGAAGCTCATTCTCAAGGCTAGGCCAACATTTAACTACAACTTCATGAGAGATTCTGAGCCAGAACCATCTGCTATGTTGCTCCTAATCCACAGAATTCTGAGGCACAGAAACTGTGAGATAGCAAGTGCTTATTGTTTCTTTAAGACACTAAGTTTTAATGTGATATATGACATGGCAGTAAATTACTAATAAAGACGATGTCTTGGAAGACTTCTACTTCTGAGTATGTAGTAGTACTTTCCAGCAGACCAAGGCTTCAGCCAAGAACAAGCCTCATATAATGCAGAAGACATCTGTTTTAATATATGCATTGGAGAGCTGCTAGGGCAACCAAGGGTAGAAATGCCAAGATTCCAGAGAGGGGGAGACAAATGAGTTAACACACTATTTAGCCAATTTTTCCCTGCAGGAATTTGCTGATTCTGGGCATAGAGCAAAAGTCTAAGAACCTGGTCTTCTCTGGGCAGAGAAAACAAAGGAAATAGAAAAGCTTTTGGTGGTCTTGTAGTCGTGGAAAGACTTGAGAGGTAAGGATCCTACTGAACAAAGAAGACTGAGACTCACCCATTAGCAATTTTCTCTCAAGACATTTGTCAAATTCTGGAGTTGCATAGAGCCAGAGGCTAAGTAGTTAACAGAAATCTTCTGCAGAGCAGATTGGAGTTTTGGCAGCCCATGATGTGTAAGAGACAAAGAGTAGAGGTCAGCATCCGTAAGGGCAGGAAGCTTGGCAGACTCCTAGGTTCTCAGGTGGAATTCCTGGGGTGCTATGCCATAAGTGCTGAAGCAAAACAGAGGTAGAGGGATCCTTACCAAAACTTGAACACAGACTCAATTCAGTTCATCTCCTAAATGGATTAAGGTGATTAAGCCTCTATTCTATCTTCCTAAATAAGGAAGACAAAATTATCAGGAGCCTCTGACATTTTTATACAAGTATTTGTATAAAATTAAAAATTACCATACATATTAATTAAATCCAAGAGAAAAGGTGCATAATGAGAGTAGACTTCAGATGATCCAGATATTTGAGTTAGACAAGAGAGAGGTAACAGGAGAAAGCTCTAGGGAGATACCTGGCCTAAGGACTCAGAGAGGATTTTTTTCTTCTTCTTTTACTTTGTAGAACTCTTCTGGTGCCAGCCTACATAAAACGCATCTCCTTTTCCAGGCAAATTATCTCACTATTCATTTTGATTTTCTCCAGAGCACTACCTTCCATTCAAAATCCTCACATTTATATGTTTGTTTGATTTTTGTTTGCATCCACAATTAATATGCAAATACCATGAAATCAGGAATCCTGATTGTCTTGCTCAGGGACATATATGAAGCAAGAACAGATGGACTCAAAACAAAAATAATAGCAATGACAATAACAACAACAGCAATTACATATCCTGGAAGTAAAAAGCCCAGTACTAACTTCTAATTCATTCATTCTCTCTTTAACAGAGTCAAGTCTAAAGTTTATTCTATCAGGAAATTTTAAAATATTATTTTTATGATTGTAATTTTATTTTTAGGATATGTCATTGTTGTTGCCTTATGTCCATCTGTTCTTGATTCATCTGTGCTTGCAAAGGACAGGTAAGTATCCTGCTTATATGATATTTACATTTTATTTGGAAGAACAAACAAAAATTAAGCAAACATATCAGTGTAAACATTTCAAGTGGTAATTAGTGCTTTAGAGAAAATCAAACCGTCCAGTGCGATGATTTGCCTGGAGGAGGGGATAAACTTTATGTAGAGTGTCAACAGAAGGGTTTTACAAAGCAGCAGCAGCAGAAAAAAAAATATTATCAGAGTATTAGGTCAGGAGGTTCCCCAGAGTTCTCTCCTCCTTGCCTCTCTCCTCAGGCTTGGTTTGCTGTTATTAGAAGGGTCAGCTTACTTTTCTTCAGTGAGAGAGTGTATTAGCAAGTCTATCTTGTTCATAATCCAAGCCCCATCCTCCTCAAGCTATGAAAATGGATATAAACCAACCATTTTCAATGGAGAAAACAACCTGCAGAATGTCTGTCCATAAGACTGACTATCCTTTATGCAGAGAGATTCATCAACTGACAGAGGGGGTGGTCTTCATGGCAGAATAGGCAACATAAGCATCATCAAAAGTCCTATTAAAGAACTTCTACTCCTTTCCCCCAAAGAAAATGTGAGCCTTAAAATACTAGGGAAGTAGTTCTCAGAGTGTTTTCCTCATATGTAGGGATTAAGGTACAATGCTAGTTAACAAGGTAGATTCCTAGTCCCCCCTCTAGACCTAATGGCTCTGGAGGTACAACCTAAGAACCTATATTTTTTATAGTCTTCCAAAGTGAGTCCTATGCAAATATAAGTTTAATAACCACTATCAAACGGCAACTCTTCTTATTTAAAGGCATCTAATTTTCAAATTTTTCTATGAACTAGATTTTACATGGGCTAGGTAACAAGGTTTAATTGAGTAATAAAATGATTAAGATTAACACAAAAATTCAGAAGTTTAAATTGAGATGAATTATAAAGTAGTGGGCCATTCAGCCTCCTTACTAGAGCTTTAAAATGCTATGAATTAGAGAGGGAGGCCATCAGTAATAAAAATAAAGAGATTATGTATATAGAACTGCCTTTTGATGAATGCATACTTACTTATTAATTCTCTTGTGGGATATTTTTATAACATGTTCAAGTTTCATTTTGAGATGACACATGAAAGGGTAAGTTTTAGAAGTACCTACTGGTAAATCTAATTCTTAACCAAGCCATCAGTAATGTAAAACAGAAGATTAATGTCTTTTCCCTTTATGGCAAGATTAAAAATTTTTTTGCTTCATTCAACTTACTGAGAAATTACTATATAAAAGTACTAGATAAACCTCAAAGAATAAAGTCAGATTCATCAATGCCTCAAAGCATTTATATTCTAATGAAGATATAAGCAATAATAAATAAAATCACAAATAAATACACAGTTATAAATTGACTTGATCTACAGTGAATTTTGTAAATTTTTTATGAACTCCATCTTACAAAAACAAATACCAAACAATCAGGACCTTCCATTACAACAGCAAATGACTGTAAGGATTATCAGCTCCATATTTTGTTTTGACTTAGTTTAATATTTATCTCCTAAAAGTGTCATGTTTCTCTCTCTGTCACATAATTTATCTGTAAGAACATCTGTTGTGTGTGTGTGTGTGTGTGTGTGTGTGTGTGTAATGTCTATGGAAAGATTAATGTGACAAAAAGCTTTGGAAATAGCTAAAAACAACAATGAGCTCGTAGGGCATAATTGCCTAGTGATTTGGCTAGAAATGGTCATATGTTTTCCTCAAGACTGTCATGGGTTGAGGATCTTACCCTATTGGAGAGTATAGAAGTAGTTTTATTTCTGTTCCAGGTATTGCCAAGATTCTATCAACTTTTCCAAATGAGGAATTGCCCCAGTCAATTTAAGCTAGGTCTTCTGAAAACAAGGTGACATATTTCTTTCGTGGGTAACAAGGCCATTGGTTGTGTCTGAGCAACTGAGAAAAGTACAGAAGAGAAAGCTTATAGCCTCCTAGGAATTTTAGTGACAAATCTCTGGAATTTCAGCTTTAGCAGGCATGTCAACTCATTTACATTTTGTGGACTCAAAATGATTTATATTTTTAAAAATTTCATCCATTTGTTTATCCAATGTGAAAATTGGGGAGCTTGGGCTTGTTTATGTCTTCATTTCTTTTCTAGCAATAAACATACTAACCAGAGGAAACAGATACACCATGACCGATAAAGAATTAACAAGCATGCCCTGATGGTGATCCACCTTTGAACTGATCACCTCGTGCACATCCTAACCCCATTTCAATGCACCCACAGTGTCTACTGTTTATGTGAGATGCACTCCTTCACCACACCTGCTCAGCATACACACCTCCCACATGTTAAGGTATCACTATTCAGGAAAAGCATTGGAGGGTGTCTAGTATTTCTGTGTCAGCTGAGACAAAAGCATTTGACACATCCCATCAGATGGCATTGACTCGGGTACTCTAGGCTGCTTAAATAATGTGATGTGATGGCAACAGTAAAAGCTAGGGTTAGGGTAGAGGGGAGGAGTGGAGTTTTACAAATCCACAATTAAAAAAGAATTTGAGCCTGTCCAAACACCCTTCAAACTTTCTCATATCCCAGTTCCTAAATTCTAATCCCAGAGGAAAATCAGCTGGAGAGAAATGTTCTGCTGCCCTTATTTGTGGTGGGGTGCAGGTAATCAGGACCTGGTAATTTGTATCTCTCCCTCTGATGTACAAGGCAGCATTAGTATAATTCATTTCTTCATACATATTTCATTATTATTAATCATCATATATAAGTCGCTTCTTTTAATGACATAGGGGTTGAAGAAATAGTCTGTGTCAGGGTGTGACAGTGCTGCACAGTCATTATGAAGGGGATTTATTATTTTTGAAAAAATAAAAGCAAGTTAAAAGACTCAGCTCAGTAGTCAAAAGCGCAATTTGGGTTTTATTGTGCAAAAACCTAAAGTGGAAACAGTTCTTCTGAAACTGTTTAACGTACATGTAATTCAAACAACCTTCTTTACAAGGCCTTCAGTGCATTCATGCTAGTACAACAAAGTTCTCTGCCCAAGTTATTCCTTTCAAGCTTCATAGTTTAAGCACAACATGAATACCTTGGCCATAGGAACTCACTGAAGCAGCAAACACTGAGCTCAGGATCTCTCCTTCGAATAACAGGATTCTGGGGAAGCCTCCTTTTGCTCCCTTCAGAGGCAATTAATGGTTTTGAATACACCTGGAGATTATTAATTCTGGGCGAGACCTCAAAGCCGCAGGTCACATTTCACTTTGGTCTGGTAAGAAACCAAATAAAAGAGAGATTTATAAATGTAGGCGATTTTTATTTTAATATTTTTGCCTGCAAACTGTTCTTGCTTCCTTTGGCAAAGAAATAAAAATTTCCAGTCTAGGGAGCTTGAATGTACCACATGAATATTACATTTCTACCTCAATTTAACCGTTTCAAACAGGAGGTGGGGAGGGGGGGAAGCTTAAAGAAGAGCTTGTGCCAGGCAGGGTGGTTTGGTTCTCCAGAGCTTACCTGGAGAGATGGCCACTGTGGAAAGAGGGTCAGCACACATCAAGGAAAGGACTCTTTTAAAGGCTGCTGTGTGATCACTGACTCATAATCCCACAAGCGCAGCATGGTCTCAGGTGCTTTTGATTTCTGGCTTGGGTCATAATTGAAGAATGGGCAGAATATGTCATGAGTTTTGTAAGGTGACTTCAAACTCCTAATAAAAATGGCCCTCTCACTTAAAATTTAAATATATATTTCTGACTGTATGATACGGTTTACTCTAAATCAATGCTCACAACCCCAGTGAACATTAGAATCCCTAAGGGAGCTTTTAAAACAGTAGGGATGCCCAGTCCTGCTCAGTATCTGATTTTAATTGATCTGAGGTGAGGCTCAGACATTATTAAAAAGCTTTCTGGATGATTCTAATGTGTAGACAGAGTTGAGAACAACCGCTCTAAATGCTTAGAATACTTGTGGAAATGACCTGGATTACTTTTCTAAGCATGTTTCATGCCTTTGTTTATGAGACTGAGGGAGGGCATGCCTCATAGATATATCGTAACATCTTGAAGCTTAGTTTGAGAAGTTTTGAGAGAATGATTTGTTTGCAGATTCTCTTTCTTATTCCTTCTCTTAATGTTTGTTTCGTTTTCTTTTTCTCAATCTTTCCAAAAGACACACATACCCACACACTCAAACACACATGCACATGCACAAACAGACATGCACGAACAATTTTGGTGTCATCATTGGATCTTTTTAAAAAGTTATTACTAGGAATATATTATCTGTGAAAGTGCCTTACACTTCTTTTGGGATAACTGAACATTTTGTTCTTTTTTTTTATTCCTTCCTTCTTTCCCATCTTCCTTCCTTTACAAAGCAAACTTTTATAGCACGTTAAGTAATTAAGAGATGGAAAAAGTATGACACTTTTTAATATTAGAGCCACACACAATATTGGCATTTCTCCCTAGAGTGAAGTAAGGAATTTAGGTAAAAATCAAAACAAACATATATATATTCATCTAAATAATGCTACTGATTATAATGAGCATGGGGAGTCTTTGCCTGAATTATTCTGGTAATTTAATGTATTGTTGAGCAAATTAAATGACCAGAATAGTATTAACAACCAAAGCAAAGTGAAGGGTGAGATAATGTATGGGTCCTATCAGAGGAGAAAAAGGAACTTTATTTGTAGAAAAGGAAAGTTCTTTGGAAATCATCAAGTCCATTCGCCTTCAGTTTATAAATAAGGAAATTGAGGCTAAGAGAATTACCGGTTTTTCTCTTGTCATTTCTTTGGTTATATCAACAGCAAAGGCAACTGGCTTCTATAATAGACAAAAGTAGAATTTAAAAGTTAGAGAAGTGTTTACAATTGTTTTTATTTTTTACTGTGAGTCCAAATTAAAGGAAACCCCAATGGCTCTGTCACTAAATTTTGTACCTCTGATGGATTTTTATACTGAATAAGGAAAAAATGAATATAGATATTTGAGGATGTTAATATCAACAAAATTAGAAGCATTTGAAAATCTCTTACAGCCCATGATGTTTGAGTGTGTTACCATGTAATTATCTAGAGCTCTGCACCTTGCAACAGAGTGAAGGTAAGTGCCTATGATTAGGCCCCATTATACAGGCTGAACCTATTACAACACATCTGATCTTCAAATGAGTTTATAGTAATAAATACTTTTATCAGAAAATGTATACTAAAAGGAAATATTTGATTTAAAAACTATAATGTTAAAATACATTTAATCACATATATGTTAAATAATAGATTCTTGCTTCTAATAAATACTAAAATAAAAACAAGGGATGTTTGATATATGTGGAATTTTTCCCTTTCATTAATACTAAATGTTCAAGTGTATGGTACTATATTTCACCCTCTAATTGAACATTTTAATGTCCAAATGACAGAAACTTCAAATATATTGTTACCATAGTGAACATTATTTAAAATATTTTAAACACCAGGCATATCCAGGCAGAGGCTTTTATTCAACACCATGAATAAAAGATGCACTCGTATTTGCCAGTGAGATTTGGGCAAAGAAGATTAAAACTGCTGAGAGACATTGTTTCTCAGTGCTCTAGAATATAGCCAGAAATACTTAAAAGACCCTAATGTAGACCAGTAAAATGGTCTTCATCTTAGAGGGCTAAATAAGATGTCAAAATGAGGCTGAAAGTTTCCCTAGTCTCTGAGACACAAATGCTGAAATACTCCAGGAAATTCCGGATTTAATTGGTGTTCAGCACCTACTTAATCATGAATTATTTACAAGGATCTATGTGATAATCTGAATGTATACACAGAACTAGAATCTTTTTAGAGACCTTTGGATTCAAGTAGAAATGGGTCAGCATTCTTGGTTCACTTTGGTTTGGAGTAGAACCTCGGACCCATTCTGGAATATTCCCAACAGCTCAAGGGAAGGCTGGAATGAGACTGGCTTCTGGGAGGAATTACAGCAGAGTCATCAAGAGACTGGGCTTTGGGGTCCTACACATCTGAATCCTAGTTCAAACTCTAGTTTCTTTATTAACAAGCTTTTAAGATTTTGGCCATATTATTTAATCTTTCAAAGCCTTAGTTTTCTTATTTGTTAAACGGTAATATGTATTTTGAAAGGTTATTTTAAGGATAAAATTAGATCATCTATGTGAAGGGCTTAACACAGTGCCAGCTGCATAGTAAATGCACAAAATTTTTACTTATTCAGTAAGTACTTCTGTGGATTAGCGGGGTTGACTACATAATTTGTGAGGTCCAGTGGAAAATGAAAATGTGGGCTTCTTTGTTCAAAAAGCGGGAAAAAATACCCTAAAGGCACTAAAATAGAAAGCTTTTTCTTTCTTTAGCACTTTTTCTTTCAATGCTTTTTGTGTGTATGTTTGTGTCTTGCAACTTATTGTTTTAGTAAGGAAAAATAGAATTTTGAATTATTAGCATGAATTTTACCATTTATTTTTATATTACGCAATGCCAATTTTGAATGCAAAGAGTGTTTGACTTATATTCAGATTCACAAAATTATACAATTTGTATTTCACAGTTTGAATATGCATATGTATTTCATTCTTACAAAACAGTAGAAACATTGAACAAAACTAACTCAGCTGGCTTTGTTTCACTTCTTAATATGTGCACATTCTACCAATACCCACTACCTTTGTCTTGAGTAAGGGAGAACAGAGGGAAAGGAGCTATGGGTGTTCCTATATTCCTTAGTATATCATCATTTTCTGTGTAAGTGGTGGGCCAGGGAAGTAACAGTAAATGACCATATAATAGGGTTACTTTGTCATTCTTGTTTCTCGGAACACCATTGCCTTCTTTGTACTTTGGAAGCAAGTTTTGGTTTGACTAGGAAGCATGGCCTCTTGAGGTTGTTAGCACTCCACTTATTCAGTCATGGATGTAACACATTTACCTTGTGCTCACTTTGAGTCTTGTTGAATGCCCACGCATGTGGGCCCATCAGAATTCTGTGCTCATGGGGCATTATGAACACGATATGAGAAAGGAGGACATACATATTGAGTCCATTTCCTCTGCTTACATGCATGCTCCATTCTCCCATTGGACTTCACTTACAAAACACAAGTTCAAAGATAAAACCGTAAATTTCTGGATGGCAACCACAGACCATTAAGCCAAGCAGAGAGGCCAGCACAGTTGTACAAATCACGCACCCAAGAAGCCAGCCCTGTGGACCAGGCATTGTTATGTGTAGAGTTACAGAGCTGAACAGTGCAGACCATGCCATTGTTTCCTGGAGCTTACAAGTAACTGAAGAGAAAAATAAAGATTCAGAGAGCGACAAGTTTAATTAAGGCCATAAAATAGGAAAATGTATTGACTGAGTGTTACAGACTGAGGGATTGGATGGGTCATTTCACATATTAATATTATCATTAAGAAAGATTTTCTAGGGAGTTGACATTTGAGCTGAGACCTACATGACAAAAGGTGTCAGACACACAAAGATCTGGGGAAAACAAGTCCCTGGCAGAAAGAACAAGCACCATGATTTCAAGGGGGGAATAAATTCAGTCAGTTGTGTTGCTGCGAATAATGGCACAGGGTAATCTGACAGTGTCTGGAATGAACACAGGTCCTCCAGCACCTTGCTACTCAAAGTGTGGTCCCAGGACCAGCGCTATCAGCCCCACCTTGGAGCTTATTATACGTGTAAGAATTTTGTTCCCCACCCCAGACCTTCTGAACAAGAATTTGCACTTTTAGTGTGACCCCAAAGTGATCTGATGCATACTAAAGACTGAGAGGCACTGAGTTAGAGGACCAGTGTAGCTGAAGTCTAATAAGTCAGTGGATGAGCTTGGAAAGGAAGGTGGAGACGGATCTTGTAGGCTTTATTAACCAGAGAAAAGAGTTTAGATTTTTCTTTTAAGTGTGAAGAAATTTATTGGAACATTTTAAAGGGGAATACAATTGGAGGTAATGGAGGTTCTCAAGGTTGAGAAACGCTGGAATGGATAGAGAAATGCAAAAACAGAGTCAGAAAAAATTACTACTTTCCAAATTGCTCTAAGGTTTCTCACTGGTGGCCAGGTCACAGAACAATCCTATAGCTCACCCTAGGATGCTGGTCCTACACATACACCTCCAATATAGTATGTTGTATCACTGTATTGTTCTGCATTGACATTTCTTTCTTTTCTACTAGTCAAAATTTCTTCCATAGCATAAACCACATTGTAATCTTCTTTGTACTCTAAAGTCCTTTTCCTATTTCCTGGTGCATAGTATTCTTGTGAGTGTGTGTTGATTGAGAAAATATGACTTAAATAAGAGATTTAGACATTTTTATAGTATGCTAGCTCATCCTCAACTCTCTTTTGTTTTCTCATGCCTTGAACATAAGAATTTTTAAAATGCAGTTGTAGGAGAAAAATGCTGAAATGTTCGACTGTACAACTTCTTAGCTGAATAACAATATATTTGCAATATAATAAAACTTCTAAAATGAGATTTGTAATAATTCTTTGGTACTATGTTGGCATCAAGCCTTTGTTCTCTGAGCTGTGTTATAAGGGCCCAGGAAGGCAATGCTGCAGTGCAGTCCATACACAAACCATGCAAGGCACCATCTTCCTGGACATCCCTCTGGACTTGGATCTGTTTTCAGAACTCCTTGCCAGCTTCTTGGGCTCTTAGCTCCTGCATTCAGAATTTATTTTTATCTGGAAAAATTCAGGAGATTCTAATGCTGCCACTTCCTGCCTCTCTATCCATGGGAAACTTGACCTTCCTCTGCCTAGGAGGAGAGGCAGAATCTCATTTGCTGTTTTCTGGTTGGTTCTGCTAATTATTAAAAGGTGACTAACAGTCAAAGTCAAAATCCAGTTTAAGAGATGTTTAAGAAGAATTAATTGCTATTTTTTCTTTAGGAAATATGGCAATCCTTCTATTTCTTATTGCTTGATTGAAATGTTAAAGCTTTCTGGCATCCATGTTTACCATATTTGAAATAGGATTAAAACATTTTCTTGAATTAGCGAATTATGGTTCAATTAGATAGTCTGTATCACATTATACGGTAAGCTTTTCTGAACTCTAATTTGATTTCACTGCTGCCAGCATAAAAAGAACAAAAAAGAATTGTTATCAATTTATTTATTGAGTCTCAGTGCTGAAAGTTGCCTGGTTTTCATCAATATACACCATACTTATTTGAAAGGCTAAATCTAAGTTTGAATCACTCTAAAATAACAGGCTCTCTTTTCCTCAGCAAAAGGTTGGTTTCTTGGCATGGATTCACTCTTGAGCACATAATCATTTCAGAAACCTGTGAGTAAGTGTCAAACATTATGTACTGGAACATGGTGTCAACTATGACTGGTTTAATAGACGCTTCTCCCTGTCCTGGCCATTCATCATCTCTATAACTGTATCTTAGCCAAAGGACTAGATACAATAAACACGCTTCTCGTGGAGATTTTTATCAATGTCAGATTATAAACACAAAATTCCTCAGGCAGAGGATAATCTTTCAGGTGATTAAGAGTTTATTTATTTCGTGCATCTATAAATGCAAGGAAGATTGAGACTTCTTGCCCTTCCAGCTATCGGAGGTGTTACCTTTGTTTTTTGATGCTAATCTGGCTCCTCAGATTTTGCACAAGCTTTTAAATTAGAGAATTAGAAACTGAATTGATGAGTAGTAAACTACTAGAAACAGGCACCAGAAAACTTAGAAAATTAACCAGCCTAACCTTGCTATGTATATCATCTGCATAAAGTCCAGAATGAATGAAAGTCATGGTGTTCCATTTCATCATACAGCTGTCACTCTAGGTGCTTTAATATCTTGCATCTTGTGTTTCTATATCTTGTGTAACATGAGTGCTATGTTTTGAATATTTATCCCCACCAAAACTCATGTTGAAATTTAATTCCTTGGGTGCCAGTATTGAGAAGTAGGGCCTTTAAGACCTAATTGGATCATGAGGGCTCATGGATTCATGGATTCATGGATTAATGTGTCATCGTGGGAGTGGGACTGGTGACTTTGTAAAAAGAGGAAGAGAGACCTGAGCTAGCACACTCACCCCCTCACCATGTGATGCCCTGCACCGCCTTGGGACTCTGCAGAGAGTCTCCATCAGCAAGAAGGTCCTCACCAGATGTGGCCCCTTGCTTGAACTTCTCAGCCTCCAGACCTATAAGAAATAAATTGCTTTTCCTTACAAATTACCCAGTTTCAGGTATTCTGTTACAGCAACAGAAAATGAACTAAGACAGTGAGCTACTGGGCTCCTACCTCTTTATAGAGTAATTTTGCTGCGAGGCCATTTAACCCCATGCAAGATTCTGGAGCAGGTATTTTTCTATGGAGGAAAAAGATAAGTGGTTGCAAGATGAGCACTGAATCTAGGCTTACTTAGGTCCTCTGACTTGGAACCTGGATTCCTGCTTTAATGCCTAAATCCTTGCAGTGAATGGAATTGCTTTCCCCAGACCTCATTTTCTCTGTTGGAGCTTTCTTATGCCCATTACCAAGTTAATCCAATACCAGTCCACCTATGTGCCTGACTCCCTGACAAATGCTGCCACTTCCCTTGAGTAGTCATATGCCCATGCAGGTTTAAGATGCCCTGTTTCTTGGACACAGTTCTATCTCTTTAGGCAACAGTACTCACATCCTATCTCTTATAGTTCTCAGCATATCTTTAGTCTCACACTCCCATTTCCTTACACTAAAAACACCAACCCTTGGCCTTTCCCCCATGATTAGCCTCGCAGCCTCTATCTAACTATATAAATATGATCAGATCTTTTTATTGTTGGGCTCTGTTCTGGCATATTCTATTGCTGCCTGAGCTTGAGTTATGACAGGTGGAAGGGATTCTAAGAAATCTGGTGGTTGATATACTATAATGCTTGGCAAAATCACTGATCTTGTAAGATTCATTTCTATCTGATAGTATATACTAATACATAAACTGTTCTATAGGATACATGATAAAATTGATATGAAACATGAATAATTTCTATTTTGGGTACTTACTATATAACAGGTATTTTGCTAAGCAGTTGATAAATATTGTTTAATGTTTATAATGTCTTCAGCCTCAAAAGAATCCTATTAGGTAGGTGTTATTTCTCACATTGTACAGATGAAACCCAGAAAGACTGAAACACACACCTAGGCTACAGTCAGTGTGTGCAGGAAACAATATTTGACCCTTAGTGTGTCTAAGTCCAAAATCATGTCCTTAATCACTACATTATACATATGTTTAAAGATAGTCTGTATTTCAGATTTGTTAATGGTTTGTATTGGCTTTTACGTTAATAAGATTGCATCAGTAGGGTTTTATTATAAATTATGTGCTTTGAAATAAAAAACACCCAAATGTCTGATGGAAAAGTAATGGAGTGGGTTAAAGTGATTTTATCTAACAATGTTTTGCTCCATCTTATCCAAGATACTTGTTGAAGAAATGAGGTCTATGTGGAAATTCCAATACTAATATTAGAAGTGTTTTTTTTCCACTCAAATACCAAGCACTTTCTCTAAATACCGGAAACAAAAATGACAGCAGTGGGTGAGTATATTTTAAAAAAAACATTTATTTCATATCTAGATATAGAAAAAAGTTGAGACTGTTTATGACATTGAAACAACAATAGAGATGATTAGAAATAAAGAAGCAAAACGAAATAAAGGCTAATGGCTGAAATCAAGCACCATATTTAATACTGAAGGCCAAGAGAAAAGGGAAATCTGGAGTTATATAATGTTTATTCTCAGAAAACAATGCATATGTTCCTTAAACTTCTAATTAGAGTGATTTTAAGAAGTCACCATAAAGATTCAATTGGTTTTCTCTTATATTAATTAAAGGAGAAGGACCTCATTTTAAATCTCAAAGACAGAGAAGACAACTTTTGTTGAGTGCCTATTTGTGCATAACTTTGTGTGAGCCACTCTTACATTGTTTGAATACATCGTCCCAAGAAATCTCTAAACATATACCTCCATCCTAGCAAAACTGGAAGTATGTTTATGTCCCTCTACTTTCTGCTACACTGTAAACTCTTTGAATGCAAAGATGATCATCCGTATCTTTCAAATGGGATGGGATTTTCCCTGGATGAGAGACTGCCTGACACTGTTCCTAAAGTAGCCATGTTGCCACAAAGTCACCTGCCCATTCTGCTTTATTTTCTTCATAGGTTTCATAACCTATCTGAATTCATATTGCATTAGTTCTTGGTTTCTTTTTTGTGTGTTCTAAATGTATTACTAACATACAAGCTATGAGGACACAGAATTTGTCAGTCTTGTTTAAAGATTTATCATCAGCCCTTAAGACATATATATAGTGTATGCCTAATATATAGTATATGCTCAAAATAAATATTAGCTCAACAAATGAATACATCTTTTTATACCTAATTCCAGCACAAAATGTAGTACCTAATTGTTATTCTAAATATGTTTTGCCGAACCAAACTGGATTTCTAAAACTCCTTTCCTGGTGCGGAAACTGGGCTCAAGGAGAGTAATTTTTTTTCAAGGTGACACATTTAATAAGTGGAGCATTTGGAACATGACCCCAGGTCTGTGCATACCCTATGCTCCACTCAACACTGCTTTAGGAAGCTGCAAGAATAGTGTCCAGGCATGTGGATTTCTAGTGATGCAGCTTATTAGAGAGATGAAGCTTAGAGAATCTAGAGAGATGAATAGATAGTTAATCTCTAATAAGCTTTGGCAAATATAGAATGGAAATCAATTCATGGGTAATTTCTTTATGTTATTAATGGAAAATAAATCCATATGCTTTACCAACTAGATATGTGTGATGAAGAATTATTACTTTGTTGTAAAAGGTGAAAAACCCAAGATGTATTTTTTTCAAAAGTTCAGCCTACTTGTATGTGGATGTGAGCCAAGAGGGGACCTTTTGGAAGGACTAAATTTTTCCTTAAAAGCAGCTTCAAATGTACTCCAGCCCTTGAAAAAAACTATTTGGTATAACATGTTTCATTGCTTCACTATACATGAGAAAGGCATTTAGTCCTGAAAAAATTTTAATGGCACATATTAATAATGGAAATGGGTTGGTCAGGAATAAGTTTACATGTGCCATATGGACTATTTAGGTTTTTGAAAAGTACTTTATCATGGTGGCCGCTCAAGGTTAGTGAGCTGCAAAGTGCAGCCAAAGTAGCTGAATGAATTGACCTGTTGAATGAGGTTTTTTAATATTGTTTATGTGAATAATAATGTTTACCAAATATACATGGAAATAATTTTTACTACACTTCTACTTTTGACAATAATTAAGCTACTCTCTACTGCTTCTGAAGGTCTGCTCACAGTTAGACATAATAAAAAACATACTTCAGCAGAGAATGACTCATGATTTCCCAGGGTAGAGGAAATAACATATGCTACAGAGTCAGTCCAGCCTAGTTTCAAATTTTGGTTATTCCACTTACTAGAAAAGAGATACTGAGGAAGTTAGAATACCTTTCTCTCTGCTTCATAAAGTTGTTTTGTAAATAATGTGGAGTAATATATGTGAAGTACCTACCTAATCCAGCACTCATACGAAGTAGATGGAACTTAGTAAGTGTTCTATAACCTAGATACAAGTTATAAAATTGTGAATCTTACGTTTGACTCAAGCCAAAGCACTAGTAGAGAATTCAGATCTTCACTGTATCTTTTCAAGAAATGAAATGCACCCTAATTCATGACTAACTGCAATGTTTCCTAAACCCTCTTTTTTCACCCAATATTTTCATGCTTTCACAGCTTCTCTGATGCCTCTCACTTAGCTCTCTTTATCCCTCAAATAACAATTGCACCTAAAAAGTTTGTTCTACACCCCGTTCATGTGGTTACTGAATTTAGTTGAGTCATGATAGATGTCTGCTAAATGCTAGAAGCATATGGCCAGATATCTACAGAGAACTTCATTACAATCCATCCATGCAAACTAAATTAGGCCTTCGATCTAAAGCTGGTGTGGCTCTGAGGTTGTAGGGAATTCTATTTGAAGATTGAAGAACCATCTTATACTACAGAACTGCTAGAGACTGGAATAACTTTCCAACTTACCAAATTCTTCCCTATGTCTTGATCCTGAGCTCCATCATTCAAACTTGTTTTCTTTTCTTTTTTTTTTTTATTTCAGCTTATTATGGGGGTATAAAAGTTTAGGTTATGTATATTGCCCATGCCCCCCCACCCCGCCGAGTCAGAGCTTCAAGCGTGTCCATTCCCCAGACAGTGTGCATCGCACTCATTATGTAGGTATACACCCATCCCCTTCCCCCACCCCCCACACCTGCCTGACACCCAATTGGTGTTATTCCCAAATGTGCACTTAGGTGATGATCATTGAAACCAATTTGATGGTGAGTACATGTGGTGTTTATTTTTCCATTCTTGGGGATACTTCACTTAGTAGAATGGGTTCCAACTCTTTCCAAGAGAACAAAAGAGATTCTATAGCACCATTATTTCTTATAGCTGAGTAATACTCCATGTTATACATATACCACATTTTACTAATCCACTCACGTACTGATGGGCATTTGGGTTGTTTCCACATCTTTGCAATTGTGAATTGTGCTGCTATAAACATTCGGGTACAGATGCCTTTGTTATAGAATGGCTTTTGTTCTTTTGGGTAGATGCCCAATAATGGGATTGCTGGATCAAATCTTGTATCTGTTTAAGGCATCTCCATATTGCTTTCCACAGGGGTTGCACTAGTTTGCAGTCCCACCAGTAGTGTATGAGTGTTCCTGTCTCTCTGCATCCACGCCAACATGTATTGTTTTGGGACTTTTTGATAAAGGCCATTCTCACTGGAGTTAAGTGATATCTCATTGTGGTTTTGATTTGCATTTCCCTGATGATTAGAGATGTTGAGCATTTTTTCATATGTTTGTTGGCAATTCTTCTATCTTCTTTTGAAAAATTTCTATTCATGTCCTTTGCCCACTTTTTGATAGGGTTCTTTGATTTTTTCTGGCTAATTTTCCTGAGTTCTAAATAGATTCTTGTTATCAGTCCTTTATCGGATGTGTAGCATGCGAAGATTTTTTTCCCATTGTGTAGGTTGTCTGTTTGGTCTCGTGACTGTTTCTTTGGCTGTGCAGAAGCTTTCTAATTTAATCAGGTCCCATTTATTTATTTTTGTTGTTGCTGTGATTGCCTTTCACTGGCCGAAATAGCTCAGTTGGGAGAGCGTTAGACTGAAGATCTAAAGGTCCCTGGTTCAATCCTGGGTTTCGGCAGGTGTTTCCTTTCCAAACTTGTTTTCTGTGTATGATCAAGGTAACCACAGAGAGAACTGGAGAGATTCCTTTGGGTTACCAAAAAAAAGTCCTAAGGTTGCTTAATGAATCTTGGCTATAATTTATTTCTTCTTCAACTTTGAAGTAGAACAGGACTTGTCCTTCAAGTTGTGTTCTACAGCCTGCTAATAATGAAAATCTTATAGTGAATACAGAGCAGTTTTATCTCCCTAAACGTCAGTCCCTATCCACTTTGTTATACACTTGTTTTAGATGAAGTCTTCCAAAGAAATCAAGTCACAATCACTTCAGGTTGGAAAATCTTCCTAATAAATGCTCACCTAAGCTCTCCATTTCTCAACATTCAGGGATTAACGCTTTTGCAACATTTGGATTCCACAAGCTACCCATGATTTTAAGTCTCTGCTCTGATCCCAGGCATGGTGCTGCCTGAAGTTCTTTGGCTTCTGGTGAGGATAGACACTCTCAGTGGTTCCAAAGCCTGCTTGATTGCAAGCCACAAGAGGGCAGCCATGTCTCAGGGCTTCCATTTCTGCAGACTTACGGGGCAGCATCGCTAAACCAATTTGAGACATTAAAATCTTCTCCCTATCCAAACTAGGTGTTCATAGAGGTGGAGATTAAAACTAATTTTCATTTCACAACTTCATAAATGAATTTTGAAAATTACATATAATATCAAATAAATCTATTTTCCCCCCAAAAGATCTGGTTTTAAACAGGCATTCTCCCCTCAAAAGAGAAATTCCAACATCAGTTTTGTGTTTAACATGTCTCTAATTTGAGATTGTAGTTTTAGAACCATAACTTTCCATGTTTGGAAGTGGGCACCTCTTTCCCACAAAAATCTAATAGTGAGGTAGAAGATTTCTTCGGCTGAAGTCTAGAAAGTAATGTTTTAATCTGAGGTGCAGTTAAGCATATCACCTAAGAGTCAAAATCTCTAAAGAACCTCCAAAATGTAAAAGGTGGGACCCCACAAGACTCCTCCTTTAAAAGAGTTGAATTTGAAGAAACACATCTTCAGAAACCCCTTCTTTTGAGTCTATCTTGCATCCCATCACCTGCTGCCACCAGGAAATGGAAATACCTCACTTAGAGAAGTGTGTGTATATACTGTAAGTCTATTATGTCAACATTTCCTATTGTTCCCCAAAGAGCAAGATGATTCCTAGCTCCTCTGGCCATCTGAACAAGAGTGAAGGTTATCGTTCCAAACCATTCAACTCATGAGTTTATCATCACATTATTCCTCCTGCGCAGTTTCCCTCCTCTTCCACTCCTCTTACTACCTCTAGCTAAAAGATGGAAGTTGTTTGTCATCACTCTCTGATAAAGGACAGAGCTCTGTTCCTTCTCAGCCCAAGATGGATTCAAAGCATACTCCTTTTCCTACCCCCTTTCCATCCAATGCCATCAGTCTCATCACTCACACATAACACACACACACACACACACACACACACATTGTGTAGCTCGACTACATTTCCACTTCCACGGTGCCATCCTATTTCTCTTTTGTCATTTATCCTCCTTTGTTTCCTTCCTTTTCCTGAGATTGGCCAGTGGTTTTTCTTTCCAGCTTTGTTTTCTTCATTGATTTTTTGCAAAATAGATGGGAGCTAGAAGGATTACTTGAAAGGCTAGGTTACTAATCAATGATTTCCAAACCCAGTTCATTATTAGAATCCCAGTGAAAGGTTAAAGAATACATTGGCAGGTCCATTCTCATAGAGTAGTACAACTCCTGTGAAGTTGAGGTATCTGTGATTTTAAAAAAGACACTACAGATAATTCTGATAGCTAAACCCTGCGCTTTTTAGCCTTAAATTGCCAGTACCTAGGACTAGCAGCTGTTAATAAATATATATGACATAATTATATATTTATTATTTAGTTAATTGATATTATAACTAATAGGAATCATAGTTGGTGATGATTACCACTATGTTGTTGAACAGAAAGTTAAATATTCCTTAAGGAAGCATTTCTTTTTACATAAGATTTTAGGGAAATCTGAACACATCAGAAACAAATTTAGTTAAAGCAGGATTTCTCATATCTTTTTATTGCTAGTGTGAAAAATGAAACTCCGAGATATATGTATCATCAAGCTTAGTTGCATAGTGCATCTCTCCCTTTTAAGTTACTTCTTATTTATTTATATTTTTAAGGGAGCATCTTGCTGGACCGTGCTATGCAGAATATAGTTTAGGGAACCTACTCTAGAACTGGCTTGGATGCTGACAATGCTATACATCTGCATGAGCTATTTGGACCAGATCTTTTCAGCTCTAGCTGCACGTTACAATTATCTGGGGAACTTTTAAAACTCATAGATGCCTAGACCTCACCTGAGACCAATTTAATTAAAATCTCTAGGGGTAAGACCAGATATTAGAATTAAAAAAAAATTAAAACCCAGATGATTCTAATGTGTCGATGAGGGTGAGAACCATTGCATTGAAACTGTAAGAAAAATGTTAAATATATTCTAAATTATTGGCTGCCAATAATAGCTAACATTTATTGTTAATTTTGTGCCAAGCATTTTCCGCATGTATTCCCTGACCAAATATTCATGGTTATTGTATGAGGCAGGTACTGCTATTACTTTCTGTCTTAGTTTGTGCTGCTGTAACACAATACTCGAGACTGGATAATTTATAAGCAATAGAAATTCATTTTCACTGTTCTCGAGGCTGGAAAGTCCGAGACAAAACTACCAGCCAGTGTCTGGTGTCTGGTGAAGTTTCACTCTCGGCTTCGCAGGTGGTGCCTTGCTGTGTTCTCACGTGGAGCAAAAGATAGAAGGAAAAGAAACTAGGGCACCCTAGTCAGCCTGTTTTATAAGAGCGCTAATCTCATTCAGGAGCTCACTGCGATCATGACCTAATCACTTCCTAAAAACTCCGCCTCTTAGTACTATCACACTGGTGATTAAGTTTCAGTATATGAATTTTGGAAAGACAACAGCATCCCCATTTACAGATGATAAAACTAAGGCATTAGAGACAAAAAGTAGGTTGTTGAAGGACATGCAACTTGCAGGTTAGAAGGTTCATACCTAGGCACTTTGATGCCAGAGCTTGGGCATTTGACCATGATACCATACTGCTTCCCTAAACTCTCTCTCTCTCTCTTTAATTTTTTTTTTTTTTTGGAATGCTTAAAAGTAACACATTTACTATTTTAAAATGCTAATAAGAAACTTAATTAACTCCAGTGCTAAGTTTTCTACCCATAAAATCAAATACTTGAATATTTTGACCACTTTAAGATATTTTTGTATTTTTTATTCTACTCTACCAGAGACTTCAGTTATTATAATAATTTTGCCTATAAAACATAACCAACATTTTCTCCACTCTGCTGTCCCACTTTTGACAATGAAATAGGGAATTGATTTAGGCTAAATTTTCCTGCCAGTAAAAAGACATTAATGTTGATTCTGGTAGTCAAATAACTCAGCCCTTCTTTCTCTTGGGTGGTAAAAATGTTTGTACTGAATTCACATCAACTAAGCATTAAAAAAAAAGGCTCAATCTAATTATCATTTCCTTATTATAGCAAAACCTTACTTGAATGGACCCCAAATAATAGAACTTTTAAATTATTAAGGAAAATATTCTATTTCTCCCTCATTGAGAAGCAAAGGAAGAGAAAGCAATTTGAAATCAGAGGCCTTCAAAAGGTACATCGCTATTGTTCCTTCCTCTGAAATGCTATTCCACTAATTATCTGCATATTTAAATAATGTTAGTTTTCTCTTGGAATCCTTTAGAAATCAACACAGAGCTGGCTGGTATGACCTCAAAATTAGGAAGACAGATAATCTTCCATTTGGAATTTAGGACATGCAAAATTGTATTGTTATTTATTCTTCTTTCTCTTTTAAACATCCATACTGTTGCTGCAATTAGATATTAAGTCTCTAGGGTCTGTGCATTCTTTCTCTTTTGATTCTCAGCTCCTAGCAATAAATGATGATTTCTCCTAGCAAATAAAGATGGTTGGGTGATGATGGGAGCAATACAGAAACAATCTTCTGTGGAGCCAGCTTTTATAACAGCTATAACATATAAATAAGTTGATATTCCTCAGGCATTTTAAGGTAATGAATCAATAAAAATTATTAAATTTTATTGATATGTTTGCAATGCTATTCTTGATATTTATTATAAGTTATTTATATTTTATATATTTGCCTATATATTTGTATAACAATATTTTATACATATTTTACTTGTATAAAATATATTATATATAATATGCAATTAATTTGGCCTATTATAATCTTATGGACAAACTTGCTATTCAAGGTAAAATAATAATGTCTTACATTTCTTTAGTGCTTTTTATTATTCAACATTTTGTTGTCTCTTTGGATTTTCGTAACCCCTGGACAGAAAGCAAGGTAGATCTTTCTTTCTGTGGGTCTCTTTGCTTGGAATAAAATTTTGCTCAAAAGGAACAAAGCAAATGGTGACTATTCTAATAGCTAGTTATGATTTTACATAAAAATGAATTTTCATTTGGGATAATTTAAACACCAGCTTTCTAATTTGAAAGAAAATATTGACAAAAGGGTTCTTCCCAAAACATATACAGCAAAAGAAATGACCATTTAGGAGCTGAGCATGATTGTATCCTCACTGTTTATGGTAGCCGTTGCAGGGTGTGGTAGGAACTCCTAGTGGTGTCTGGCTCTTCCAGTGGCAGATGTTACATAGAGAGGCATGTGCTGGGCTTCCTAGGTTTTGAACACTAAAGATTAGGATCCTCTACAAATTACCTGAACACTCTTACCTTATACCAAACACAGTTTCAAAAATTGGGCTTTAAATATGTTCTTGTAAAGGAATTTTACACCTGATATCAACAAGTACCAATAACTTAAAAGGGTTTAATCTTATTGTGTAACAGACATTTTCTATATGTGAATATTTCTCTCTTTTTCTTTCAGCATAGAATTTCTGTTAGTTTTTGTCCTCTTCACTTTTGAAAACTTCACGTCTTATCCCAGCTCAGTAACTTCACCCCTTTAACTTCGCAACTTGTAAAACGGGGAGACTAACAATATTGCTCCATGTATGCTGTTTTAAAGTTATATAAGATGAAACATATCAAGTATTTAGTAGATTGATTTTCACATTCTGGGAGCTCAAATAATCATGGATATCATTAATAATAGCAATTATAATATATTTCAATAGGGCTCTAATCATATAATTCTTTGTAAAGTCACATAAAGATAAATTATTATTTGGGGTAGTTATAAAACAATTTTCAATATACTTGAGATATAGCTTCAAAATATATTTAAAAGATCTTTCAGATAATATAAAGAAAAGGGTGTTTCAGACAATGTGGAGAAAATCAGTTTATGTGCAAAAATTTGCTTAATCCTCACAAAACCCTCCTGAATTGTTATTACTAATTCCTTTTTACAGATGTGAATTCTCAGTAGGATCATCCATAACTTTCCCCAGCAAAATTGTCCTGTTAAAAGTTAGCTGACAACATTTTGGGCTGGATGAAAAAAAAAAAATAATGTAAACAAACAAACAAATAAAAAAGTCAGCTGAGCTGGAACTCAAACTCAGGCTTTGACTCCCAGTCCAGGGCTCTTTCCACTCTGCTATCACTGAATTCCATATTTTTAACTTTAGCCACTTCCACTTGTTCAGCTATAAAGCAAATCACAACATAAGAACCTTGCATGCTGTACTGTTTATTACTTTTTATTTTTCAATAAATAATAAACTACAGTGATATTCTTGGGGCTCTCAATCTTTACTGGCTAGGAGCTATATTGGTGATTTGAAACACAATTCTCTCTCAGTCTTGAGAGTCCTCTTACAACACAGGTGTTATGCCACCTGCCTCTAAGAAGGACATCATTAGACACAGCAGGTGAGAAGCTCCTTGCTATCTCTCCTATAATGATGTGAACTTACTGTCCATTCCTTTATAAAATATCCCCTCTCTTCCTCTCTGATTGCAAATCAAACTTGACGAACGTCTATACTAATGCTTCATTTTTCTCTCATGGATACTGTCAACCTCATAATGAAACATGAGTTCCTGTTGATGTTACAAGCTTAGAGAACATTTTGAGTTCACCTTTAGCAAGCGGACGCCACCTCATGCATCTTGTGTCTTGCACTTATTTCTGGTGCCTTCTTCCTTTCCTCCTTTATGGTTTTTTCTCTCATTTTCCCTATAAGTTTGAAATTATTTTTATTTTGCTACACTGTATACATATTTGTAAATACCTAAAACTCTTCGGGAACAAATCATTCAAGTAACTTCAGTTTTTGTATGTAATTATCTGATTTCTGGATACCTGGCCGTTCCTAAGGAAAACTCAGGGATATCTTATTTTTTGTCTTCCTTTGGTTCACCCAGCCAATTTATAGTGTAACATTCTTGGGGTCTATAGGAGGTTTAGAACTGCTTCTGTGTGGCAAATATGACATAAATAGATTAAGTATCCCTGCAGAAAGTTGTAAACAAGTTTTTCTACCTGAGAATTATTAGATCACAGAATATTTTGTTGAGGAAATTGTAGGAAGCAAAAATAAAGCCTTTCTTACTAGTCATTTTAATAAAAAAAAAAAAACATTAAACATGGCATTAAAAATTTTACCATGGAAAAGAATGCTCTGCTGAAACCTGGATTGACTGGAAGCCCCAAGACTCTAAGTGAAATCTCTCATTCATAAATCAAATGATTGGATAAAGATTCTGCTTAGAAAGAAAATATTCATTCCTTTACATAATACTTTAGTCTCTTACAAAACATTTATTTAAAATATTTCAAATAGTGCCATCCAACTGCCTTTCCTTTCCACTGACCTCCTACCCAGCACCTTTAAATTGGGCAGCAGGAGACGTTGTACTGAACATATTATCTTCATAATTTCACAGGCCCCTCAGCTGGAGTTCAGGATCAATTCTCACACTTTAATCCTATCTGCCAAAGAATTTTTAAACTACATAACTGACAAATAACCTCAGCTGTAATTTATGGATCTTTCCTCCACGGGAAATAGATAGTCATAGCTGGTTTTTAATACAAATCACCTTACAATACTGTAAAAGCTGAGTAGTCTTACCAAGACCACTGACTCCAAAATAAACAAAAACGAAACAGAAGAGCAATATCAAAACAACTGCTAGGTCTTGTGTCTTTAATGAAGGACAAATTTGGGATTTAGCCCCATTATATTTTTCATTCTCTGATCTTATTGTATTTCCTCTTTTAAAATTTATTTTAAATTTTACGCATACTCTTCCAATTCCTCCCCCAAAAGGGTACTCTGGGCACATCATCATCTACCTTCCTAATTAGAATATCATTACTTTAGCATGGCCTGTTATGGATTTAGATGGTGATGGTTGCTGAGTTGTACATGCATATTTGGAAAAGATGACAATTTTAAGAAATCTTATCTATATATCAAGACTATGTGCAAATTTTCCCACATATGCAATTGTTTATTTGACATCCACATCCAGGCTTCTTAAGAGAAGGACAATATGTCCAAAACTACATTTATCACCTTCCCTCCCCATCTAGTCCTCTTTCCATGTTCATATTTCAGTGACTACCATGACCATCTTGCTTTCCCTCACTAAGCACATTTAATTCAATACCTCTTAATACCTCCAAAACCCATCTTCTCCCCTCTTTCTCCAGCGCTATCGTAACTTCTTACCTGGATTAACATCATAGGCTTCCAATGCGGACTCTTCTCCTGGATTTTGGTCTTAGCACTCCTTCCATTCATTCTCTAAATGCAACCAGAGAGATCATCCCAAAGTGCTCATGCAATCTTGTTGGCCCCCCATTTAAAACTCTTGGGTGTAGTTGTTGGTCTATTTCTTTCTTCTAATTCTTTTAGAAGAAGTTTAAAATCTTTTGTATGGCTACAGGGTTCTTCCAGATCTGCTTTCTTCTCCAGCCTCACCATTCACCTTCTGTTATCCATTGCTCTATCATATCAAGCTATCTTTATTTCTACAGTGGGCTTTGCATTCCTTTGGGTTCATTGTCATTCCTTTTTAGACAAGAAGTCTTCTTCAATGACCCCTTCCTCTGCCAAAACTCACTAAGGTGTCCCTGCTGCTAGGTCCTTGGATATGATTCCCCTTGGTATACTACTTGTCCACTGTATTTTAATTGCTTATCTCATGTCTGTATTTTGCCCACTAGATTGTAAGCAATCTATGTCCTGTTCATCTCCTAATGCACAGTACCTAACATGTAATTTAATTCATACTTTTTCAGTACAATTTTATTTCTCATTCTCAAGCTTTCTTTCCATATTCCTTCAATAGCAATTTATGTTTTAGCCTCATTGTTTGCATTATTTTAAAAAGTACTTACAGATATATTAAAGATTCAATTACACATGAAAATAAAAGCATACTAGATGACTATTCAATTCTGTCAAAAATTTAAAGATACTCATTATGGGGACATAAAAAAGGAACTGTAATTTGCTAAAAACATTTTTATATTACTAAAAATAAGATCTTTTGAAAGCTTAGAGTATTTCTAGGTTGTACTATATCTTTTATTTTGTTTGTTTTTTCTCATTGGAAAGATTTTTTTTCTATTAAACATATAATGTAGGAACTATTAACTTGATTTATATGCTGTAAATGATGAAGCTGAAAAGGGCTTTAAGAAGTTATTCTTCTGCCCTTTGATAAGGCTGCACTTAAAATTTTTCAAAGGTAAATCTGTTTAGTTTCAAAACGACTTCAGAATGTATGTTTTAAAAACAATATAGCTTGGGCTCTAATTATAACCAATATTTATATGAAGATAGAATGCAGTTCATTCAAGAATTTTATTTTGTCAATGAGTAATACTGATGCTTGACATTATAAAATACTGCAATGCATTTTACAGCAGACTTCTAAATAACTTCTTTTAAATACTGAAATATTTATATATACATTCAGATAGCAAAGATAAAATATTGGTCACATTTTTCCATTTGGAAAACCTTAGGGTTTCTTTGAGCAACATGATAAAAATCTAAGTTTAACAAATAGAGTAAGTTTGTAGTTCATTCCCAGCTTTGTGACCCCTTGCTTGTCTTTTCCTGTTTAGTTTTTAGCTTACTTGGTTACATAACCATTGCTTTTGCTTAAAGGTCAGCCAAGAGTAAAGTTATATCTTGCTGGAGGTGAGATGTAAACAATGTCTGATCTTGCCCTGCCATTTTTCTTAAATCTTTCACAGAGCTGGGTGAAATTGTGCCAGTATTCATAAAAGAAGATTATGTTTTAGAATCTGTATTGTATTATTCAATAAATATTTCAAGGTGTCTGCAAACAGGGATTAATGGGTATTATATTTCAGGAAACCAGAAAGGTATCAATCCAAAGAATTAAATAAAACATTCATGTTTGATGCTCATATAAACTGTAACTTAAAATAAAATGTGTGTAAACTTCCTTTTCCTTTTGTTTCGTTTGCTTGTCATAAGATAATACAGCATAAAATGAAATGAGACAAAAATGAAAGGAGATTTTTAACAAATCTAAAATTGACCTTCACTCTGAAAAGTAATACCTTTCTTCCATCATCAGTGTTAATAGTCAATGATGGAGTCTGCATGCAATTAAAACATCTGGATGAAAAATGCACGCTTCAGTGTTTCAGCAGTGTGTTTCACTGATACTGCACTGCATACTGGTGCAATTGGAGGCATCTGGACATGAGAGAGCAGTACTACAAAGTATTTCAACATAAATTTGGGGTGTAGTGTGTGTTCAAACTTACAATCATACTAAAAAAAACTGGAACCTATGGAAAAATTCTTGGCTTTTTGAAAACATTCTAATTGTGTCATTAGAAAAAAGTACATAATAAGTTGGATCTTCATTCAATGCTTGTACTTAAAAGATTCATTAGTGATCTTTAATGGGTTTCTCATTCTGTTGTAAAACTCCAAGAAGAGCCAAATGCTCTTTGCTGGCGTGTCTGTCTCTGTTCCTGCCTCTGAAAATTCTGTAAACAGGTCAGTAACCACTACCTGGAATATTCTATAGTAATTTAATAGGTCTTCTCTCCTCATATTAACTATATTCATTTTGGACATTACTCATTTTAGTGGCCAGCAACTAACAATTTGATATGCAGAATGCAATAAGCAATGTTGTTTTTTCCAGTTGTTTGGGAATTTAATTAAATTTAACAAATTGTATTTATATAAATTGTAATAAAATAGAAGAATAGTTATTTCCTTGTCAAATATACAAGAGATAATTATTATACAATATTAGGAAAGACAAAAATGACTCTTTCACAATTAATTCTTCCATGATATCTTTGGTATTTAAATCTATTTTCAACATAGAACTCCTTAAACATCCCACTTCAGAATTTCTGTAAAAGATGATCAACCCTTTTCTCAGGTTTGTGAATCGTGTTCTAAAAGTCCTTATGGGCAGTCTAAACCTTCTTTCAGTTATAATATAGGAAAAGTTGGACTTCTATCTCTTCTGTTTAATTTGTTAAGCTTCTTAGAGATTCTAACTTTGGCTAACTGACTGTTTAACTGTAGTTTCAGAGTTTTCAGTAATCTAAAAAATCTCAACCTATTATGTCTTAGTTAATATTGTTTATTGTCACTTGGTACTACCCTTCTGTTTTTGAGTTTATAAATGTAATATATATTTAGTAAATTATTTACAGACATTACCTTTCCAGTAATCAAATGATGTAGATGATTTTTGGAATATTAAAAATTGGTGCATTTTAACTTGAAAAAAAAGAAAAGAAAATTAATCACACTGTTATTCTGACCATATGATAAAAGATCTATGGTGAGGATAAAAACTAGAAGGATATACCAAAGTATTAATAGTAGAATAGTAGCCTACTTAAAATAATGTATACTGAAGAGATTTAGTCAAAGCAGTGGTTATCAAAACTATCCTTTCATTAGAATTATCTGAAAAATTTTTAAAAGATACAATTGCTCAGACTCTATTTTATATTTATTGAATTAGAATCCCTGTGGGCAGTGCCTGGTAATCTGTATTTTTAGTCCAAGGTTTTGTTTGTATTTGAAACCTGCCAGACTGAAGAATATAGTATTTATTTGTTTCTTGAGAACACTCTGATTTGTAGAATTCCCTCAGAGGAACCAACATGTCCTTCACATTTATTGAGAATGGCTATAAGAAATGGCAACATTGCATTTCCGACTATTTTGCAAAATTATCACTAAGAAAAGTCTCAATGGATGGATATTCATAGGCCTGATGAATGGACTGAGGAGTCACTTGCTCCATTTGTCCTGAGCCTAACCTAAAAGGCAAAGGTCAACATGAATGAAGGTCATCAAATTTAGACTTTTGACATTTTTATTTCAAATGAGATTTCTGTGTATGCTAAAAGGGTTAAATTGTTATATATTTTAAATATATCAAAAAATGTTTAATCCTACTTTCTCTCCCGATTTTTTAATGTGTTAGAGACTAAAACACTGAATCTCTCTCAACTTTGAATGATCCTGGCTAATAAATATCTTTTATTTAAAGTCTCATGAAAAGAACTGCCATTGAATATTAGAGGTAATGACAAGGTTGTCTCTCCTGACGAACTGTGAGCCTGGGAGAGAACACAAATGCTGACCCAAGTTCAAAGATTGACAATAACAGCTGGGGCTCAGTTTAAGGTTTCTTTCTTCTTGATTTAAACCATAGACCCAGCAAACCAACAGGGCAGGTTTTTCATGAGATCAAGGAACCATGGGGTAGATGTATATCTCCTTGTTGCCGCCCTTTCTCTCACAGCACCTGCATTTCAGTGGTCACTTCACTTTCAGTGGTCACTGAAGCCTTTGCAGAGTGAGGGATCAGTTAGTTCGGAGGAGCCCAGGGCCAGAGATTTCTGCCTTTTATATACTAGTCTCCATGGAGGTGAGGGGTGGTGATTGGCATGCACAGTCACCTCTAGGGTTGTCACTATGCTACAGTGATGTCTTCTGAGCTCTACTTTACCTTATTACTGGGCCCAGAATGGTCTAATCAAGCCTACCACAGGAGATACCTCATCATGTCATCGTGTTACTTTTTCTTGGCTCCTTGGATCTTCTGTACTACTTTTGTGTTCGATCTCAGGTGCATATTCCATGAGGGCAGGTACTTGGTCTTGTTCATCATTGAATCTCAAGTACCTTCAATCATAGTTGGCCCAGAGTACGTGCTCAATAATTATTTATTAATTAAATGAATGAATGCAGGAGCGTCTCTTAACCTTAAAAAATTAACTTTTAAAATTTATAGCACAGCTATTTTTGTCCTTTTTAAAAAGTCTCCTCAAATTTCTATCTATCTATCTATATTTAGAACACATTATCTATTTTTTTTAAAAAATACTAGTTGTACCAAGACATGTACCTTAATTTAGTTCTTTTTTACTTTTAGTTTTTTGTTAGTCAATCAATAATCTTCACTGTGTGTAGAAAACTATACTGGGCACTTGGGAAGATACAAAATATATATTATAGAAGACATAGCTTATAATGAGATTTTAGAAACCATTTAGTCATTCTCATATTCCTTGGAAAAATTAAATTTTATAAAGTATTAGCATCTTTATAAAAATGAATTTACATGCAAGTATATATTTTTAGGTAAATATATAAGGAGGTAGTTACGTGCCTAAAATTCGATGCCGGTTAAAAATGTTATAATTACACAAATCATAGGAGAATACCTCTTTGATATAAAAGATTTACTATAATGCCCAAAAAGAAATACCAGCTTAAACAGGAAAATTTCTCTTTTAACCCCAACTCCTTATTTTCTATTTATTTCCCCTAAAATAACCTTCAAAGCACTATTAATAGTTTAGGTGTGTTTCATTTATTACATTTTTAAAGCACTTATGTTTCCACATGTATGTATTTTCTATATCTTGCTTCTTTCACTCAGCAAATTTTGCTTTGGAGATCTTTCAAAGTTAGTACAAAATAGATTTATTCCATTCTGATAATGCTAAATTATTTGGCATTAAACATTTATTAAATTTAACCTAGTTTCACATTTTGTCAATAGGCATATATGAACAATGTTTTATTTTCTAGGCTAATTTGTTTTTCATTATTTCATTATATTTCATTTTATTGGCAAGGTACTGAAATGACCTTATTTTGAGAATATTTAGCACTTGAGAAACTGGTTGATAAAAAATGTATTTTATCTGTATTATATTCCTTTAATACAATAGTAAATGATGTTGTTAATTTATTGCCAACTTTTTAAGATGCAAATTGAATTATGGATCCTGTTTTTCTAATTATATAGCAGAATCAATCCCTCATGCAGAAGGATTGCTCTTTCTTCCTTTTGTCCAACTCTACCACTATGTATCTTGTGTTATTTGAGAATTGAATATTTCTAGGCAGGAGGTTAAAAAAGAAAATAGTTCTGAAGTAATCACTGATATATTTACAGAAAGCTAGAAAGATGTCCAGGAATAACTACTACAAAAGAGAATATTTTGGTTGTTTTTTGTCTAAAATTCTTTTATCTCACTTCATTTGGATGAACCATGACCAATATAACTGGATGTCACTTTAATAGAAAATTTAGCATTTACAATTCAGCTGGTATATGTCTTTAAATATATATTCCTAGTATTCAGTAACCTTCTCCTTTAACAAGTACATTGCAACAATATGTGTTCGTGTCAGAAAACTCAATCAAAATTTGTAATTTTTTAAAGCAGGTAACAAGTCTAATCAAGAATAAAAAGTCATGCTCTCTGGCCCTGAAATGGAGCTTTCTATGCTAAAAGTGTACAACTGAGTGTTAATGGCTAGAGAATAGGAATATTCCAAACTGTATTATTCCGAAAGGCTGACTCAAGGAGGTCACCAGCCAGAGAAACAAAAAAGAAGGGCACGATTAATTCTCATTTATAAAATGCAAGCATATCATGCCCACTGATCTAGATTTAGATCCAGGCTACAAAGTATTTTATGTGAAGAAATTATTAAATTTGCACATTAGCCTACTTTTAAGTCATAATCAGTTTCTTTAGCAAAAATGTCCTAAGAGTGAGAAAGGGATTCCTGCTTTGCCCCAGAGAGCAATGTAGCGATTAATTCCACCACCTGAAGCAAAAGTACTCAGAGCAAAAGATCTGCCTTCTACATGACAATCCCAACTGAGAAAATAGTTTCTCTAAGTGTTCTTTAATATATTTTGTTTCTCACAATATATCAGATTTCTGAAGCTTATGTGCCATATCAATTATCTTTCATATTCAGGATACTTTCTAAATCTTAACAAATACCAAGCTGAGCCATTCAACTCTGTATTTAATTCATTATAATTTGATCTATTAGAAAGGGTAATTTCTAGTGGTATTTTGAGTTCTAAGAATGTATCTTTCCCATATGGAAGCTTTATTTGAAATACTTCACTTCCTAAAGAACGTATACTTTAGTTCATAAGTCAGAATTGCTTTCCTAGTCACTGAACTAAATAGTTAACTGAAACAAAGTTGAATTTCTTGTGTAGCTCCTCTCTACAGTTTCCCTTCTCAGCTTTAAATTAGATGGATGATAATACTGGGGATTTGGTTTATTATTTCTGAACAAAAACTACTTAGAGATTCTGTTGAGTGTGTGTGTTTGAGGGAGGTGGTGGTGAGGATCAAGAGAAAATTTTTAAAAAATTATGCTAGTCCTAGGTGTTATTTAATAAATCACTTGAAAATTAGCTTTTATCCTTAGTAGTATAATGAATTACTCTGTTAGAGATGACTGGTAAATATTAAAAGTAAAAGGAATGATCTTTTTTCTTCAATTTCCTTGATTTCACAGTAACATAGATGACCTTGTTGGCATCTGTTTCCTATATCAACCAGGACTTTTTGGTCACAAGTGACAAAAAGCCCAACTCAAACTTGCTTAAACAAAAAGAGAATATATTGGTTCACAGAACTTGGAAGAAGAGGGATACTTCTGTTTTCAGGCAAACTGAATCCATAAACTGATAAAACTCTTGTCATCTCCCCATCTCTCTTTCTGTATATTAGGCTCTTTCTCTCCCTCAGAGAATGAATGGCTACTTGCAGCTTGAGTCATATTCTTACAGTTTGTGACTCATGGGGAAAGAAAACTTCTCTTTTCCAGTAACTGTAAACCTCTGGGAAGGACTCTAGTTGGGATCAACTTTGGTCCACCATGATTACTCAGGCCAAAGTCATATCCATCCCTGTGACCACAAGGCAGTACACAATGATTGGAAACAGGAACAGAACCATGTTCAGTTGGGGAGAGGGTGTTAGTCCCCAAAAGACACAGAGGAGAGAGGAAGGGGAGAAGGTCTAAGGAAACATTTCATTGCTCTTGATTTCCCTCTGGTCTCTCTGATTTCTTTTTCCCAATGACTGCATTGGCTTTTCATCTTTTTACCCACTGCCTCTCATTTAGACATTCCTTAACATTCTACTCTTTAAAAAAATTATATTCTCCTCCAAAAATATCTCTTCTTAACTCACAGTTGCAACTAGTGCATCTATGTAGAAGCATTGTAAGTTTCTACCTTTAGACATCAGTACCATCACTGTCTACTTGTCACACAAGAACATAAGTGTGAGTTATAAATTTACCCATCTTCAAGAAGCTTATATACTATAGAAAAAATAAATCTTGATAGAAAATTCTTAGGAACCACATTTTGCTCTTTCCCAGCACCCCTGAGACTTAAATATGGAATTGACATTCTTGCCAACAAAGTTAGCTAAGAAATGTAATTAATGGAAAGCACTGATTTTCACATATCAGAAACATCAAGTGCATATGCAGAAACTCCTGGAAAACTCACCCTTTGAAAGAGAAATTTTTGCAATGTGTTTTACATTATGGTACTGAGTCCAGTGACACGAATCCTTTCCACTCTCTATATTAGTCACATCTTCAGTTCTTTCTCTCAGGCACAATACATAACACAGTGTGAAAGCAATCATAAAGACCCTTTAATATATCACAGCAAAACACAACTCTGAGAAGTCAGCCTACCTGTGTTCTGCTATAGGTGCTCTCACCCCATGTCTGCTGAACAAAGAACCACTGCAGGGGAAGGAAGAGTGTATTCATTTTGCTTAAAGTGGTCACTTTATATTGCACTCTCTGTGTCACCCATTATAGGGCAGCTAGGGACATAATGTGGCAAGTGCCAAAGAGAGGAAGCAAGTGTTATAGGAGTAAAGGAAGAAGAGATTATTTTTTGAGGGAACAGAGTAAGAAAAACAACTAGAGGAGGAAGACAAGTACAATATTGGACATTTTCAATTTTAACTTTTAAAAATATCCACCCAGAGATTGAAAATTGTAATCTAGGTAGGACTCAGGTCAGAGATTTCTGATAGAGACCGAAATATGGGAGTCATCCAATTAAATTCTACAAATGTTCAGCTGTGTAACTGAGCAAATAATTTCTCAGCACCCTGGTTTCCCTATCTTCATAGTGGGGAAAATGATATGTAGTTATTAGGATTTTTTTGTGAAGATTACAAATTTATGTAGGAGAATTTCTCTATCCAGTTCTTATCAGTAAGGGAGCCATTGTTATCAGTATCCTAATTGCCATCATAGTGTGCTTGGCTCTGTGTCATGCTCAAAGAGCCCATCCTTTGCTGGGAGTAAACGAAATTGTCAAGAAAGAGTCTCATAGAAAGGACCACTGTATTAGACTCTCCTGATCACTGCATTCAGGGGCTATTTACCACCCTGTCCTGACCTTCTCTTTCTACATCTCCCAGGACATCCATTCCTTCACTTTTATATCTTGAATCTCTCTATTGGCCAGGACTGCTGAAGTATTGGATGTCACTGATAGATTTCTGTTTTATTACTAATAGCATTATGCATAGCTTATATTTACTAAGTGCTGACCAAGTAATCCCTGCAACCACCCTGTGAGGAGAAAATTGAGCCAGAGTCATGTCAAGTAACTGGCCCATGGTGACAGAGTAAGTGACAAAGATGGACTATGAGCCAAGATAGTTTGAAATAGGATCCCTCTACCTTTCCCAACTTCCTAAGCTGCCTCTTCTTATAAGATAATTAATTGTGCCTATTTCATCTTTATCCAAATTCTACCCATCATCTGATACCTATTTCCAGTCTCAAATTCAGGAAAGCACTTCATGAATATTGTGAGAATTGATGGTCTTCTCTAAACCTTGGTGTTCAAATACAGCATCTTACCCAGGAATATAAGATTTGGAGAATGGAAATTTCTCTGTGAGTTACAATGATTGGTGCAAACGGTAGGACAGTGAGAGTTTGGAAAGGCACAGAAAAGGAAAAGAACCTATTATGCAGAGATATGGCAAGAGCCCGGGTACCACTCAGGAGTGAACATGGATTGAGAGGAACAGTGGGGACCCTCCTGGGCTGGAGAAAATCAAGATAAAGGTGAATAAGGAGAGTTAAATTGGACATTCAAATGATAGATTGATGTTTTTAAACTTTTTCTTGAGTTAGAAACTACCAGAAGAAACTAATAATAATTCAAGATTTCAGGAAGACTTAATCCATATTTTGTATCTATAATGGATTGAAAAAGAAAAAACAGAGTCAGGAAAACTATTAATAACAGAGAAGCTGTTGCAACAATCCAAGTATGGAGTAAAAAGTACCTGATATGTGATAGTAGTGAAGAGAATGAAAAAGAATTTGTTTTCTAAAAATGGAAGAAAAAGAAAAGGAGGAGGAGAAGGAGGAGGAGGAGAAGGAGAAAGTGTGTTGATTCACAAAGCACTTGCAGGAAGACCCTAAGGAGCTTGCAGAGTCATAGGTTCAGGTCAAGATGATTGGGAAATACAGTGACTCACATCCACTTAGGTTTGTCAAATGTATGTGCTTCTTTGAAGTGTTTTCCTTTTTAGTGGGGAGACAACAAATGAAGAGCTTTGTAGGATTATGTCCCTCTTGACTTTGCTTCTTATTCCAAGGTGTGGATTTTTCCTAGTAATGAGAACTGTGGCTTTATCCATTTTTGTCATCTTGCCATCCTTATTGTCAAGGTTTACAAGCATACTTTTGAGGGCTCACTTAATATTAGAGGATCATGGCATTGCTTTATTCTGACTTTTTTTAGCCTTCACTACTCTTCCCTGGCTGTTCAGAGAGGGGGAAGAAAATAGGAGAAAGAGAATTGTGGGGTTTCATGAAATACATGATATAATTTATTTTCCGATGGTTAGCCCCATAAGGTAAAAGCTCTGTATTCACAATAGCTCTCTGACTTGGGAAAGCATGGAATCTACTTTGAGTTAGGCCACCTCCCACTCCTCCTCAGGCAGAAGTCATTCTTTCTCTTTGATTATTTCTTTATTATAGCTTTTATCACATTTTGTCTTAGTTCAGTGCATATTGCAGTCACTACCATCAAGTTTTGAGTCCTCAGGGAGAGTATTTACACCTGAAAGTAAGACTTTTAAGGTAGCTTCTTAATTTTTTTTTCTTTTAGATGGAGATGGAGAAAAAGAAGAAGAAAAAAAGAGAAAAAAGAACTTTTATCTAGGGAGATACAGATAGATGTGTGTGTGTGTGTGTGTGTGTATAGCTAAAGAGAAGAAGAAACTTGAGTAATAATTAGTAATAATTATACATGGTCAATAATTTATACACTATGCACACACGTGCATGCACACACACAGTATCTGGCTGTTAAAAGCCTGAGGAATTATCTATTGGGAATGTTTTGAGGGTTTATCTATGGTATTGACAAAATTAGAGCAATAAGACAGTCTTTTTGTTTCTTTTTGATAGTTTTAGATTCTTCCTTGGGTAATATAGTGGTGTTGTGTTATCAGGAATGAAGCTGATGATGAAGTGATGAATCATTTCCTATAGAATTAATGATTCAGCCAAGAGATAATGACAACAAGATGGAGCTGCATTATTGGGTGAGTCAATACAGCTTCTTCTTAAAGCACTACAGCCACCCAGTTCTATTTGTTTGTGAGAACAATTGTTCCTCCTGGGTATCCCCAGAGGACTGGTTCTAGGACCCATTATGGATACTGAAATCCGCGGATGCTCAAGTCCCTTACATAAAATGGCATAGTAGTTTCACATCCTTCTGCATACTTTAAATCTGTGGTCCCCATCCCGGGGCTGCGGACCCGTACAGGTCCCCAGCCTGTTAGGGATCACTGCAGAGCTCCGTGGGCCTTCCATGAAACTTAGGAAGTGGGGAGAGGTGGGGCGGTGGTGCGCAGCAGGAGGTGAGCAGCCAGTGAGTGAGCTTCACCTGTATTTACAGCTGCTCCCCACCCCGGCATCACCGCCTGAGCTCCGCCCCGCCAGCTCCGCCTCCTCCCCCCACCCACCGCGTGGAAAAATTGTCTTCCATGAAACCGGTCCCTGGTGCCAAAAAGGTTGGGGACCACTGCTTTAAATCATTTCTAGATTACTTATAATACCTAATACAATTGTGTTAATGCTGTGTACTACAATGTAAATGCTATGCATTAATAGTCATTATGCTGCACTTTTCAATTTGGTTGGTTGGTTGTTACTTTTTTTGATCCTAGTTTGGTTGAATCTGTGGATATTAAACCCGCAGATATGGAAGGTCAGCTATATTTCTGAGACACCTCTATATTTTCTCTGTATATAGATATCATTTGATGTTGCACAGTTTATCTCTCTTATGACCCCTGTTGCATATTGCCTTGAGCTTACTGTTAAATAATTTAAGGCAGAATCATCTTATTTGCTTTGACATTCCCCATAGTACTAAGCTCAATCTTTAGACTATAGCAGGTATTTTTATATATTTAGTAACCTGAGTAGAATAAAATGAATTAATGCTAAGTGAAGTATTGCAAGAATGGAAAAACAAACACCATTTGTAAATTAAATTTTATATCAAGCACATACATTCAATATATGTTCTGTCAAAAGTTAGCTTGTTTTCTGTTTTTTCTTCTTTTCATTGTTTTTGACCAGCATGTACTGAGTACATTTGCTCAACACTGAAATAAATTCTAGGAAATTTGAGAAACTAACTGAAAGAAATACAAAAAAAAAAATGGCACATACTCTCAAGGAACTAACTTTCACATCACATAGTGTCAACCCTACCTCAATTTTTATTTACCTAATGTGTTTCTACTTTCAAAGACCACCTGTCTGTATCTAGTTTTTCAGAATTATGTCATTCTCTATAAAGAGTGGAAACCTTGCATTTTTTTGTAGGAATTGAAACATATGCCTCCATTTGTCATTTTTACTTTCATCTCTTACTTCATCTTTCCCTTTCTATTTAAAAGAAAGATGAAATTAAATGGTATCTTTAAATACTAAGATGACAAGTGAAATGATAAAAATTCAGAAGAAGCAATAGAATATGTGACAATTGGTCATACCTAGCTAAGGTATGAATGTGTGAGAATATGTTTTTTGGGTCTACACTTCCTATATACGTCAAAATTGTATAACAATTTGAAAAAAAATTTGAAGTATCTACTTTGTCATCAATTAAGAAATATTCCATGACATTTGAGGTTGTACTACTATATAAATTTTGCTAGAATATAAATTCTGTAAAGAATTTAAGAGCTGACATTCTGGTCAGGTAGTTTTAGAGATGAGGTAACACTGGCGCAAATCCCAGTGATGACAAATCTGCAAGGTAAAGGAGAAACGTTGAACAGAACCCCAAATTCATGACTCTCATCTAGTCTGGGAGACTTTGTCTTACTCTATGTTGCTAAAAGTGTCATGTAATATATTTTATTATTTCATTTGCTATGCCAGGTATCTTTATTGTCACAGCAATTCTAACACAGTTGGATATGTACAGCTTTGTCTGAATGACACTAGATGAGGTTACAAAAAGGAACATTTTAAGACATTCATTTATTTCATTCATTCAAAAATATTTAGAGTGCCTACTCTGGGACAGGCAACTTGAAAGATACAGGAAGTTCTGAGGTATAACATAGACTTGGCCTCTGACCTTTAACCGCTGAGTGGTTCAGATATTGTTTTTCAAACTGCTTCTTTAAACCCTCCAGCTCCATGGAAATACATCAATGATAAGACCAAAACTGAAGAAATTTCCACTAACCAATAAAAAATTTAAAGTGGCTCATTTATTGATATATATTTTTTATTTAAAAAAACAAAAAATAAGTTTATTTCAAAGTATTATGGGGGTACAAATGTTTTTGGTTACATGGATCACTTTTGTAATGCTGGAGTCAGGATTAAAAGTGTGCCCATCACCCAGGTAGTGTTCATTGTACCTGTGAGGTAGGTTTTCACCCATCCTCTCCTTCCTCCTCCCTCCTGCTTGATTTCCATTGAGTTTTACTTCCTTCTATGCACATGTGTGCTCATCAGTTAGTTCCAATTTAATAGTGAGTACAACAATAAAGATAAATAAATGGAACTTGATTAAATTAAAAAGCTTCTACACAGCCAAGGAAATAATCAACAGTTATTGATATTTATCTGTTTTGAACATGATCTTGGGGAGGATTTCATTGAAAGAAAAAATTCTAAACTAGTCTAGTAGAATTGACTAACTTATAGAAAACAATGAACTATATTTAGAATAAAAGGAAAACATGTCACTATTCATCCATAATAATGGGCACTGTTTTCTCTAAAATATAAATGTATTATGAACACATTTCTGACTATTTCTCTCTGTTTCTATTTTCAACACTCATTCCCACAGATAGTGTGGTGATTTTAGTAATTATGAAACTAAGCTGATCATCACGTTGAAGAAAGAGCTACTTCCTCATAAATGTAAAGGTTTTGCATTTAAGCAGATGTTTTCTCTTGGAATGATGTGACAGTTTTATTTTGCAGTTGATACAATATTGTATATAGGCATTTTGTATTAGTCACATAAGTGGAATGAATGACTACTGGCTGGAGAAACATTATCTAGATTATGAAGTGACTTTAGAATATATTACTCAATTGGAATCCTCTGACTATATGTCTTAGATTTCATTGTCATGTTAATAATGCTTCCTGAGTGCAGAGGTCTGTCTTGTTTGCTTTGTGCTATTGTGAAATTTGATTTCATTGTGGTAATTCATAAGTATTCTGCCTTTCCAGAGAGTTCTTGGATTTCTTAGCTGCTTGAAGTCACTTTGACTTCATCTTATGGCCCTGTAACACTATCCAAGGTATTTAAAACCACACAAAAACTCACAGCTCTTGTTACTTTTATTTACTCAGCCACCAGCTAAACTTAAAAGATTCCTCAGAAATCTAAAAGACATGTTGGGTTGACATTATGAGTTTAGGTCATTTGGTTGATGAACAACTACCTAGCAATGATACCATATGATTTGTTAAATAGCTACAAATTTTATTTCATTTACATCTTGCAGAATTTGGGAACTTTCATAAGTTTATTTAAACTTTTGCATCTCTTACAGGGCCTTTAAAAACAAGAGCTCTGAAATGAGCTTATAATGAAAATGTGTTGATTACAACTAAAGCTGCTAATTCTTTTACCTGTGTAGTCTATAATCTGATGCTGATGATATCAGCAGGAAGGATCCTATTAAAAAAAAACAAAAAACTTTTAATATGATAATGCAGTCCTCTGAAAGCCTGAGTTTTCTATGAATTTCTATTACAAAATATAGAAATAACGTTTAATGAATAGTAGAAAAGTAAAGTAACATGTTTAAGTTAATGGCTTTTGAATATTATAACTATATTTTTATAAATATTTTACTATGCATTAAATATGATGAACTCATAATATGTAAATGTATTCTACTCTTAATATGCATTCACAGCATATGTTGATAACGGTTCCAAAGGAACTGTTGTAAGAGAGGCTCTGAATATGAATGAAGAATAATAGACACATGTTATGGGTTCAGTATATAGTAAGGGTCCAAAAGGAAGAATACATGGTTTTGTTAATCCTCATTCACTAAAAATGCTGAAGCAACAGAAAGAGACACATGGTTTAAGTCTGAACACATATTTGATATATAGCACAAACTTAGCAAGATTTTATGACTTCATTGATGCTGCACAGTAATGCTATCAGTAGTATTTGTTTTATAGAACATTAGCTAGTCCATAAACATAAAAATAATATAGATCGAATACATAACTCATATTTTAATAAAATGAAATACTTGGAAGACATTTGTACCTGTGATCTATTGATCAATGTATAGGCTTAGAATGTCTGCTTCTGTTATGGAGGAATAATTTCCTAAGAGACTGATTCTCACTCAGATTATAGCTATAAATTTCAGAGAAAACACAAAAAACAATTACCTGAAGGCTATGAATACAGATTATGAACAAAGGCTGAGAGATTTTGGAGAGGGAGTCAAACTTGAATTGAGGAAAAGGCCCTCTATAAATTGCTGGATTTTGTAAGCTTGGCCTGAAGGTGGAAAGTTGAAGCTCCAAGAGATAGTTCATGGCCTTTCTGGCCTAAGAAATCAGAAGATAGAGCTCAAGGTGGCTGCTGTCATAGGAAAATGAGGGTTAATTCTGGGAATGAAGGAGCCAGAGAAGGGGAAGACCAATTCCCCTTGGGATTGATACTTCTCCAACAGGTGTCAATTCTGCCCGTTTCTGAACCATGTATAAGGACAAAACAAAACAACAACAACAATAAAACCAAACTGAGCTAAGATTTGAGATGCCACAAGTGAGATAATGTTTTCAATTTGAAAATCAAATCAAGTTAGTTGCCTGGTGAAACAAAACTATCAGCACTTTTCAAAGAAATGTGATAAATACAGAGTCTCTGCAGCATACCATTCACAATATCCAGGATACAATCCAAATTACTTGACATACAGAGAACCATTAAACTGTGATATATTCTCAAGACAGAGACACTTGATAGAGGCTGTATTAGTTTTCTATCGTTGTATAACAAATTGCCACAAATTTAGCAGCATAAAACAATATACCTTTATTATTTCTCAGTTCCCATGACCCAGGAGTCTAGGTACGGCTTAGCTAAGCCCTTTGTTCAGAATTGCAAGGATACGGTCACAGTGTCAACTGGGCTGACTTCTCATCTGGAGGCTCTACTCTTTCCAGGTTCATTCAGATTGTTTGCAGAATTCATTTCTGGTAACTAATAATGCAAGTCTGCCTCAATGTCCTTCTTTATCTTACTTTGGGTTTTGGGGGGTTTTTTGTGTGTTATTTTTAGTGGGAATGGGGGGAAGAGAGAGGTAGCTATTCTGAGGTATTTACTCTTCCATACTAATTTAAAAATCATTTTACCAAATAATAAAGAGAAAAAATGCAACTGGAAATCCAACTGGTATAACATTACATGTATAAATTACATTTGAGAGAAATGCCATTTTATAATATTAAGAGTTTTCATTTAAGGCCACATAGCCTGCCTTTTCATTTGTTCAGATCTTATGTCTTTTAATAGACTTTTATACTTTTCTTTACATAGGTCATGTATCTTTCTTGTTAAATTTATTTCTAGCAATTTCTTAATCTTGGTCACTATTGGGAAAGAAATAATCATCTCATTTTCAATTCCAGTTTCATATTGCTAGAATTTAGAAAAAAGTTACGGATTTTTAAAAAATGCATTTATTTTGTATACATCCACACTACCATACGGTAGTTACTGTTTTTACCAGTGTCACAGTTCTGAGTGTACAATCTACCTGCAGCCAATAGGGAATTTTACCTGCGCCCACTCCCACAATGTTTACATTGTTTGTTTAACTTTCATTTGTATTATACTTGCTAGTTTCTGAGAATAATATCAAATAATGGGTAACATTATTTAACATCTTTTATTAAACTGGGTTTAGTATTAGCTATTTAGAGTAATATTTGCTCTTGATTTTTATTAAAGAGGCTACTGCATTTAAGTAGTTTCCTCAATCCCTCTTACTTAATGCTTTTACAGGTAATGACTATCAAATTTTATGAAATGCTTTTTTTGGGATTAACAGAAAACATGATGTTTCTCTTTAAATTATTGATTATATTTTGTTAAGTTGATAGATTTCCCAATATGGAATCACCTTGCATTACTGGAATAAATCATGTTTTATTATGCATTTTTATTATATGTTTATGTTGTTTATCAGGTTTTAGAGTTATTGTCATTTCAGAGTTTACAAAATGAATAGGAACCTTTTCTATCATTTACTTTAATCTATAATACTGCATTTGGCATTTAATTTATCTGTTCTTTGAAGGTTAGATGGAGTTGGCAATGAACCCATCTAGTCCCAATGCCTTTTTGAATGATAGATATTTAATCACCTTTGCAGGTGTTTCGATGTTAACAGGTATGGTCAATATTTCCCTTCTTGTGTTAATTTTTGTAGTTTATAATTGGCTACAAAACCATACATTTCCTCTAGCTTGTCAAAACTATCATTGCATGCATGGAGTTGTATATTTTAATCTCTTATCATTCTTTTTTTTATTTTATTTTATTTTTTTTGAGACAGAGTCTCATTCTCTTGCCTGGGCTAGAGTGTCGTGGCATCAGCATAGCTCATAGCAACATGAAACTTCTGGGCTCAAGCGATCCTCCTGCCTCAGCCTCCTGGGTAGCTGGGATTACAGGCATGCACCACCATGCCTGGCTAATTTTTTCTATTTTTAGTTGTTTGGCTAATTTGTTTCTATTTTTAGTAGAGATGGGGTCTCGCTCTTGCTCAGGCTGGTCTTGAACTCCTGAGCTCAAGCAATCCCCTGCCTCGGCCTCCCAGAGTGCTAGGATTACAGGTGTAAGCCACCACGCCCGGCCTCTCTTATCATTCTATTAGTATGTCCTATAATGGTGTCAAAAGACACCTTTCTAATTCTTAATCTAATTCTTAATCATATATATATATATGTTATATTAAGACCGCACTGAGTTTATTTATTTTATATATTTTTTCAAAAATCCAGCATTGGATTTAATTATGATTGATATTTTAAAAACTCATTAGTCCATTAATTTGAGCTTCATTTATTCAAGTCTATCTGACAGATTAAAATATTATTTTTCCTTTTAAAGTTTCTTAAGAAGAATCCTGTTATCTTATTTTTCATCTTTCCTTTAATTTTAATAATAAAGGCATTTCAGGCTGGACATTTGCCTCTGAGTATAGCTTTTCCTAGCCTAGGTTTAAATTCAAAATATTCTTCATTTTCTTGTATTATAGTGAATTCATAATCTCACTTTTGATTTCCTCTTTTATCTAATGGTTTTTCAGGAGTATGTTTCTTAATTTTCATACAATTTACGTAATTTTGGTCACTATTTTATTACTTTTGGATATACACCAATCAAGTATATATCTATATGCTAGTAAGGAACAACTGGAAATTGATATTTTATGATTCTATTTAAAATAGCATCAAAAACATGAGATTGTTGGGAGACAATTCTTTATGCATTTCTCTCATTTCTGTGTATTTTATCAGTGAAGGCATTGATTGTCTTTGTTCTGAACCATTGTTTCAAAGATATTTGTTTTGCAAAAAGCAATGGAAGACAGAGATAGTGTCTGTCTACAGAGCAAAGAGTATGCATGCTTATTGGTCATTAAGTAATACGGACTCCCTAAGCTTGTGTAGTTATCGTGTGGCCCTTTTTGCATGATCCCATGGGAATTGGGGCTTGGAGAAGTGGTATAAATGCTGATACTCTGGCTACTGCTACTGCTTTGAGTAGTAAACTTTTCTTTATCTCTGACCCAGAAGTCTCTTGTCTTCTTCTAACATCCATGAAACTGTGGCAGGCTAACTTATTAGCAAGTAGGGTAGGTATCTGAGCTCTTTCATAGTTCTTGACAATACTTAGAGAATAAATCTAACAAAAAATGTGCATACTCTTGACATTCAAAATTATAAAAATTACTGACATTAAATAAAACAAATGGAGACATAAGATCATCATTGATCAAGAGACTTGCTATTAGGATGTCCATTCTTTCTATATTAATATATAGATTCAGTGCAATCCTTTTCAAAATTCCAGCAGGCTATTTTCAAGAAATATTCAAGATTATTCTAAAGTGCATATAAAAATTCAGAGGATTTAAAACTGACTAATCAATTTTTTTTAAATAAATCAACATTGGAGCACTTAAATTATATGATTTTAAGGCTTACAGTAAAACTACAGCTACAGTGTGGTACTCATGTAATGTCAAGAAAATAAATTAAAGGGACAGTATAGAAAGTCCAGAAATAGATCCACACATTTATAGGTCTTGACACGACTGACAAATTAATTGAATGTGGAAAAAAATTTTCAACAAATTGTGCCGGAACAACTGGATATCCATATTAAAAAAAGTGAATTGAGACCCCTATCTCACTCTGTATTTAGAAAGAACAATTTGGGATAGATAATAGACCTAAATTTAAAATTAAGAACCCTAAAGCTTCTCAAAGAAAACATAGAAGACTATCTTTATAACCTCAAAGTAGGCAAAGATTTCTTGGACAAGCCACAGTAAGCATAAACCATAATATTTAAAGAAAGATAAATTGGACATTATCACAACTTAACATTTTTGCTCATCAAAAGACTCCATTAAGAAATCAATAGACAAGCCACTATCTGGGGAAAAATGTTCACAGTATATGTATATATATATATATATATATGAGATAAAAGACTTCAATACAGAATACATATATATAATACTATATATAATATTTTACATATGATACACACAGATACACAAAAATGACAATAAAAATTCAAGGAGCTCAATATAAAAATCAGCAAGATATATATGAATAGTCAATAAACACATTAAAAAACAATAACCTCATTAGTTATCAGGGAAATTCAAATTAACATCACAATGAGATATCACTTTTATCTATTATAATGGATAAAATAAAAAAAAATTACTGACAAGATGAAATGTTACCAAAGATGTTGAGCAACTGGAACTCTTCAAGATTTTTGATAATATTGTAAAGTGGTATAACAACTTTAAAGAATTCTTTGGTAGTTTTTCATAAAGTTATTCACATGCTTACCCAGAAATCCAGCTCCCAGGTACTTACCCAAGACAAATAAAGACACAAGTTTACAGAAAGACGTGTACTCAAATATTCACAGTAGATTTATCTATTTATTTATTTTTTTTTTTGGAGACAGAGTCTCACTCTTTTGCCCTGGCTAGAGTGCCCTGGCATCAGCCTAGCTCACAGCAACCTCAAACTCCTGGGCTCAAGCAATCCTTCTGCCTCAGCCTCCCGAGTAGCTGGGACTACAGGCATGCACCACCATGCCCGGAAAATTTTTTCTATATATATTTTTAGTTGTCCAGATAATTTCTTTCTATTTTTAGTAGAGATGGGGTCTTGCTCTTGCTCAGGCTGGTCTTGAACTCCTGAACTCAAACAATCCACCCTCCTCGGCCTCTCAAGTACTAGGATTACAGGTGTGAGCCACCGTGCCTGGCTGAGATTTATTTTTAAGAGACAAAACTTCAAATAACCTAATAAATATAAAAATTATAATGTTAAGCTAAGTAAGAAGGCACAAAAGAATACGCAGTGTTTAAATGCAATCATTCAATCTAATTAAGGCAAAACTAGTCTATGTTGATAGAAATTATTAATAGGTAGTAGGGGATAGTGGGAGAAGTAACAACAGAAAATGTGCAGGAATAAACTTTCTGGGGTGATGGCAAGATGCTACAGCTTATTTTGTGTGGTGGTTACGTAGACATATACAGTCATGGAAACCTTACAAACTAAACATTTATGCTCTGTTCATTTTATTATGTCTTAACCATACATAAATTTAAAAATATTAGACTATCTGATGTCTTATCAAAGTGGAAGAATTCACTTATTTACTTATTTACTATGATGAAAAATTTAGACTCTAACACAGTAGGCACACATTTACCCTTTGACTGAAAGAGAACTCCTGTATTTATTTGGGTTGAGAAGCAAAAGAACAATGATCTGCTTCTGGAACATCAGCATAAGTGCTGGGCACTGAGGCAATTGGCAAGGCTTAAGCTCTTACAGTTCTGAATTGTATTCTATTGTACTCAGTGAATTTAGAAAGGAAAAAAGTGGCTAAATGATTGTTTTGGTTATCTATTGTTGGATTACAAATTATTTCAAAATTTAGTGGTTTAAAACAATACCCATTTATTATCCCATTGTTTCTGTGGGTCTGGAATCTAAGCAAGACTTGGCTAGGTTCTCTACTTCAGGATTCCTCACAAGCTGAAATCAAGCTGTCAGCTGGGCTGTGATCTCATTTGAAGGCTTAACTAAGGAAGGATCTTCTTCCAAACTTACTCATGTGACTTATGGCAAGATTCATTTTTCAAAAACTGTTGGCTGAAGGCCACCCTCAGTTCCTTGCTGAAGGGAAGATGGAGAGGGTTAGTGCCAACATGAGAGAGAGAGAGAGAGAGAGAGAGATATCACATAAGATGGAAGTCTCAGACTTTTGAAATGTAATCATAGAAGAGATATCCCATCACTTTTTCCTTATTATGTTCATTAGAAGCAAGTCACTAGGTCCAGCTCACACTCAAGGGAAGGGACTGACTACACAGAAAGTGAGGATCAAGGAAGTTTGTCTTAGAATGCTACCTACCAAGATATTTACTAATGGTGTCTAGGTGAGGAGATACTAAGTATAGAGTAATATTTTAAGGTAAGTTATATTTTCTGCCTAAAAATTTTAGTATGCATGAGTTCTTTTACCTTAATGTGGAGAAATTTATATGACACTACAAAGAAAATATAACTATGTTTAAATCTATTTTCATAATGTATAGTTGTAAGTGTATAATATAGACAGTGGTTGACAGGGGAATAAAGTAATCTTCCAGAGTTATAAATTATTAAATTTGCATTACAATTTGTAAAGTTAATTACTAAAGGGTATATGGTCTACATAAAGTTATTTTAATTTGATTTTTTTTTAGTTGACTGTATCATTTTCAGAAGTATAAATCTGTGCCTGGTGTATTTTAATAGTTTCTATGATATAGTAGGTAATATAGTAGATATAATTTGATAGTATGGACAATTAATTGCTTGTTGGCTTGATATTTCAATGAAAACTCATCCCAAACCACCAAAAATAATTATTTAACTTTAAAGTTAGTTTTTTGAAGTATTAAATTTTAAAAATTTATTAAATACATTACTATCACTACGTACTTAAAATATCTAGGGAAATAAATTTGAAAATATTTGTAATATAGGAAAATTATATTTCTTTTATTCAATATTTTGAAATTACCCCATTGGGCTTTTACCGAATACACTAAACTATGTGCACCTAGACAGGTAAACATTTTTATAAATATATTTATTAGTCAAGTTTCTGTATCATCTATATTCTGGAAGCAAGATTCTTTTAAGTAGAGGTTATCACTTTTTGGAGGAATTTTAACAAACCAAAAGTATGATGTTAAACTCATCAGAGACCAAAATATGAATTTTCTTCATTTTATCTCATTTGAAATGTGCAATTTTTTATGTATCTGTTGCCTTGGGTCAAAGTCCACTAGGGAAATATTTCAAACTGCTGGTTGTTTTGTTCCAATATTTCAGCTTTCTCTTGGGTTACGGTTTAGAATTCTCTAATTAATAAAAAGTCTTCTCTTTGCCTGTTGTTTCATTGTCTACCATGAGTGGGGAGACCGGTTGGGGGTTGTGATGTGGCTCCTTGACTTAAGAACTGTCTTCAAAGCATGACTTTAGGAAAGCTAAAGAAAGGGAGTGATTTATGTTCTTAATGCTGAATAAAAAATTAAAATCACAATTTGAGTTATTTAAGAATCCTCCATAGCCTTGTTTGAAAGTAGTTGTGCTTACTTTGAGAATTATACTCAATTTTTAAAATGCCTTTAAAAAAGTGATGCTAAGAAAATTTCAGAACCTCTACAAGGCCTGATTTATCAGGAAAAAAAATCCGGGGGCCCTAAGAAGTTGCTTCTGTCTGGTTTTGAACGCATTCACACCATTGTATAAGAGAGGTGTAGTCTTTGTAATGCTGAGTGGTCATAGACAATGTCCGTCAGCCAGTGTAAGAGAAGAGCATCCTGGGTCTTAGTATATACCAAATGGAATATTCTACAGTCATTCCACAGTTTCATTTTGTAATGGTTTGTTCCACCTCACCTTTTTAAATAATCTTTGGCATTAATGGTTGTTTCATATGGTTTTCTTCCAACACAGTTTAACAATTATATCTTTATAAGCACCAGTCTCTTTCTTTCATTTAAAAAATTATCTTTTACTCATTAGTGGGCTCTCCAAATACAATCTTCTTGATCACAGAGAGACCCAGGAGAGATTTTCTGCTCTTCAAAACCTAAAAGATAAAGAGTATAGGATAAAAAGAGACCGACCACACAAAGGGCCTCTAGCCAATGTCACACCCCAGCAGCACTATGGGACCTATGAAGTGCAGCAACATTACTTTAATATTGACAGTGCAGTTTATGGTGAAAATAAAAGTCAGCCTTCTAAGCATACTCTTTTTTTTTGCTATCAGGTAGATTTTCCAAGCGCCATATAGCCAATAGCATCCTGGGCATACTTCAAATGGATTTTCATCTGATCACTTGGGGGGAAACAGCATGAACAGTCTTATTGTTCGAGAATAAAAAATTAAGTATAGAAATCCCTCTAATAGAATTCTAAGTTGAATTAAAAACTTCTGGAATGTATAAATGAGGTCCGATTTTGATACAGATATACACGTTGTAAGAAAGACAGTAGAATAGGCATGAGGATTGCAGTTCTCGGCATGTGCCCACTTCCACCTTCTCCTGCATGTTTGTACTTGCTGCTCCCTTATCCTTCCTCTTCTTTCCTGTGGTTAACTGCTTCTCATCCAGGGTATCTTCTCCAAACCCAGTTCATTCTTCAAATTCCTTTCTCTTCAGATTGGGTTCTGTGCTGCCTCTCTGTCCGCCACAGGAACTAATTCCTCCTTCATGATATGAACCACATTATATTTTATTTTACTTTATTTTTATTTAACTTCAAAACAAGTTTTATTTGGGAAGAATTTGTCATTTCGTTAAAGCTGCAAGCAAGTTCTTTCACAATTACAGTTCTAGAGATCTAATAATTTCTGAGATCCTAGTGTTCAAAAGTATATTTCAAAATTAATAACAAAGCCAAACCCACACCAAAAAGAAATAGCTTTTATATTGGTTTGGAATGTACAGCCATTGATTTCACCTATTCTCAGAAATAGGCCCACCACTTCCTTGGAAAACAGGTAAGATGGAGTCAATGCCCAGAGAAGGAAATGTCTTTAAATAAGTCAGTCATTTGGACAAGATTATTCACTCCTTAGAAAATACAGTAAGGTAACAAGACCTAGCTGGCAGGATATGTGGTACAGCACCAATTTCACAGGGAGATCACAGGATCCTGGGGTCAGCAGTTGTTGCCTTATGGCACACACGAAATAAGAGCAATCGCCGTTAAGTGGGGAGAGAATGCTGAAGGGTAGGCAGCCTCCCACAGTCTTGCCCAGCCCGTTAGTTTGCTAAAACGAGAGGCTGTGTTCTGCATCATTTTTGGAAGAACATTTGAGACAGTTCAAAAATAATAACAAAACCCCCAGTATTCTTCCCCAGAAAGTCCATGTCTGAAAGGAAGGCGGACCTGGCTGGTCAGGGTTCCCACAGTGGACTTGCGCCTGCCATCCACTTCCGTCTCCATGTGATACATCAGCCAGGGTGTGCTCCACCACAGCGCCCAGCCCATGTCCCTCATAGGGTGATAAGCGAGGTCCTTTGGAGGGTACTTGAAGCACGGTCCAAAGTGAATGGAAACTGTGCAGCTCTTGTACAGTGAGATAGCTGAAAAGCAAACCCCCTATGTAAGCCACACCTTGATTGACACCATTTGGGAGTCTGCTTTAGGCTCTTCTCTCTTTTATCCACAAAGTCTTTTTCCTCAAAATAAAAATAACTCTTGAACTTTATCAAAGCCTTATCTTTATAAGTATCAGGCAATGATTTGGCTGTCACTGTATTTTCAGGAAAGTTAATAATATAAAATCCCAGGACGTCTCCCTGTCCACAACCAGAAGAGCAGTATTTGCCAATGGACGGACTGGTGGAACTTGGTTCCCCTTTTTGCTCCGCCAAGAATAGCCAAACCTATCATAACCTAAGGGAGCTTGAAGGTTACCTAAGGGCTGGGACCAACCCAGTCTGGCAGCAGTGTCTGGCGGCATCTCATCCATGGTGATTTCAAAGTACCGGGCACCTTTCCCCACAAAAGGCCCGCACCATAGAGTCACCCTTCTCTCCAACCACACTCTGCCGATCATCGGAGATCTTTAACTGGGGAGCTCGATCATGTAGGGCTAACAAAACCTGTTCACACAAGCAGGTTCTGTAGAGGTCTCCAGGAATAGGTTTTCCTGCCTAGCAGTCAAGTTCAAGCATCTCAGGGTCGGGGGCATGGGGATCAGGCTCAGCTAGATTATACCGATAGCCGCCTTTGTTAAACGAGTGTTCCAAGGCGCAGCCATGAGGGGGAAGGCACTCAGCAGAAAACAAAGGGTCCCTCTGGACCTTTTTGGTGGCCCTGTGTCCCTCCATCCTGCTGTGTGTGAGCTTGGCTCCTCTTCCTTTTCCACTGCTTCCTGCTGTGATTCCCCATTTAGATTCCCACCGGTATACACTGCACTGCTTTGTTTTTGATTGTCATAAACAGGGCCGATGTTACTAAGATCTTGATCCAAAAGTCAAAATTTGGGATAATCTTTTTCTGGGTCTTTACTCCCAGGATCAGGGTGATCCTTTGCCAAGAATACATCTCTTTCTTTATTCATTGCTTTAACAATGTTATTTGGCCAAATCATTTTCCCAGGTCTCTGTCGGGTCGTCATGCACTCCCAGTATTTACCAATAAATGGTATGATATCCTTATCTTTAGAGAACATGGTTTTGGATGTTCATCCTGTGTTCGGGACTGCCATATTAGGTTGGCCAAAGCACTAAGGCATATTTCCTTCAAGTTTGCTGGCATCCGGAGGAAGTAGGTATTCCCACTATGATGGCATACACTGCAAATGAAAACTGTAGTTGGTCATGAAAGGCAGACAGGATGAGGTATCTATGCCAAAGGTGTCGGCTGTAAACCGTTTTGTACGTATCCCACATTGCAGCTCTACCTTTCTCAAATGCCGGCAATTCTCTTCATCCACTGAGCCAGCCTGGGTGTCCATCACCTCTGAAGTATCCCCAGCACCTTCTAGTGTACTCTGTCCATTAGAGGATTCTACCTCCAAACCACCACTTACATCAACCAAGTTTGCATCTGGCTTTCAGCCTTTCTGGAACTGGGCTCAGCTGCCGGAGCAATGTCCCTTCTTAGGCCAGAGCGGTTGCTACCGCTGCCAGCTCTTCCCGTCTCCTACTGCTGTTCCATTTGCTGTGCTCTGGTGCCCGGTCTACTTCCCTCCGCCGCCATCACTGCCGCCCTCAGACTTCTCGCGAGAATACTCAGCCACGTTGTATTTTAATCTTTCCTTTGCTTGGCCTTTTCTCGTATTCTACCGTTAAATTCCTTTAGAACAGGGACTTTGTCTCTTATTCTATGCCTCTCCTACACTCTCTGACAGCATTGCATCATTTTTCGTCACTAATCATTGTTAGTATTTGTATATTTAACAGTAATAAGTAATATGTGATTACTTGATTAATGTCTGCCTCCAGATTGAACTTTATAGCCAGGACACAGCCTTTTTTTCCATTTTATTCCACTGTTTGGCAGAGCACCTAATATTTTGTAGTTGAACAAGTAAATTCTGTATTGCCAGGACTTAACAGGAGGCCTGGTGTAGAATTGCACCCAATAAATATCTGATAAATAATTAGATGCTAATTTCAGTTTAAGTCCAAGCTTTTCAACGTATAGAGTGGGAATTACAATATTTGATATGTATCATACGGGGTTATCCCAAAGATAAAATTGAGGGCTGGATGGTAAAGAATGTGTATATTTTAAAGGGCTTTGTACATGAGAGTCATTCTAATTAATGCTAAGAGATGGGCTGTAGGTGTGGAGATACTAGGATGGACATATGTCAACCAGAAAAAGGCTTTGATGAAAGGATTGAGTCCCTTCAGGAATTCAGAGTAGAGTGCTTTTCCCCTGGATAGTGAGAAAACCACAAAATTTAAATAATTAACATTAGCATATTGGGCCTAACTAGCCTCAATTTCACTATGCTCAAAGATAGTTATGTTAGTTTCCTTTGGCTGCTGTAATAAATTACCCCAAAATTGGTGACTTAAAGCAACAACAATTTATTCCCACAATTCTGGAGACCAGAAGTCTGAAATCAAGGTGTTGGCAGGGCCACCTGCCCTCTGGAGGCTCTATAGAAGAATCTGCTTTATGACTTTCTAGTTACTGATGGTTGCCAGCTTCTTTGGCTTATACCCATTTAACTCTGCGGACTGAACTCTTATCTTTTGCTTTGCCCAAAAAATTCCTTTCTAAGGGGGCCTGGTGAGTCACACCTACAAATGACAAAAATCTCAGTAAACAGGTTTTTATGATGTGGTTTACTTCCCAAACTGATTTTGGTATAGCATCACATAAAAGACAGAAGACTCTTATCTTAACTCAAACATTCCTTTCTGCTGATTCCTAGTCTTTTGGACAAAGTCTTACTCTTTCAGCCAATTGTCAACTAAAGAATCCTTAAATCCACCTATGACTTGTAAGCCCCTGGTTACAGATGTCCCACCATTTTGAGCCAAACCAATGTAAACCTTCCATGTATTGATTTATGACTTTACCTGCAATTCCTATCTCCCTAAAATGTATAAAACCAAACTGTAACGCAGCCACAGTGAGTCTACTTGTTCAAGGCTTCTTGGGCATGGCTCCAGGCCATGGTCCTCAAATTTGGCTCAGAATAAACGTCTTGTCTGTCTTCTTTTCCATTGACAACTACAAGGGGTGGGGAACCTGCAGCCTTCTGATTTTAAGATTCTTCTTTTATAAGCAGTAAAGGAGGCAAGAAAAGCTTCATCTTTCTCTGCTGCACCTCTTTTAACAAAAGGTTTCATTCTGCAAAATTTGGATTCAGTTAAAAGGTCACACTTAAAGACCTAGAAGGCCACATTTCACCTTAAGGCCACAGAGTCCCTACGCCTTGGCTGTGGTGTCCATCTTTATAGCACCTTCTCCTCTTTATCTGTCTTCTCTGTGTGCCTTTTATAAGGACACTTGTCATTGAAGTTTGGGCCTACGTGGACAATCCAGGTTTTTCTCATCATCTTAAAATGTTTAACTTAATTACACTTGCAAAGACTCTTTATCCAAATATGGCATTATAACATTCACAGGTTCTGGGGATTAGGACATGGACATATCTTTTAAGGGGCCACCATTCAGCTGACTACAACAATCTATAAATGTTGAGTGTCCCTTATCTGAAGTGCTTGGGACTAGAAGCATTTTGGACTTTGGATTTTTTTAGATTTTGGAATATTTGCATACACACAATGAGATACCTTGGGGATGGGAACAAGAAATTCATCTATATTTCATGTACACTTTATACACACAGCTTGAAGATAATTTTATTCAATATTTTTAATAAAATATGTGTCCCACCATATGAAGTCAGGTGTAGAATTTTTCACTGTGGCGTCATGTTGGCACTCAAAAAGTTTCAGATTTTGGATCATTTTAGATTCTGAATTAGTGATGCTCAACCTGTAGGAGCTTGGGTAAAGGCATAGATAGAAAAATCTTTGTACAGATTTGCTGCATTAACCAAAGTGTTCTGGTGCTGATCTTAAACAGACGGATTAGGTAGTCACTTCTATCTAATGTTAGGTATTTTAGGGATATGTGTAAGGTATCCTACCCCAATATATATTTCCAAAACATCATTTCTTTTGGTAATTTTATTGCATTCCCTGATAATCTAGCTATACAAAGGTGAGACTTTTGTCCATTATTATTATATTTGGTGGTGGTGGTATTAGTAGTAGAAGTTATCATGCCCTCAGTCATAGTCATTGTTTTGGACCCCTTAGGACAAAGAGTTGAATTAATCAACACCTTGATGTATGGCACATTATCTTCATTGGTTTGTGCAAGTCCCCTTTCTTATACCTATGTTTATCTACTTGTATTTATTTGTTCTCTCTGAATCCCATTCTCTACTCTCTTCTCTGTCTCCCCAGAGGTCACCATTCTAACATATTTATGTACATCCTTGCTTATATGTGTTCTTGTAAAATGTGTTTTGTTGTTTTGTGTGCATATATTTTTAATTATTAATGGGTACTGAACTATATTGCATTCTGCTTTTTACTCTTTTTACTAAGTGTCATTTTTCAAGATCCAGTTTGTTTCTACATGTATACGTAATCTGCTCCTTCTAATAGCTCCGCAGTAATCCATGCTTTTCATCCACTTTATTAACTTCCTGCTTTCACAAGGGTGGCTGCCAAAGTTGACTTGAACTCCCCGCCACACAAATAATGTGGAATAAATAACCCCTTCATGTCCCCTTTTGGGCCTGGATACATTTTGGGGGGACTTTGAATATAGGGACATAATTATTGCCCCTAGATTAAGAAAAATTATAAGTTATTTATATCTTTGTATTTAATGTGCTAAATCAGATTTGTTCCTTATAAAGTTTGGCACATATCTGCACAGCGTCTAAAGTTGGGAACCTGGGGTAGCAAGAGAAGAGTATGGGGATGCAAGTGCCTGGGGGACAGATTGGGGCTGTTCCAAGTAGGAGAGAGGAGAATAATAGTAGGAGGGAGGATATTCAAGAAAACTTCCTTTTTCCCAGAGTTGATTAAAGGTCCCATAATGGGTGAATGATCCACACTCATGCATCACCTAATGACAGAAGTGTTTCCTGAGAAATGTGTCTTTAGGCAATTTTGTTGTTTTACAAACATCGTATATGTACATAAACCTAGATGGAATAGGCTACTACACACCTAGGCTATAGGTATGGACTATCGCTCCAGGCTACAAACCTGTGCAGTGTGTTACTATGCTGAATACTGTAGGCAATGGTAACACAACGGTAAGTATTTGTGTACCTAAACATAGCTAAACACAGAAAAGGTACAGTAAAAATATAGTATAAAAGATAGAAAATGGTTCACCTGTAGCAGGACAGCTCCGACCACTGTCATATATCCAGTCTGTCGTTGACTAAAACATTGCTACGTGGTACATAACTGTAGTTTAGTTACAATCCTGTTTTTATGATTTAGTATCTATTTCTTAAAACAAAATTTGGAGACATATAGGTACTGATTTAAATGTCAGAGTTGATATCGCCTCTCTTTACCTGAGAATCTGAATGAATTTAGGGGTCATACTAACAAAAGAATCCTCATCATCTATATCATTTTAAACATCTTTGTCATGATCATCATGCTAAGATTATCTCTAACTGTAGCTTCAAAAGATGAGTCATCATTTTCAAGGGCCTCTTGCATTTACTACTTTTCTGTAATTCTTATTCTCCTGGTATAGCTAGGTTCACTTTCTATATATGAAGCATTGTTTGCTGCATATGTTATGACCATTTTCATTTCTGTCTTCCATCGTGTTGCTCTTATCTGACATGTGTCACTGTATGCCTTACCGTCTCATCTCCCTCCCTTCCTTCAAAACACAAGCAAGGAAGAACAGTGACAGCAAGGGGAGACTCTAAAGGCCAGTGCCCCAGCCCAGGAAAGTCAGACAACTGAAAGAGACACTAACTGAGAGCTTGGAAGGGGAGGACACATCTGGCTAATTCAGCAACAGGAGATTTTATGCCCAGTTCTTCAGTCACACATCCACAACAGAAAAATATTTGAGCTTCTAAATATGACATCAAGTGTACCCTTGTTTTTGCCATCACTTAGAAATGATGGATTCATTTACATGCATTATCCAGATAACTGGAGCGAGAAGCCTGGATGTCGAGAAACTTAGGCTCCTAGTGCTGGCTCTGTAATTAACTCACTAAATGACCTTTGCTCAGTCATTTAACTTCTCTGGGGCTTTCACATTTCTGTACTCTTGCAGGTGTTATTTCTTGTATCTGGAATTCCCTAACGTCTCTGACAGGCAAGCTTTTACTCATTGCCAACACTCAGTTTTGCATCATCTTCTCTCCGAACCATCCCCTGGCTCCCCCCACCTACGCCTGAGCAGAATTAGGTGCTACTTCCTCTGTGCTCCTGTAGTTTGGTAACGATTTATGTGAATGTCCCTCTCCTACTCTGCTGCTTTCTTATTCCCCTTGCCTTACAGACTGTGAGCTCCCAGAAGACTAAAACAGTATTTCCTCTATTTTTGAAACCCCAGTGCCTGACATGTGGGTTGACATATAGTAAACAGTCAATATGTTTGTTGAACCTAGTGAATGAACTTTATGTCTTTATATTTCTTTATATGTCAAATGAAGGAGTTAGACAAGATTGCTGGTTTTTTAAACTTTCAAAACTGGAAGAAGCAGTTTCAAATTGAAGAGAAGGACCAATACATTATAGAAAAAAAGAAGAAAATGCTCTATTTGAAGTAAGAACCGGATTTCAGAAAACTGTCCACTTGAGCTCTCCTCTTAGAATACAGTACTAGGAGGTGCAGCGATACAATCCAAACATCTAGGCCCCAAATCATCATTGCTAATTTCCCTTGCACCTATAAAATTGTTATTTTGTGAAATTCACTCATTCGAATAGCAACATTTTTTATTTGAACATTTTTTTTTTTTTTTTTTTTTTTTTTTGTTGAGACAGAGTCTCACTTTGTTGCCCAGGCTAGAGTGAGTGCCGTGGCGTCAGCTTAGCTCACAGCAACCTCAAACTCCTGGGCTTAAGCGATCCTACTGCCTCAGCCTCCCGAGTAGCTGGGACTACAGGCATGCGCCACTATGCCCGGCTAATTTTTTTTCTATATAGATTTTTAGGTGTCCATATAATGTCTTTCTATTTTTTTTAGTAGAGACGGGGTCTCGCTCAGGCTGGTCTCGAACTCCTGACCTTGAGCAATCCACCCGCCTCGGCCTCCCAGAGTGCTAGGATTACAGGCGTGAGCCACCGCGCCCGGCCTATTTGAACATTTTTGAAGAAACTTTTCCTAAAATGTAAAAAAATATTGACCTGGCTCCATAAAAAGTAGAGCATGGCACTCACATAACTGACTCTTTTCTTAATGACTCAGGTCTTCATTAGGAACACTGAGTATTTCACTGAGCCAAATTCACAGAGGCGTTGTTACGACATATTTATTTTCCTGTATCTTCCTTGTCTGTCTGTTGTCATTTCTCCTGCTGTCCGTATTACTAACCTTAGCTAATATCTTCTCAAAGCCCCGATGCCCTAAATTTTCTCCTTTTATTATAATACACTGTGAGCTAAAATAATGGAAAATAAAGTTTATTTAGAGGTATGTGTTCACAAAAGAATGAGTAGGATTTGAACACGTCAATGGTTTTTGTGTTGTCACTTTGTGAGGGTCATGAAGGTTGTGTTAGATATTTAGTGGGATGGTGTTATTTTTTGGTTTCTAGGTCCTTGGTTTTGCAGATTGCTAAAGTTGTGCTTCTACATAAATGAGGTATATATGTTTTCCAGAAAAACCATCCTTGGTACAATCTGGGAATGACTGAATGAATGTACCTTGAATGATTCAAAGCATTTAAATCATTTTTTGTTTTACAAAGAAACTGATAAAATATTTAAGTATGTATCCCTAATGTACACTCTCTTATAAATTATACCCAAGTACTTTTTTACTACTAGGTTATATACCTTTCAAAACATATAAAAATAGAAATGAAAAATTACAACATGAAAACAAATATAAATGCTCCTTCTAATATTTTCTGACCACTTTCCACAGGATTGTCTTGTACACCCACTGGGATGTACACCCTACTTGTAGATCTCTGCTGCTTTGGATAACTATGTGAGGATATTAACTTTGACTTTAGCTAGGCAAATAAGCCTCTGCCCAAGTGAAAACTAATCTAGCTGATTTTCAAGACATCAAAACAAATTTATTTATCTCTAGCGCTTAACATGTGTCCTAGCATATAGTATGTGCACAATACATGTTTGATGAATGCCTAGACTGATGAAGATTAAGTAGTCCATTAGAATGGTTTATAAATTCTTTTAATTAGTTCTTTATTTTTATCTGCCTAGCTCATGTCAGACATCTTTCACAATGTAATAACATATTATTATATTATTATTGGTATGTATATCACTAAGTAGGAATGGTTGTAAGGCACACTGGAATTTCAAAGGCAGGGGCTTTGGATACAGGGCTAGGGCATTTAACTCCAATGGCAGGTTGGTCCCCATGGAAAGTTTCCACTCATTCAGATGACTGTAGCATAAGACATGGCAAAATCTATCTTAATGAAGACCATCTAGGGGCATCTGGGATAGCGGGTGGGGCACTGGCAGTAGTAGTACTTAAATAATGGTGATTCTCCAAGCTGGAAAAATACCAGTATCTCCACACTGGAAAGGGTGTGGAGAAAAGGAGAGAGGCCAGTAAGGACATGTTTGGTTTGAGTTTCAGGGCGTAGCTGTGCCTTAGGCCCTCTGCTTTCACTCTGCACACTCACCTTGGGCACTCTTATTACCACCTAGCTAGTGAAGCATCATCAATTTGCCTGTATTTCAGATACATACCCAGCAGCCTACTGGACAGTTCCAATTAGCTGTCTCAAAGGTACTATATCATTCACATGATTAACTCAACAGTTTTCCCCCAAACCTGCCTGTCCTGAATGTTTCCATCTCTGTAGGTGGTACAACCACCATCCACCTAGATGCAGAACTCTGGAAGTTTTCCTTTATTCCTCTAACTGCCTCATACTTTACCCTCATCTACTTGGCTCCCTTTCCACTGCCAGCATCAGCTCTTGCCTCTTACTTGGACTTCCTAGATCCGATCTCAGTACCTCCAAATCATTTTACACATTTATATCAGGGTGGCATTCACAAATGGTAATTTAGATAATATATCCTCCCTGCTGTGGTCTGAATGTTTGCGTCCCCCCAAAGTTCATATCACCAAGTGAATCCTAATCATCAAAGCGATAGTATTAATAAGGCAGGGACTTTGGGAAATGATTAGGTCTTCACATGGCAAAGAGCAGAGAGAGAAGCAGCAAGCTCTCGTGTCTTTTTATAAGGGTACTAATTATATTCAGGAGGGTTCCACTTTTATGACCTAATTACTTCCCAAGGGCCCCACCTCCTAATACCATCATATTTATTGGGTGCTGGGATTTCAACATATGAATTTTGGGGAATGCAAACATTCAGCTCATGACAGTGAGTGAAAGAATGATCGAATGAAGTAGAGGTACAATCCTGGCAATTTACTTAAAGGGTTGACATAAGAATTCATTGAGATAATTTGTGTAAAGTGCAGAGCATGATTACCTGTTATTTTGATGTGGCCCATGTTATATAGTCATTATGCCATGCTCATGGCATGTACCCATCAAAATGCTTGTGCTATATAATAGTAATAATAGTACTTTTGAGTATCTTTCCCCATATCCAACATTTTTCCAAATGTTATAGGAGAATTACCTTATTGAGTCCTCATAAAGAAACTCCATGATGCGTTTCTCTTGTCATTCTCATGCTATGAGGCAACCAGGACATAGAGGGGTCAACTAACTTCCAAAGTCAGATGACTGAACAAATTTCAGCATTTGGCCATTTTGGTGATTCTATGACACAGGCTCTCATTTATTCCTAATAGTTTTATTTGAGCTTTATTTCTTCCCCATTAAAGAGTAAGATATTTAAATTTAATTCAAGGAGTATTTACTGACTCATTCACCATGTGAGCAACATTAACAACTGTGTGAGGTTAACAAATACTTATCACTGACTATGACTTTCTAGAAGAGTGCTATAACTTCTTGATATTTCTAGACCTTCTTTGTGAGAGAATTAAAAAAAGGCAAGGTGAGGGATAATAAAGCAATAAAAAAGAATTTTCCAGAGCAGCTACATTCTAAACAACTCCTTTGAGTACAGATTACGCTGCAGTAGACAGTGAGGCTTCCTAAATGTTTGCTGTCTGATGGTAATGCCTTCATCCTCAGAATTCATCTGTTTCCATCAAGCCGGTTCTACAATAAATAGTCCAGGCCCCTAGACAAGTTTTTAAGACAGTTAAGGCATTTTCATACATACCATTTCTGAAATCTCCACATTTTTGTTTAAAGCATTTGTTAGTTATGGGTCATTGGGCAAAATGTCATTTGTCTTTGGAAGACTATGGTCTTGAATGACTGTCATCAGAAACTTCGAAGACTGGCTTTTTCAGGATGACTGAAATCAAGTTTAAATGCACTGGCTACAGGAAAAAGATGGATTTTTTTCAATCAATTAGAATCTATTCCAATGGACTTTTTGAGGAAATGAAATTCCTGGGCTATTATTAATGATTCATCTAGAAAGAAGGTGAATCCGATGTACCATTTTCTCCAATTTTGATAACATCATTGTGATTCCTCTTGTCCTAGAGAGTGGAAGAATGAGTTCCTCCTAGCTTTCTACAAATGAATTCTGCATTTTACTCACAATGAAATAAAGAACAAAAATTATATGAATATATTATTCAAGCACTTTATATCTGTGAATTATTGTGCACTTGTTATTGTTGGCTCATCAGATTAAGACACAATCAGAACGTCTCATTTATGCACTGAGTGTTCATCAGTTTTTTACTTCCGACCACAAGTTTATCTCCCCACGAACACGACTGGTCCAGTGAGCCATGCAGTCTGCAATAGGCCAGTCTGGGGACCTGAGCCAGGACACCCTCAAAGGCGTCAACTTTGCTTGCCTGGATGTCCGGGTTTACGAAACTGCAACTGGTTCTACTTGATCAGGGATCCTGGTTATACCTGATCAGGAATCCTGTTTGACCGAAAAGTGATCTCAGAGTCAAAGATGAAGAGATTAAACGCTCAGTTAGGGGCTCAGGGTTTCAAATGCACTGTCGCACCAGAAAAGTTAGTATTTTTGTGTTTTTCTTTGTCATCCTAAAGATTTCTACTTCCCTGGGGCATTCCCAGAGCTTCTGGGGAGACATCTGGGCAGCCAGGGGCCGGCCCATTCGCTCCCTTTTCCCAGCCCGGGGAGGGCGTAGCGCCGGGTGGGAAGCCCGCGCCAGCCCAGTCAGGCTTTGGCCTCCTGACCCAGACAGCCTCGGACGCGAGGGAGCGCTCCGCCGAGCCTGGGTCGCACCGCCCCCCAGCCTCGGGGCTGCCCGCCAAGAGTTCGAGGCCTCCCCAATCCGGATGTGATGAAAAGGAGCAACAGAGGGAGAAGTGTTGGAGTGTAGGAGTGGTGGAAGGGGCGACAGAGAGGCAGAGGGGAGAAAAGTCCCCCTCGGAGGGGAACTGGCCGGAGTGAGCTGGCTGGAAAGAGGGGGCGGAGTGCGCGGAGCCAGAGGAGCCGCCGCTGCCGCAGTTGCCGCCACTGCGGCGTCTAGGCTGAGCCAGAGGGAGGCGGGGAGGGACGCGCAGGGGCGGCCGCCGCCGTCGTCAGGCCACCGGGGCGACATGCGGCCGCTGCCCGAGCCTCGCTAACTTTCCGGGCGGAAGAGGAGGAGGAGGAAGGGGCTGTGAGCTATTGGGGGGATGCCGAGGTAGGTGGTGGTCTCCGGGCCGAGAAGAGGAGGGGTTTGATCCCCACCCCCGAACCTCTCCCAAACCCGACTTCTCTTCCCAGCTCCCGCACGGCGTGGTTCCCCCCTGGGACTCCCGGGCGCTCCGCCGCTGTCAACTTGCACTGGAACAGTTTTCCTCGTTACTTTCAAATCAAAACTTCCCCGGGGTGGAGTTTGGGGGAGGGCAGCAGAGGGGGAGGGAATGTCCCGCAGTGGTGTGCTCTTCTCTAAAAACATTTTTTTTCCCCCTCCAGAAGCAGTCAGTTCCCTGCACTCAACACCTAACAGCCCTTCCTCCGTGCGCCCCGCGGGGCGGCGAGCTGGGCGGCGGCGCGGCGCGGGCTCGGCGGAGCGGCCCATGTCCAGCGCGGGCGAAGCTGTCGCTCCCCGGCCCGCGGGGCCGCAGCGCGCGGCCGACGCGGGCGGCGGCCGGCTTGGCGCCCGGGCCCAGGGTGAGTGCGCGCTTGCAAGTTGCAAGCTTCTTTCGTTATTGCATTTGTCAGTTTGCCCACACGTGTACTGGTCGGGGGACGGTGATGGTGCTGTGAGGACGGTTTCCAACCTCGTAGTTGTGAACTTTTGCACAGTTCGCATTATTCAAGCAAGTTCTCCAGGATTCCTGCCCTGGATCAACAACCGGATAAGAGGGCGGGATCCGCTGGTCCCTCCACTCCCCCTTCCTTTGGTTGGGAAGAAACAGGATGACAGGATTGCTTTTTTCTTAAGCATATGCATTTCTGGGCCTAAGACTCAAATGTGAGTTCTGAAGCACTTCCTTAAGTCTCTTCAGTTCTCGCGTCCTCATCAGATCCAGGACTGGCCCTGCTCTCTGAACAAGCATGCACCCTCCCTTTCATCGTTCTGTTTCTTGTGGGGTACTCTGCAACCCGGTTGATAATCCAGGTTTCTGCGACCAATTGCTTTGGAATGGTTTATGCATATGTTTTCAATAACTGGTTTGTTTTGAAATAAACATGCTTTAAAAGAAACACTTTCCAAGAATGAATTAGCTCCTTTGTGTTCTTCCAAAGTGTAAACACATACAGCCTATAAAAGTAAATAAGTACTCTTGTGTTTGGGAAACTTCCATAACAAGCTTATGAACAAGTTAGACAGTATCTTTTCTCTCTTGAGGTTAACATGCTTGAGGTTTTCATTGGGACAGAGAACAAGGTTCTTAAACTTCTCATGCATTTACTTTAAGGGTGGTTCTGATTTAAAGAGTTCTGACACTGATATATCAAAGCTAAGTACTTTTCCAGGGCTCAAAGCCTACCTTATACCCTTGATTTTAAGCATATCTTATAGCTTTTTTTCCTCCTGTGATGATAATGTAGTGAGCTTCATAGGATTTTTTTTTTAAGGCAGCAAAAAGTGGAAAAGAAGTTAACTTAACGTTCAAGCCACAATAAGTAAAAGCAGAAAACATCCATGGTTAAATTAAAATGTTCTGCCATCCAGGGCTGTTAAATTGAATTATATTTATCATTGTTTTTTGCTTCTAAAGAATGACTCATTTTTCTAAACAGAGAAAATAAAAACGATTAGCTGCAGAACATCAGAAAACTAGAATGATAAACATGTTTTCCCAGAAGCAGCCCGTGTTCTACACGTTGTATTGTCAACACAATCATTTTCCTGTCATTAGGCATGCTCTCAGTAGTCATATCGACTCATTGATGGGCTGTTTATGCTCACACCTGAGCTGTTAATCATTATTGTTAAACAAGTCTTATGTTAAACGTCAACATCAAACACCCAAGGAAAACCATTTGATTTGAAAATAGGTGATATCTATAAAATCCAACTTTAATAATTTGCATTTTCAAATAAGCTGGAAGAACTTGCAGTGGTACTTAATGCACCTGTGCAGTGTGATGCTGTGTGGTATGATGTGATCTAACCTTAAGAAGGAGGGCATCTAGAATGGCTTAAAGTAGGATGTTTGCTGTGTACATCACATATTATCAGTGGAAACTCATGGACTATATTTTACCTGAAAATTGCCTTAGCTTCAGCAACATGGTTACATGTTGCTTTTTTATTAGTTTAACTTTGACTCATAATATTCTTTAAGTAGGGATCAATTTAATCACAAGTGTATTATAAAATTGATTTTTAAAAAAGGAAATCCTTGGAATCTTGTTAAAATATTGTATCTCAAACAGGCAGATTTCATAAGGTATATTTAAAGAAAAAAATTGTGGTGAGTGGGTAGAGAAAAGCTTCAAGTGTAGCTTGCCACGGTTGGTTTTATTGGTAAAGATGTTTGTGAAGAAGCTTTGCTCAAAGGCCACTATTAAGCCCTTTCTGAAGTTCTTTTATCCTTTCTTTCTGGCCTTGGATTCTTTATCATACTTTCTGAAGAATAGTTTAATAATTCTCCTGTAGGACATGGATGTGTATTTAATTGAAACTTAATTTTATAATTATGTATATTAAAGTCAGTGAGAAAAACTGAATGCTTTGTAAAAGTTAACAGAAAATATCATTTCATGAAGAAGGATATGATCAAGTCTTCCTCTGCAAGCAGAGACATATATATACATATATATATATACAAAAAGATATTATAACCTATGCATATATTCTATACTATGTTTTATTGAGCTATCCATATTGTTAACCAAATGCATGGACCTTAAAGTTGAAAGTAATTTTAGGGATTCTTTAGTCTGAACTCCCTATCAAATCTAAGATGCTATTCTATATCCTTTTTGGTGGTTGGTTAGTAACCTACAGTGTAGCCCCTTCTAAGTATCAGCCTTAAAAGTTAGGAAGATTTTCCTTATTAAGAGTCTTACTCTCCTTCCTTAAAACTTCTTCCTTTTCGTTGTGATTCTGCAAGCCTTACTATTGCTTTGAAAACATTATAAAGCATTGCAAGTCTTCCCCAGGTGTTTTTAAAAATTGTTACAGAGTAAGGACATCAGCTTGTGTGCTCCAGGCTGTCAGAGGGAACCAGGATGGTTGTCAGACAGTAGAGAGCATTGAGAATTTCGGGAACTGGAGAACTCATGGGCCAAGAGTCAGCATTCCTCTGTTCTAGCTAATTGTTGCCATGTGAGTTAGTATCTTCCAGTATTTCAAGTGATACTGGAAATCTGGATTTTCATGTATCATCTCTCCATTTTCAAAAGTTGGCAACTAATTAAATATAATCTTTGTCCAAGCCAAACAAAACAACCACACCTGCAGGCTGGATGTGGCCTCCAAGCAGCTGATTTGTGATCTGTGTTGTAGAAAATAGAAATTAAATGTGTAATTTAAAATTATTTTCCTATTTATGACTAGCTTGTGAAATATTGATTTACTTTCTCATGCAAAGTACCTATATAAATATCTTGATAGGTGAAGGATAATTTGGGCCATACTTAACTTTTTGTTTTAAGAAGAAATGGCTCTTGTATATGTGATTATTCTAATGGTCATTTTTCTCTTTTTGATTCAGCACTTAAAATTGTGTTATCAAGCAGCATTAAAAGTGTAGGTATTTGCTCTTTGATACAGTAGTTACTAGAATCCCTATAATTGAAAGAACCTTTTGATTAAATTCTTCTTTCATAAGTTTATGATTTATAACTAGACGGATCTTTAGAAATAGTTTAGTCCAACCTGCTCATTTTTTTAAATAAGAATTTAAGTGACTTGCCCAAGGTCTCATACACAGTCAGTAGCAAGAAATCAGGGTGAAAGCACAAATTGTAAAATATATGTCATTGTGATAAATGCAGTTGAAGTGGAGAATCAATACGACTTTTTTATAGGGATGGATGCATTGAAGATAATAGGCTTTGGATATTGTGAATCACTTGAGCCTGTTCCCATCCCTGTATCATCTCCCCACCCCACTGCATTTGCCAAGATGTAGACGGTTGGACTCTGAGTGCTGGAATATACTTTAATGTGATAATGTGTGATTTAATGCACTCTTCTCCCTTGGGAGAGTCCTCTGAGACTATTAGGCGGACTTTTCATAGCAGGATGCAAAATGCCAGTGAAGTTAATTAAAAATAATCTAAAATAGTAGCTAGGGAGAGAATCAAGTTGAAATTACATAAGAAGAGCTTTTACTTAGAAGCTTAACTGAATTGTCAGAAGTTTATAGTGGTTAATCAGATTTTCTTTTTGGGAAGCCTGTTTGTTTGAATTTATATAATGTATGCTTGTAGGTATCTATATTCTAATTCTATCATTTTATTCTCTTAATTAAGGATGGCATTTCTCAAAATTTGTTATCTTCAGAAAGCTTCTAATCCTGTTTCTCAGTTGGGGATGATTTTGCCCTCCAAGAGACATTTGGCAATATTTGGAGACATGCTTGGTGGTCATTACAGGGGTGAGTTGTGTGCCACTGGCATCTAGTGAATGGAGGCCAGAGACACTGCTAAGCATCCTACAGTGCATAGGATGGGAAACCTTCACAACAAAGGATGAAAGAATGACCTGGCCCAAAATGTAGTCAATACTGTTGAGATTGAGAAACCCTATACTATCTATATACTATACTAATCTCTCAAGGCAACTAAAGTTTTTGGCTTCACCGCAGACTTTCAGAATCTTTGGGTGTGAGACACAGGAGTCTGCATTTTAAACACGTTCCAGGTGCTTCTTAACTCTAGTTGAGAATCACTGTTTTGCAGGCTTTTATCTGTAAAAAGATGTTATATTGATAGACTTTTAAAAACATTCTTTTTTTAGGGGGTGGAGGGGAGAGAAAAGGCTTCAAAAATCTTTTAACAAGTTCCTTTTTCAAGTTCCAAAATTTAAATTGTTACTACTCTATGTAAACTATCTAATAACAGTCTCAAAAAATTTTGCCACATATCCTAGTTTATCCTCAAAATACTCCTGCATATTCGCTCTCAAAAATGTTTCTTTTCAAAATTATGTATACCATAATGCAAATATATTTTGAACATTATAAAAGAAATATATTAGTAAAAATAACAAAGGATAAGAGAATAAATGAATAGAGTTTTAATACTTTTTTTTACCACCTCAGTAGATACTCTTGTCTTGCTACCCTGCACTTCTCTTTGGAGACCCCAGGATATGGCAAAACAAAGAAAAAAGTCCCCAGTTTTTACATGACTTGTGTCCCTTTGTAAGTTAGACTTTTGGAAACTGGATTATACTTTCTCATAGAAACAGCATGATAAATTATATTTAGTTCCATAATAAATCTCAAAAAATTGTTGGAAGTAAATTTTATTAATTTTTTTATTTTTACAATGATAAATCACAAATAATACACCATTATAATACTGTATTTGTGTAATAATGCAAATATAAATAACCAAGAAAATATCAAACTGAATAGAAACTGGCTTAAAGCACTTTTTGAATATAGATGCTTCAGGAAGGACAAGTGTTAATTAGAAAAATATAGGGAGACTTGATTTGATTTGAAAGAGGATTTGGGTACATTTTCAAGCACCTTAGAACTAACACTTTTAATTCTTTTTTATGTCTAAAGGAACTAATGTACATTTTGTAAGTTTAGTTATAGAAGGGTAACTCTTAACAGCCGAACATATTTATTTTCCCTTTGCTAAGAAAAAAAATCAAATGAAGAAGAGAAGGATGTAACTGGGAAAAGAACTAAGAAGGGATGAAGGAAGGAAGTGGTTAAAGAAGATATGTCTATAAATCTAATGAGGTGTTTGGAGAGATTGAACTGTTTGAGTTGAGAACTTAGGGGAAAAAAAGCTCTAAGGAAGGGCATGGTGTGCACTGAGCCTGTGACTGGAGTTAGGGAAATAGGCGCTATAGTAGAGACACAGAGAAAGTGTGAATGGCAGGACATGAGGGAGAGAAAATGTCTCTAGTGGGGCATTTGGAACAACCTCAAGAAAAATTTTGGTTTGAGTTGCACCAGGAAGCATGCTTGGAGGACTCGGTGGTGTGGCGATGCATGGTAGAAAACAGGGCTCAGAGGGGATGGTTACAGAATATTGCGTACTTCACTAAGACCATGGTATGGGCTGTATGAAGGGGCAGAGCATGGGGTAAAGTTGTAAAGATAGGCGAAAGTCAGTTTCATCAAGAGGGCCCTGATTCTCCTGTTCAGGAGCTTGTGTATCCTTTCTGTTGGTGGTGACGAGCCACTGAAGGTTCTTGAGAAGGGGATGGACAGGACCCAGTTGGTGTTTTTAGGAAAACCAGGTTCTGAGGATGATTTTGGAGGGAGAGGCAAGAGTGGAGGCAGTGGTTATCAGGAGGCTACTACAATAGCTTGACAAAAGACTAGAGGACCTAGGGCAGCATCAGTGAGAGTAGAATTGAGCAAATGGACTTAAGAACAATAGCAAAAGCAGGATAGAACTCTGCCTAGTTTTGAGAACCCCTTGAGGGCATCAACGTTTACTTATACATCTTTGAATCTCCTGAGTCCAAGCACAGTGTTCACATTTTGATGAATTGAACTGATACGGTTGGGTAAAATATTTAATATAGGAGATAGTGGAAAAGTAGAAATTTAAGGTAATTTATAAATTTGCATTGTATCCTGAGTGGAAACATAGGAGGAGCTGTTGGGTCTTCTTTTGATTATGTTGATTCCAGGGACTTTATCTCTCACCGTGATAGCCAATAGGCAGCTGGAAAAGCAAATATTTAGTCAGGAGTGTGGTGAGGGAGGGTCAGGCTCACAGACTAAGAATTCACCACCAGGGAGCTGATGGGTAAGCACAAGAGTGAGGGAGCGGACTGAGGACTAAATCTGGGGGAATGGCTACACATCAGGGAGGAGTAGGAAAAGAATACAGAAGTTCATAATGCTTGGTCACAGAAGGATGAGATGTTTGGTGCATGCAGAAGATGAAAAGAGTCGTGGGTTGTTGAAGGAGAAACCAGGTGCATGGAGGGCTTCTTTTGGATGGGCGGATTGAGTGTGCTCACCAAAGCACTAATGGGAAGAAAGCCAGGGGAGAGAGAGATTGCAGATGAAAGGGGGTGGGGGGGGATGTTGATGGTGCAGTGGGTGTTTGTACTGATAAGTGAAATGGGAAAATTCTGGGAAGGAATGGGATGAAGAGGCCAGTCTTAGGACAGTTGGGAACATTCTGTTTTGAGATGGGGTGGGAGCAAAGGATGGGTGATTAGAGAAAATTTGTTATGATAAAGAATATCGAAGGCCTAGATCTCACTAACGAGATGGTAACATTTGCTGAGAGCAAAGGGAAGTTAGGATGAGTCAAGAAATTTGAAATTTGTGGAAAAGATTTGGAAGAGGGAAGAATTCAAGAGAGAGTGAATCTGGGGCAAACAAAAGGGCTGCTCAGTAACACTGAGGGCTTAACTAGGAATGAATGCCATGAATTCTAGTGAGCAAGGTCAGCATGGTTGAGTGACTTTCCCAGTGATGAGCATGTGTGACCTTGAGAAGAGAAGCAGATAGAATGGATTTTGGAATTACCGTAGGGCTGGAGATTGGCAGGCTGGAAGCAACCGGAAGACAAGGGATCCGTATCACACGTGTGTGGGAAGAGTGTGTTTGTATTAACTGATCCCGTGTTCCAGGCTGGGAAAAGGAGCCAGAGACCAAAAATGCAATTGGCAGGCTGACGCTTCTGGCGAGCAAAGCCTGTGGCTGTTGCTTTGTTTGATCAGTTCACATACAAAGATTTAATATATATGATTGGGTAACCTTTACACGGATTATGAGAGAAGCTGTGGAATTTTTGGGTGTATAAAAGCTTTTCCTGTTTCTTTGAACCTTATTTCCTGGATCTTGTTGAGGTGATTTCATGGAAAGAAGGCCTAATAACAACGTGTAATTATTTTACGTTATTACATTTTTATAGTAATAGAAGATTTGGGAAAAAATAAGGAAACATAAATTGATACAATCTAAAGTTATGCCATTTGCAAATGGAAAATTATTTAGAACAACAAACAAAAGAGAGAAGAAATTTAACCAAATTGTCTTTCTGAGATAATGTAAGTGTAAAGACAGAGGATAAATCAAGTGATTTCTTGATTTTTAATAGTCTTTATTCAGTTTTTATTATGAGAAGACTGATTCTGGACTGGCTTGAGTCTAGACTTTGGATGGTTTAACTTCAGTGATTCATTAGAGTAGATCAAAGATGGATGCTTCTGTCTTAATCAGTGCAATGTATATGTAGCAGTATTTTGGATGCTTGTGTGCTTTCTCTCTCTCTCCCTTCCTTCCTCCCTCCCTCTCTCCTTCTCGTTCCTTGCCCTCTCACTCTGTCTTGCCAGTATACTTTACTGAAGTTACTTAAACTTTTATATCTTCTTTTTACATTAGCATACATGTCCTGAAGGAGGAAAGCTTTTTAACCTTAAATTTTTGAAATCGAATTACATTTTATAGTTTCTACTTCTAATCACTCAGGCTTCACTAAGTAGGAACTATGAAAAGAGTTATTTTAGCATGAATTTAATTTCGTTTGTGGTTTCTACTTGCAGTCCACTTCTGTTTTCAGATTCACACCCACATGATCTGAAGTAAGATGATTCATATACATGTGCCTCCATGCTCTAGTTTTTAGTAGTTCCAGAAATGAAATCTGAAATCAATTTTTTTGCTAGCACATACATTTTACTATTGAGAGATTTTGAAGGGGAAAAACCCTGTTCACAGATATATTTTGTGTGCCTACAAGGTTCTGTGATTAAGAATATATATTTTTTTCCACAAGGAATTTGTAAACTAGATGAGAGATGATGGGATATGACTGTGTACCAAATTAATTTGCAATCTCTTATTTAAATATCAATTCAAGATTACAGTAAGAGTCATGCTGCCAATTTACTTGTGTAATTCTAGGCATATAAGTTTAAAGATTGAGAGAGAATCTGAGAATGGCATGAAGGAGTCAGTTTTGTCTGGGTTAGGCTGCTAGTGACCCCAGCTGAAGAATGCAGATTGTAGGTGTTTTTTTTTTTTTTTTTTTGTGTGTGTGTGTGAATTATACAGAGTTGAGCACTAAAGATAAAGCACCTTGTGGTTGAGCAGGTGAAACTACGTGGCAGAGTGCAAAGGAACCAGCTTCCTCTCTTTACTTTTCTACTATGAACATAGACCTACTCTGTTCTTATTAACCTTTCATCACCTAAGCAACACACAGGATCTTTAGTAAGATTCTCTGTGAGGGGTTATACTATTTATTTCTCATCAGGATACAAGATGAAATTATCAAGCATGGGAAAGGTAGAGGAGTTTACAACCTTGAAAATACGTACGGTGTTGAAGTAACTACATCAGGTTGTCATCAATATGCAAAATGAGTGTAATTCTTACTTTAGCTAAGAAGTAACATATTCAATCTTTGTGTTAGGAAAGTGTTTCTGGTTGGAGGGGAAAGAGATTGAGGCACTGGTAGTGGGCATGGAGAAGAAAGTATAGATTTGAGAGAAACTGGGGAATTGTAACTTGGAGGATAATTGATTGTGTAGAGATAGGGGAAATAAGGGGAAAATAAAGAATTGAGGGTGATTCTGTGTCTACTATTGACCAAGATATAGATCACAGTTGGAGAAGAAAAGTAGTCATGAATTTTGGGAAATATTGAGTTTATTTCCATGTAGAGTTGAAATTTCAAATCTATAGCTCAGGACAGGGATCAGGGTTAAGATAATGGGTCTACAAGTTGTCCTCCTGGAAGTGACTGAAATTGTGGAAGCTAATGAGCTTGCAAAGATGGTAGAGCCAGAAGAATAAAGGAGCTTGTGGGCTTAAAGGAGAATCCAAAGTATGCAGTGTCCCAGAGCAAGGGAGGAGTGTCCAGAAGGCTATGAGAGGCTCCTGTTTGGGCCTTTATGACAATTAAGAGAGAGGACACACCTTCTGACTTCACATCCATATCTGTCATTCTGAAGTCCAAGAAATCAATTTCAATATACTTCTAATTGATTTACTATTATTTTTTTTGTGCCTTCACCACTATTTGAAATGCTCTTCTGCATCCTGTCTTTATTTACTCAGGATCAGACTGAAATTATAACACAGAAATGCCTTTACAGATTAAAAAAGCCGTCTTTGGTTTACTTTTGTTATCCATTGGCCTTCATTCTTGTAATAGTGCCAAATAAGGGCTCATTGCTTAACCAGAGAGCTTGAGCAAAAAGTGCTCTTGACAAATTAACTCTTAAAGTGAGAGTTAACAGAAAGTTTTTAAAACTGTGGCACTTATACAAGGGATCACGCTGAAAGACTTAAGATGGGTGTGTATTATCATTTTTAAAAAGGGGAAGATGGTAGCGTCCTCAATTCCTTTTTATAGTAGAGTTGACAGACTGCTAATTAAGAGAACTGCTGTAGATATGACATCTTTGGATTTCAGCAGTCAGACAAACTCTCTCATGATAGCTCTCTAGACAAGATTAAGAAGACTATTGTGCCTATGAGAGTGAATAGAATGTGAAGGCTTTGAAAACTCATTGAACGAACTGAACTGAGGGTATTTAGCACAGGGAAGGTAAGACAGAAGAACATGAGGTATTTTCTCTTTTTTTTGTGTGACAGAGTCTCGCTCTGTTGCCCCAGCTAGAGTGCCGTGGCGTCAGCCTAGCTCACAGCAACCTCAAACTCCTGGCCTCAAGCAATCCTACTGCCTCAGCCTCCCAAGTAGCTGGGACTACAGGCATGCACCACCATGCCCGGCTAATTTTTTCTGTATATATTTTTAGTTGTCCAGCTAGTTTCTTTCTATTTTTAGTAGAGACAGGGTTTCGCTCTTGCTCAGACTGGTCTTGAACTCCTGAGCTCAAACGATCCGCCCACCTCGGCCTCCCAGAATGCTAGGATTATAGGTGTGAGCCACCACGCCCGCCCGAGATATTTTCTAATATGACACTGTCATATGAAGAGAGGATTAGACTTTACTTGTTTGATTGTTTACTTTGTTTGATTTTGCAAAGAGCAAAATATAATGAATAAGTGGAAAATTTATGAAAGCAGATATTAGCCAAATATGAGGATGGTCTGAATAATTCAAACAATCCTAAACTGGAATAAGCAATTTTCTGAGGCTGTTTCCCAATCTCTGCAAGTATTCATGGTTTCAGTCCTTGGCCTATTCTTGGGGATGTTGGATGTTTATTGTTTTCATCTGAATTCATTTTATCAGGTTATTAGAGGGGGGCTCTAAGAGCCTGTCTAACTCCAAATTCCATGAGCCTATAAATGTTTGGCTTTAGCATGAGTCATGACTATACTTTTTGGTTAAATAAACATAATTGAACTATATTTGAGGAGGTAGGCGTTTACTGTGCCTCAATGCCAGTCATCCTGAAAATACGTTCTTAGAGTAAGGACTTTAGTTTTAGATGTAAAAGGTGCAGGGGATTAAGATGGCTGAATTAATATGTCCTGGACCCCCATATCATATTGCTGTTAGGTAACTTCCCTTACCTTTTGTTAAAGTGGAAAGTGCAGATTTCTCCTTCTCACCTCATTTGTTTAGAGCCCTGATTTATTGAGATGTGTTTTAAACTATTGCTACATTTTGTACCTATTCCTTTGCATATTCATACTCAATTGCATATTCATATAATTTTGTAATTGTTTCCCACTCTGCTGTGTGCATATTTCACTCTTTTCTACTCAACCTAAACCTGTAAAAGTGATTATCAATGTCACTTTTTTCGTTCTTTTGAATTTGAACACACCATAAGCTTCTAAATACATAGGAAGCCCTTTAAAGGAATGCATTTTAGATCTTACTCAGAAGTCTTATTGTTTTTTAAAATGCTGATAATAACAATTAAGTTGATTTAAGCATTCAATTCATTCAACAAACATTTATAGTATGTCTGTGGTTATATAATAACTTTCTTGTGTTTGCACAATTATGAAGTTTTATGCGTATGTTCATTCAGCTGTTAAAATGCTTTGGTTATCTTAACATTTTTTGGACAATGTGATTTTAATCTATTTTAGAATGTTAGGCAAAGCAGGTTGGTTTTGCAATGTTCCTTAAAGGTCATTAGACTTGAGGTTTTTTTTTTTTTTTTTTTGATCAGTGAAGAAGTAAAATTCCAGAGCCTCCGGTCTTCCTGAAAGCTGCCTTATCTTTGGTTTTTTAAAGGTTACATTTGGGAAGCATTTGTAGAATTTCCCCATTGTTCTGAGCCACTGGGAAAATACAGACCCAGGTTTTTTACTTTTCTGAGAGATTTTAATCTCAGATTACTTGAAATTTCATAAACTGGAATACACATAGATCATTCATCATAATGTTGGTTTTTGGATAAAAGAGTAAATATGAAATTGTTTAAAGTGTTTATAGATAAAGGATGTGTGAATATTGGTTGCATAGCAGTAGCGATGTATGTATTATGTAGATTATAAATGATCTGTTGCAGATTATCATCTAATATTTAATTGAAGAGTATGAGAGCTAACATGAAAAAGTCCAAAATTTAACCAAAAAGAGAGCTACTTATATTCTTTTCTATAAGGATGTAAATATATTTTACACTGATTGTTTTATGAGGTTTTGTAAAGATTTCTGCCAACTACCATTATTTATATTAGTCTTTCATGAAGTAAGCACAAATGAAATATGGATAACAATTAGAAAATGTATTTGATGATTGGTTTGTGAATTTACACACACTTCTGCCTAGTTCAGCAGAATATTTGAGGTGGCTTATAAGCGTACATTTAAAAAAAAGATTAAAACGGAATAATGGAAGATGTTGGTAGCCTAGGAAGTCTAAGTCTGAGGGAAAATCAGAATGTATAGGTATGGACTGTAGGGTCAATCCTAGTTATTCAATTTTGTCTATAAATTTGAGTTAAAAAGAAAACTTTTTTTAGTATGATTTTTATTGTCTATAGGGAAAAAAATAACATCTAGCTTGTCAGAGGAAGGAATGCTTTCCTTTTCTTCAGTCTGGAAACAGATTTCCTGTGTGGTTTTTCATGTAGGGTTTACTGAGTGGATACTGCTCTTAACAGCCTCCCTATGATACATTTATAGTGAGTTTTTAAAAGGTGCTTATTGTAATAACACTTAATATAATAATAATAGCTGGTGTGAATGAGCCCTTATTTTATATCAGACACTGTGCTTTCCTGGCATGACTCCATTTATTTCCACATCCACCTTATGAGGTAGGTAGGTACTATTGTTATTCTCGTTTTAGAGATGAAGAATCTGACAAAGATTAACTTGCCCGAGATCCACATCATGAGTGGTGGACTGAGGCAACCTGATTTCATTCATTCATTTATTTATTTAATTAATTAAGAGACAGGATCTTGCTTTGTCCTCAGCCTCCAGAGTAGCTGGGACTACAGGCACACACCGCTATGCCTGGTTAGCTTTTATTTTATTTTTCATAGAGAAATGGTCTTCTGGCCTGAAGTGAGAGCACCCTGCTTTCAGATCCTGTGCCCTTAACCACTTCTCTAGTGCAGGGTACAGTTTAGGGATTAGTATTTCTGTCCCAGAGACACTAATGAGAATCTTTGTATTCATCAGGAAGGTTTCAGCTATTTGGGCATTTAAATGGTAATATTATTCCTATTTTTTTTTTAAAACTGTGGCATGCATAGACCTTTTATGTTTTGAAGTTCAATTAAACATATGTCTGTAGTAACTTTGATAAGCTCGTTTCATCCTGAAGCAATATTCCTAGGTTCTTCTGTTACTATTATTTGTCGAAAGCATTCAGCTATTGCACTATTATTGCTTGATTACAAACTGATAGGAAAATATCCCTCTTCAGTAGTTTGAACAGTTGTCTTATAGAAAAAGTTAAGCTTGCTGTTTCTACCTACCAAGAGCAGAACTAGAACTAGACCTGACAGCAGATTTATGTTCAAAATAAAGAATAACTTACTAATGCACCAAACTGACCAAGAATAAAGTGTGTTCCCTTATGAGATACCATTCCTTGAAATTTTGAATAGCTGAATTTTGCTGAACTTTATATGCTGGGTTAGATACGACATTAGTTGAGCTGCGAGATCTTTTCCATCTCTGCTTTTTATCATTCTGTTTCTAACTGAATATCTACCTCTGAGACTTACTCTGTTTTCTCATCAGTAAGACTGAGCTAGTGTGCTTTTTTTCCCCCTTAATACATCATTGATGGTTCTAAGGATCAAGTAAATATTATATATTAAAGCCTTTTGAAAACTGCTAATACTGTAATTGCAAAAATTCATTAATTATTTCAACAAAAGAAAGCATTTTAATTTTTTTTCTTTTTTGAAAATCTTATTTAACAACCACATGCCAGCTAAGTGGCTGTTATATGGCATATATAATATTTTACATAAATTGTTTTGCAATTTATTTGTAATGCTCTTAGTTTTTTCTCTCTTGCTAATCACCATTCTATTATTTTATTCCTCAACTGTTTGAGATAAGTAAAACTATCAAAGTTTTAAATTTGGATAATGCCAACTTGGTAAAATATTATAGCATTTTAAATTAAGAGGAAATTCTATTTACCTGAGTATTTTCTGTTCTCCTTCAGCAGAAATAATCGAGATTGCAGAGGTTTGCTTCCATCATTTATGCCCTTCTTTAGAAACAGGAAAAAATAAAAATTATTGATCCTGTAAGATAAATAGTCATTTCTGAGTAGGACATATTGTATTTAAATTGATCACTTGGAACCCTTATTTTTTTTCTTTGACTTATTCTTTTGCTTAATTCATGCTTGTCACTGTCTTTGAGAATTAACTCAAATCCAATGTCCTACTCAAATTAACTCAACTCCAATGCGTTAGAAAAATCCAAGTCTTTTCTATGATTTCCTCTACTCCATTCTAAACACCCTTCAGCCTGTATATGAGATTTTGGCTCTATTGTTTAACCTTTGTGCAGAGTCAGATTTACACAACTGTAGAGCCAGAAAGGCCTCTGCAATCATCCAGCCCAGCGTTCTGATTTCCCAAGGAAGAGGATGAAGAGGATGAGGCTGGTTCCGGTCACACAGCTGGTCAGCTTTTGAGCCAGAACTATGACCCAGAGCAGTTTTCATTACCTTCTGTTTTGTGGTTGCTTGATTGATTCATGTGTGTGTGTTTGGTCTCTCCAGAGAGAAGGATTCGTTTTCAGGGACCCAGCCTTTTTTCCTCATCCAAAGATTCTTCCTCACTTCTGTATCCAGAGGAGGCACACTGGAATGCTTGGGAGCTAGCCTTTTGGAAGCAATTGCCACTGGTGTGCAACTATCCTTTGGTCTAGTACTATTTTTAAAGTGTCTTCAATTTTTATTTTAATATCTAAGACATGTTTATTCATCCCATCTATTAGTAGAATGGATTAGCATTATATATAATTCAGGTTTTGTATTCTCATAATTGTCCTGACCTGGAGACAGAACTAAATACTTCTATGTTAATTAGATGATTAGATAAAATTTTATTTTATGATTCTTTGGAATACTGTGACAAGGCAATGAGTGGCAAGATCTGTATCTTAATATTTTATATGCTCTTCTAAGTTTTTTTCTAAGTAATTCTGCAATACAGGACAAAAGCTCACTTAGAACAGTGCCCCTCAAACCTGGCCATGTGTCATGATGACATCACCATCCCACCCCACACACCTGAATTGAGACCTCTGAGGTTTATATTTAAAGAGCTCTACAGTGGTTCTGACTCAGAGCCAAAATAGAGAACCATTGGCCTTGAAGGACAGCATTGTCAAGATGATGAAGGGCCCCTTTTAAGGTAAAATTGCTGTGTTGGGGAGGAGTGCCTGTTGGATGTGTAAATGGAAATCTTGTTGAAAGGTATAGTCTGATTTCATACATCAGTGAAATTCACCTGATTGCCTGTTTTACAGGCCTATGTAGTAGTTGAATTGCAACTGCTAACCTCCATATACCAGAATGGAATTGATTAAACCAAGACTGTCCTCTGCTTCCCCATTCAGAAGTGACACAGCAAACCTACATCAGTAACAGAAACCTATTATTAGAAACTGCCATTTTGTCAGTGTAATGAATAGTGGCTGACCCAACCAGTTGAAAGTTATAGTAAGGTTGGTTCTGTGTTTGGATAGCATGGTGCCTGTCTTAGAATTGTTTGTCAGTTAAATCTTGCTTTCTCTTCAGTGCATTTCTTCAGTGTTGTGTTATATGTAACTGCTCACCATTTATGAGGCTGTCACATGGATATTCCACTAAAATGAGTAAATATTAAGGACATATTAATAAAATAATATGCATATTGTAGAAAGTCATAGAACAGTCATGTGGTCACAGAAGTTTTATTTTACCAGTGGAGAATTGGCAAAAGTCGGTTTAAATTTTTTGCTTTGACCCATTTCTGAGCCTTGCTTTGGGCTGCGTGCTGTGGATCATAGCAAAAGCCTGAGACCAACTTTTGAGCCAAGACATTTAGTTTTCAAACAAGGCAAATCTGGATACACTGATGATTGTGATTTTATTGTAATAGTATATTATATATCATTTCTTGAATATAATGAAACAGAGAATAATAGTTTTTTTTTTTGACCTGAGAAAGACACTGGGAATGAACTTTATTCTAGAATTTCACAGATAAGGAAACTTTCATTAAAAAGTATGATAAACTGTCCATTAATAAAAATGTAGAGCAGGAAGAACTTTATTTTCCTCCTAGAGTGGGTCACATGATTGTATGTCTACGTGTATATGGACCACATGGCATTTTAATGTATTCAGTGGAGAATTGAAAGGGGCTGTGTTTAGCACTCGAATATTGGACATGATTCAAATATGAGTCAAGTGTGTCTGGAGACTTTATTCAAACCTATTTTCTTTTAGTCAGCAATACTTCATAATGCCTTGGTTTCATGAATTAATTTTAATGGAATTAAACTTGAACAGTTCAAAATTATATAATTAATTTCATTCAGCTTCAATTAAAGTTGCTAATTGAATCAAGCCTACTAGCATGACACCTGGCGGCAGTTAGCTACATAACAGTAGCAGCAAGTATGTAGGACTCTGCTGATGACCCGGTTCATGTGTACTAGTGGGTTTGTATAAAAATCTCTTTTATTGATAATCTCAGAAAGGCCTTGAGTTGACTGTAGCAGTGGAAAGATTTCTGGAGTTGTTTAAAAAAGTAAAGGTTTTAATTGAAACTAACACATCTCATGAAGATTACATTTCCTCTAGGATAATGCTGAGTAAATGTTACATAAATCTAGAACATATTGGTTTAGCGTGCTTTTAATTTATATTTTACTGCTATTTGAATATGGTTTTGCTTTCTAAAAATACTTAGAATTTATGCCCTGTTGTTTTTTTTCAGAGATCTTAGCCTCTAGACTTAGTCCTAAGTGGGTGTCCATCTATTTTCATGTGTTGAAATGTGTTTCATGGCAGAACTTTTCAATTGTTGTGAAATCCCCATGGGACATGAGAAATTTTTGCATGTGCAGAAATTTTTTCCTTCCACTGGAAATGTTAACACAGTTGACTAACAACTTCTGTTTGAATCTCTTTCCTTTCTTTGCTTCCATGGCTTGACATCATCCAGATTCTCTTACTTCCCTAACTCCTTCCTAATTGTACAGACTCTTCTTGGTACTCTTAATATAGTCACTGTTTTGGTGAGCTCATTAATTTGCATGACTTCAGCAATTAAGGTTTAGAAAGATGGCAGTTTCTGGCTATAACTTTTTTTTTCTGACTTACAAATTCAAATGTCTGGTACTGAACTCATCCTTGTAGGCCTGGGTTGCATATTATAATTCATTGTATTCTCATCACCTAGCACGATGCCTAAACATCTACTATGTACAAATATATATTTTTAAAAAAATAAATTATTGCCCTGATATTTAGATTTTCCCTATCAAATTCAGACCGAGATTGGTCATCTCTAGTCCGCATCTTCCTTGATTATCTGTACAAGCCTCTAGTTAGTTTCTCACATTTACATCCATTTCTATTTGTTTTCCAGTTAATTAAACTCTCACCTACTTCTATGTGGACTTTGCTAGGTCTTTCTTTTACTCTATTCTGCCTCTTAGATGTATCCATACTCTGGCAATTGTAAGGATGTAAGTGCTGTGGAATCATCTGATTGCAGCCTCTTCTCCCCCATTTGAAATAGAATCTTTAGAGGTGGGATCCAAGAATCTGTTTCTTTTAAAGCTTCCAAGTGAATTAAGTGCAGCCAGGATTGAGAACCACTGATGTGCACAGGTTTATTAATCTTCCTAATGCATGGCTCTGATTAGGCATTTCATAAAGCTTCAATGGCTACTTTGACTTATTTTTCTTGCTTTTGAATTAGGTCCAGATTTCTCACCTTTGCATTCAAATACCCACACTATGTCTGTAATCAAACTTTTATAGTCTTAGCTCCCAATGTCCCCCTTCAAGTACTTCACAGTCCAAAGAGTTGGAACCTTTGCCCAAGTGTCTGCTTTTGGAGTTTGCTCATGCTGTTCTTCAACCTTTCTCCCATCTGTACTTTTTGAAATCCTACTGATCTTTTAAAGACCATCTAACATGCATCGTTTTCTATAGTACCTTTCTTGATCTCTGAATCCTGATTGAGTATTTTTTCTTCCTTTGAACCTCTTTAGTTCTCTGGACCTCTCATAGCATGCATTTTACCTCGTATTATAGTTTGCTTTTTGTTTAACTTATGTTCCCCAAAAGATTTTACATTTTCTTACATATTGTCTTTTCCCCTGAGAACCTGTAAACCCACATATGAATCTCTCATCCTAAACACCCTTTTCTGAGGATGCACGACATAGTCCTTGACTTTTTCCTAAGTTTCTATAGAGTGAACTCTGTCCTTGCTTTCTATACCTCCTCCTACTCAGTCACTCCTCATTCAACTCCAGTCTAACTTTCATCCTAACCATTCATCAGAATTTCTTCTCTGATGCTTTTGAGTCTGCCCCCACTCTGCATGCATGGACTCATTCACTTTCATCCTTGATGTAACCTTTCCACAGTTCTCTATCATGGCAGATCACTTGCTGTGTTAGAATTGTTTGTTTACTATAATAGATTATTTTTATTATGAACACCTCTATTTCTTTAATGCTAGCAGATTGTGGATGCTCAATAAATTTCTGTTATTGAGCCAGTAACATATGCAATAGTCAGTCAATGTATACTTCTCCCATTTCCTTAAATTATGGAAGCCTTAGAAATATTTGGAAAAATATATAAGCTAAAAAAAGAGAGAAAAATATGTAACATTCAATGATAATAAACATATATATCTTTTTTTATTCAGGAAAATGTGATAAAGACAATACTGAGAAAGATATAACTCAGGCTACCGATAGCCACTTCACACATGGAGAGACGCAAGACCAGTCCATTTGGGGAAATCCTCTGGATGGTGAACTCATCAGAAGTAAGTATTTTTAGGAAACACTTGAGTGATTTGGGGATATGACTATGATAATATGCTCCCAGTTAATTGTCCCATATCATCTGCTGCAAATCTGTAAATCAACAGCTTATCAATGGTGTTTTTGTTAGTTTTTTAAATTATAGAGCTAAAACTAGGATATAAATAATGCTGTCAGCTTTTGTCCTTTCATTAGAAAGGAGGAATTGACCCATAAATTTTGGACTCTTCTCTGGGAGATTTAGTCAAAAATCACTTCCTTTTTGAGCAGTGACTAAGTGGAAGTCTAACAACTCTTAAATATATGTGGACTATGAAACTGAAAAGAGAAAGATGGAACCAAAAGATAAATGCTCTTGTGGTCTCTGTTCTCCTAGCCAAACGGTAACACATTTTTATAATTAATATTTTATTTACTAATACTATTTACTATTTAAAAAAAACCTTTTTCAATCCTCTCCTAGAAATTGCTGTGTAGAATATATACAAAAGCTTTGGGGGGGTGGGGTGGGTGGGTATTTTACTCTGGGAATGTACTGAAACACCTGTTTTTGGGGTGCTGTTCATAATGCTGTTCCATGTCACGGTCTGTTCTTGACCTTCTGGAGCTTATGTTCTGGTTGCTAAATTCCCCCCAGGTGGATTCAAGATGAATTTGCCACCTAATGAATTATTCTGTGTAGCAAACGTGTAGGAGTAAAGATCACTGCTGTGTCACACCTGGAAGAGCACAGGAGTACATTTTTTGAAATTCTCATTCATGGTAACTAAATTACTATGTCTCATTCTCAGTTTTTTGGAGTAGACAAAGGAGAAGAATTTATTGCTGGGAATCAAGTGTTTTAATTTTTAAAATTTAATTCTTTAGTTCCGACAACTTCATAATATAGAACCTTTCTTGGGTTACATATTACACTTATTTTGAAACTTGGAGTATTTCTTTCTTCTATACAGTGTCCTGTACCTGTTCCTATGTGGAAAGCTAACAGAATAAAGTAGAAAAAGGAAAGAAGGATGAGAGCCACTTAGCAGGGAACAAACAATAACAATAAAAATTCTATTGAAGGAAATTTTCAGTATTCAAACAAAAGCTCTAAAAATGAGTGTCTTTTAGTTTTAATTTTAGAACAATTTTGGTTTTTATACACTTTTGTCTTGGAGAAGGGAGTAGGAAGGAAGGAAATGAGACTCAGAAATTAGTAAGGAGCAAAATTTATCTAGCTTTCCCAAAAGAATCAAATAAACATTTTTTCAGGTAACTATTTATCCCCCAAATGTATATTGTTTGCCTTTTATCTAAATATTGACTCTGCTGTTGTGAAACTTACGGTTTTATGAGATACTGGCATATTTTATCTGTGATTTCCTAGCAAGTAGAGTTAGTAAGTGTTAGAAGAGGTAGGTCTTAGCGATAATTTTACCTCCACCTGTTGGGAAGCAAGATTGTTTTCTCCCTATTTTGTAGTAACAGAATTTTAAGTGTGTGTGTTTCATTTAATTGATTTAGTTCCCTAATCTTCTTTTCCAAGGCCCACACTAGGAAAATGTGAATAAGATCTCTTAGGGCAAAAACAAACAAACAAACAAAAAAAAAACACTGTTGAATAAGGATATGAAGAATCATGTTAATGTATTAATATTAAATGTGTTTGTGTTATACGTTAAAGTTAATTGTAGTCACAGATTTCATACCATTTAAAAGGATAGGTTTAAAATGAATTTCTTTATTGCCTACTGGTTAAGTGGACATTGATCAAAAATATTATAAATTGCATGACAGAATTTCTTTATTGAGATGATACACTCTCTGCCATGAAATACTGGAACATTCGGGAACAACTGTCTAGTTTCCTAATACACATTGGAGGAATGCAGAGATAGAGAGATTTATAGCGCCCTCTGAGAGGTCTGGTGGAAAACTGACAGATGAATAGATATACAAAGGATAATGGCCAAAGACAATAGTGCCACTCCTGCCCGGAACAAGCCGACAAGTGTTTCCAAATATTTTTGGGTGACATCTGACTGAATTGTGATTATAAATTTCAAAAACTCTGTTCTTGTTATTTTCACAGTCACACTTTTTTAGACAAAGGCTACTTTGTTGGATCAACAGAAAAAACTTGATATCTGGATTTGCAAAAATGGAACATTTTATATCATCTTTAAAACTGACTCAATTCTGGATAGCATTTGAAAGTTTTGTCTTGTAGATTCTGCTATTCCAACTCCCTGATAAAACTCTGCATAGCTGCCTGACTTTCCTTCTTTGGCTTTCCCCATAGGGTCTTTGGCCATCTCTGCATAATTTAATGTCTGTGTCTCTTAACTCCCAGGTTAGGGAGATGTGTGTTTTCCTTTTGCTCCAGCATCTAGCACATTTCTGGGGCCCAGTAAATCTTTGGTAATAACAAGGGGCCCTGGAAAGGGAGACTCCAGCTCAGAGCTCCATGGGGGAGGAGAGACACATCTGTGGTGAGTCAGGACTGGGCTGGCTCCCATTCCAGGAGTCCTGTGTGGCTGGCTCCCTGAGCACTGTGGAAGAGGCGGACAGCTGGCTCCCACGGAATTGATGTTAGTGTTCCCACTCTAGTGCGAGGTTGGCTGGATGGAGGGATCATCAGAAAAATGAGACCGGCTGGGGTGTGGGAACGTTTTCAAATGCACAGCCCACTCTTTTTCCAAGCTTCCATGGCACAGCTCAGCAGCTTAAGCAAGAAGTGAAGGAGAGGGACTCTCTTGAATATGACTGCTTTCTCTTTCTGCGTTCCTGAGAGTGGTTAGCGAATGCTGGCAGCTCACGTCTTCGTTGTCCCAGACGGGCTGCTGCCTTCTTTGTCGGACATTTAGGGCTTAATTTATAGGGGACTGTTAGCTGTCAGTGTAATGAGGCTGTTTTTACTTTTCTTTGCTGAGAATAACTGAGCTCTGGAAAGTCAAGGGAGTGGCTGCTTTGGAAATTGTATTCTAATTAAAGGGTGTATTCTCAGGCCTCATAAACGAGATCCAAGCTGAGAATAATTTCCAAATTATTCTGTGAACTTTAACCCTAACCTCAGTGGACCACCCGCTTGTGGCTCACACTTGGTTCATGCTCCACACAGAAGTTCTAGAAAACATTGCAGGTGGCAGATCTGGGGTACTGCAGCCTTTCAGGGTGTGGGTTTCAAATTGGTCACCCTTGAGTTGCTAACTTATTAGAGAGAATCCTTTCTGGACGTAATAAGTAAAGAGAAGAAATCCATATGGAATCGAACATTTCGAATAAAATAGGCCACAGGCAATCTGGTCAGGCAATGTGCATTGTGATTCTGTTTCTTATGAAATTTAAATTTAGAAAGATAATTCCAACCACTTAACTTTGTTTAAAAAATATTCTAAATCAAATTAGTAAAGAATTAAAAGCACAATGGAGGTTTTGTGAGGAAATTTTATAATTGGAAAGTTTCTTTTTTTATTTTATGATTTTTTTTATCCTTTTTACAGTTCAAAATGCTTTCATATTCTGAGAAAATATTTTGGTGTATAATTATTTTCTAGAATGGGGCTTAAATTTTGAAGTTTATAAGAGCATCTTTTTTATAGGAGCACCAGCTAAAACTTTGCCTTTTCCTCTCAGATCAGCATATATGGCGCAATATATAATTTGGATCTATGCCTTGTTTTGATAATCACTATTCCTCTGACTTAGTAAAATAAATGTTGCAGTAAAGTGACACCCTCAATTAATATTAATTTTTCTGTTTAACCCATAATATGCATAAACTGGTAACAGGCAATAGGCAACATTTCATGTTTTAATTAGACTAGAAAAGGAACAGAAGTAACATTTTGATCTCAGTCTTTGGGGGGATTTCTAAGGTAGGAAAGAGAGAGAGAGAGTGTGTGTGTGTGTGTGTGTGTGTTCCTGTGCTTACACTCAGGCATGTGTAATATTTTTCTTTAATTTAGGTCAAATTCTACTATTCTAATTATTTCCTATAGAGAGCCTACATTTTTCTTTGTTCCTCTTTACAAAGTGCCTCAGGTCTCTATCTCAGGTTTTTCTAGTTCTTTCTGAAAATTCTTATTACTTAACTTTATCCTTGGACATTGCTTTTACATAAACGTCTCCTAATTCTAAATGTCATTACTTAACTCCAGAAATTTTCCTTAGCTTCTCTTCTGAAATAAATTTCCCATTAAATTAAACTATTTTGTTCAGCTAATTCTCTCCTTTGTGATTTTATAGAATTCCCATGGTCTGAAGCAAAGTTAGAATGCTCTACTTAAATGGTAATCCCCATTCTATTTAACCCATTTATTCATTCTGAAGAGTTTTTAGCTCTCATAATAGTAAGCACTTAATTGGCAGTGGAATGCCATCCCTTCTCTAACTCACACTTGCTCACCCTTAGGAGCGCCGGCATCATGCCTTTTCTCATCCTGCTACTTGAAACCTTCCTCTTGGCATCATCTGCATTTCCTCTCAACGTCAACAGGCTCTGTTCTTAGGAACTCTATTATTTCTTTTCCTAGCCTTTGCCAACTTACTGCTGATCACCCCTTAATGAATACCATTTTATCACTTTAGGGAATGCCTACTTTATAATAAATCACTGAAAGAAAAGCAGATACTCACGTATACTATTTATATACATAAAACATTTTTTACTTTGATGATAAGGAAAGAGCATCCAGAGGTTTGTATTTAAGTTTCTTTCATTGCTTAACTCTCTTGTTTGAATACACATTTCAGTAAGTACTAATTTGGTTTTATTTAGAATTCACTTTACATAAAAAAGGCCATAAACAAGCCCCAGATAACTACGACCTAGTTAAAATTGGTAGATACAGCTTTCTTTCATGTTATGTTTCTTAGATAATCTAGTATTTTTTCCCTAGTATTTCATGCTCATTCATTTTTTAGGGCCCATATTGGGAGCAGGTCATTCTGACTTTTGCCTTGCTTCGTGTTTTTTCCTCCTCCATTTAGCTCTTAGAAAAATTCTCTATATTTCAATGTGCTGACCAAATAGTTATGTGGCTTCAGTTCACATGCTTTGATTATTGTTTTAGAAAGAAATCTTTTGCCATCATTTATTCCAAAATAAAACTAATGGTTTGGTTTCAAGGTTGGGTGGATAATCTTAAGTCATTTTTGATGGGCTACTGTATTTATCTTATTGCTTAATGGCAGCCATTGGGCTGTGTTCTAGAATGGAGATCAAGTTCTAGACACAGTTATTGCTCAGTGTGCATTATTTCATCCTCATCTCGGTTTTGCTGAGAACCTGGGGAGAACCACTGGCCAGCTTTTGTTTTGAGTGTCATAAGTTCAGGGGCTGAGAGGTTAGTGGAAACTGATTGCCAGGGTTCAGACCCTGGCTGCATCATTACTACTGGTGCTGGGCCAGTTATCTAACCTCTGTGTGAGCCCTAATTTCTCATCTTTAAAAAGGAGGGGTTAACGCTATGTACCCCATTGTGTCGTTTTTGGAATATACAAGAAAATGCATATGGTATGTTTCATTAGCACAGAACTAACTCCCTGCCCCCTTTAGGAGTCTTAGCACAGCTGAGAGTCAGTACTGTAACTTTTCCCATGATTCTTTCAACTAGCCCTTGAGGAGTTGGTGGTAAATCCATGTTCTACAGTTTTCCACCCAAAGCTGGATTCCTCCCAGATCCCTGGTTCTGCAGCAGGATACACAGAAGTCAAGGGAAAACTCTTTTAAAACACTCAGAGGCTGGTATTAGAGAGTGAAAATTATATTAAGTGAACCATAGAAGAGAGTGGGTGGAGAAATTTGTTCTGCTTTTGGAACATTATTTAATTAAATAAATTTGCCATGGTTTTTGAGAACTTGTGAGAACTCAGATTGGAAAATTTAAATGAAAAAAAAAAAGATTCCCACCATCTCAAATTATCATGAATAATTGATTCATGCCAGGATGATCATAATAAGACCATACATTTCATCTTTGGATGCTGCCCATCATTCCTTGTCTTTATGAAAAAGATACTAATGTATCATTTATGTAGAGGCCTGTCTTCGCAGGTTACCTTCCCCATACTCCTGCATTACAAAGGTGCTGTGGTAATCACAAAGGTGAGTGATAATGCAGGCAGCGGCATCAATACCACGCCCAATGCATGATGTGATTATGAGTAATCATCATTTTCTTACTATTCCTTGTGGGTTAGGTTCCTATTATTGCACTTCTCCCATATCTAGTAGATTTTTAAGTCTTATAAAATAGTTCTGCATATAGATATTTACTATTGGAAATGTAAAGTCAAATCCATATTCTTACATATTTAAGTTTTCAGTATTTCATCCAATTTAAGGCCATTGATTTTTAGTCTGGATTTATTATTTTTTAAAGAAAAAGAATAAAAGCCATTCAGTATTTTTTATTTAAAGGTTTAAAACATCCCTTTTGATTTTTAAATAAAAGGATTCCTTTTAAATTTATTAAATTTCAAAGATTTTACCCCAGTGAAATTATATGTGTGTGTATATATATATACATATAAAAAATAGAAATTTTTATAGAGGATTTGAATAATACAAATTTTTGCCATAAAGTCCACATTTCTTTGGACTAATTCAAGGCAGCGTGAACAGTTTCAGACACCAAGATCTTCTAATTGTTTGAGCATTCATTTCAGGCTAGATGCCAATCTGGTACCTGGACAGTTGATATGAAGGAGATGCTGATAGTACATTAATTCCAAGGTCACACTGAAAATCAAATGGCAAAACCTTAAGATAGTCAGTCATTGTGCGAAATGGCATTGAGTGTGATATGGCTGTGACTCCTCTATACTTTCCAGATTAACCTATGTGATCGCTAACTATAGTCATCCCGCGACATCTGTGGGGAATCAGTCCCTGGACCCCCCTTGAATACCAAAACCCACAGATACTCAAGTCTCTTACATAAAAGGGCATAGTATTTGCATATATCCCAAGCACACCTTCCCATATATTTTAAATTATCTCTAGATTACTTTTAATACCTAATACTATGTAAATGCTGTATAAAAAGCTTTTATACTATATTGTTTAGAAAATAGTGACAAGGGAAAAAAAAGTCTGTACATGCTCAGTACAGGTGCAAACATCCATTCTCCCTGCTCCCTGAATATTTTTGATCCATGGTTGGTTGAATCTGAGGATGCAAAACCCACTGGTATGGAGGGCTGACTTGTAGTATCTTATTATATTTGACCCTCTAAGTCAAGTCTTTCCAGTGTTTGACTGATGTAGAGCTTCTTTTAATTTCTTTGAAATCTAATCAGTTTTTTACTTCTTTAAGTCTTATGACCTTATCTATTTCACACTTGCTTCTTTACACATATGGACACACCTTGGACCTTATTATCACTGAGATTTGCTCCATTCTAAAAGTTTGAAATAGTAAGTTTGCTTTTTCATTTCTGTCTGCTCTTTACCTTTATAATAATTATGCCTAATCTGCTAACTATGTTTATTTCCTCCGTAGTATCTCATCTCCTTCTTGGCCTCACCTGACTTTTTTATTGGCCTGCTGGAACCTGCAAATGATCTTTCATTATCTCCCTAAATTCCATGACCTTATGCCATGTCTTCAATGCTTACACTGAAACTGTGGTAACAGACCACACCATCAGTCTTCTCACTCAGGTTCCAGCAGGGCTGTGGATCATAGAGGAAAATGTTATGTAGAGCAATGGTCCCCAGCCTTTTTGGCACCAGGCACCGATTTCATGGAAGACAATTTTTCCACAGGGTTGGGGTAGGGAGATGGTTTCAGGATGATTCAAGCGCATGCATTGCATTTATTGTGCAGTCAACCCTCTCTGCTAGTGATAATCTGTATTTGTAGCCAATCCCTAGTGCTGGCATCACTGCCTCAGCTCCACCTCAGATCATTGGGCATTAGATTCCTATAAAGAGCATGCAACCTAGATCCCTCGCATGCACAGTTTACTGTAGGGTTCATGCTCCTGTGAGAATCTAACGCCGTGGCAGATGCGAGTGATGGGGAGTGGCTGTAAATACAGATGAAGCCTCTCTGGCTTGCCCACCACTCACCTCCTGCTGTCGGCCCAGTTCCTAACAGGCCATGGACCAGTACCTGTCCACAGCCCCAGGGATTGGGGACCGCAGATGGAGAGGCAGGATTCGTTGTAGTATAAATGTATGTTCTCTAATCTCAATTGATATGTCTCTACTTCTCAATTTTTAGTTGATTCCCATTTGTGGTCCATTCTAGCCTTTTGATTTTATGACACTGTTCTATAAGGATTCAGATTATATTCTAGTTCCTTCATCACTGGGTCAATTTAGTTTATGTTTGGGCACCAGCTCCTGATACGCAATCCCAATTCTAGTCTACATGGCTGATATTTCAGCTTATCTTGGTCTATGTCCTGGAATCATTAGTAAGTATTTACTACTACTGCAATGGTCTTTTGGTACTGCATAGGTCACTTTTCTCAGTTTGTCTAGTGGCTTCTTCTCGGTCCTCATTCTGTATGTGGCATTTAGCAGGATGTGTTTCCTACTTGAAATTTCCTCCCTTTCCTGCCACTCTCCCCCACTTTCTGCCTCGATAGTTACACTGGCTTCCTTTCCATCTCTCAGCTGCCTTTGGATTCCTTTCTGCCTCTGGGCTTTGGCATACCAGGTCTTCAGGCCTAATTGTCACTTGCAAGAGGCCTTCCCAGACCTTGCCATCTAAAATGGGTTTTCCTGTTTTTCACAGCACCCTTTCCTTTTTAGCTTTTGCCACAATTTGTAATTTATTTGTGCAATTACGTGTCTAATGTCTGCTGCTCTAAGTTGCATCCCCAGCAATTAGCATAATTCCAGGACCATGATAAACTTTCAGTAAACGATTTTGGATGATTGCTTCTAGGAATAAAATAAATTTTGCTTTTTTTTCCACACTGCTTCCTTTCATGAACTTTTGCCACAGCCAAAATATGTTACTTGAGCTTCTCTCTGTCTGTCTCGTATTTCCCTTCTCCCAGGCTTCACTCACGTCTCCCACATCTCCAGCCCAACAAGCAAAGCCTTTGTGATTTCTCTCCCTTCTGGACTCACAGTGTTTATCTTTATCTCTCCTAAAAGACTCTTCAAATTGTAGTACCTGTGTTTATGACCCTCTTCTCCACACTGGACTGAAGGCTCCTTAAGCGCAGGGTTGGTGTCTCATTTAGCTATGTAGCCCTCTCATCCGTTAGCCCAGGGCCATGCAATGAGCTTTTTCCTAATGCTTCTGTCTTAATTGTTGAATAAAGGAAAGTCTTTACCTTTTGACTACACTTAGCTTCTCTGTAGGAGACTGACAGCTTTCAATTAGTTAAGCTGTGGTAATTTGTTTAAAATGTGGATTGACTATCTTTGCTTCTCTTAAGGAGCTAATTTTCTCAGTCCACAGTTCATGCATATTAAAGCATGTTTTTTATTAGTAATATTAACAGTGTTATTACTACAGCTTTTTACAGTTAATGAAATTTTTCGTATTGATAATCTAACCTGGCCTATCAGCAGCTGTATCAGGCAGGTGGAAATAAGTATTATTATCTATAGATAAGACTGAGCTCAGAAAAGTCAAGCAGCTTACCTAGGGCTACACAGCTAATATCCTGATTTCCAGCATACATTTCTTAAGCCTAGAGTAATTCTCAGTAGGGGATGGGGTAGAGGAAAGGGTAGGAACTTTGTGATGTTTATGGCCTGCTAGAGATTGTATTAAAATCACAGGTGAGGGGGCAGGTTTTCAAAATTATAACCCTATTCCAAGCCTCAAATTCTAGTCCACTTCCTTAGCTGAAAATTACTGCTGTTTTACCGCTATTACTGATAAAACTGTATCGTGTCTTTATGTTACAGAAAAAAGTTGGAAAAATTGCAATATACTATACCCCTTAAAAATTTCATCCTTTGTTGTGCTAAATTCAAGACAATTTCTGGGTTTAATTATTTATATTAATAATATGTATGTACATATAATAGATATATAGAGAATCTTGGAATATGCCCTTTTTTGCAGTATGAAGATACATGAAAGAGGTTATTAAGTATGAAATGTCCAATTTCCTTAAGTACTAAGTTTGACAGTTGATATCTCTGACATTTCATTTGGACACTTCTTCTTTTATTTTTACGGTGAAGGTACATCGTCATTCTTTCAAACACATGGTTTGGCTTGTGATTATCTTTCAATTTTTTTAGAGCAATTTTTGTGAAACCATGGATAAGTCAAAAATTTGAGTTATTATAGAATATGAGTTCCATCTTGGAACCAATGCAGCACAGAGAGCTGGAAATATCAACAAAGTGTTTGGGAAGGATGTGGCTAATGAACACACAGTATGTTGATGGTTTGAGAAGTTCCATTCCGGTGATTTTAATCTTGAAAATGAGCCATGTGGGTGACCTGAGACCAAAATGGATAATGATGAGCTGAAAGCTGTGGTGGAAGTGAATCCATCTCAACCTACGCGTGAATTAGCAGCAAGGTTTGATGTTACTATTCCAACGATATTGGGCCATTTGAAACAAAATGGCAAGCAAGGTAAAGAAGCTGGATAGATGGGTTCTGCACGAATTAAACAAGCATCAGAAGAGAAGTCATCTCTAGGCTTGCCTTTCTTTGCTGTCACAACATAAAGGCGAACCATTTGTACAGCATATTGTTATGTGTGATGAAAAATGGATTCTTTTTGGCAATCTCAAGCATTTGGCACAATGGTTGGATAAAGATGAAGTGTTGAAACACAATCCAAAACTGATTATTCATCCAGAAAAGCTGATGATGTCTGTTTGGTGGTCCAGTGTTGGTATTATCCACTACAGCTTCGTGAAACCTGGTTAATCCATTACAGCAGATGTCTGCTGCAACCAACGGGATGAAATGAGGAGGATGCTTTGTAAGCAGCCAAGATTAGTCAATAGAGACAGGCCAAGTCTTTTGCAAGACAGTGCTTGACCACATGTTGGACAAACAACAGTGCTCAGACTACAGCACCTAGACCTGTAAACTCTCTGTCATCCACTGTATTCACCAGACCTTGCACCAAGTGACTACCATTTCTTCCAGGCTTTGGAACACTTCTTGCAATAAAAAATATTCAATTCTCAACAAGCTGTGGAAAACGTCTTTTGAGATTTCATTGCCACTCACTCTTCAGGCTTTTTTGCTGCTGGCATAGACAAGCTACCGTTAAGATGTCAAAACTGTGACGATAGTTTAGGTGTGTACTTGGTGTATTGTACTGCTTCTTATCTGAGATATAATAAACTACACTTTTGATTTGAAATTGGATATTTCATATTTAATGACCTAATATAGTTTCCTTCTGCAGCAAGAAGAAATCTTGGTAACCGAAGCTGAAAATACAAGGTGGGAGAGGAATATGATTCTATAGTCATATCCCTTTGTGTGACGCATTGGTTTTCAACTCTTCATGTTAGCTTAAAAAATATACTGATATTCAGAACCCACCTGAGACCAGTTAACTCAGAATCATTTAGGGGTAGGGCTTAGGCATTCGTAAGCACCCCCAGGTAGTTCTGATCTACAGCACAGAGTGAGAACCAATAAAGCTTTCGATTGAAAATATTGCCCTAGAATCATTTATTTGAACATTCAAAGGCTCTTGTTTGGAAGGTGGTTTCTTATAGTTATGATTGATGACCCATGGGAGCTGATAGGTGTCACTGCCTGTTTGCGATAGCCCTGTATTGGCTTCTTGGTTTAGCCCTTAGTGTTTTGGGAAGTTGTTTTCTTGAGAGATGTTAACATTGTTCAGAATGTGTTTCTTACCTTTAGTTTCACTAGCTGCACTTTAAGTTTTATAATACTGCAAAAGTACTATTATAATTTGCACATGTAGCCTGGTTAAATGGCACCATGAAAGGACTTCAGAATTTTTTAGTTGCACTCATAAGGAATTATTTGATTATCTTAGTTAGGATTCTTGATGTATTAAACTAAAATCAAGATTTATGTTATATATGGGTAAAATTTTTAAGGATGAAAAACTCTTTTGCCTGTTTTTCTGAAGAATGAATAAATACCAGCTTCTTTCATCTTCTTTTGCCATTGTGTTCTGAATTGGAGTAGGTTATCTCTTAGAGTTAAAACTTTCTGGAATAAGCAGCCCTCCAATCAAGTGTTTGTAGATAGATTGGAAATAATATCCCCCTAACTATTATAGCTAGAGTTTGTTCTTGAAGTAAAGCAAAGTCTCTTATAATAGAGATACAGTTTACCTAAGAGTCATATTAATAAGTAAAAAAAAAAATCAGCTTTTTGAATAATATATGAATTCATATGATATCACTGGTATCTAGGCATTTGGGACAATACATAATTAGTTTCAATTCCCTTTGAGAGAGAGATGTGGATGTTAAAATAAATTGCTGATGAAGCATACACTTTGGAGAACAGTGTATTTCAAAACTTCTGCAATATCAGCTATTTCTTTCAATGGTATGGAAATATAGCATAAGACTGAAAAGATTTATTAGGGGCAATTTTAAACCATTCTTATTGTATAAAAGTTCATAGTTTGCTCATTTAGGAGTAGTTACTAAAACAAAGATAATAGCAAATATTTATAGACCTGCTTGGAAAACATTACTTCTGTACAACTTCTGGCACCATTGTTTGTAGCCAGTAAACCAATAATAATAATTTACTTGTATAAGAATAATCCATATCACAATGTTTAAGAATTTAATAGGGCTTGGTCATTTAATTACTAAAAATTACTCTTTCATAAAATACCGAATAATGGATTTATTCTAGAAAAATCAGCACTCAGAGTAAGAAAACTTAGTATTGTGAAATAAATATATTCCTAGGGAGAGCAACTTGTAATAAGTTAATTTTATTAAGTAAAAGTGAAGCAACTGTCTCTGTGGGAAAAAAACTATTTTGCTACCAGTAATAAATATTTTAAACTAAACTGTTCTTGCATAGAAGAATTTCTAATCATTCTCACCTTAAGATAGTTCCTTCAAAGGTTTCAGTTTTGCTGTGGAAACTAACTAGGCCACTGTATACACATGTAGTATATGTAGTATAAGACCATATGGAAGCACAATTTACCATCTACTCCTAATTGAAACATACAAACAAAGTACCATACTGTCTCATCTTTTGCACAACCCTTTGTAGTCTGTACTCTGAAATTGGTGCAGGTTATCATCATTATTTTAAATATGTTCAAAACTTTTTTTCCCTGAGAAATGGAGCCCTTTACCTAGCTGAGGGTTCATTACTCCTCAGTCACCGTCTTTCTCAGGTTTGCTTATTTTGATGAACACTGGGTTCATGATCAGATCCTTGTCCTCATTAAGCCTAGAGAAAATGAAGGGTTTGTTATAACACTCACTGGGAAGAACTCTTCAATTAAATTTGTTTATCTGGTGACATCTACAGTGTAAAAGTAAAAATATTTAAATGGTACAGTCCGCAGAGTACATACTTAACGTGCAAAAGGCACAAATGTGTGGGAGTGTCCATTTTCTGCATTTATTTATTTATTCTAGTAAAAACAAACACAACACCAACCACTACTTCATGGGTCTAAAAGACAAAATTGGATAACTAAGCTTTCAGTCAAAATCTACAGCTCTGGCATGACTGAGTAGGTACGATCATAGCCTGGTCAGTAACAATGACAGATTTTAGTGTCCATTTTCGTGTATGAAACACTAAATTACAGTGAATTGAAAATGGGTGGTTTAGAGTCCTAGAATAGCATTTCTCAGGGAGCAAAGATGACGTTAAATTATTTGGGGATGGTTTTATTCTTCTCCCTCTTAATTGATGGTATGATACTGTTTTCACTTCTTTGCGTATTAATACAAATGTGAAAATATTTGTGGTCGGTCTCTTTGGAAGAGAGACTCATTAACCTGTGCATCTCCCACCCTCAGCATATCCCTCTGATACTATTTTGGCATACAGCGTGAAAACTTAGTCCCTTGGAAAAAATCGTAAAGATGTTTCATTATTCAGAGAACTTAATTTTATGAGTCTTCCTAAGGGCTGCTTCCACGTAGACAGTTTCCAGTCAGCTGGGCCTGCTGCAGTCCACTCTGGTGCCCGGGGAACGAACTGCTGACATCTCACACTGTTCGGGATTTACGTGTGAAGAGTTCGGAAGAACTAGGTGTCGGTGACCGCAGATATAAACATAGCACGGTGCTTTGTTAAAATAAGGGAACAGACTCATGTGGTAAGCCAATTAGCTTAATTCCCATATTCTAAATACACAAAATGATAATACTACTACTAAAGCATCTGGAGGAAAAGTGAAAATAAAAAAGTGGCCAAAAGCGTGACTCACACGTCAGCTGCTCCGTATATGATAGGCGTGAGGCTCCTGCTTAGACACAGAAAAGGGACAGCCAGTGCATGTCACCAGTACATAGGGAGAGTGCCTGGCAGAAGGTGAGGGGTGGAGTCTTGTGATTTGGATTCTAATCCTGACTAAAACTCAGTTGCTGTGGGACGTAGGGCAAGTCACTTGTCTTTCATCTTTAACTTCTGCATCTTTGAAATATACTTGGAGGTAATCCCTTCCCTCAGCCCCTCCTGGGGTTAGTGAAGGGTCTGAGAGGAAAACCCTAAATGGAAATATTTTGTTAAATCTCTACATGAGTATTAGTTACACATAATGATGAGAATAATCAGTACCTGGGTTAAAGGAGGAAGTGCAGGGCCAGGTGGAGTTATGTGGTGGGAAGAATAGTACCTCTTCCTAATCGCATGTTCAGGCTGGTCCAGAGATCCTAAGCAGAGAACCAGGAAACAAAAGCAGAGCTTGACACCCTGGAGCCTCTTACTGATTGTCCAGGAGTTAGGGGAAGAGTCCAGTAGGCATATTATGGCCTTTGTATATAATCCTAAAAAATAAACAAACAAACAAAAAACCCTACAAAAACATATCAACAGGGTTTCCCACAAAAATTTGAGGAAATGAGCTACTGCACTGAATAGGTCTCTCTTTATTTTAAAATTAATTTTCAGTTTGAGATAGAATGAAATATCTCAATAAGCTAGAAAAATATACAAAAGGATATTTCAACCACACAGTTCCAATAAGGGTTAATATTTTGTCCAATGTTCTTGTTTAGTTTTTTTTAAGAAATAAAACGTTTTGTTCAACATAGGAGGTTTAACGTGGATATTCCATTTATTTTAGAAATCCCACGTAAATGATAGTAAATTAATAGTAATTTTTTTTTTTTGTTGTTGTTTTTTTTTTTTTTTTGAGACAGAGTCTCATTCTATTGCCTGGGCTAGAGTGCCTTGGCGTCAGCCTAGCTCACAGCAACCCCAAACTCCTGGGCTCAAGCAATCCTACTGCCTCAGCCTCCCAAGTAGCTGGGACTACAGGCATGCACCACCATGCCCGGCTAATTTTTTCTATATATATTTTGAGCTGTCCATATAATTTCTTTCTATTTTTAGTAGACGGGGTCTTGCTCTTGCTCAGGCTGGTCTCGAACTCCTGAGCTCAAACAATCCGCCCGCCTCCGCCTCTCAGAGTGCTAGGATTACAGGCCTGAGCCACTGCGCCCGGCCATTAATAGTAATTTTTTAAAAGCCATACATTTAAGGAGAGAAAGAGAGAAAAGACAAGGCAACCACGTTGGATCAGATATTTCAAGAATTTTCTGGAAGAAGGAGAAATAATAGCTGATTTTGTGATGCGGAGAAGCCAGAATTTAAATGTTAATATGACACAACATGGTACTGCCCCAAAAGGCTCAAGATTTGGAGGTCCCTGGGCTCCTGGAAGCTGGGATGAAATTTGGGTTTGAGAAGAGTGCCCGAGATTTAGACCATCAGATTTCCTCTGCGCTACCCTTCCCGGGCACTAGGCATGGCAGAGCAAGCACAGGACTGAATGTCGTACTAAACCACAGGCTGCTCAGTGAAGTCGACTCACTGAAGGATGAGACACCCTCTTTATCCCCCATGACACATACACAGCTGTAACCTGCTTCCCTCTTAATCAATGATGGTTGTGAACCAGATATCATGAATTAGATGGAGAAAATGTTTATTTTCATATTCTCTTTTATTCACTAGTTTTTTACTTTGAAAAAAAAAATGGAAGAGAGATTTAATCTTATCTCCTGCTGGTTGCCATCATCACTAGTAGCAGTCCTGAGCTCCTGACCCCTGGCTGAGGGCAGAGGGGATAAGATACTTGTTCAGTTAATAACTGTTAGCTGTAGATAGACAGAACAGTGCTCAGTTACTGCTGTCACTCCTGCAGGTTATTCTTGTCCCCAGTGAATGTTTCCGTTGAAGGTGTCATACCTTCCACCCTCTCTTACTTCTTTATCTAGAAAGAAGAATGTTTTAATAATTGTTTTCATAGATATTATCTAGATGGCTAAATTGCAAGTTTCTAACAAAGTGGGCCTTTACACTGATTTTCCCCAGATTGTTTTCTAGATATCATGTCATATACACCGTGTTTTTCTACATGTTGACAATGAATCATGAACCTGTACTCTGGTAATATTAAAGATAGGGAACGTGCTTAGAGATCATTGTGTTCAACCTCTGTGTTTCTCAGGTGACTGAGGTGAAAGAGACAAGCAGTTTGTCCAAGAATACTCAAGTAGTTAGTGGCAGCACTAGGGCTGTAACTTTTTAAAATGATCTTTGATTATCAGCAAGAACATATAGTAACCACTTGCAATTTGTAAACCACGATGTGGGATTTGAAAGGCTATATTAATAGAAAATAATTACTAGAAATTAATAGGAATTTTTTAAGGCCCCAGGTAGATAAACTTCTTCAATTCACTGTTGAATTGCCCGTTTTGTTCTCTCCTAAGGGTTTGCCTTTATGATAAAAATTGCACTTGGTCAGCATTCTAACCACCCATGGTTCCAGTGTTAGAATTTGATTCTCCAGTGGGGTGTGCAAGGCAAGAGACATGAGAATCACTGGAGAAAAAGTCTGTTTCTTTTGAACCACAGAAGATATTAGTAAAGAATGTGTGGTGCTCAAATAAACTCTGTGGAGTTGGAAGAAGGTTGAGAGCTACTGCCAGAGAATTATGTGTTTTAATTGAGTAAAAGAATCTGATTTAGGAAATTAGAATAAAATATGAAGATAAATACAAATCAGAGCAACAGTCTCATTTCTAAAATTTGAGCCGATGCGTAAGAATAGCAGCATGATTCCCCCACAACTGTACCTTTCATTAGTAAAGAACATCAAATCATTCATGCTATTCTCTCTAGCCTAAGAACAATTTTCACTCAATTTCAATATAAATAGGTTTGTACATTTCAGGGAAATGGCTGTATGTGTTTCTTTCTTGGAGAGTAATTAAAGTATAAGATTTCTATAAATGTGTTCTAATATTCCAAGTTGTGGTTGTATTTTGCATTTATAAACAGTTGATGGCCCCTTTATGTAACTTCCTGAGAACTCTTTTGTTGTGAGAGTCTTGATTCACAGTAAATATGTAAGCCAGTTATACTACGAGTGGTCTTGTAAGTGAATAATTTATTATGGTAATGGCTTATATGGTAAAGAAGCACAATATCTGGAAGGAGACTGCCAGGAAGGGTTTACAGAGGCACATTATGTAATTTTTCAAATATGTTTGTTAATGTTTGTAATTGGAATTAGGGAATAAGTATACAGTGCAGAGGATGGGGTGTGTATTCTCCAGTCACGCTGGCTGTCTAGCAAACGTGCTGCTTCAGGGCTTCGCGTGTGTTGTTAGGCTGGTCTGAGACCCTATCACTCCTCCCCTTTGAGAGGCCTTTTCCCCTTCAGGTCTCTGTTGCAACACCTTTCCTAGCTATCCAAACTAAAATATTTTCCCTTGTTATTTTCTACCAGTAGTACTTTTCTTTTATAGCAGTTTGTCATTTAAAATGGTATATCTATTATTTGTTTATTCACATATTTAATGTCTTTTTGTTCACCTTTATTTAACTAGTCTTAGCACTGTGTCTGGCATATAGTAGATGTTCAATAAATATTTGATCAAAGAATGTACAACATAAAGGAAACATAACTTTATGTATGATAAGCACTTCCATGCCCCGTTTATTTTTAAGTGCTAAAATCTTTTTGTTCTTTCATTTTTTTATTAGCTCCATTTATTATTTATGGGTTTCTGGCTACTGTTGGAATACAGAGTAATATTCTTCTAAATATTGGTGAAATTAATAAGAGGCAATGAAGAAATTTGACATTTTCATTTTTACAATTAGTTTGAATTAGAAATAATAATAATTATACCTGCGAATTATGTGTAAGTGGGGGCTTGGCAGTTTTAGGGGTTTGTAGGATGTAGACACTTGCTACAGGAAGTAGAAGAAATCAGATTATGTCGGGGAGTGAAGAGAAAGGCAGTTGTGCTTATATTTTCCTATTTACTTATTTTCTAGGTGAGCAATATGTACTTATTAAGATTTTATTTAATCAATTGAGATGGGGAGCTACAGAAGAGCATTGTTGTTTCTTTCTGTCCTTCGTTTATGTCATTTTCCTAAGTGGCCACTGTCCTTAGTGCTGGAGCATATATTCAGAAGAATAGCACTGTATGTACATAGCATATACATGTGACATTTAATAAATGCTTGTTGACAGATGCTGGCACGTTTCTTGCTGTGGAGGAGCATACAGTTTAGTGGAAAGAGCAGACCTTCAAATAAATTTTGTTCTAGGGACAGAGAAGAAAGAGCCACAAACTTCCCAGGGGAACCATTTAACAAAGGAGGAGAGTAGATGACATTTGATCTGGGTGTCGAGGTAGAGGAGGGCATTCTAAGGAGAGGAGTGGTAGATGCAAGGCCTGGAGGCATGAAAAGATTATATGTTTGAGAATTAGGAGAAATTTAGTGTAGCTAGAGCAAGGAAAAATCAGAGAAAATGATGGGACATGAGATTGGAGTGAGTTCTGATTTTATCCTCAAGATAAGTAAACCCTGGAGCTTTCATCTAGGGCATTAATATAAACAGATTTTGTTTTGGTTTTATTTTTTAGAAATATATTTTTGGTAGTGGTCTGGAAGATGGGCTGGAAGAGAAAATCTGGAGGCAGGAAGCTTTGGTTAGGCAACCAAGATACCCTAGATAAGAGATGATGAGGACTTAAACTGACGTTGGCAAGGAAGATGGAGGGGGGAGGATGAATTGTAGAGCACAGTTGGCATTTGAGAGAGATTTGTGTGCAAGACACCCAGCTAAAGGGCTTACTCAGTAGGTGACAGGTGGTGGGAAATGAGCAGAGACAGACCAGTTTTGTAATCTGGGATAGTCTTCCAAATGTAATTTCCTCTCTCTTTAGCACTTAGCACGAAGTCTTCTGGGGAATGGACATGCTTGAAGCTCTGACTCAGGCGGGGCAAAGGCAATATATGTAACCTAAACATTTGTACCCCCATAATATGCTGAAAAAAAAAAAGTCCTCTGGATAGTATTAGGTGCTCAATAAAAGTTTATTGCATGAGAATGAGTTATCTTTTCTTTATCTTCCATTCTGTTGTATCTTTCCCTACTTTATTGTTTCATTTTTTTCCTCTCATTTTATCCTTGTTTTCTGACACTGTTTCTGTTTTGTTTTTGTTTTCCCCCTAGAAGAGTACTTTGATTAAAATGTATCACATGTAAAAAGGAATAACATGTCTCTGTACAATGTTGTTTCAGGTTATAATTTTTCTTTCTATATATACAGTACTTTGAAAGGATACTCTTTCTAAAGAGAGAGTTTAAAACTAAAATGTGTAGGTTTACTTAAAGTTACTTTAGAGTTTTATGTATTTGACAAATGTCATTAAGTCATTGAAAATAGGGTTGACCAAATTTCAGAATTTCATAAATGAAAGCAGTCATTTGAACAAATTTAGAAAATAAATACAGTTTTATTAGGATATGTTAATTTATTGTAACAAAATTAGTTTTTCCCCAAATGTCAGATAAGGGTTAGTGTTCTATGTTATCAAAGTGAATTCCCAAAGGTAAGGAATGATTTGTTAGTGCCACGGGGCTTGGCTGTGCTGAAATTATGAGCCTGTTCTTACTTCTGATTTACGGTTGGGAGAGTCCTCTTCTCACTGTGCTCATTCCAATGTCTTAGTGGGGGGAAAAAAACCCAGACTGGATGATGACATTTTAATATGATTATTTCCCCTATATTCGGAACTAAACCATCAAGATGACATTTTTGAAACACCTACCTGCACTTAAGGCTGATGAGCCTTAGATGAAGTTGTCAGAATGGAATTCTACAGTTCAAACTTATATGATTGCAGCTCTTCACCAACAATATAACAAAAAGAATGGGTTGTTTATGGCTCTAAACAGTATAATAAAATAGTAAAAGAGAATATTTACAATATAGCAATTTACTTTAGAGCAATAGTTTCAAATCGGTTTGATTATCAGAATCCCCTGGAAAACTTTTTCCAGAGACTGTTTCTGGGATCCACTCCCTGGAAGGTTTTGATGCAGTGGGGCAGCGGTCGGCCCCAGGAGTACATGTAGTTGTTGTATCTGGGAAGCAATAGTTAGGACAGTTTGCAAGACAGACTATTCTAGGAGATTCTTAAGAGACAGAATTTAGCTTCTGAGTGAAGTTAAGGGGTGAAGGTACGAGCATCCAGTCATTCAAGAAGGTATAGGCTTTTTTAAAAAATTAAATATAACTTCTTAAAGCAAATATGTAAAAAAAGCCAACTTTTTTATGTTGGTAGATATCTGAGTGTTATAAATTATTTTCAATACTATTCAGTGTTTAAAAGTTTTTATAAAGTGTGGGTGCATGTGAAATTGTTGCCCTCTGAACTTCACCTTCTTTCTTAAGAGAGCAAAGATTTTGTTCAGATGTCCAAAAGTCGGGTGGGGGGGAAGAAATCCTGATTAGTCTCAGCCAATCCTGGTCATTCTGTTCCTCTTGCAAGTCAGTGGTGGGCTTTGGGGTCGGCCCGTGACCCAGTGCTCACCAGTGAGATGTGAGAGGACATCTTCTGGAGGGTTTCTGGGAACGGATTTTTAAATATTTTTGTTAAAAAAAAGACATTATGTTTGACATGGTGGAACTGTGTCTGTAGTCCCCAGCTACTCTGAAGGGGCAAGGAAGATTGCCTGAGCCCAAGAGTTTGAGGCTGAAGTGAGCTATGATCTTGCCACTGCACTCCAGCCTGGGCAACAGAGCAAGACCTCATCTCTTTAAAAAAAAAAAAAAGACATTAAGACAGAGTACCTTCTTTTTTCAAGAGTTGACATCATTCTTGGATGAAATGCTTGGAAATGCATCACGAAGTCTTGTAACTAGGAGGGGAACAGTCACAGTCAAATGGGAAAGTTAAACATGCTAGAGATGACTATAAAAATATAGCACCTTTGTCTTGAATGGCATTAAGCTGTGAAATTAATAATACCAGAGCTGCCCTATCTTTGGATTTCTTATTATGCAAGATGATAAATACTTGTGAGCTCTATGAGGGCAAAGGCCTTTGTAACATCCCTTATTTAGAACAGTGCCTGCCACCATAATATATAATAACAAATATTTTATGACTTATTTAAGTCAGTTTGCAGCCAAAGTTACCTTGACAGGGTTAGTGGGTTTTAGTGGCTAAATTAGACAAAGAAATGTTTTCGTAAATGTTTGCAATCATGTTAATCTTTAAAGTAGTTAACGAGTTTGTCTCTCTGGTTAGCCATTTGCTGATGCTTATGCTTGGGGTAACATTTTACTCCCACAAAGGATAAAACTGTCTTTGTGCTTTGATGAAGACAAGAAGCTGAAATTCACATTCTTCAAATCAGGCTCCAAAAATATTAAAGCATCACTATAAGGGGGACAGGATTTTAATCTCAGGAGGAGACAAGATGATAATAATGAGAAAATAGTGTCAGTTTTTCCTTAATTGTTTACATATTGAAAAATTTTCATTGTATTTAAGCTATAATCTGTTGTTCACATATAAAAAAGGATTTAAAATTCATATGTGCAAACTTCTTCTGCAGGTTTGAAAAACTTTGCTGCACCATTTTTCTGAATTGTTGTTAGGTTATGTGGGATGAACAACTCGTGCATGATCCTCGCCAGGGGTTGGGCAGATAATTAGGACCATCCCAGTCTTTGAGTTAATTCTTAGAACTTTTCTTGCAGTCCTAAATTTTTAAATTATGTCAGAGAGAGCATCATTCATAATGAGAACTGCTACTAGAGCTAAAGCACAAAGGTTTCCTTGTCCCAGGCCATATTTTAAGGGGATTTATGGAAGCCTTCCTAGTAACAACTCACCAATGAACTTTCAGGGTTATAAGCACTATTAAAGCTTCTGGAGGCATGTGTAATAATAGAATTTGCTTTTCTTCTGATTTACCTTGTATTAGCTACCAGAAATAAATTTACTTTTTAAACGTTCAGTGAGCAATCTATAGGTTCCTCTGCTGAACTCCCTGTCTCCTAACTGGAGCTTCATTTGCATTTGCACTGCCCTAATCTCAAGGAGATACCAGTTTCACCTATACATGAAGTTGGGTGTGCTTTTATTACAAGGAGGAAAGAAAAAAACTTTTAGATCTCTAATTTAGCTCTGACTTTTCTTAGGCTGTTTTCAAAAAGGTTACTTAACTAGTATTTTTGATGCATTTCTCTACACATAGTATGATATCTGTAACTGAATCTTTAATTCCCTTGTTACAACAGAGAGAATTTCTTGACTCCTTGCTACAGTTCCACCATTCTCATATTATGCTTTTACAGCAATTCCCTAGACTCATGAAGGTGAAGGATGAAGTTTATAATGGTATTGAATACCAAACTGTTGCTTGATTTATTCAGGAAGGTTGTTATGTGCTGGGATCAAGTGACAGCTTAAAAGCTAGTATAATTCATCATCATCAGCTAATTTTCACTGGGTGTCCACTGGGTGCTGAACATCATACAAGGCTCTTTGTCAGCATATATGTGCCTGATAAGGTTGATGGAATTCTAAGAATATGGGATCTTGTCCTTAAGGAACTGTCTATATAAGGCAAGTCAGCAAACATTCAATGTTGTCAAGCTGTGTACAAAATGTATGTAACTAAAAACATTTTATTTTTAAGAAGGGTTCATGTCAGTAAATTGAGGTCCCATTCTTGTTAATATTTAGGTTATTAAGTATGGAATATTCGATTTCCTTCAGTACTAAGTTTGACAGTTGATATCTATGACATTTCACTTTGACACTTCTTTTTTTTTAATTGTGAAGGTACATCCTTACTCTTTCAAATGCACATTTTGGCTTATGATTATCTTTCAAAATTTTTTTAGAGCAATTTTTTTTGAAACCACAAATAAGTAAAAAATTCATGTTATTTTTGAATATATGTTCTGTTGTGGAACCAATGCAGCACAGATGGCTCCAAATATCAACCAAATGTTTGGGAAGAACATGGCTAATGAACGCATAGTACATCAATGGTTTGAGAAGTTCCATTCTGGTGATTTTAATCTTGAAATGAGCCATGTGAGTGACATGAGACCAAGGTGGGTAATGATGAGCTAAAAGCTGTAGTGGAAGCAAATCCATCTCAACATAACTCGTGAATTAGCAGGAAGGTTTGATCTTACTATTCCAACAGTATTGGACCATTTGAAACAAATGGGCAAGGTAAAGAAGCTGGATAGATGGGGATCGCATGAATTAAAAGAGCATCAGAGATACCATCTTGAAGCTTGCCTTTCTTTGCTGTCACGACATAAAGGCAAACTATTTCTACACCATATTGTTAAGTGTGATGAAAAATGGATTCCTTTTGACAATCGCAAGTGTTCGGCACAATGGTTGGAGAAAGGTGAAGTGCCAAAACACAGTCCAAAACCAAATGTTCATCCAAAAAAGCTAACGGTGTCTGTTTGGTGGCCCAGTGTTGGTATTATCCACTACAGCTTTATGAAACCTGGTCAGCCGATTACAGTGGCTGTCTGCTACAACCAGTTGGACAAAATGCTGAGGATGCTTGTTATTAAGCAGCCGAGATTGGCCGATAGAAACAGGCTAATCTTCTTGCAAGACCATAGGTTGCAAAAAACAACGCTATTCAACTACAGAAGCTAGACTTGGGAAATTCTCTGTCATCCACCATGTTCACCAGACTGTGCACCAAATGACTACCACTTCTTCGAGGCTTTGGACCACTTCTTACAAAGAAAAATATTTCATTGTCAACAAGTTTTGGAAAACACCTTTCAGGATTTCATCGCCATTCATTCTCCAGGCTTCTTCTCTGCAAGTTACCATTAAGATGTCAAAACTGTGTCGATAGTTTAGGTGCAGACTTTGATTAATTGTACTGTTTCTTGTTTAAGATATAATAAACTACACTTTTGATTCAAAATTGGACATTTCATATATAATGACCTAATAACTATACTACTACCAGAAGAAAGAGGCGATGTTGAATAGACCAAGAGTAGGTGTCTACTGTGTTCCTGATTTGGGCTGACTAGCACATATTTATGCATCTGTATACATGCAGATACTTTTTCTTCCCATACATATAATTTCACAATGTTTCTACTTAACGAGATCCCATTATCCCTCACAGAAGCACATGGGTACTTCACCTCTCCCCATTGAGAGTCAAATCAAAGTCACATCCACATGATGCATCTAGAGCTGGTGTCATATTGTTCCACAGACCTGTAGGTGATGTTTATTCCTCCTCTGAAATGATTCATAAATCTGACCTGGATCAAATTTGGCTGTAGCTCCTCAGGATCCTGCAACTTATGACTTAAAACACATCTGTAATCATGAAGGAACTATGCAATACCCACAGTGTAAACTCTGAAGGACAGTACTGGTCTAGGGAGTATACCATATTGCCCCGGTTAGAGCTGGTACAGAAAATAATATGGCCAGGAACTGTCGTAAGCATTTTGTTGAGTTTCTTCCCGGACCTTGGCCTGGCTTCCATGGCCAGCAGACCTGTTTGCTGCGTAATTATTTGCTAAGAAGATTTTCCCTGTTTGGTGTCCTTGTTTGGTAGCCATCTCTGAGAAGGGTTTCAGGGAAGATTCCCTTGGAGAGGCCTCAGCAGTTCTTTTCTTGTTGGTAACAAGGACTTAGATTCAGGGATTGCCTTAGGATGAAACAGTAACAAGCCTGTATTTTCTAGGCTAGGGATTTTTCCAGCAATATAATTTCTTTAACATTTTTGTTGCTTATCAATATTATCAATATATTTTTTTTTTTAGGTAGTGGGGGAGGATTTCATTTTCTGGTAGTTGGTACCAAAAATGTGTCAAATAATGATCTTTGACTCTGGTACCTTGCCTTGCCACTTTTGTTTTTGAGTTCCCTGTCTCCCTTAGTTTCAGTCTAATGACTTCCTGTCCCTGGCTTTTCCTCTGTGGGTGGGGAGGCTCCACGGGGTTGGAGCTCCTTCCCCAGGCTTTCCCCCTTGGGAATCAGTTATCTGAACTACTCATGGGCAGTGACTGGGGAAGCACTTGAGTGAGCCTGGAGTTTTAGGCTTCAGTGGTTCTTCTTTCTCCTTCCTAATATTTCCCATTCCATTTTCTAGCACTTTAATCAGCACACCAAATTTAGATCATAACAAATAATTCAGCTGCTGAAATTCATCTAACATAGATAATGATCTGAATTATAGTGGTCTCAGATCACTGGCTACCATGACTGTTGCTTATGTTTGTGTATCTGTGAATTGCACAAAGGCCAGTGGGGGCTGAACTCCAGCCCTTCCTCTACTCACTAAGGCTTGCAGTCCAGCAAGGATTTTTTTTGAAATTTGTTTATACAGAAGGAAGCACCTTTTTGAATTTTTACAATAGCAAATTTATTTGCATGTTGCTGGCTGTGGCTGTATTGCTTGCAGGTAAAAACAGCTTTTAATAAAGCTATTCATGTTTTCTAGTTGGTTTTCACTTCAACCAGTTAGAACGGAGTTTGTAATTTTATTGTGGGAACTACTGAAAGCCATGAGAAGTCCAGTATATCAATACATGAGCAGTTTTCTGCAGAGTACCCTAAAGCTCCACGCTTTGTATACACATTATCTGCATCCAAAAAACTGATGGTAGTGTATATCAACTAACTACTTTTCAGCTGTTTAACTGCTGATTTTTCAAGTGAGGATGGAGTGATCTCATTGCTCCCATTCTTCCCTTTACTTAGCCAGCTTCACATTTCAACAATCTGCTCCTGATGCAAGTGTTTATTAGATCAGAGTTTTTTGGTTTCAACCTTTTGACTTGCATCCTTGTCTTATCAGGGAGCCTATATCACACAGAGGAGGCTATAGAGACCAAAGGCAGGACTGGGTCTAGGACCCATATCAGAAAATCGTTCTGCATCTGTCCAAGTGTGTCAATGTGTCCATTAAATTGAAACCTAAGAGTGCTGCATGCTTCTTAATGGGAGGTCTTCTTACATGCTTTGTGATCTCTAATGCTTGTTGGTATCCTTACATGAATGGCAACTTTGGCACCTTTGGCCTTATATTATGCCAACTATTGTACCCCATAGTTTCTAGCTAATTTATCTGGATAACAAGCATTAGTGAAAAGCTCCACGTGGAGAGAATATAGTAGAGATTTTTGTTCTTTGGTTTACAGTCTGGGGACTTTGTAGTTATACATGCCAATCTTAAGAGGAAGTGCTGATTGTTTGCCTTAAAAATCTTTATATTTGAATTTGTTTTTCTGTGAAGCTATAATTTTTCTGAAAGATGAAAGAGAATGTTTGCATATTTATTTGAAAAATGTTTATTTGCAAAAAAGGTTGTGCATTGATTTATAGAACAAAAAACTAGTGACAGAATATAAAAAAGTAAAAGCCAAATAGTAAATCAGAAAGAAATGGGGGGAGATTATGTTGAGGAGAATAAGGAAAGGGAAAAATAAGAGTAAGGGACTGGGAAGTTAGGCCTTGCAGTATACAAGGATCTGTCATTTTCTCTGATTTTGAAGGTGAAAGTCCTGAGGCCCAGTGTGGGTGAGGGATTGGGGTGAATTAACTTTCTCAAGACCACAGAACTAGGTAATACTGACTTTAGAATTAAAACCCTAGATTGTCTTGTTCAAAGCCTATAGGCTTCTCACCATTTTTTGTTGCCGGTGGTTCATTTGAGGAAAACTGTAGTAGTTATAAACAAATTGTACTGATATAAAGGTGACCAACTCATCCCAGATTGCCTGGGAATGACCTGATTTTAAAACTAACACTTCCCCATCCCAAGATCCCCGAGTCCTGTGCAAGCTGGGATGGTTGGTCACCCTACCTGATACTCTCATCACCATGGTAAGGATGAAAATTTAATGGAATTTTACATAATTGTCTTTGAATGGCAAAGTAAAGCCGGGATAGATGCCTTTTGTTACAAAACTACGTGATATCATTATTATTTCTCAATAAAAATCAGATCTTGCGTTGTAAAAATTGTCTACTTTCTAAGATGCACCACAGGCTGTGGATTTGGCAGTGATCTTTCTACTGCTAGTAATAGATTATTTATATTAGTAGTAAAACTTCACTTAAACATTTCTTTCTTGTGAAATTTGATATACTTTGGGTCATTTGGGCTAGGGGCAGTTTATGTATATTATATGTCTATTCACAGTAGATAGTTGTTCATAGGCATTGCTGGATATTATTAATGTTTTATAAAGAGGCCCAGCATTAATTCCATAGCTTAAATAGGATCAAAGTTAATTTCTTATGTAACAGTAGGGGATGGGCATTCCAGGTCAGTGAGAGGCTCTGCTTGCTGCTGCCATGCAGATTCTTTCTGTTTGGTTTCTCCAGTATCCCTTAAGATGTTTCCCTCTGCTGTGGTCAAAGCTCAGTTGCTGCCAAGTGCAAAAAAGAAAGTATAGAGAGGGCACACCCAAGTCTTAAGGCCCAGGCCCAAAAGTGGCAGAAATAATTTCTGCTCTCATCCCTTCAGAGAGAACATGGTTGCATGGCTGAACCTAATCGCAGGGGAAGGCTAGGAAGTGGGATTAGCCTGGTGCCAGAACAATGGGGAAAATGGATTTGGGGAACAGTCTGCCCCTCCAGGCATTATTTAAATATGTGTCAGTACTTTTCAAATGTTTTTATGAAATGCAGAAAAATTATTGCCTCTCCAAACAACTTCTAAAGTTTTCTCATTTTTTTTTTGGTAATATTAGCTCCCATTGTCATCTGGTGATTTATTTGCATTTATTTAATTGTCTGCAACAATTAAAACTGAATTAATGTTAAAAATGGTATAAATGTGATAGAATCGTAAAACAATCCTTTTTACCCTGGGAGTTCCCAGTCATGTAGTCACAGAGTTTAACTGGGATCTTCAAATAGATTAATGTTCCAAAAAGTCAGCATTCCAAAATATATTTCAATATGTTAACTATATATATTAAATAAAATGAAGATGGAAAATATGATATGTGATGAAAGAGTTGAGGAGCTTAAGAGGTAAATAAAAAATTTTAGAAGGCCCTTGGAGGGAAACTAAGGAAACATACATAAAATTCCAGAAGCTTCCAGACTACGTGAATGTTAGTATATGGAATCTACCCAAGGTCTATATATTGAGAAAGGCTTGGATCAAACAACTGATGAAAAGAGCTGGATGTTAGCACATTTATTTTAATTGATTTTAGCCTAAATTCACATTGTAGGGTAATAAAAAGAAGTGATGTGATTTTATCATATTAGTGCATATTGAAGTAACTTTTCATGTTCCTTTTAAAGCTGTTATTCCATATAGATGAATATTTAATATATATCATATTTGATATATAATATTGTATATATGTAATCTCTATCATCTGTGTGTGTGAGTGTTTGTGCTATAGTGATCATGGAGTAGCATTATACTGGGTGCCCAGTAAAAGCTTTGTAACTATTTCTGGAGAAGTAATTTAGATTTACGCCCATTTTCACCTCCATATTCTATATGGATCATTTTGTTACCAGCAATTTTAAACCATGAGCATTTTAATGTTGATGTTTTTATGTGTATAACAACTTGCATTAAGATGCAAGTTCAGATCTTTAGTTTAACTAAGTGGCATGAGAATTCCTTTGTAATTTTATTAAATCTGACTTGTGTAAAGAGACCAATAACTGAAGATGATTTTCACATGCTAATAGATTATATGCTATAGCAAAACGTTGCTTTGTATTGCTACTCCAGCAGCTGCAGTTTCAAGTATAGTTACTACCAGCTACAATATCACCCAGTTTTTTCTAAAAAAATTACCAAAAGAAGTTCATGCTATTGACTCATTTAATCCTATATTTATTATTCCTATTGAAAATCACTAGACCTAATTCTATTGGTTTCCTTCCTGATTGAAAACATTTGAACCTAGGAAGCACAGTATTTCTTAAGACATTTGTAACTATTCATCATGGATATTAAAATTACAGTCATGCTGCATTGTGTGAGCAATGATTTTTTTAAAAAAAATCTTTACACATATGGTAAGCGGGTGACCAATGCTATCCAGATTTGAAGATGCTGAATGTTCTTATAACTAGTATTTGAAATTTTGATGTGTATTGCATTCGTTACTGAATATCAAGAATACATTTTTTTGCTGGTATAGAGTAAATTTAAAATGGGGTCTTTTGTAGAAGCACCCATCCTGTTTAGAATGATATAACAGATGCTGAATGTTCACATATCAAACAAAATGCCAGCTTTCTGTAAAAAAGAGGTGTCAAAAAGTTTCTTTGTACCTTTAACGCATGTGATTATGTAGTACAAAATGCCGAGTTTGTAAAATTTCTTGAATATACAGGCAAAAAAAATGAATAATTCAGAACAACTCATAAGTTCTACATTCTATTGTCCCTTTATAACGCAGGCAGAAGATAACAGTGCACTCCCAATAGAGCTGAATTTGCACAAGTTACACCTCTGAAAATGCCAGATGGTCTATGGTCTACTTTTGAGAGCTGTCACATATGTAAAGATTTGAAAAAAGAAAGACAGCTGAATGAGAGCAGTGGATCATTAAAGGGAGAGTCAGGGTCCCTAGGCATCACTTGTGTTTTAAGAAGCATTGTGTCATTTCCATATTAGCGTGCCTTTTTTTTTTTAAAGCCATACACAACTTTTACACAATAAGGAAATCTGTTTAAAGCCAAGTAGTTGTGATTTAATTGATCAGACGTTTTTGTTCTTTATTTAAAAATAAAATCATAGTTTCTGCTTGATTTTAATTGGAATTTTACTATAAGCTTCAAGTATACCCATAAAAAATTTTCAACAAAGTTAAATTTGATATCTATTGAGATAACTAATATATCTAGGGCTTATCCAGTTTTGCTTTGACTTATATACCGCATGCATCTGGCAAAATTATTCAAATAAGAAATTGTTTTAATATCAAAAAACTGGAGTAAAAAGATAATACTTCGTTATCTGACCATAATATAAACTATCGTAAAAATAATTAGGTGACAGTGAAACAAAAATAATGTACTATTATTTATCTGTAACAGAAATAGGTATCATTTTCAAGATTGAAATGTAGATAAATCATTAAGAATATGTTAGAATATCATTCCAGCTATACCCAGTATTCACAAATAGTCAATTTTGATAGTAAAAAAACGTCAAATCTGTCAATTTTAGAATTTGGTGGCAGGACACAATTGTCATTTACCACCATTATTTTTATTTATTGAAAATGTTTATTAAAAAGTAATTCTAAATTTATTTTGGATTATGGAATATTACAGAACGTTTTTGATTGACATGGAGTCTTCCCTAGCATTGGTCAATGACATTTCAACTTAATCAAGCTCTCAGATTGCTTGAATTATTCTTTTTAGAGAAAAAGTGGTACAAAATTTTCCATTTATTTGGTGAGATTACTGGAAAGTGCTTTGAAAAGAACACCAAATTAGGTTTAACTGTCTTTTTTGGCATCCTTTTAAATACATATGCATTACTACCTTTATGTTCAATAGCAGTCATTAGAATGTCATTCCAGTTGATACAAGAAGTTTCAGAAGCAGCAAATTAATCTCTAAATCAAACGATTGCATACCCATAAGAAATAGATCTTCTTTTGCAGATGCTTTGATTGTAGATTTTAGTTGTGAAAAGGGCATATATAGCTGCTAAACAGATTTGTACCTTTTAGACAGTTATTCCCCTTTCTTTATCACTTAAGAATTGAAAAACTGTAAGAGGATTTCAAATATTAGTTTTATAAATCAGATGTTAATGTTAGTAGAGTTTGTATGAAAACATGCTTTGGTTTGTTAAGTAAAAAAATATGAATATGTTCTTTTTCTTGAAACATGCACATTCATGAGTAGAATATTTTGGTATGTTAAGATGTTTTTCGTCATGGTATGTAGGATATGTGGACAAGAACTGAAGTAAACAGTGGTGTGCTAAAGACTTACCCAGATACAAACTGTCTTCTGTCAAAAATATGTACCAAGTTTTATCTAGTTCCCAGACTACAGATAATCAGTTTCTTTTAGACATTTATCAACTTTATGTATAACTGTTATGGCTTTGCATGCAATACTTTTTCTAAGTGGCAGAGTCATATGTAATTTACATTTCATGATTGTTCATAATCATAAACAAACAACTAATTAAAGCAGCAGTTTTAGATTTTGAAATTCCAGGAAAGCATAGAATAGTAAAATTTTCACAATGAATGTTTTTTGTTGTTGCTGAAAAACTATGATTTATAGCTTTGTTTAAGATCTATACAATGAAGATAAATGATGATTTTTGTAATAACCTCATTACTTAACCAATGTAAACAGATAACTTGTGAGGGGCATCAGCACTTTAAACTGCCCAAAACCAGAATCCATCTTGGCTGATTTAAATATAAAATGAATTTATTATCAGCACATAGGCTCTCCTAGAGTTATACAGCCAAGGATCATATCCATCCATTCAGCAGGGCTTCTCTGATGGAAACCACTGCTGCACCATTGGACCACCGTTTTGCTAGGAAGTGGACTTCAGAAGCTGACTCAACTGCCAAGACCAGTAAATGCCTCTCCACTGCCTGTGCGGAGAGGCTCCACTTCCCTGGTGTGGCTGACACCTTGCACTTGTCACTTCTAAATGCAAGCCGTAGTTCTGCTGGCAGAACTTAGATCACATACCTGCCCTCTAGCTGCAGAGTAGTATAGGATGTAATAGGGGAATTTACCAAAATCTCTGAGTATGTTCAGAAACGCCGGGCATACAAATGATGAATATTCATCCTGCTTGTTTTAGGATTCATTGTCCAAATAATCCTATTGGTTTGTCCTTCTTTGTATCATGCTGTTAAAATAGTCTCCTGTATTTTCACTTTAAGCTAAAAAAGTTTTGCTTATCCTACATGGGCATTTAATATATCTGGAATTTATTTGTATGAGGTATACATGCATATACATGCCCACACACTTACGTATTTGGGACCCTACTGTTCCATTGGTTTATATGTCTGTGTCTATTCCAACACCATACTGCTTTTGTTACTTTAATTTTATAGTAAGATTTCATACCTGGTAAGTCAAGTCCCAGAATCCTTTTTCTTCCTTAAAATTTCCCTGGTGGTTCTGAATTACTCTTCCATACACATGTTTGGAACAGTTTGTCAAGTTCCGTAAACAAGCCTGATAGAAATGTTATGAGAATTACATTAAATAATAAATTAGAGAGATTTATAATATTAACCAAATTAACATATTTATACTTTCTCCATTTACTTGGGTTTCTTTTATGCCCTTCAGTAATGTTTTGTAATTTTTGCCATAAAAACTCTGTCCATTTTTTCCTAATTTAATTCCTATATACTTGTAGGGTTTTTTTGTTTGTGGGCTTTTTTTTTTTCTTTTTTTTTTGCTGTTGTGAAGAAAGTTAATTTTTTCTTGTGTATTTGTTAATTGGTTACTGTTTGCATATGGGAATATTATTGATTTTTTATGTGGTTGATTGTGTATAAATCTTGCTAAATTCTTAGCTTTCCAGAAATTATAGTCTCTTACTTTATCCCCAGAGCATTCAAATCTGTGCGCATCTCAAAAATTTTATTTCTTCCTTTCCAGAATTCAGACCTATCAAAATTCTCTGTCTTGTTTCTTGCTTTTGCCAGGACCTCCAGTTAATGTTACATAAGTGGGATGAAGGTGGGCATTCTTTGCTCCTTTCTGGCCCAAATGGGAGTAATTCTAAAGTGCTGCTACTTAATTTTGATAAATATATTTTATAAGATCAGTAAGTTCTCTTGTATTCCTAACTTTTCATAAATGGTTAATTTTTTAAATCAAATTAAAGAATAAGTATAGAGAAGATTTTCTTCTCTGGCATTTAAAATGGAATTTAAAAAAACCACTGTATTTCTCTCTGTATTGTCCAGCTTTGAATATCTGAATTCATCATTCCTTTTCTTTTATTTCAAAAGATAATTGAGTAGTTTATTATTGGTAGTAATGAGAAAACACTGTTTGGTCTCTTGTACCCCAGCGTGTCCAGCACATAGAAAACAATGAAGATTTGCTGAATGAGTGTTAAAATACTTTTTCAGATTTCTAACTTACATTTCCTTACCAAAACCAGTATTTTTCTGCTCTTTTTTCATATCCTTGTGTAAAGTCACTTCTGATGACCCCACTTCCATTTTCCCTGCTGGTAAAGTATGCTTTCTCTATGTCTATGTTTGTATTTTTCTTTCTTTGTTGCCTCTCCAGTTTTAGTATCATGGTTAAAACCCCAAATCTCTGTTACTGAGTATATTTTCATTATTGTAAAATTTAATTTCTTTTTCTTAACTGTGTAAATTTTTTTCTTTCTTTTTTAGCCCAACCTCAGCGCTTGCCTCAGCTTCAAACTTCGGCGCAGGAACCGAGCGAGGAGGAAATAAGCAAGATAAAGAACGGCCACACGAGTCTGAGCAATGGAAATGGAATTCACCACGGGGCCAAGCATGTATCCGCAGATAATCGCAAACTTTCAGCACCTGTTTCTCAAAAAATGCATAGAAAAATTCAGTCCAGCTTGTCTGTAAACAACGATATCAGTAAAAAGAGCAAAGTAAATGCTGTCTTTTCCCAAAAGACAGGCTCTTCACCTGAAGGTAAGTTTGAGATGTATGCATATTTTATTTCACCAGATGTAAAATCATGTTCACTAGTAATTATTTGATCAAGCAAACATAATTGAAGAATCTTGCTTATCCTTCAGACAAACAGGAATTTTGGTAAAATGCAGCTTAACTTCCCCAAAGGAAAGCACAGGATAGAAAAGGAAGCATTAGCAGCTGACATCCTGCTTTTAGATTATCGTCTTCTCTAGTGAAGTCATTACTTTAAATAAACTGCTATACTTCTTTTTTTAATGCTACATTTAAAAATATGAATACAACATTTTGGTGGCATACATGAGTGTTGTGTGTGTGTGTGTGTGTGTGTGTGTGTATTTTTATCCCTCCCTGATGCAATATGTTATTCTATAGTTCAGAGATAAGATTACCTGCTTGTATTTTTGTCTTGCAAATCAGTTCTTAAATATGCCAAGCTAGGATGAGAAAAAGATTGGATAATTTTCATGCTTTTGCCAGGGAATGGGCCAGGTGATTTCTATGGCTTGACTGACCAGAATCTTCCAGCCACCACATTGCCACTGCCCCAGGCCATTCCAGCCTGACTGTGGTCTGGCCATTAGCTCCTCCTTTTCAGGCACTTAGCCTGCAAAACCAGGTTAAAGTCAGGTTAAATACTATGAACCTGAGAAAGTTTTTCTTTGTTGTAAAACAAATCCATGTGATGACAATTAACCTACAGACTCCTTTTACATGGTTCATTGTATTATGGTAAAAAAAGAAAAATCTCCCCTCATATTTAAGGTTCCCAATTTTTCACAGCATGTCTATGGTCCTCTGCTATTCCTCCTATTCCTCCTTTCCGCCCTTTACCAGTTCGTGGGCATCTAAAACCTTGAATCTGAGCTATATAGATATATCTCAGATATGTATAACCCTTTGCCTTCACCCTTCTATTCCCTTTCCCTTCCCTTTCTATTTTTGCCATGAAATCTTAAATAAGAGAAATTCTATGCAATGCCTCTGTGACGTTGGCCATGCTTATTCATAGACATAAATTGAGTTGTAAATAGGAAATTGTATCGAGAGTTACCAGGAATGAGTGGGAGAAAGGATATTACATTTTGGCTACAGGTGTCTCAAACTCCACTGAGGTAAAGTGTTAGGTTGATCAAATGATATGATAATAAATGGTCTGCATAGTTCCAGGTCAGTGACACTACTTTCCAAACTAATTAGATTGAAAGGGACTTGATTGACACTTTAAAATGAGTTTGACATGTAAGCTGCATGGTCATCTCTGAAGCATAGGTAGGCTGTTAACTAAACTGGCTCTCCAAGGAGTTGGGAAGGCAATGCAATTTTCTTTAGAGGATCTTCACTTCTAGGTGATTGGGTGAAATAATTGGATGCAATTGAAATCTACTTGTTTTATACATTTGAATTTACTTATTATGTCCCTAACCTCTTATTTTCCATTTGATATTTACTTATTTTAGTATTAAAGAATGGTAACATTTACATATCAATCCAACTTGAAATAGCTTATGGAATTTTTATAAAATTTTTCATTTTTCCTTGTTTTTAATACTGTGTCTGAATTTATTTCTGATGTAAGAATGCAGCTTCATAAGTAACATATGAAGGAGGAGGAAAATCACCAGTTTGTGAGTGAAATACAGTTCTGCCCTTCTTCTTCCTCTCTCTCTCCCTCCTTCTCCCCTTCCCCCTTTCTCTTTCTCTTCTTCCTCTCCCCCTCTCATGCACACACCCACACTATGGCCTACCACAAAGATCTGGATGAAGGAAGTTCCTTGTTAATCTGCTTTTATCCCAAAATATGTTCCAGATTGGGTTGGAGACATAATGGGTATGAAGTATAAGTAAAAATGTCTAAACATATTGTACAAAGTCCTATCCATAACTTCACCCTTAAGTCTACAGAATTTCGCCAATTTTAGATTCCTTTCATTGTAATTGCTGAAATCTAGATTAAAATTCCATTGTCCATATTTTTCCCAAAGTTAGATATCATGATAAATTTTGTCACTATTTAAGGTTATGCTCTAAAATTTTGTTGTTTCTTTTGACTTTCAGTTTTGAAGTTAAGTTTTTTCTCTGGCAATGTGCTAGAATAAAAAACAAAAATAAAGCAAACAAAAAAAACCCCTACCAAACTGATAGAAAATTAAAAGGAAAAACACTCTGAACTCTGCCGCCAGCTTGCTGGGGGACTTGGGTTTCTGTGGGCCTCCTTTTTCTATGAAATGAAGAGTTTGGATTAAATCATTTTAAAAATTAAGTTCAGTGTTGAGAGTCTGTGATTCTCCTTTTACAGAAAAGCTGCTTCACTCTCAGGGCAGGTCTCTTGCTCTACAAAATACGTGATCCCTTGTTGAGGAGAGACCTAAAACCTGCTGCGCAGAACAGGGCAATGGCAGAAACAGTTTTGGTGAACTGAAATTGCACCTGAACTTCAGGAGGCCTATATGTCAGAACATTAGGCCTTGAACAGGCTTGATTTGCTATGAAAATAAATAAAAATGGTTAGAAATTATTTTTACAAAAGCAGTAACAATGGGAGGTGGGATTTAATAGCTAAGAGTCTTTGGCCATTTGTGCTGCTATAACAAAATACCTGAGACTGGGCATTTGATAAAGAGAAGAAATTTATTCTCTCACAGTTCTGGAGACAGGAAAGTCTCAAGATCAAGGTGCTGGCAGGTTCAGTTGTCTGGTGAGGACCACTGTCTGCTTCCAAGATGGTGCCTTACTGCTTCGTCCTGTGGAGAAGGGGAACGCTGTGTCCTCACATGGCCGAAAGCAGGTCAAGAGGTCAAAAACTGTGTGAAGCCTCTTTTATTAGGATCTTAATCTTATTCACAGGTGAGAAGCCCTCATGGCAAAATCACCTCTTAAAGGCCCCACCTCTTAGTACAATCACCTTGCACGTTATGTTTCAATGCCTGAATTTGGGAGAGGTTACATTCAAACCACAGCCCGAGGCTTTTTTCAGTTTACCATTTCACATTTTTTGGAAGTCTTCATCATCTGCTCTACTGACAGCAAATGAGCAAACAAGTAGCAAAATAATATAAACCCCAAACCTCAAAAGCAGCTAGCCATGCCCACTTTGACAATGTGTGTTAGGGTCCTACCTGGTGCTTGTGGTTGTGATTTTTGTATTATACATAAATAATACCCACAACGAGAGGGCCATTTTTCTGGTTCAGATGATGGAATTAAATATTTAACTATTTCATAGTGTTTGATTAAGAGCACTGAGGGCCTCTTTGCTCTTCCAGACTAACTTTGGAAAACACTGCTAAGATGTGAGACCACTGCTTATATAGCGGTAAGGACTGACCCAGCTATGTGATTGCGTCTGTGGGTTGATGAGATGTTTTAATATGTCTTTAGCTGTGGGTCACCTAAGGCCTGAGAGCAAATGGGCCTGCACTTCAGCAGACTCCTTTTAAGCTATGTTGATTCATATAGTTAGAGTGGCTTCTATGCGCTACCTGCTTCTCTCTCATAAACTCATTTAATTCTCCCAACGGCACTACAATTCTATGAATTATGTGCAATTATCTAATTATAAGTGAGTAAACTAAGGTACAAAGAAGTTAAGTGAAGCTGCTGAAATCAACTGGTGCATGGTAAAATTGAGATTCAAACCCACACGTTCTGGTTTGCACATTCTATGCCTCCTAACGTTTATGCTATTTTTCCTTATTAAAGTTTTCTGAGAAAAACATAATTTACTGGCCAATTTCATCATCACATTGGATGTTAATAGTGTTACAGCTGCAGGTCAGGCAGGGATCTTACTAGTATACATTTGCCTTCTTAACAAAATTTTACACACCAACTCTCACATCTGTGTTCTCTGTTGTTTTCCTTTTTCTACTAAATTGTAAATTCCTGAAAAGACCAGACTGAGTCTGAATGAATTTTTATTTTTAATTTATAGTGGTGCCCAGCCTAAAAACTTCATAGAGTGTTTCATGAGCTAATAAGTGATATGACTCTTTATTCCAAACCACTTTATCCTACTCTTCCTTGAAACTAGCACTGGAAAAGAAAATGTGTGCTCATATTCGCTAAAACATGTTCGTTTAAAAAATCCCATTTTTTCAACAGAGGGAAAAAAATAGCCATGTGGGAAAATATTGCACATTTTATTTAAAGGTTATTAAATTAATAGATTTCTACTTGTTTTGTATAATTAAATATTTCCATACATACTTTAATTTTCTGATTGCATCATTCAGGTGGAGAGTTTTAAGACTAAATGTTTAAGATTCTTGACCTTTGAAATAATTATAGTATAATTTAGTATCATATAATATTCAAATTGCCAAGGGTTTCCATTATATTTGAAGACACTTTTCTTATCACAGGAGTGGTAAATCCTAATGTGTTTTAGGTATGCCAGTTACAGCTGTATATTTTTGTAAAAATTAAGTTTCAAGAAAAATATTTTTAAAGAGATTTTATACTTTTCAGGAATTTTGGATGGTTAGTTTATACTCCATATTTTATAATCTAGATTTAGTATTTATAAAGAAATACATACCCAATCCTAGCATGTCATTGAATATAAATGCTGAACAATAAATGCCTTGTGTATATAGCAATAACTAGGATCATCTCACTGTTAATCACATAGAGGAAGTATGGTCTGGTGATTCAAGCACAGGCTCTAGAACTGGTCTGCTTGGAGTCAAATACTGGCTTTTTCACTGACCAGTGATGTGTCCTTGGGCAGGTTACTTAACCTCTTTGCGCCTCAGTTTCTATGTACCTACTTCATAGGATTATTATGAAGAAAGGGTTGAGTTGAGACTGCTCAGTGCTTAGAAAATGGGCTGGCCCAGATATAGTATTTGATAACTGTCAGCTGCTGTTATGATCATCATTATTAAGGAGCACAGAGGGCTCAGGAATGTTAGCTTCCTGGAAAAGACAATGCCTGGATGAGGACCTGAAAGATCAGGCAGAGTTAGGTTAGGGAGTTGAGAATAGAGGGAGGCATTCAAGGCTGAAGGAGCTTTATGAATTAATGTATTTTGCTCAGAGAACCATAAACAGTTTGCTGTTCTGAGAACCTAAATTAGGAGAGATGAGACTAGCAGGTAGGAAAGGAGCAGTCCAGAGGCAGCCTGGGATGCTGTGTTCTTCTGAAGCTATAGCCAAGATCCATATGTTTTCTCTGAAGGACATTATTTCATATCCCATATATACTTTTTTGAAAAATTATGCTTTCTTTTCTCTCCATAATACAAAAATTCCATGGTTGCAATTATGTAGAACCAGGGTGCCTTGTTACTTGTAGTAAATACTGTTATATATTAACCTACACTGCACTCTGCACTCTGATTGCCTTTATAGGCTTTTTGTACATTAATAATGAACCATTACCATACATACAATGATGAATTGGTTTTAGACTTGTCGAGCTTGGGATGCTAACAAGCTCTGCAGGAGACGTTTGGACCTATGCATGGACTGAAGCCCAGTTCTAATTTTACTGGTTCTTTCTGCTTTCTTTTCTTTAAACTATTCTTTTGGCTTCTGACCTCTATGACCTTTCTTTTTTTCCTTTTTAGGCTCCTCTTCCTCCCCTTTTGGGTGCATTTTCCCATTGCATTCACTGTGTAGCGTTTCTCACACTAGACCAGAGGGCTAGGGCATACTCCCCAGTAGGAGGCATTCAGCCATGGTTCTCTAGGAGACAGTCTGGGTGGGACACAGAGCTTTCAAACAGGACTCAGCAGGATTGGACAGGACAGTTTGAAAAGCCCACTAAGTGATTCAGAGATGCCCAGCCCCCTCCTTCCTTGCAAATTACTGGTAAAGTGGTAAAAATATCTTTCTGGACCTTACTACTTCCCCTTCCCTTATCATCATCTGCAAACCCTGATCCAACTCCTTGCACCTGGAATTGTGCCTTCACCCCAGTGCTTAGAGGTGTCTGCACGCATCGTTAGGTGACACCACTGAGTGCCTTCATTTCTTCTCTCTCCTCAGCCTGGAATGTTCTCATAACTCCCTTTGCCTTCTTGACCTCTACACATTTCTTTTCATAACTCATCTTAGGCATCATCTCCTGATGCCCCATTTTGGGTTAATTGCACCTCTTTGACGTTTTCACAGCACCCTTGGGGTACAAAATAGTATAAATTTCAGTATAGAAATTTATGTGTGTTACTGATTTCCTGTACTTGTGTGTAATCTCATTGCAGGCAAAGACTCTGTCTTACTCATCTTTTAATTTCCAGTATACTGCCTAGTGCCTGGCTTACAAGAGTCCCTTAAATGTGGAAGTGAGTAAGGAGTGTAAATTGGAGGACATAGGTACTTGTTCTTTAACATTCCATGGACATCGGGGCTGAAACTGCAGGAATGGTTGACATCCTCAAGGGAGAGAATATGAAGAGATAAAAGGGAGTGCGAATACTTGAACTAAAAAAATTACAAAAAAAGACACAGTAGAGGAGGACTGGAGTGCAGAACTCCTGCCTGCCAGCTGCGTCAAGTTTCTCATTGTTCCGTACGGTTTTCATACAACTACACGTTCCCAAATCCTGAAGCCAGGAAAAAAGTTAGAAAGGTAAAATCGAAATTGAGTCGGTTGTTCTTAGTTTCGTCTGAATTGTAAAATCTTGTATTCATTTATTTCCATAAAAAACGTCTGTTTTGTAGTACTTCCATAATTGTAGAAGTACTACAGTGGTATTTTAGTGGAAGGACAATAATAGGACTTCATGATGTGACCATGGTGTTATAATCAGAGCTTCCAGAAACAAATTTTCTGTGACTTTGGCAAGATATGTCACCTGCATTCCTCAAAATACTTAATTTGCTTGGATGATATTTTGTTTTGTTCTGTTTTTTTCAGGCTCAGTGCCTTCCATTCCATGTCAGAATAATGGTGTGGGAGAAAGGTTTAGAATTCTGCTTTCCAATGCAGTATTTGATAGTACTTTGGAAAATAAGATTTTAACAAATTTTGCTGCTCAGCCAGCACACTAAATGGAACAGTAGTAATACAGTGAGGTGTGCATGTGGCAGCGTAGCCATAATCAAAGCTGACTATATAAAAATATAAATTACTCTCCACATATAAATCATTGCTTTTTGTTTACTTGAAATATTTAATCAGCTCTTCTTAAAAAATTAAAGCAATTATCCATCAGAAGTATTTATAAGTAGTAGTAAGTGTTTCTGTGGGCCAAAAGTAAACATTTAAATACATTACCTTTAAAGCTTAGGGAAATAGGCTAACTATGTAATTTGTATTCTCACACCCATCCATTTGATGAGGAGCAAAGAAAAGATTTTCCAAGGTTCTGAAAAATATATAACTTAACATTGAAACTTAGAGACAACTCAAAATGTGCCTCGCATCTCAGAGGTCTTTTATAATAACCAATAGCCTTGCAGACCATCGTATTGAAGAGATAGAAGTGTCAGCTACATATGGACTCCGCTTCCTTCACTTTTTGTTTTTGATTTTATAGACAGGCTATCTTAGGCCTCTGCTCTCGCAATTTATATTAGCTTAGCATTCACTCTGGAGGTGGGTGGAGAGGAAATGAAACAATGGAGATACAGATAGATTGGCCAGGAAGCTCTGGGGTGTGGGGCTGTTGGATGAAGAGACTATTTAGAAACCAGGTTTCAGAATAATAAGCTAAATGGAAAGAATTGAATAACTCTTATGACCCTATAAACACATCAAGGGGTTTTTTTAATATACAGTGATGAAAAGTTTAGGTGATTTTTTTTTTGTTTAAGGTCAAACAATAATATGTAGGCACAGCAGCCAGGCTGGAGATGAAAGTTTGCTTTCAGCCCAAGTTATGCCAAGGGCAGGCAGTCGAGGACCCAAAGGTTTTCTTTAGGGGTTTAGGACTGAATGAGGGGGTTCAGGCCCAGGGGTAAATCTGGGTAGAACTGGAACAGCAGTCAAATATGCATTCTGAGCATATTTGTTTCCATAGGTGGGAACAATTTGGATATGTTTACATTTGGGTACAAAAGATCCAGGAGAGATAAGTTAGAAAAGTTTGAAGATACAAGAAGGTAGTAATGATACCTTCTTGACAGGCCAGCATAGCTTTATCTAGAGTTCAATACACTGAAATAAGTGACTGTACTTGCATTAGGCAAAGCAAGAGAATTGAGCAACCAGAGCATTTGCTGGTTGTTGACCTCAATGGCTCTGCTCTGTATGGGTTGTGTGGTTGATTAATCTTAGAAGATTTCTGAGTAATTTCTATGGAATGTCTTGGTATGAAGAAATGTAACCTTTGGTGATTAAAAAGCCTATCTCTAGTCCCCACTCCTACCTCATTCCATGAGCATTAATTGCATTTTAACAAAAAGGCATTGGCAGGGGCCTGTAAATCTGTGTTCCAAAAATCTGACTCTTGTGTTTTGGACCACAAATTGATGGAAGTTCATAGCTTCTTATAGTCGATACTCATAAGGCCCTTAATTGAATTTAATTATAGCTTTTATGCATAGTATGAGAAATAAAACAAAACAAATAGGTAAAAAAAAAACCAAAGAGAAGAAAAGGATAGGAAAGCTGATTAGGAAAACCATTGCATAATCCAGAAAAATAGAAAACAGTAGGTTAATTTTAAAATATATTTAAAGTAAATTTGTGTTTTAGTATGTCCTATTCATCATTAAATTTGTGTCACAAGCAATGGCTTGAAATGGCTAACACTTAAACTTGGTGGCGCACATTTGTTGTCTCAGCTACTCTGGAGGTTAAGGCAGGAGGATCCCTTGAGCCCAGAAGTTTGAGGTTGCAGTGAGCTGTGATCATTCCACTGCACTCCAGCCTGGGTGACAGTGAGACCCTGTCTCAAAAAAAACAAAAAAAAAAAAAAAAAAAAACATGGATTTTTGATTAATTGTGATAGTACCTTACACAGTGATTCTTATCATTTTTGGTTTCATGGGCTTCTTTAAGAATCTGACAAAAGTTATGACTTTTGTTCCTCCAAGTTTTTATGAAAGGTGATGAAATCTTATTAACATCATGTTATTCTTGGAGGTGAACAAAGAGATTGGATACTTTCAGATATCATATTCTAAAATCAGATGTCCTTAAGAACTTAAGAAGGAGGGGCCTAATGAGTCCTTGTAAGGTTTTTGATTTGAGGTAAGAAGCCTGTGTCAGGCTTTGAGCTGATGGCTGACATGATGTGCTTTACCATTTTTAAACATCATCTTGCCTTTTGTGCTGAAGGTAGACTCTAAATACACAAGGGCAAGGAAGGGAGACCTGCTGTGATACTATTACAGTGATTCAGATGGCTCATGATAGGGTTGGATTAGGGTGACAGTGGTGAAGGCGATGAGATATTGTTGCATATGGATGTATTTTGAGGACAGAACAGGATTTGCTAAAGAATGGGATTTTAGTGTGAGAGAAAGACAGGGATTAAGGATGACTCCAAGTGTTTTGGCCTGAGCAGTTGAAAGTATGAAGCTGCCATTAACCAAGGTGAGAAGACTGTGGGAAGAATAGGGTTTGGGTCTTGGAAGAAGATAGGTTTGGTTTTGAATATGTTAGATTTGAGCTGCCTATTTTATATATATATATATATATATATATATGATATATTTATATATGTATGTATATATATAAGCTGTGGTGTGGAATAGGTGGTTGGATAGGGGAGGCTGGAGTTCAGAGGAAAGGTCTGCAGCTTGAGATACATTTTGTGAGTCATCAGGGTACAGAATGTACAATAGATAGGATCGCCTAGGGCTGGGGTTCTCAAGTCTGGCATCTGGGTATTTGGAGTAAGAGCTTCAGGGCAAAGGGAGCAGGAAGTAAATACAACCCTGGGCTTTGGCTCAGAGATTGTGATTCACTTGGAGTGGAGTGAGTCCGAGGCCTTAGCATCCTTCAGAAGCTCCCCTTATGATACTGATAGGAATGCAGAGCTCAGAACTACTGCCCAGAAAGAAGGTAAAGTGCAGAAGTATTGTAAAAACTGAGCCCTGGGCCACTCCTTGAAGGAAAGATCAGAAAATAAAGAGAAACCATGAAAAAAGTGTGGATGAGTAGTCAGTGATGGTGCAAAGTGTTAAAAGGGAGGGAGTGTGATCATGTGTCAAAGGCAGCTGAGGAGTCCGAGAAGATGAATGAGGAGTGACCATTGAAATTGTCATATGGACGTCATTGGTGACCTTCATACTTCTGGTGGTGTGATAGGGTCAGAGGGTGATTGAGAGGGATTCTAGAGAGAATGGGAAGAGAAAAATTGAAGATAGCAAGTCTGTGTTACTCTGTGCAAGGAGTTTTCCTAAAGGGGGATGGTTTTAGAGATGGGATATATTGGTTGCATGCTGTTGAGCTGACAGAAGGCCGATGACACAGGAGGACGATGTTCTTAAGTAGGCATGAGGAGAGGTGATCCAATGCAAAGTGCCCTGAATGTTGTAATTGTGTGTATGTGTCTTATCATCCTTCTCAGATTTTAGATCATTAAAAGAAAGGAGCCATGCTTGGAGGACATTACTTTTTACAGTGACTGCTTTCGTCTTACACATATGAGGGACTTTCTGTTTCTTTAACTGGAGATTTTTCAAATGGCCAGTAGGATTTGGCATAGTAGATTTACAAGTTTTGAAGACCTTCTACCTAAGAAAAGATTTTATCATTTGGAATGATGGTAAATGTGCTAAAAGTTTCCATTCATTTTAGAAGGATTTCAAAACATTTCTTAGTTACAGTAATAGCACTAGATACTGTAATGCTACAATTCAGAGGAAGACGGTTTTGGGAAAAGATACAGAATGTGCAGGATGTTTTGAATCTTCTGACAAAAACTGGCTAATGACTCATCAGTGTCTTGTAGTTTATAAAGGGTATATAGAGATAAATAGTATCCAAGTATTATTCATTGAATATAATTTTTGTCTTCAGCTATTTGAGATAACCATCCTATAGTAAAACTTCATCTCAGATGCTTGTAATAAATCAAAATATTTTCTTTATATTTTGTATTTCACTTTAGCCTGAATTTTACTTTAGCTAAAGTATTTTCCCTTCTGAAAAATGAGTTGTATTTTTGAGGGTGGAAGAATAAGTATATTTAAATCAGCTATTGAAGTGAAGAAATGTACTGATGTGTAATACATACCTTAATTCATGTCCAAATACCGTGTGGTCTGTTATTAGAAATCTGCAAGAAGGAGAATGTTTTAAATTTTAAGCTTAGCTGGACTACATTCATGTTCCTTTGTCTTTAACTGAAACTATTTTTTATGATACTATATTCTGTATTTTTTTATTATTGTATTTGATGCCTTCATAATTTTCCTGCTTTTTCCCTCAGTGTTTTATTACTACATTCTTTCGATTCCTTTTTTCGTGTGCCCCCACTTCTATTTCTGCATGCTCAAAACATCTATTGTTTTCCTCACTAAATGGACACTAAAATATTTCAGAATAGAGAATTTTCATATTGGAAGAAAATTAACTTTGAACATGGAGTTTTTAAAAAAGAAGAGAAGATTCTTCAGGAGTAGGAACAAAAGGTGCCTTTCCTGGTGAGGAGCATGTTTGTTTTGTGCTATAGTAAAAGGACCTTCCGTCTTTGCAGATCTGGCCTGCCAGGTCCAGGGTTTTAGTTGTCTGATTTTGGTCATTACTCCAAAGTGCACATTCTATTAACACATCTCTGTCCGTCTCTGTCCCGCACCTCTCTCTCATAGCTCCTTCCTTTCTTCCCTTGTTTATTTTTCTTACTTGTGCTCCCTCCCCTCTCCTTACCTGTTTCAGTTGAAAATTTTGCATGATTCCATTCAATTATAAATTACAACTTATGGGAACCCAAATAGCAGTGATTCATGACATTTTCAAAAATTAGACTTTAATACTTTTTCAGTTATTTTTATTCTTAGTTTGTATCTTTGTGAGTATGGGTATGTAGCTTAAAAGAAATAGCTCCAGAAATCTCTTATCTAAGACCCAAGACTTTTTCCACAATGATTTTTTTCTAGATTGAATTAGATTCTCATGTATTTGAGTTCATTTCTATTCTTTTAGAGTACATAGCGGTTTGTTGGGGTTTTTTTAAATACATTCCCAAATGACTCCCCCCTCTCTGACTCCCAAAACTAATTGATGTTACATAGAAATACTTGTTTCTCTTAGAAATGTTTTCATTTTTCTAAATACTTAAATATAGTGTTAAACTATTACAGTTTTGAGAACCTTTTATAATTAATATGTATAATTCTCAACTAGTATAGGGTGAAATAGGATAGAGGAGAGCTCATGGTATAAAGCTGTCAAATTTCTGGAAAACCCTTGCAAGATGAATTTTTTGTATAGAAGGTTTAAGTTGACTACCCTAGAAGCAATTTGAAAGATTTACTTATGACCCTCTAGCTCAGGGGTCTTTAGCTTTGAGGAGTTCATGACTTCGATGAGAAAAAATAATCAACTTAATTTCATTAACCTTGTAACTTAAAATGAAATTTAGTATTTCTCTCAATTATAAATGTAGACAATAAACCTCAGTAGCATTAGTAGTACCTGTGACTTCGTCCCTGATATTTTAATATCTGTAGGACAGTTATTGCAGAAATCATGAAATATTGTTTGTGCCAATCACCACTTTATTTATTTTTTTTTTTTTGAGACAGAGTCTCACTTTGTTGCCCAGGCTAGAGTGAGTGCCATGGCGTCGGCCTAGCTCACAGCAACCTCAAACTCCTGAGCTCAAGGGATCCTCCTGTCTCAGCCTCCCGAGTAGCTGGGACTACAGGCATGCACCACCATGCCCGGCTAATTTTTTCTATATATATTTTTAGCTGTCCATATAATTTCTTTCTATTTTTTAGTAGAGATGGGGTCTCGCTCTTGCTCAGGCTGGTCTCGAACTCCTGAGCTCAAACGATCCGCCCACCTCGGCCTCCCAGAGTGCTAGGATTACAGGCGTGAGCCACCGCGCCCGGCCGCCAATCACCACTTTAAAATTATAGTAGTTATCAGATGCTACTTTATCTTGTTGTGAATGTGTTTAAAAAGCAGCATACATTTATTCCACCTCAGCTTTTAATATTATAACTATTTTGACGTAATTGTTTTTCTTCAAAATCTTATGCATTTTATTTTACAGATTTAAAAATATTTTGTGTCCATGGCCCACAGAATAACCTCCACAAATACTAAAACTAAAAATGCTGTACCCCTTTGCATCCTAAGCATTCTTTATGGTAAAAAACAATTTCTTTTGTAACATAGCTGTTTTGTGAATTTACATTTCTCTGTGCAGTTTTCACAATGCAGACAACACAGATTTTTTTTTAATAGCTTTGTTTGCTCATATTATATTGAAATGATAATAAAGGACATATCCAAATTTCCACCTTAAAAAAATTATATTAAATAGTAAATTAGTAAGTAACTGTTGTTTTCATGTTTACATTTTAATGTCATACTTTTCCCAATACATAGTCAGCAATGCCAAGATACAGAAGAATGGAGAAAATTAACTTCATAATTTTTGTCTGCTACAATTTGGGAAGTCTTAATTTAACTCTCCATAAATAAGTACAGGAGAAAACACAGGAAATGCTTCGAAATCAACAACCTGGTAGCACATTTTTTTTCAGGGCTCTTAGGCAAATCTTCCAGTGGGATTTGAATTGATATGCACCGTAGTGTGGCTTCGGGCCCCCTTCCAAGCACAGGACCCTGGTAATTTGTGCTGGTTTCCCTTCCTCTTGTACACTTGATGGAAGGGATAAATGGAAGGTGGTAGGCATCCTCTCAAGTGAATGTAGGAGGCAATTAGAAGAATAAAATAGAATAATTATAAAACAGTTTGCTCAGGGAAATTAACAATGCTCCTTATTTTGAAGGAGAAAAAAATATTCATACCAATAAATAGTGGTTGTCTCTTAGAAGACTGAGAAATCCAGGAGTTTGGGGGAAATGTGAAGATAATTGAAAGAAAAGAGAAAAATGGATTGATATACTAGTTTTCCAAAGACATATTAAATCTGCCTAAATTTCTAACGTTACTTCTCTTGGGAAATCAAACTGGAGGAACTGGACCTCTTGGGGAATAACATCCCCATAACATAACATAATTTAAAGTTGACACTAGAAGTTGAAGTTTATTTTTTTCCTAATAATTATGCTCAGTGAGGGATGCAGCAATTGCATTTTGGAATGACAGAAGAATAGTTATTTAAGAAAGAACATTTCAACATCTGTGGTAGATATCTCCTAGAAAATGTGTTCCATGGAGTGACAGGAGAAGTTAAAGTAAAACCCAAAGTCATCTTTACCTCAGGCCACACAGATGAATTGCATCAGGTCAACAGGTGTGTCTGAAAGGCCAGCCATGTGCCAAGGCCTGTGTGCTAATGTATATAGAAGAATTCTGTTTTATTTTTTAATCAAGTGCCTTTGATTTTTTTTTTTTCTGTTGCCTTAAAAAAATACATTTCTAGTCAGAAATAAGTATGAACCTACTGGCTCTTGAATGCCAGTTGACTACAAAAAAATATATACGATATATACGTGTGTGTGTGTGTGTGTGTGTGTGTATTTAAAACTGGCCTCCATACATTTTTACCCCCTTTCCAGATTTGTGTCTTTTGGTGAAACTTCTAACTTGCTTGTGACCCTGTCATTCTGGCATACCTACCTTTTAGAACCCAAAATCTGTCTTTTCAACTTCTGTCACTACCAGGGAGCTGAACACTACTAAGGAAACCCTGCTGACCATAAAAATCTCTATCACTGCACACGTGTGGTCTCAGGTCTCAACTGGATTCTCAGAATCCTGCAGCAGGTCTTTATTCTGTCCCAGATTCATGCAACAAATCATGCTTGACCGCTTGCTCCGTGGCCGACACTCTTCTAGGTACTGTACTTGGACACAGCAGCAAACCGCAGAGACAAGCAGGCCTGCCTCTCCCATTTTCCACAGTGGCTGTCTCCTTGTGTTGCTACTCTCTTGAAAGAAACTCTCTGCAACTTTGCCTCACTCTCCGAGGGGAGAAGTGGCCATCGGCTTTTCCCCACAGTCCCTCTACCCCAGGCCTTACAAAGTCACCTAAACCGGAAGCTGTTTTACCTTGCACTTCAAAGGAGGAGAAGCCCGTCTTCCTGTTGTAGCTCACATCCTGTTTCTGCAGATCTGTCGTCAACTCACGCCAGCCAGTAGACCCCTTCCTACTCTGAGAGAGTTTCAACTCTCCTCCTATCTACAAGTGTATGTGCGGTGGTCGTGTGTGGGTGCGTGTGTCTCTCCTGGCTTCTGCGTCCCATCGTAGTTTTTCCTCACGTTTCTCCCTCTCTTCACAGATAGATTTCTGGAAAAGATATCTGCATTCGTGGTCTCTGCTTCTTCACTTTCCAGTCCCTCCCCAGCTCACTGCTATTCATTTACACGCTTCATACATCACTGAGATGTCTCTGGCCAAACAGAGTATCGGACACAACCTCCTTGAGATATTTTTCTGTCTTGCTTCCACGGCACCGCCTTCTTCTAGAATTTCTACTCCCATGTTCGCTCTCCAGGCTCCTCTGCCAGCTCTTCTTCCTCAGTCTTTTCCTTAAATGTTGTTGTTCCCTCTCATCTCTTCTCTTCTTCACTGGGTACATCCTCCCTGGGCACCTGAATAATTTTAGTCACAATGAGAGTTTCGGCCACCTTTACCCCCCAGTCCAGGTCTAACTGCCTTCCAGGCCCCAGAACAGTGAGTATCTTCAGCTGCCACGTGAACATCTCCATTTGAGTCTCCTCAGACTTAACATGTCTCCCATTCAGCATATTATCCTTTAAACCAAACTACTTTTCTTCCTTGGTAAATGGCTCCACCATCCAGGGGTGGGTCACACTTGACTCTTCTCTCCCCATCACTGCCTCATCCAGTGTCTTATCTACTCATGCTAATCCTACCTCCTTTGTATTTCCTCAAAGTCATCCTGCCTGACCTCACTGACACTCTATTATTATATATTATGCAGTGCTGTTCCTGCGGCCTCGTTTTTGACATGGGAAATTGAAGGCGTTTTACCTGATTTCTCCAGCTCCAACAATATGGAGCCACTTGGATCTCTAATGCTATCATATTCTTGTATTTGTGCCTTTGCATAACTTTCCCACTGGCCGGAACAAACTTTGCTTTTTTTTTTTTTTTTTCACCTAACATACACTTCTCTAAGGCACAGCTCAGGGACCACCCCAACGTCCTCCCTTTACCCTGTGCTATCTCCCACCCCTAGTAGAGCTCCATCTTACAAGTCTGAATTGGATATTAAATATTTCATCCGTCTGTGCCTCAGTTTCCTCATCTGTAAAATGGGACCAATAATAGCATCCATCTTACAAAATTGTTGTAAGAGTTTATGTAAGTAAATATTTGTAAACTGCTGACAGCAGTGGCTGGAACATAGTAAACACTATATAAAAGGTTGCTACATAAAAATAGAAATTAATACAATAAAACATGGAGACAGTATATCTTGGTAATGAGAAAAGCCTTTGGAATCACACAGACCTAAATTCGAATCCCGGACCTTCGGTTACTAGCTTTTCACCTTGGATCATTTATATAAACTTCTTGAACCTCGGTTTCCTCATCTATAAAATGACCCAGATGGCCACATCATGACTTTGATGCACAGACAAGGGCTGTGAGTCACTTACCATCTTAGTGCTCCTGATCATCCTTGACCCCCGGTCCCATGGGTTTATCTGAATCACAACCATTCCCACACTGTATTGTAATTATATTTTTATTTCACTATACATTGTGTTCCTTGAGATTCATCTCTGCGGTTTAGTCAGTGTCTGGCATGTAGCCAAATGCTCATGAAGTTTTGTTAAACGAACATTTAACCACCAAGGCCTCGTGTCTGGGTTCCTATGCTGGTCAGGAATGAGGACTCTATTACATTTTTTTCCACTTCCTATAAACTGGCCACTTCAGAAAGTCTTCTGTGGCTAATACCACGTGACTCGTGCCTTCTATGGACCAGAGAACACAGTTTGTACTCTGACCATTGCCTGTTGTTTATACGAAGCCTACTTTCTGGGCCCACATTCAATCTCTGCAACAAGGCAGTCAGGGCCTGTGTCCTCATGGGTCCTGCACAGCACGGCCATCTGCTCCTGGGGCTCAGCCAACTTATAGTCAACTTATATTCAGCATTAATTAACGTTCCATTGTGCTTTGAATATTGCATTAAACCAGTAATGGCCTCATTCAAGGCAAAAAGAAAAAAAAAGACTCTGAGCTAGACTGTAAAATCTACTGGTTATAGGTAGAGTCTAGATTCTAGGTTATAGATAAGTTTCTAGATTTTTAGTGCTTGAAAAGAACTTGGAGATCATTTTCCCCTTCATTGTGTGCCTGTCGACACAGAGTGAAATGACTTGTTCAAGATTACTCAGCCAATTAGGGACAGAGCTAAGACTAGAAAGCCAGCTGTAATTTTCCAGTATCACGGTCCTCGTAAATAGGGTACTACCTGGCTGTGCCACTTGTGAAGATGGGAGGGTGATCCTTAATTGAAGCACCTTTGTTTTTGTGCCCCAAGTATGTTGCTAATAGCCTCATTTAAACCAAACATACAAACAGCAGTAAGAGCCGCACTATATTACAGCCATTTATTTTTGTAGTTCTGGCCGAATGGTACTAGGAGGTAATGAGCTGTGATTCAGGAAGAACTCAGTTGGGGGGTGGCCTGGGTGGAATGCAGAGGATTCGGAAGCATCTCAGTAAGAGGGTTTTTATTTTTATCTTCTTTTCCACAATTTAAGGTAGTACACTGAGCTATGATTTTTTGTTTGTTTTATATGGGAAAACCACATTTATCTGCTTTCATCAATTTTAGAGTATACTTGCAAACAACATGTTCATAGATTTTTTTTTTTTTTGGCTCCAGACTTGTCTGTCCACTAAATTAAGGTGGAGGTATTTATGCCTTATAATTTCAGTGTCATGCTGCCCTGTTCATCTGAGGCTTGTGATAGTGCCTTATGAAAAATCAAATGGTATTAATAGATAACATGGGTGGAGAGGGAGGGATGTGGAAAGAGTAACAATGCCATCATTGATTCACAAATTAATTCCATAAATAATAGGATTTACCTCCTGTGCACTGCTTTGAAACGTGCTTTGGTGTCTCATTTTGCTGTAACATTTCACTCTGCTTGTTTCTCTTCATCTTGCCTGGCGTGTCTGGTAGACTGCTGTGCCTCTTTGGTTGGGGCCTGTCTCTTCCGTGGGGACTGGGGAGCTCATCCTAGGCTTCTCTGGGAGAGGCTCCTCCTGCCTGTGTGAGGCCTGTACTTCCTGCTGGGGTTGCTGCCCCTGCCTCTGAGGGCGCCTGCAGGGGCAGTCACTGCTGGGGACCTCTCAGCCCCTTAGATTGCAGAGGTGCCGTTTGGGGCCTTGCTGAGCTATGGTCGGTCAGGTGCCTGGAGAACTGCTGTGCGTGCTCCCAGTCCTGTGAACACTGTCGGCCTTCTCTTAGAGTGTGTGTGTTTCCTCCCAGGCTGCTGTGAAGATCTCATGTCATAGGTGACCTGGTCAAATCTGTGCATCTCTGTAATAGGCTAGTATCAGTGACTAAGGGCGTCAGATAGGGCCGGAGTGTTATTTTACTCACCATCATCATCACTGTAACCCTTTATGGAGCCACTCAGTGTGGGTACATTATGGTTTAAAAAACAAAATAAAACAAAACTGATTCTTCTCATAACATGCCTTGCACAATGTTTAAACCAAGGACAAATAAGAAGAGGTGAAGCCTAAACATGTGAATTATGAAATAAACATAGTTGGGAAGATAAAATTGGAAAAAATATTAAGCATGTCGGAAAGAGTTTTTAGATCATTTTATGCAAATACACGTTTTTGTTAAAAACTGGAGGATTTATTTTCATATATTTTGTCCTACCCATAAATGGTATTGTTACCAACCTGAGCAGGCCTTTGGACATTGATTCTTTCTAAAGAAGAGGTTTTTAAGATCTAAAGTAGATTTTATTATTCAAAAATTATACTCAACCTTGCCATTATTTAAACTTGTGTTAGAGATATTTCAACTGCTCAACTTAAAATAGTGGGCATTGAATAGGTTCAGGTAAAGTATAGTCTTACTCTGTTTTGGCTTTCTAGCTTTGGGAGAAAATAAATGGATAATAAGTGAAATATGGAAAAAATAAGTTATTACTTCTAAATTTTCTGCTGTAGCCAACCACAAGATTACTAATTCTTTCTGGGCAGATTTATGCTTCATTCTTGTGCAAATTCTGTCTCTTAGAGTTGCCTTCTTGGTTGTTTCTCACTTTTCAAGTGTTTGAGCTGTGATCAGAGCCTTTTACAAACTTTCTTAGGTTAAAATAGAATGGTCCGATGTTGGTGTGGGAATCAGAGTGAATGGAACTTAGGTAGATGGACAGGTGTGGTTTTTCTAGAATAAATATTCTGCCATCTTTGTCATTGCTATCACAGTAATAGTATTTTATAAGCACTTGTTAAATCCTTTATTGAGCACTTTATATCCATTATTTCTTTTAATCTTCATCATAGCCCTATCAGGACAGTCATATTATAACCAGCTATTAAGTTTGTGATCTTAAAGTTTAGAAATTCAGTAAACAAATATAAAAATTATTTGCAAATATTATTTGCACCATTGATATTTTTTAGCCTTTTTTTTCCCTCCCCTCTGCCCAAATGCTAACTTGATATGTAAAATGTTTTAAATAAACACCTCTGATAACTGAACTTTTACTCCTGTTCAGATTTCTTTGTTAAGCTTCTGGGAATCCAAAGGTCCTCTGACGTGTATGTGATCTTCCTAGACTTTGTAAAATGCATCTCTTTAGAAAGAACTACTTGGACCAGTGCTAGAGTTAAGTCATGACCGACAGTTACTGGATCAGATCTGTCTGAGAGTTTGGAATACTTAATGATTCAACCATAGATCAGGCAACAGAATAAATGAATAAGAGAAACAAAAAAATCTGTGCTATCCACTTGCTGTAATTTAAAATACGAAAGTACCTCCCATAGGACTGGAATGGATTCTAGGATTTGGTCATGTGGTAGGAATGTTATTGACGAGTCCCTTTGTGGGACGTTGGAGAACGGTGCTGTTTTTTTCCAAGGTTATTTTGACTTTGTTGAGATTAAAAGTAATAGTAAAGATTATTGTTCAATTTCCCAAAGTGTGGTTTTCTTTGTCCTGCAGTGGAAATTGTAGCTCTTTTCAAACTTTCTTTTTACCTTCTGACCTGTCTCACTTTGTTCCCCACTAGGAAAATGTTGACTGTGTTCTGGCTAAGACACCTGGCCTCTCAGGACAGCCCTATGCCAGAAGGTTCTGTGCAGGAGGCGCACTTTAGGCCAGTTTATTCAGGCAGCAGGTCAGCCTAGGGCCGCTGGCCAGAAACGCTGTGCGTCCTCTGTCTTGGCGACATGGGGCTACTTGGAGCTGAGCTACTGTGCGGTATTAGTAAATATTTCCTGCCCCACACACACTTGAGGAGCAGAATTCTCCAGAGATGTCTGTCTCGTCCCTCACAGCTGGGTTTTCACAGAGGCTAGATACTCACTTAGCTATCTGGGCTGTGATTCAGGATAACCACAACCCACTTTCTAGCTTGCTTTTGGAGTTTGTATTGAGCAAGAACAGTTGCAATAAAGCAATATCTGGGAAGAGGGATGCCTCCACCTAGTCAAGCACCTGCACAGTGAGTCCTGTCATACCACCACTGGACAGATGGGAGTCTTAGCAGCTAAAGAACGGAAACAACTGTGGGTGCTCAGTAGCTTTCATGATGAAGCTACAGACTCGGGTTTGATCTCAGAGCAATTTCCTAAATTACTAATTACACATAACTGACTGCTTATGTTCTAATCTGCAGTTGATTTTTGGCACATTGTTGGCATGCTAGATGCTAATGAACTTCTGTTTCTCAGTATATAGTGTATGTGATGGGGGCCTCATTAAGAAAGTATTTTCGGGGTGGGGGTTGAAAAAAAAGAAAAAAGAAAGTATTTGTGAGCATTTTATTTCGTAGGAAACCTTATTAGAAATTCGTCAAGATAAGACAGATACAGATCTGCATTCTCTTAAAAATGGGTTGTGGGTTATTCTCAGAATTCTCTGCCCTGTCTTTTCCTGTACTCCGCTTTAGCTGTTTGGTATCTTTGTTCCAAGAAATTCAGAGCACCTGCCATACCACATCTTAAAAGAAGGAAAGGAAATAAATACAAGAGGCTTGTTTAGAATATAGTTGAGTTTACTGTATAAATAGTTTTTTGATGACTCGATTATGCCTCCTTTCACTCTAACAAACTGCCTTTCTCATGTCCCCTACCATATTTTTTGCTACATACTGATTAGGTGAATCAATCTGGGCTAATGTTGTTATAAACTGAATAGTTTTTACAAAAACTAATCTTCAGTTTCATTTTAAACAGAATAAAAGTTCAGTCCCAGACATTTTCTGCCAGTCATCCAAGATGCTATTTAAGTCGGTGCCAGTTGTTACCTTAATGGTGTCGGGGAGGCGGGGAGACACACCAGCTGCGTGATTGTGACACTGATGACCTTTCATAGCACCCAAAAGATTTTGCCAGGCGCGGTGGCTCACACCTGTAATCCTAGCACTCTGGGAGGCCGAGGCACACGGATCGTTTGAGCTCAGTAGTTCGAGACCAGCCTGAGCAAGAGCGAGACCCCATCTCTACTAAAAATAGAAATAAATTATATGGACAGCGAAAAACATATACAGAAAAATTAACCGGGCATGGTGGCACATGCCTATAGTCCCAGCTACTCGGGAGGCTGAGGCAGGAGGATCACTTGAGCCCAGGAGTTTGAGGTTGCTGTGAGCTAGGCTGATGCCACGGCACTCACTCTAGCCTGGGCAACAGAGTGAGACTCTGTCTCAAAAAAAAAAAAAAGATTTTGTTTGGGGTGTGTCTTTAGTAATTCATAATAGTTTTTTTTGTGTTTTGTTTTGTTTTTTCTTTTGCTGTTGTTTTTTGGTTTGGTTTTGTCTTGTTAATCAAATGTTGTGCTAAAGATTTCCTCTTATGCTTTGTTTTTAGCTACTTGGCTGCCAGTATGTTCCTTTGATTTCCTAAATTTACAGTAGTTGTCAGTGTTGTGCTGAGTTCTCCTGTAAGTACGCTGAATTGTGCAATTCTTGCTTGGCCCAGTTTTGGACAGGCATCTTTCCCAGAACCCAGTTGGCTTCTCAGAGGTTAAAGTCTTTTGGCAATAACTGCAAATAATGACCAACCAAATAAAACCATAAAAACTGAAAACCTCATGAACAGGGAAAAAAGAATTATTTCTGACTGTGAACCACATGGATGCAGAGGACCCATCTTTTTTAAAGTTCGTTTCTCTTTTCAAGCCATCTTGAGTTTGATAATTCTTATAATCTTCTTTTTTTCAAATTGAACCAGTATCTTTATGCCTTTTATGACTCCTGACTCTCTTTGGCAGTTATAGGGGTAGAAACTATGACAACTATTTCTTCTTAGTTTATTTTAACCCTTTCATTACCCTTAGTCACAATCAAACTACTCTTTATAGAACGCAGCCTAAAAAAAAGAAAACCTTTTTGGCAAGGAATAAGAATTAGAATATTTAATTGATTTGATAGAATTTAAAGATCCTTTTTCTTGTTTTTTTTTTTTTGTTTGTTTATTTTTTATTGTCATTTCTGGATATTTCTCTACTTATAAAGCATAGAAAATGAATGTGTTTCTGTTGGGTGTTTCTGTAGATTCAGCTTATTTAATGTCTCTATAATCTTTAAAACACATTTTGGTTTGTGGCATGTTTAGGTACCTGTGAATAGATTTCAGAGTAGCCCACAGTACTCTTCTAGTAAATAATATAGGACCTCTGTTTTAAGATGATGTCTCTATTTTTTATAAGTTTTAAAATTTACATAAAGAGCTTAATCTTTTGAGGTCTCTGTCATTACCCTGTGTTTTGACACTAGAGTTCCTGGATCATGTCTATATAGCTCTTGTTCATGTAACTATGGACCATAATTTTTATGTTTTAGATTTACTGACTTGCTTCTTTTGATGGAGACATCATCCCTTTCTAGGCTGCCTACTGTCTTATGTCTGTTTTAGCAACGTGACTGGCAGTTTATTAATTCATCAACTCGGTGATGATTTTGTTCTTACATGTTGAAAGATAACATTTACTATCAACTTTCATTAAAACTGAAATTCAGAATAATCTTTAGAAAAGAAAAGGAATATGGATTAACACGAAAGCAGATGAACAAAACAAATCAGCAGAAAGTTTTGGATTTTAACTGATCTTCCTCCAGGAAAGATCAAGCAAGTGTAAGAGGTGAGCGACCCACGTAGCAGCAGCATAGCATGCTGCATTAGAGCCTGGACTTGGGAGGTGAGTGGCCTGGGTCCTGATCCTCGCTCTGCTACTTACCACCTCAGTGACCTTGGGAACATTTCCTGAATTTTCTGTAAGTCCGTCTCTGCATTGGTAAAATAGAAATAATACCAGCATTACTTCTTGAGACTATTACTGGTATTAAATGAATCAATATTTATAAAGAGCTTAAAACAGAATTTAGTACAAAGTTTCTTTATTTTTTTTTTAATGGAAGAGTGATGAAAACATTTCATTTCCTAAGATAACCCACTTCTTCATTTTGAAAAGAGCAAATAAATACTGTTCCCGCATTAATGCCAGATTTCACATTCTAGTAAAGCAACCACTCATACCTATTAGTTGTAGAAGTTTGGTTATGTTGAAGAAGATAGGTTAGAAAAAGAACGTTTGATCTACTTAGAGCTGAGAACTACTAAATTTTTTTTCTTTGCCTACTAAAAATAAAATGACATTTTAACAGACTTAAATTAATGTGTACATCTGGTTTACTAAAAGTAGGAGTGAGGAGAGATTCATTTCTTGGCTTAGGACTTTCAATTTCTGCATGACATCTGTCATTGTAGTCTAAGATCTGAAAGAGATACTAATCCTCAAATGAATATATCCTGTGAGCAACAATGAGTTGTTTAGTTGAGAATACCACTCCCATTTCTCTTCCTCCTGAGGACTTTTGATTTCATAACAATAACATTCAGTCTCTCCCTCCTCATTGCTTATTGGTTTCTTCCCCCTTTCTGTATATAGGCATGGCCAGACTTCCTTGTTTTGAATCAGACATTACAACTTTTTATTTCATTCTGCTATCAAATCTTGTTAATGCCTCCTCTTCTTCTTTTCACTGATTAGGGTGTCAAATTTGCTTATCTGCCACTTAACATCCTTAACCATGTAATCTCATATCTCCAGCTAACTACAAGATTTGAATTTTCCTTCATCACCTCAACTCTCAGGGTCTAAAAGTTAACTCATCTACCCTTTTTAAGTTTATTTTAACTAAGAAAGGCACATGCTGAGAGAAAAGAATCATAGCTGACAAAGGAAAGATATCTTGAGGATATGACAAACTTCTACAAATCAATAATAAAAAGGAGGCAACTCAAAAAAATGAAGGAGAAACATGAAAACACTGAATACCCGTTTCAAAGAAAAGGAAACATGAATGGCTCATGAACTTGAAAAGATGTCCAAAGTAATTAGTAAACAAGGAAATAAATGCAAAATAAAACCACCATGGGTGCCATTTCACACTCAACCAACTTGCACATATTAAAGTCCATCAATTTCATAGATTGGTGAGAATGTGGAGCAATGAGCACTCTAATACTTAGTTGGCAGAAGTCAATTTTGGTGTAATCACTTTGAGAACAAATCTGGTGTGACCCAATAAGATTAAACATGTCCAATCTTGTGACCCAGCAATCCTACTGCTAGTTATTTAGCATGTGTATTCTAGGCGACTTGCACAAAATTGTATCAAACAGCAATACTTGGAACAGCAAAAACACTAGGAACCACCAAAATATCCATAAATAGTAGAATGGATAAATCAATCATGATATAATAATTCAATGGAATACTATACACCTGGAAGATGAGTGAATGACAGCTATGTGAATCAGCATGTGTAGATCTCAAACTTGTCATGTTGAGCAAAGAATGCTACTCACAGGAACGCATATAGTATGGCTTCCATTCTGAGGTATAGGGATGTTTACACAGACACTGTTGTAAAAAATACAATGAAAAGGAAAGGAAAGAGTCACTCAATATTTAAGGCAGTGATTACCTCTCTGGAGAAGAAGATGTACTCAGGAAGGGACCAAAGGAAGCTTCAGATATTGTAACCTTCTATTTCTAAGGCTGGGTGGGACATTTGAAAAGAAAGCCATGACATATGGATGATGTGCGATGACTTTTATGGCTAGTATGTAAAGAATCTACATGCTCAATAACTATTCTTGGGTTTCAACAATATTTGGTTAAATGTTCTTTAATATCAAGTGAATTTTGGTAAATTCCCTCACTCAGTCTTGAAATTTAAGCATTCCACAATGGAAGAGAAAGTTAAGGTCTCAATAAAGTAGTGTTGGAATTAGTTAATATGGGTATTCATTTGAAGGTACATCAAATAAAACTGGCTTGCTGCAGGTAAATGCTATTTTCTTAATAATAACAAATCTAACAGTTTATAACATTTTAGATATTTTACAAACCATGATGATAATATAATCCTGGAAAAGCTCAACTGAAGAGACATAAAAGACTACTGGGATTAAAGTATAGAAAGACAATTGATAGAGAGAAACCATGTATACTCTCTAGAAACCTAGAACTTTGTAAGATCATAGACTTGGATTCATGTAGGTTGATTTCAGGGTTCTCCTGAAGAGATTGGGTACTAGCAAAAACCAACATTAGGGGAAGATGGAGAGACTTGGAGCCTCTTAAAACTCTATGATTTTTTTCTTTCACATAGCTGCATGAACTAACATATGTGAGAGTGGATTTGGCAGTAAGAAGAAAAAAAAGGAGAAGATTGGTGTATCCTGTTAGCCTTTAATTCTACAAGCAACTCTAGAGTTTCCCTTTTGAGTTCTTCTCTGACCTCCCTTCTTTTCACCATCTGGGATGTAGAGAGCATGACTTTGTATTTCTACATTTCCTCCTTTCATCCTTAGAATTCTGTACAAAGTTAGAGACTGCAGAGAAACAGAGGGGTATTCTAGGAGTTGGGGAGTTCATGATGGAATGGTTAGAGATAGTCCTGTAGAGCTATGAGACTGCCCTAGGAACTTGGTGTTTGAAGCATTTGTAGCAGAGGAATTTGCAGCAGACGAATTCTGTCACTTCACATCTACATGTTCCTTTGCCACCAAAGGAAGTGGGAAAGCAATGTTACTGTGTCATTGTTCACTTTTGTTAAGGTACAAACCCCTTTGTTAGAAACAGGCAAAAGAATTATTCCAAAACCAATGGAGCATCTCACTCTTTTCTTTGAATTCTTGTGAAATTAAAGAAAAGAAAAGTGAAACCATGGAATTGAGTCAATTGTATTGGAAAGTAAACTATATTGATCCCAGTTCAATGGATTCTGGTTTAGCTATTGAATTAATTATTCAATGATACACCAAATATTTCATGTTTAAATTATTTTCTTTCCAATTTTAGAGCAGGTTGGTAGAGCAATTGAAGGAGAGTTCTATTTCTGAAGGACTTTAATAAATATTGTGGAACTATTTTAGCCCAGTGTTACTGAGAGTAATAGGATATAGGAAAGATGGGTAAGGGGCATAGACAAGTGGTACCTAGGACTAAGGGCCACTGCACAATGTGTGAGAGTGATGATCTAACACACATGCACACACTACAACTTCTTTTCCAAAGTCAGTATCTAATAATAGTTGTAAAGATTACTCATCTAGAATTTAACTTAAGCTCTTTTTTGAGCTTCCTGCTTCATTTGGATTGTGGCTTATTTAATTATTGTGATCAATTCTTATTCAGTCTATTGATGCCATGTATTTTGTGTTCCTTCTTTTTTCTCACTACGTGGTTTCCTCGTAACTGAAAATGAAGACTGTTGTGTCCACTGTATCCTGGCGTGCTTGTTCTGTGAATTCCTGACCCTCTGCAATATTGTCCTGGGACAAGCGTCGTGTGGCATCTGCACCTCAGAAGCCTGCTGCTGTTGCTGTGGCGATGAAATGGGGGATGACTGTAACTGCCCTTGTGACATGGACTGTGGCATCATGGATGCCTGTTGTGAATCATCAGACTGTTTGGAAATCTGTATGGAATGCTGTGGAATCTGTTTTCCTTCGTAAATATTTATCTTTTGTTTGTGTTAAAACTGGAGAGTGTTTTAAATTTTTTTTTCTTTTGAGGGGGTAGAAAAGCACATGGTAAGATTCTCATAAAGCATCGCGGTATTTGCACTGTTAACTCGTTATTTTAAGTAATCTCTGAATGCCTTTTTTCTTTAACCAAATCTACATGGTTTAATATGTGAAATTTCAACTACTTTTTTAGTTTTTTAAACTTCTTAATAGGTTACAATAACTTAGGGACATTTGGACCCCCCCTCATATTAAATGTCTCCTTTTTATTGATATTTCTGTTTCTTCTAACCGTTCTTAGGAGTCCCTTGCTCCAAATATGTTATTTCCAAATATATTATTTAAACCGGACAGTTTATTTTTAGGTGTGTATCTATTGATGGTTAAAAGTAAGCATTCTTTGCTTTAAAGTACACTTTGGGAGAAAAAAAACCCACACAATAGTTGGGCCACCAGTGATGATTTCTGCACTCCCTTCCTTATCTTCTCCACTTATTCAACCCACCTTGAGTGCCTGCTGTGTAGACTTTCTTGCCCAGACTGTGGAGATGGGCATCGTTCCTCTCCTGTCCACAGGAATATGCAGTTTAGCAGAGGAAAGAGACCTGTAAAGAATGAACCATACTAGAAAACATTACTGAAATGAAGACTACAAAAGAGGGAAACTCAAAAGGCTGTAGGGATACCCAGAAAGCAGCTACCAGAATAGTCAGAAAGGCTTCAAGGAGGATGTGGCATTTGAGGAAGCCTCTTAGGAAGAGTGACTCATCTCCTACTTGAATGAGTTCTTTAGATTTAGGACAACGTTTAAGATGGACAGCCTGGACTGTGCCTTTAACCAGTTAAAAGAAAAATGTCTTCAGCATATTTTGTTTTTGTGTGTGGCAGACATACAGCTTTTTAAAGCAATAAAATTTAAATTCACTAAGAATATGCATTTTCTTACCTGTAATTTAAATGCTATGATAATTTTTGATGAAACAATAATGCTATTATTTATAAGGCAATTATTTATAAATAATAGCTATTTTTTATAAAGAAGATTGAATACTTTTGACAAATTGCATTTAAATTGAAATTGCATTATATTAAAATCCCAGTGTTCTGATTTTGATTTATTCAAAGGATTTCTTTTATTTTGAGAGCTTTATGTCTTTTTTTTTTTTTTTTTTGTAAGGGAGGGATATTGTTTGTTTTGGTTTGTTTGTTAACCAATGTTATATTTTATACATACAGTTAATCTTAAATGCAAACCATTCCTTCCAATGTAGAGGGAATCTAGACATCCACTAGTGTGACCAAATCTCAGTATTGCAATTTTATGTTAAATTAAACTAATACAGCAGGTTATGAAGATCCTTAAGTATAAAGAAATAAGTCAATTATAAGACTAATTATGTAGTTACTGAGACATAGAGACTGTGTGGCTCAGATGAAAGGGAGAGTGAATTTTCTTACTTTGCTCTCCTACTCAATTTGAGCTCTCCAAAATTATAGTTTGGTTTCATTTAATAGAATTCCTTGTAGAAGTTTTAAAAGTATACTTTGGGATTAATAATTATTTTCAGTTTTTCTGGCTGAATATCAAATTGGTAGTAACAACAAAAACATACTTTTAGGAAGCCTTTAGCAAATCTAGACTTTTAAGAGAGATTTTTAACCTGAAGCATGAGAATGTCACCTATAGTTTTTCCTTTGAAATGAAGCCAGGTTTCTAGTTACATCATTACTTAAAGGGCTTAAGAAATAAAAAAAAAAGTTAGCAAACTCTTGAATCTCTCTTTTAGTGCTATTTACACACACACAAAACCTTTAAATTGTTAGATTTAAATAGAATTCTAGTAAACAGCTGTCTCCCTTTTTCTCCTCTGAAGATTTTCTTTCATTTGTTACATCAAATATAAGGAGATCTTTGTACTGTTTCACAATAATCATAATCTGAATATTTACATATATCCAAAATTAACTTATGCTTATATATTAGAATGTAAGAGTATCATCTGTTTATGAGCACATAAAGCCTCCTAATGACCTGGAATTGTTAGAATATTTAACTTTTTATCCTGCAGAGTTTTTCAATGAAGTGGTTTGTCTAATATTTAAATATATCCTGCTACTATTTGCGATGAAAATATTGGCACATTTTAAATAATGTTTCTCCATAACGGAGAACATTAATGGATACCAGAATTTTATTTTCATATTTATATTCATAGTATTTTTCCTCTGTTGTCTACTCTGGGCAGTAATTCCATAAAGCATCTTGTATAATTTCAAAAAGAAAATGAAAAAGTAGGCAAATGTGAAAATAGTTTCAATATCTTTTAGGATTTCTGTATGTAAAATGTTTTGTGGAATTGTATGGCAATCGTGACTAAGTGCTGTAATGTCCTGTTACAGATTTGGTCTGTTTTTAAATGTGGAAACGTAATCTTAAATATTTTTAAACTGGACCTGTATTATCCTGAATATATTATTTTAAAATTAAAAAAGTACTTCTTTATCTTTATTGTGCTTTAGCATATTTTCATATCTAATTGATATAGTGATTTATATTTGAATGAATTCAACCATAATTTAAAACCTGAAGGTTTTTTTAATCCTGTTACATCCTTTTCTGAAGATCTCCTAGTCTGTTTATGTAAATCACATGACTCATGCCCATAAGTGAACTATGAAAGATACAGATCTTTATAGTGTAAATCATAGTTGATATGTGACTTCAAAAAATAGTGTTCTTTTAGAAATTCACAATATTTAAAAATACAAATTTTGTACATTTTTTAGTAAATTGGTTTCATTTATTGACTTTGGAATTATATTTCAATTTATAAAATTAAGGTAATTTTTTATATATGCTAAGATTGAACACCAAGATAAAAAATACTTAAAGATGTAGGAAATTAGGTATTAGATTTAATGAATTTTACACAGAAGTAAATCATGAAAAGCATTTCCATCTAGGTATTTTAGTGGCACCAGTTTTGTAAATGTCTTGCTTTTAATATTTAACTAAAACAATATACTATGACTTTAGGAGAAGCTTTTTTATTTAGCAAATTTTATTTTTGTATTCTTACAGTGTATTAAATGTATCTATTTTCCACACCTGAATAGTCAGTTTATCTGAGCAGTTCAAGGAGTAACCAAGGCAACCTTATGTAATAACTTTCCATTCTTATCCATACAAACTCTATCAGTGCCCTAGATTCTGTGTTTTAAACATCAGACATCACTGCCTAACATAGATAAGAGTCAAACCCAGAGACTCTGTGTCTTGCCTTCTTGAATACTATAGTTAAATGCTTAGATTTACCCAACTACCTAATGAATAAGTTTATTTATTAATAAGGTTATTTTTCAAATTATTCAAGACCTTTATGCCCCTTCCAATTACTTGTGATTTGTAGGCCTGTAGGATTGCTGCATCTAATCTGACAGGCAAGATAAAATTTCATCAAATACTATAATACTCATTTTTCTCTTCCATTTACACTAATGCAGGAGAGCGTATCATTTTTGTTTTAAACAATGGTTAATATATTGAATAGAGTTTATTCCATACTTACTATTTATATTTTTAATCAAAGATTGGGTATTGCAACAGAGTCCTTTCAACCCTTTATCTCCATGTACCCCTTATAACAATAAATTTATAGTGAGTATTTTTTTTTGCTTGGATTGGTACTAGGAACCTCAAGGAAATCACAGAGCCCTCAGGAAGTGTCAACCCAGGGAAAAAGTATGGCACCTCCCATGAGAAAACCGTTCCAATGGTGAGACTGCTGATATTTACTTACCTATTTAAGATTACTTTTAGAGGTTTTGGTAAAAATAGAACACATTGTGGAGAGGGGATAACATTGTGATGCAGCCCTAATGTGGAGGGTGAGTTTTGCAAAAACCATCATTGGTGATTACATCCACCATGTATTTTTACACTGCAAAATTCCCAGTGATCAGTGATCGTTCCCTTTAAAGGGCTGTGACTCAAAATATTGTATGTATGATCAAATTTTAATGAAGTCAATAGGCAATCTGTAAGTGAAAAGGTTTATAAACAAAGTCATGGCCAAGCTCCATCTGGAAAGCAGGGTCTCTAGGCAAGCAGATCTGCTTCACCCCGTTCTTTTTCAAGCTGAGACAACAGCATGACATTTTTCACGAGGGTCACAACTATAGCTCCTAAGCAGCCAGATGTTGCCATAAGTAGTTTCCTGCCTTTGGATTGAATTATTGCAGTGCTTCTAGTTTCACTGTTTATTTGTCCATTATTTATACCCTCAATCCCTCACCACATCCCATTTAATGTTCACCAAAAGAGAATCATTAATTTAGTTGTGAGATGACTGTGAAGGAATCATTTTAGATAACCATCCTTTGACACATTATCAACATGGGGCACAGATACATGTGCTAAAGACAAAGTATAGCTCTGCAATTAGATGTTCACTTCCAGGCAGGTCTTTGTGTAACGTTTAGTTGAGAATATAATTATTAAAAAAAGGGTGAAAAGCAAATTCAAACAAATTCTAAGTTTAGCTTGAAAAATTGAAAAGGTTCTTAAGTTCTGTCTGATGCATAAAGGGGTAGAAGCAAAGGAATTATGTTCCAAAGCCAAGAAAGAGGGTGTACAAAAGCAACTGATCCACTTGACATAGTTCATAGCCTTTTGCAGAGGAATAAAAGCCTGTTGAGCAGGGAACCAAAAGATCTCATTATAGGATGAAGCCAAGCCATATTAAAGCTTGTGCACTAGTAACTATGTCTAAAAACAGCCTGCTGTTTTATATTGAACCAATACATTTCTTAACTTGGTAGGTTGCAGTGTAAAGATGTACAGAGCCTGTCTGCTGGATGCTATGCCAATTACAGATATGGTGGAGTGGTGTCAAATACCTACAAACAGTTATTATCGCAAGTAATCTTAGAGTGAAACAAAAGAAGTTTTAAAATGTCATCTCAAAACCTAGAAAGCACAGTTCGTCATGTGTGTTTGACTCTTAGAGTCTTGAAATCACCTTTATTATATAGTTCAATGTGGACGTCATATGATTCCTCAATCAGAATGCACAATTCTTTCAAGGACATGAATAGTTCCTGAGAGAGAAGGAGAATATCTTTTAAAAGTAACACCTTTAGATATGACAAAGCATCTCTGATCAGCTCTGCAGAAAGTGCGTTTTATTGGTGCTGAGGTGAAGGAGGAGTGAAATACCCGTGAATGGTTATTATATTAGATTTTGTTAGATCATCAGAAAGAATAATTGGGCATATTTACACAATTACATTTTAGTAAACTATTATGCCAGCTTAACTATAACACATATTCTGGTAAAAAGTACATTAAATCTCAATCCAAAAGCAATTTAGCTGCTGGGGGCGTTATTTTTTTTATCTAATTATTCACAAATTAATGAATAAAATTAAATTCCAATCACTGAAGAAAATGAAGCAATGGTGAGAATCAGAACTACAGATTAGTTAAAGCAAAGATATGCAATGCATAACAGAATTAAAGCATTTCTTTTATTCAAACCCAGTGCTTAAAAAAGAACAAATCCATCATCTTGAAATTTGACTTGTAGCTTGACATTAAAAATAATATGAGTAGAATTTTCAGTGGGGTAAGCACAAAACTAGTTCAAGTTATGTCACTCTCAATTACTGTACTCAGGTGGTGTACCCATTAAAATTCCCACTTGTGGGTTCCGCTCACTATGCAAATGGGGTCATTACCTGGAGAATTTAATTGGTTATGACACTGGGAGTAGGACTTTTCCTTTCAAAATAAACCCACTTACACATTTTCACTAGAAATTTGATTGTTATATATACTTTGGATTGTTTTGCTCTATAAATATTTACTAAAATTAGACTGTCCTTGCTTACATATTTCTTACAGATAACTCAAAATGGATCCAAATTACTTTGATATGGTTTTATGTATTTGTCTATAAGGCTAGTCAAAATGAATCTTTGGGAATTTGTATTGCTTATCAATATATTCTTTTAAACAGTACTTCTATCTTTCAAAGCATCCACCAGATGTGGGTACATGTCCAGTAAAGGTTTTCATCATTTAACATAGTAACGTTTTCCCTTTTATAATAGTTCTAAATATTTAAATTGAGAGGCTTTTTCTATTTTTCTTCTATTTTTTGTCACTTAAAAAATATGCAGTTAAAGAGTTGACCTACCCTCTTAGATGTTTTATTTATATAAATATACATATATATGTATATGTATATATAAAATATTGCTAAAGAGCCATGTCTATAACACTTGCAAGGTCTTTATAGTCCCTGATAGGACAGAGTGGGGACACTAAGTTGTTTGTCAGAGTCAGTACCACGGACAATCTCACCATGAGCCATGAGACTATTGAATTTAAAGTGAACAAACAACAAATTGGTGTGAAAAGTGCAGGGCTTCGTACACCTACCGTCTGTTTTCATGGGCTGTGGTAACTTCACCTGGAGAAACCCGAGTTTATGGCTAACTAACAAGAACATTGAGAATGGCCTGAATTTACAACAAGCCCTGAAATTACAGGGTGGTTTCATGGATATAATATTAAACTGGACATCCAGGGATTTAGTTCCTAGACACTGACTCTAACAGCAGTTCCCAGAGTGAATTTGAAGTAGGAACAGGGTATTCTCTAAGTATTAATGGGATAATCTCAAAGAAGCACTAACAGTTCCTTAACAGAGGGGTTATGCAGTCTAAATTTTTGTTACCACACCAAGTTTTACAGCAAGCCAAGAATTTATCTCTAGTTCATCTGGACCTAAAGAGAATATTTTTCCTTTAATGTAAAGAGAATATTCTAAAGTCAGAGAAAAAATAATTCCAAGCATATAGAAGAGGAAATACTACAAATTCGTAACTGGACCATTGGGCAGAATTTTTAACATCTGTAACTATGGGAAATTTCCCATAGAATATCAAATATGGATCCAAGTCTCTGACATTCATTTTTCTATGATATTTCTAATTGTGCCCGGAGGATAAGAAAGAGTTGGCGCATCCAATAAATATAATCATTTACATGCACAGAGCTCCCTTTGAAGTTAATAGGACCTATGGAAAGGGGAGTTATGCACCACGAAAACGAAGTTCAACGTGAATCTAGTTCTTTCTTTTTAACATGCAGTGGTATTGCCAACGCATTTGGATTTTCTTACTGCTTATCTTTCTTTTGTATGTGATGTTTAAGTTGGAGTTGAGTGAAGTGCTCCATGTGTAGAGGAAAGATAGCCAAAAAGAGAGGATGTGATGATTGGCAAGCATACACCCAGGGACCAGCTTTATAAGATAGCATCCAGAAGTGATAGGGCCTGACATTTGTAGAGCTTGTTTAACGTTTCAAAGAGAAACCATATCCTTTTTCTCATTTGATCTTCACAACATTATGATTCTTCTAGGATATACATTTTTACTTCCATTTTATAGATGAAAAATCTAGCAGAGATTGCTTAAGTTTACTTACTAAAGTGACATTGTTAGTTACTGATAGAGCTAGGAAACCTAAATCCTAGATCTTTCCATGAGATCCATAATTTTTATTTTTTAAAGAATTGTGTCATTTTCTTTTTTCTTTTTAATTTTTTTTTTAAATTTCAGAATATTATAGGGGTATAAATGTCTTGGTTACATGAATTGCTTTTGTACTGTTTGAGTCAAAGTTGTAAGTGTACCCATCACTCTGATAGTATACATTGTACCTATTAGGTATGGTTTCACCCATCCCCTCCTCCCTCCTCCCACCTGCCTGATTTCCATTGAGTTTTACTTCCATCTGTGCATATGAGTGCTGATCACTTAGTTCCAATTTAATAGTGAGTACATGTGGTGTTTGGTTTTCCATTCTTGCAATACTTCGCTTAGGTGAATGGTCTCCAGTTCCATCCAGATTGTTGCAAAGGTATTAATTCATTTGTTTTATGGCTGAGTAGTACTCCATGGTGTACACATACCACATTTTATTAATCCACTCATGAAATGATGGACACTTGGGTTGATTCCACATCTTTGCGATTATGAATTGTGCTGCTATAAACATTCAAGTGCAAGTGTCTTTTTGAAAAAATGAGTTTTTTTCCTTTGGGTAAATACCCAGTAGTCGGACTGCTGGATCAAATGGTAGATAGGTCTACTTTTAGTTCTCTGAGAAATCTCCATACCATTTTGCATAGAGGTTGCACTAATTTGCAGTCCCACCAACAGTGCATACATTTCTTATAAAATCTTAAATATTACTCAATAGACTCAATCACAACTGCTCTGCTTGAAGCTGGAGTGGATACACGGGGATCTAAAGTCTTGTCTGCCTTGTTTCTGGTCTCCCATCTTTCCTACCCTGTGTGGATATCTTGGCTTGAGCTCTAAGAGTGAATGAAAAGCATAATAACTACTGTGCTACTTACTTTTCATTACGTGTATTGATCCAAAAGTCAGTGCACTCACACTATGTTACGTCTTGTGCCTTCTTATCAATGATGTCTTCTTTTTTTAGATTGGATGAGAAACCAAGAGTTAGATGTTCTTCGTAAGATTGTGTGTTGCTTGTTCACTATTTACCCCTTCAGATCTGTTTTCTCTCTCTGCCTTTTTATGTGCCAGTCTCACTTGCTTTCTGGTTTCTCATTGACTTTGGCTAACGGTAGGCAATGGTGGGAAATCAAAAGGTGGGAGGAGAGAGAGGTCAAGGTATTAACTCCCACCTTATCCCTTGGCCTCCTCCCTTCCAGACAGTGGTTTGACAGTGGCTCTGTTCCTCCACATTAGGGCTTCACATTAGTGGCTCCTCCACTGTAACTACAGCTCCCTCCACTCAGGCATGGAGAAGTAAGGGTTTCCCAAGGTTGTTAGTTCCTGGGACTTTAAACTCCTTTGTTGGTTTTCCTAAGCTTGATTGTTTCTCTGCAAATAGTCCCCTTTATTAAACTCCCTTCAATTAAGCCCTTTGAGTGAGCCATCTGTTTCCTGCCAGTACTCTGAATAATGAAGGAGTTAGGAAGAATGAGTTTGTGTGTGTGCAAATGCACATGTTGTTTGAATCCAATCTTGTTATGTATTTCTAAGATTTATCAAAATAATCTAAGTCTTGGGGTTTCTTGGATGTTTGTGTCTAACATGAACAGTTACTCAAATATTAATATAGTATTGTAAGAACTACATTAGACATTCCAGAAATTTACTCAACAGTTTTGGTTCGATGGTCACACATCCCCCATTCTAACATTTGACACTATAACAAGTTGGGGGCACGGGAAAGAAAGTATCATTACCATGAGTGACACAAAGTTTACAATTGCGTATACAAAGCTTTAGGATCCTGGGAGGTGATAAGGTTTTCTTTTGTTCCCCATAGCCTAAAATGAATCAACATCATTATCAACATAAGCAGACCTACAGCAGAAATCCTAGCCTGGAAGTTAATCCACCAAGAAATGTCCTATTTGGGGGGATTTTTAATATAACTATAACCAATAGTAATAAAACAAATTAATATGACATCTATATGCCTTTAGCACCAAACACTTCTAAACTAGGTCCAGTATCAAGCCTTAGATATCTAGTTCAACCCTAGGTTAGTAAACTGGCAACATTTTTATGGGGTCTCAAATATTCCTCTACTTGTCAAGAGGCATTTATTGGTCACCTGTGTGGGCCAGACTCTGTGCTGGGACTAATGATAGCATGGTGTTCCTCAGTGAGTTCTTAGGTTAGAGAGAGAGAGAGCGAGAGAGAGTGCAGATGAATTTGATGTAATTAAAGAGTTAGAATAGACACAAGTATAATTGCCATGAGAGGAGTCAGGTGAGAGTGATTAAGGCTTCCTAGGTGAGCCAGGAAGATCTCCCAGAAGAGCAAGCATTCAAACTGGGAACGCAGCCTCAGGTGCGTTCTGAGGTTGCAGTTACATTGCAGCAGGTTGGAAAGTAGGGGGTGATGGGAAGAAGCAGAGCTGAGTCCAATGAGGTAGCACCTTAACTGCCTTGCTGAAGGCCCTGAAGTCTACCCTGTAGACAATGTGAACCCTGAGGATCAAGGAAATGGTGAGATCAAATTTATATTTTGATCACATTTTTATGGGGGTAGTAGTGTGGATTATAGAATAGAGGGGATCAGAAATGAACTTGGACAGGCATTTGAGAGCTTGTGCATTCATACACACACACAAAAGATGCTGAGAGCCTGAACTGAACTAAGGCATTGACTGAGGGATAGAGTGGAAAGAGGGAATTGAACTAAATACGTTTCTGGTAGTGAATTAAAGACTATTTCAGGTGAAGGGGCATGTTAAATGTGCCCTGTGTTTATGTATAAAACCTAATGTATGAATATTAAATAAAAGTCAAGTTCATAGAAGTTTGAAAGCACATTCATGTTTCAGGCCACAAATGTCATGTTTTCCTTAAGATAATGGATTTGAAAGTGCTTTGTAAACAGTTTCACCAATATTAGGAACTTCCATCATAATTGCTATTATGGTTTACACGGTGGCAAGGATAGTAATATGTGTTGTTCAGGTGGGTGAACTAACAAGTTAAATGCCAGAGTGAAATCTTCCAGTTCCCTAGTATACTAACGCTGTATGCAAGCCAGTGGGTACAGGGGTGGGGAGAGGTGAGAGGAAGGCAAGGAGCAAGTAAATATGGACAAAGGATATTCAGAGTGCCTGGCATATGAAAGGTGTTTAATTACCTATTTTTAGATTTTTGAGTGAATGAGTGCATATATATGCATATTGTAGCTTGAATAAGTTATGTAATGTGCAGAATCAGATATATAGTACTAAGAAGCATTGGAGGACAATTACAAGCATAATAACTGAAAAGAGAAGAAAAGTTTCCACGGAGCTAGACACACACACTGGCTTGACCATTTTTGACTAAATCAACAGATTACTACTAACATCTTACGGGTTACTAACCAACTGGTTAAATGAGTCATTCTTTAACTGGCCTAATGAATAAGTCCAATTCCAGTCATAAGTCTTAGGTACTGTATGACCCAAATCTCTTTGGTCAGCCTCCAGCAGCTCTTAAGTGAATGAGTAATTCTTCCAAGGTTATGTTCTTGCCAGCTTTTGTCTTTTTAGACAACCTAATTCTCAGTTCTCAATTCGGCATATTCCAGTTTTTTGTGTTAGTCTAGGAGGGTGTTTACTGGCTCTAAGAGGTTGCCTAATTTGTCTTACGTTATATGCATCACACATCATGTTTTCTTAGTCCTAATAAAATGATCCAAACCTGCTATAACTATTTTATTTTCACAGTAAATTACTAAAAGGTCATGGAACGAAATTCTGTTTTTTAAAAAAATAATTACGTTAAAATGTAAATATTTAAATTCACATTGGAAATACCAGTGAAATTTCAAGGTCTTTAAAATATAGGTGCTTACTAAAAATAACGAGGGGGAAGAAGAACCACCAGAGCAAGAGCAAGTCACTTGGGTTTTGTTGTTGTTGTGTTTTTTAATTTAATTTGTTATTGTCTCTAGTAGTAGAGGCTGGTACTGAGAGAAAATCACAATGTAGGTCCGAAGGCAGAAGTTCAAGTTGCATCTGGCAACTGGATCATCAAATAGGAGCTGAGAGCTTTTATCTGTACATACAAATATTTATTTTTGAAATAATTGTTGAAACTATGAGAGGGGCAGACAAGGCAGTGGGAAACCAAAGCAATATATGGAAAAATTGTCAGATTCTTAAAAGGTTTCATATTCTGATTCTGTGTTTTTGTATTGAGTGAACAGGTCATAGAATAGGAGTCATGTGTTGAGGCTTTCCACTTACTGGGAAGTCAAAAGTTTGTCATTCATTTGGATTAATTTTCTTTTAAGCAAAACATTCTTTAGGCTCTTAAAGCTAAAATATGATAAAGTATACTGAAGTGTATAGATAATGCAGATATTTATGCAGAGGTTATTGCAAAATCTATTTATTTTTAAAATATTTCAATGCTTAGTGTTAGCATTTTAATCACTTCTTTTTTAAAGAAGAGCATCTACCTAAGACAAACGACTATTTCCGTGGTGAGCACAGTTAATATTCACTAAGAGAAAACATTTTACTTTTATGCATTCTTAAATTTCAACAAGTATATGATTTTGAAAAGCACCAAAATGCTGTAATATCTTCCTGATGAAAAAGTTACATTCTTTCTATATTCATTAAAAGTTCCCGTTATTTGTAAGCTGGCAGACTGTCTTCAAAAAGTTTTTTGTTTAATGAAAAAATATGGGGGAATAATACATTGCATAATTACATTCCCAGTTTGCATTAATAAAGTATTATACTTGTAAGTTTTACAACTAGAAGTAGCACTGTGGTTGTCATATATCACAGTACACACAATTTGATTGTTACAGAGTAGACATCTGCCAGAAACATTTCAGTTTAGCATGATGAATTTACCTTAGCCCTGTCAAGAATCACATTACAATGCCAAAGTATTGCTTTGAATATATGTTGAAAAACAGAAATAAATTTGTTGAGGTAAGGTTTCAAATCCCCTCAGAATCATGTCATTACTGTTATTGTGGCTAGGCACATGCTAGCTCAAGTTACTCCGTGGGGGATTTACCAATAGTGAATGTCACTCATTTAATCAGGACAGCTAAAGAAAGGATCTTGTTGACTGTGGGTGATGCAAGGAGTTTATCAGCATCACAGCAAGGATTCCAGCATACTCAATTTACATAAAAGTATAAGGATATTTAAAACATAATTCCTTTCCAAGCCACTTAAACATATTCACATGGGAAGTTGCTTATCTGTAACCCTTTTTGACTGCTAATGGTGTACTTCTCTGAAAGATTTACCCTAACTCTAATAAAGACTATATTTTCCTCAAAATACCGAATTATAGCCTTTGTTTGTTCAAATAGTGGAATTTACACTTTCCTTGTGTGTGAAGTACAAGGTTATTATAAGGCAGACAGTAGGAGCTACAAACAACAGGCAGATTCCTCCAAACTCACTTGGGAACTACTGACACGTTCATTTCCGGTGTCTTTGGGAGCCGAGCTAGATCATAGTCTCCTCAACAGCATGCCTCAGAAATGCCAGCTGAAATTTTACTCTAGTTTCTGGAAAGGCCTGTGAATTCTATCAAGAATTTGCTGCACACTGTGGGAAGATTTTACGGTGTAGACATGACCACATGATAGGCTTCTTATATCCCTAGCAACTTTTAAAGTCCAAGATGCGGAATAAAGACTACTGCCTTAATAACACCAAAGGGCCACATCCACATAGGCAAGATTGTGAGCAAGGTTCACAGTTTAACTACCATAAAATTTAGCTGCCGCTTTCATTTGAGAAATGTGGCAGATAAAAGCAGTTTCAATATTGCACCATTGCATTAATGTAGATGTCGCACAGATATATTAAATTTTTTCCTCTCAGCACCATGCTCTAAGAAAGTAGTAAAAGTATTATGTTTGCATGATACTGATTTGACATGTAGTCTGAGAAATATATGAAATGTATTTTTAAAGGACTTGGCTTATGAAAAGTCATATCTGAGGGAGTGTGGAATCAATTCTCAGGGATAGTTTATGGTCCAGGAACTCTTACAAGGTAATGGGAGAAACTGGAATATATATATATATATAATATCCTATATTGAAAAAAGAAATATTAATATCCTATATTGAACTTCATCATGGGAGAGGAATAAAATTTATACAATCCCTTTTTAAGTTTATATTTGCAACATGTCAACAGTATTCACTTAGTCTAAAAATTAGGTTGATGTGTCATTTTCCAGTTTGCCTTTTGTATCTTCTGGATGCTTCCAAGTCAGCTAGAAATACAGATTTCTGTCATATTCTGGTAACCTAAATATAAAAAGATCCTAGAAATCAACTTTCAATGTTGTATTGATATAAACAGAAACAATTATATATATTATGTATATATTATTTGTATATAGGATATACGTATATACACACACATGCACACATATGTCTCCTTGTTCAATGTGACCACCTATATTCTGGAAAAGTATCCTGAATAACTGATATGAAGAAGATTTGCTGACACTTCTATAGCAAAATCTGATTATAATATAGGCATGAGAATTCTAGCTGTCTCCTCCCAAGCAAGAGGAGGAACCCATGGCAAAATAGCATGGATAAACAGAAAGCATGGCAGATAGAGAACAGATAAATAAAATTATACTGTATTAAAAAAATATTAACAGATACCATTGGAAGTGTGTCAAAAAAAGAATTTATAGAACAGCAAATTGTGGTACAACAGGTTATCATATCACTGCAGAATAGCAGAAAAAGAACACTGTACTCGTGGGGAAAATATCCTTTTTATTAGAACTATGGAAAATCCTTTTTTGTATGAATTTAGAAAGCTAAAGCTCTCCAACATATCTTCTATATTAAAATCAAAATAGATTTCAAGTCTGCCTATTAGCCTACTATAGTCTGGCAAGGGGAATTAATACTATAAATCAAAACTATTTCCTCTGAAGTTACTTGTATGATGAGACATGTTGAATTTTTTATTTGCAAAAGTTTCAGAGCCATTTTGGCAGCCTAATACCACTACTCATGGGGCTCCATCTCTGGCTTTTAAATTAGGTAAAATATGAGAAACTCAGAAACTGACACTGAACATTCTTTCTGAGACACAAGCTTGGAGCACCAACGTTCTTAAAAGGAAAATTGCAGTTTACAAAACATTTCCAAAAATAGAAAATATCATTTAAATCACTTAATAGTATTGTGTACATGTTCCCTTTATTTGCACAATAATTTTAAAGAATAATTTGAAATGTTAAGCTAAATTAATTCTGAAAATACAGGAGTTTGTATACATAGTATCAGTACCTTGGAAATAATAGCACTAACCACCTGTGGGATAATTTTTTTTTTTTTTTTTTTGACTGCAGCAACATCCCTGAACCTGAACATCTGTCTGCCTCATCTGTATTACTGTTTTCTTTGCACTCTGTCTGTGGACATTTTTCTTCTTATGACTTCTGGCTTTCCTTTTATATTTGAGGTCTATTTTCATTCATCACTTTGCATTCTTCCCCTAAACTGCCTATTTATAAATAAGGCCTCCTTAGTCCATCTTCCTTCTTTCCCTGTGCTTTTCTTCAACATCTTCTTTCCTCTTGCCATTCTTGGTATCATTCAATTAATTTTGCACACATTTTTTAAGTGGCCACTTTCTTCTAGGCACTGGGAAGACAAGATAAATCAGAGGTGGCCCCTGCATTTATGGAGCACACAGTAGACTGAGGGAGATAAAGAGGTGAAAAAATCATTAAAATACATTGTAAGAAGACAGAGAAACATGAAAATTGTATGGGATTACAGAATACTGAAGCTTGAGAGGAACACGAATTATGATGCAGATGTCACTTGAGCCAGTTCCTGAAAGATGATGTAAGGCACATAAGAGAGAAGAGGGAGGACCACTGAGGCAGGAGGAACAGCATCTACAAATATATGAAGTGGTGAAGAGCACAGAATGTTCTAAGACCAGAGAATGTTCAACGTGGCTGAAAAATAGCGTGTACAAGAGGAACAGGGTAGGAGATGAGACTGAAAATAAACTATGGCCAAATTGTGGAGGTTTTTACAAAATTTTATGCCATGCAAAGTAATTTAGATTATATCCTATATGCAATAATTTAAAACCTTAAGTGCAGTTTTGGATTTTTGGTGTAGATAGATCATTTAGGCAAATAGAATGGGAGATATTGAAAATGAGGGAGAGAGAAAAGAGAAAGTGAGACCAGATCTGAGGCTGTTACAATAGAGAGGTAAGCAATTGTCTAGAAGCTAAGGCTATTGAGGCTATAGCAGTGGGTTGAAGTGAAGTGGGGGCGGGGGGTGGGGGCGGGATGATGGAATGAGGAGACATTCAGAAGATAAACTGATGATCAAACAAACAGATGAGACTTAGCAATAGGATTTGAGTGTGAGAAAGAGTAAAGAGTCATGGATAATACCAGGTTTTTATCTTGAAGAACTGCCTTATAATATTGTCACTTAACCAAGATAAGGAACATTAGATGAATGGAATGTACTAAGAATGAAGCCCTCATACAATATGAAAGTTTAATTATTCATGCAGTTTGACACACAGAATGGGATCTCAAAAAAGAGCTCAGGACTAGAAAAGTAAATTTGAGAGTTGTTTTAGCCTGGATAGGGTTGCCCTGAACGAAGAGCCTGAAACAAGAATATGCACACAGTTTATTTGGGAGGTGACACTATGAGCAAGACTGAAGGAGTAGGAAAAGAGAGACAGGCAAGGAGGAAAAGGCAGTTTAAGAGCATTATTGAGGCTGTCACTGTGGGTAGTGCTGCTCGACTCCACCAGTGCTGCTGAGAAAGGACTTTTCCCAGAAGTGTGCACCTGAAGGACAGGAGGGTAGGGACGTTAACACATAAAGCCCTACTCCTTTGGCTGACATTTCTCCCAGTGGTAACATCCCACATTTCCAAGCTACACTTACACTCTGGCCAACCCTGCTTCTACAGTGGTCTGAGCTAGAACTCTTGGTGCAGAAGATTAAGAAGGGATTTTTTTAATGCTAGATTTGGTCAAGATGAAATAGGTAGAAGCCCACATGGACCTGTCCACACTCTTCACAGGTGAAAACAGAGTTAGCACTTACAGGATGTGAGTCAGGGCATCAGATGTGTGTGCTATAAGAGACAACTACAAATAGGTGCTAGTTGGAGCTGCTAGACTTGATGAGATCACTAGAGTAAACATGAAGACCAACACCTTTTGAAATGGCCAGATTTCACTGAAAATCCATGGAAAGTATTTGTATTTATTTCTATATGCACTTTTCTGGAAAATAAGTCCATAGTTTTCACTAAGCTCTCAAAGTGGTTCTCGATCCAGAACAGTTTAAGAAATACAAATTTGGAGCAAGAATGGAAGTGTAAGAAAAGAAATTTTGGAAAAACAACATTTAAGTCAGAGAGGAAAAGATGGAGAAAGAAGTAAGTGCCTAGGCTTTGGAATCATAAAGGATTGAGTTTGATCTGGGCTCTGTAACTTACTGCTATGTGAATTTGAGCAGGTTATTGCATTTTCTGAGCCTCATGATGATCCTCTGTAAAACAGATAAAATGGAGATAGTAACGCGTATCACAGTGGTGGTGTGAGTATGAAATAGGAAAGGAGTGCTACATACTTAGGATAAAGCAAATGCTCATTGCATAAAAAGTTCTCAGAAAGGTAGAAAAATACTCAGGAAGAGACAGTGTAATAGAATCCCTTCAAAAGTTTCAAAAAGAAGCAAATGATAGTTTTAATTAGGCAAATATATAAAAGATATGAAAAAAAGTGTATTGAATTTTTGATGATTTTCAAGAACAGTCAAAATTCAATGGATGGATAGAGGTCAGGAGAGTAGCGTGTTGAGCAGCAAATATTGAATTGTCAAAGCAGACTCACAAATCAGACATCACACCCAGTATCAAGCTTTACAAATCATTTTAAAGATATTCTCAAGAAGCACAGATGAAGCAGAAAGTTTTGGGACATCTGTATGGCTCCTCAGGCTCTTCTTTCTACTTTTCATGTATTATAACTGGCCCGGAATCATGTATGAGCCCTCCAAATAAAGCCGTCCAGGGTTACTTTACACAGTTGGGAGCATTTAAGTTATGGAACATCTTCATTTTATACCCAAGAGAGTTCTGTAATTTATGAGACATCCTCCAAGGAGCCATGCCTCATAAATCTATAGATTCTGGGTGTATTTACTATAAATAAACCTTTACTCAGGGATATTCTGCTAAGGGAATTCTGTGAATAAAGTCTCTTTCTCCTAGCAAATAGTATTAGTCTATTTACATGGAAATCCAGTGAACAAGGAGATTAGATCAATTGACTTTTCCTTATTTTCTTTCACCTAGGGGTTCTCCCTACCCACAAAGAGACTGAATGGATCACAAGTCAACTGCTTGAACGCTTTTCTTCTCAACACACTACTCGTTGTCCAACCCACCTCTAACCCAAATGCCCAATCACATTTCTCTTTCAGTAGGTAAGTACTCATCTGTAATTATTTTGGTATATATTTTCCAGAACTTTCTTTAGATATTTATACACTTGTTTATGTATATTGAGTTAAAAATGGGTTTATTATAGTGTGTATATATTCATATATGCACATGCATATATATAATCATATTTATATCTTCATGCACACATATGTAGTTTTGAGACTTTTTTTTGCTTCAACAGTATGTCTTGGAGATCTTTCCACAACATTTCCTGGAGTCTTACCTCAATCTTTTAACAATGTCAACAATTGTGAAAAGTCTGAGAGTTTTACTCTACTTGCCAGTTAAAAATTAATCTTCCGCAATTTCATGGATGTTGGTAGAAGACACAACAAGACTCACGGGTTAGAGACAAAGAACTTAATTACTAATAGCAATAACAATCAGCACTTGTACCAGTTCCCTGAGTTCCAATTCCCACAGGGTAAAGCAAAGAAGGACAGGCAATGCCTGCATATGAGGAAGGTTGGGTTACCCAAGCTTACCAATTCAAATATTTTCTAATCTTCAGTAAGCAAATGTACTTTACTTTTGCCTAGAGGAAGATATTATGTTTATTATACTAGAAAATAAGAAAACATGGCTTGTGCTCCAGAGGGAGATAATATCTCTAACTTCTAAGGATGTTCATTGTACAAACATTCTTGTAAGATATGCAAAAATGTGAGCGGTTAATATCTGGGTTGAGTTTGGGCTTGGCCTCAAGTCTACATTCGCTACTTCCTGCCTCTCAAAGTATGTGTTGTCATATAAATCATGGTCCCAAGAGATTGAAAGCAGCTATTTTCTCCTCCTTTCAGAGAACAGTGAAAGTCAAAAGCAGGGAATAGGAAACAATATCCTATTAATAGGTACGTGTTTCAAAAACTAAGGTTGGTTCAGATTACCCATATTGTGTGGAATCTTCATTGTATCACAGTAAATGAACTTTCTGCTCTCTTGACCTGTGTCTGGGTCTGGAGCCCAGTGAATCCACAGCCTCAGCCTTATTTACCACTTACTTGGTTCACCTGTTCCAGTCTATTCCACAGAGCCACAGAACCAAGAGCCCTTTAGCTTGTTTTGAGATCAGGTCTCTCTCTCTTTCTCTCTGTGTGTGTGCATATATATATATATAATATATATATATAATATATATGCAAAATATATATAGATATATAGATAGATAGATAGATGGATATAGATAGATATAAATATAGATAGAGATAGATGGATTCGTAGTTTTCCACGTTGCTGTGTGTCGATGTGTTGGAACAGAGAAGGATCTCAAAGGATGACCTTAAAATGCTACCTTGACTGGAAGAAAAGATATAATAATAAAAGCTTATTTAAACAGAACAGTAGAAATGTATATGCCATAATTCTTTCACAAGGTTATTCACTGACACCTAAGGTTTAGAGTTAATTTTGAGCTGGGTTTTAAATCAACAGAGTTCTTTACTTCTATTTGGAGAGTAAATTTATAGCCTTTGATGAAACTATTGATTGTATTTCTAATCTCAAAACTTTCTTTTGTGCTCTAATAATTTGATGACCTTAAAACATTTATATACTTGCCATATACTAAATATTACTGTCAGGTCTTCCAAATTATGATTACCTAGAATCCAGACATAATCTTCTGGGAAGTGGGGACAGTGTAGTCAGGAAGGATGGGGAATTAATATGCTCAGTTTTTAAATGTATCCGTTTTGTCAATATTAAAAATTAAACACTATATTTCCAGGCCAATCAAATATTTTTAGATCTCAAATTTTAAAAATTAAAAAATAAGAAATAGTGTTTGAATGCAACTCAGAACCCAATAAAAATTTTTTATCATTTAGAATTCTAGAAATGTGTAAAGAAAACCAATTGTCTTTTAAGAAATACGGTAACTCAGAATACAACAGCGTAGCCTTTAATTTTCTGCTGTTATTTATAAATGGGGTAAAGCATAATTTTTAAAAAGGTTTAAAAGTTTGAATAAATTGTTATACGCAATTAGTGAAGGACAATGCAATCAGACCTTGAAGGACTTTCTTTTCTAATATAGCATACTTTTTACTTAGATTGTTATTTATCTAGTAATGTGAATTAAAATAAGGAATATATATATATTTTAAAAAAAAGCAGACCTACATATTTAGCTGGGGAAAAATTTATAAAAAATATATCCTTTAACTAAATCTTTGTCATAGAAAAAAGACCTAGACTGTTTTCCCAGGCTGTTTTTGTGTTATACACAAAAATAAAAGTAATGTCCTTCAGAAGATAAGATTTATTGAGAAGTTTTCTACCTGAGATTCTTGAGAAAAGTTTCTAGAACTATAAGATTTTAGAAGATATAAAACTCATGTTGCTATTTTGTACTAGTAATATTTAAATTATTGATGGTGGCCGTTAAAATATGGTCCCATTTTGATAGTCAATTTTTTTACTGAATCTCCCTAGAACCTTGTACTATATAGAAGTTTAAAATCAAACTTTTGAATTTCTTAGACCAGTAAAACTTCCAGAAAAAATTCTCAGAGCAAATATAGGATTTTTAACTATTTTTTTTTTGCTAAAAAAGACATTTTTTAAAAAACCACTTTTAAAAAAACCACTAGTTTTTGTTAATATCTTCAAAAGACTTTTTCATACACACATAATATTAATCAAAGACATAATGTTGAAATAAGACATAATGTTGAAACTAAGTCCCTGCTTTCAAGAAGATTACATTCTAAGAGGAAGAGACAATATACAAATGGACAAGTATATATATATATGTATATATATATATATGTTAGAGGGTGATATTATATCAGAGGGAGAAAAATAAAACAGAGTAAATGGAATAAATAGTACCAGAGTGGGATAGGTAGTTATTTTCTATAGAAAAGTCAAAGAAGACCTCTCTAATAGGGTGAAATTTGTGCAGAGACCTGAAGAAAGTGAGGGAATAAATCACACTGCTAGCTGGGAGAAGAATGTTCCTGGCAGAGGGAAGCGCAAGTACAAAGGCCCTGCGGCAGACAGGCTTAATGTGTTAGAAAAACAGTCCAGAGCCCTGCACAGCTGGAGCAAAGTGAACTAGGGAAAGACCTAGTTCACAAGAAAAGATATTAGAAAGTTTGTGGGTGATGAGATTATATAGTGATTTTTTTAAAGCACTTTGGCTCTAACTTTGAGCAAAATAGGTCACAAATGAATTTTGAGCAGAGAAGCAAAATGATCTGCCTTAAAGTTTTTTTTTTGCGCCCCCAACTTAATTTTTTTAACGTTAGAATAATTTTTTAGGTTTACTGAAAAGTTGTAAAGATAGCAATGAGAGTTCTTATATAGTTCTCACACAGTTTCCCCATTGTTAACGTCTTACATGGTATGTTTGGCAAAACTAAATAACCAACATTGGTACATTACTATTAACCACATTCTAGACTTCAGATTTCATCAATTTCTTCATTAATGTCCTTGATCTGTCCCACGATTCAGTCCAGGGTAGTACATTCCTTTAAGTTGGCATTCCTCCCCTATCTCCTTTGGTCTGTAACACTTTCTCAGTCTTTAGTTGTTTCTTCATGACCTTGGCAATCTAGTAGTAGCCAGATTATTTGGTGGTGGTGGTGGTGGTTGGCTGGGAAAAGGAGAAAGATGCTTGCCAATTTGCTTTAAAAAATTATTTAGGTAAATATTATATGTTAAATAAAACAAACTATTATTCTAACAATGAGGAATAGCACTGGAAATATCACATGTATTCTCCAAGAATCCTGTCAGAGAAATTCTCTAATGTAGAGGTTTTCAAAATATAGTCCACATATTCCTAGAGGCTCCTGAGAGCCTTTCAATGAGTCCACAAGATCAAAACTATTGTCATAGTAAGAGTAAGTGATTATTTGATTTTTTTTCCCCACCATGTTGATATTTATGTATTTATGTATTTATGGTACAAAAGCAATGGTGAGTAGAACTGTTTGTCATTAACACAAAGCATGACATTGGCACCAATCTGTGCAAAATTTGTTGCCTTCACATCAGCACACGCTGGTATTAAAAGAAGTTGCCATTATTACTTAAGAATATCTTTGATCAAGCAGCAATACTTATTAATTGTAGTAAATGTCAACCGTCAGGCCACAAGACTTTCTAAATTTTCTGTTTGACAAAATTGGAAGAACATTTCTACATGCCATGATAAAATGGTTCTTTTTCTTTTTTTTTTTTTTGAGAAAAAAACACTTGTGCAATTGAGTCTTGAGCTGAACCTGTCACTTTTTTTATGGTGGACCATTTTAACTTGAAACAATTACTAACAGAAAAATTATGGTTATTCAGAGTTGGGAATTCAGAGGACATATCTTGAAAATGAATGAAGTCTGTCACTTTAAGGAAAACAACTGTCAGTATTTATTGAATATTATGAAATGTGAGAATTCAAGTGAAAATTAGAATTTTTGAAAACTTATATCCATTACCCAAAATCTTTTTTAAATTAAATCAATGATAATAGCAATAAGTGCAATTTTAAAAATATTTTGTAACAGAATATGTCCACATTTGGGATGATCTGTATCAGGGAATCAAATTTCCCAAAGACCAATGAATGATATTAAAAGATCCTGTAAGGGTGAAAGACCATTCGAAGTGAAAGATAGGTCGATGGATTTTAATGCAACAATATAAAAAGTTTATTGACATGGTTTCCATTTTTGTGCCAGAAAAATTGCTAAGGCCAGGTATTTTTCAAAATTATTTTTTCATCTATATATGATTCATTTATATTGGTACTCTTTACTATGTAAAACCAAAAATCGATAATCTTAAATCTTTATAATAATTTGAATAAAACAATTGAGTACTTAAATGTATTTGTACATGATTTCCTTATAGACACTAATAATTATAGATGTTTTTGATGCTTCCTCCAAACACATAGCACTTTTGCAACAAAGAAGTATATTATATATAACTGTTTATAACAGAGTCCCAGTTGTTAGTGTTAATAAATGTCTTTGATTATTGGCAATTCTGATTTTTAAAATAAGAATTATTTGATAAGAGAATGAAATGAAAGACATTGGTTTAAATAGGTTTGGGTAATGAATGTTGATTTAAATTAGTCTTGTCTTATCAGTAACCTATTATTAAAAATATCCAAGAATTATTAATATTTGGTTGAACATGATTTGAGGGATTAGCCAAGAATTTCAATTGTAGAAGAATTGGAATTCAATTTGCTGTGGTTTTATTTACTTACTTTTATTTCAGTGTAAGCGAATAAATGAGAAGGAAACATTTAAATTAATTTTGAAATTATTTTTATTTACATAATACCATTTCAACATTTCCATAATTTTTAACAATTAAATGTTAAAGGATAAGTTAAAAGTAAAAAAAGAAAACATTCTACTGTATATTTTCTTGCAGTTAAGTCACATTGCAATATTTTTCCTCTACAAACCTTCAAATCTGCCAGCATAACCTTGTGGTAGCTTAAAAATGTTGGTTTATGTACAGTTTTCATTTCTTTCAGTTTTCCTAAAAACACAATAACTAACCATACTCAACCAAATTTAATCAAATTCAACCTCTCCTCCCTGAACAGCTTTTGTTGTTTTATAAAAATATGCTTTTGGAGAACTTGAAGTGAATAGTTTGACACTATTCTCTGCCATTTTTGAGTACTCTGGTATCTTTGAGCAACCAAATGATAAGTTTACTAACAGTATCCTCAATTCTGAATTTCTCTTACCTGCTCCGAGTCTGAAAAATGGTGGTGCTTCAGTGATTGTGCCAATGAACTCGCCTCATCAGAGTTGTTTTTAGAGAGCTTTGTCTATGTTATACTCAACACCCAACAGAATACTCCCCTAGGTTATTGAATTTGTAATAATTATAATCACTTTTCTTTGTGAATTACCCAATAGCTAGTGATTCCATATTTTCATTTTTTGCTGGACAGCAAGAGAGTCCACTTTTATCATAGATGTCTATAGTTATGAGCCAGAGCAATTCTTATCCATTAGAAGTTCTTCTCTTAATGCTGAAATCCAGCCCCAATTTTGTCCCTTTGTTTCCCATTGTTCTTCCATTTCTCACCTGCTTTTTTGATTTCTTTCACTTGGTTTGCACCAGCATTCACCCCTTCATCTGAGACAGCTGCCTCAGATTGCCATTGGGTCAGAAGTCACAAGCTTCCTTTAACTTTAGTTTGCTTTTCAGCTTTCTTAGCTAAGCCCATTGAACAGATGTTCATGTTTGTTGTTGAGCGAGTTAGGGAACACTATAGGAAAGAATTATTTAAGTGTAGTTCAACCCTTGATGGTTATTCTCCTAAAAGTAAAAATCTTAAAACAGTTGAAGGGCAGTTGTTCTTTCTTCTTTTTTTCTTGCTGTCTGGTTTGATCAATTTGTCTACCCTTGTAGAGGTATTGAAGAGGTCTCATTTTCATGTTTATTTCTCCCAAATGGAATAAAACTTTTTGTATGCCTTCATTCAACTTTGCTCCTACATACATTTTTTATTTTAATCAAAAGCTTTCTTGGAGTGAGTGAAGGCCACCTACAGAGCTAGTTTATGTCTTTAAAAGCTTTGTTTATCACCCAGAGTGATAGTCTATCATAGAGGATTCATTTTGGTTCAAGGACATATTATTGTCTTGATTGGGCTTATACATCAAAGAAAAGAATTAAAGGGTTCTGATGAAAACTTTCCACCCGACACACAGGTGGCTGAAAGTGTGTGCTATCTTTTCTTGGGTCCTTTTGTCACCTTTCTTAGCTTTCTTGTTTTGAAACATGATAATAGTAGTATTTGAGTTTTCTGGGGATTTTTGTTCTATATTGCATGCTGTGAAAGGATTTTTCTAGGTTCTGCTTCTGGGCTCCCTCTGATCTTGTGATGTTAAACACACTGCTGTCTTCCCTCGGCATTACTCTCATCATTTTCTTCTCCACTTGTTCCACTTCTGTCCTGTGTATGTGGGAGGGGGCTGTATAGAAGATGTGAGAGGAAATTTAGTAGAATGGCAGGGTAGGGGGATGTCAGGGAATCACACTGCTGAAAAAAAGGCCTCCACAACTTCTAAAAGAAAAAAGGAGAGGCTGTACTGGTCTTTGCATTTTTTTTTCAACATAACCACAAAAGTTAACTTTTTTTTCCAATGAAGGCTTTAAAAAAGAAATATTGTCACTTTTCTTTGAATTTTCATACCATCTAGTTCCTGCAATTGTGTCCCAAATTCATGAAAATTCATGGTTTGTTTTCTAAACAGTAGAGAATGATTTATGTAACTCAAATCCCATATTTTCTGGTAAGACCAGTGTCACTTTGACCTTGCAGAACTGTGTGAATTGTAATGAAAATAAATATTTCAATAAAGCATGACATCATATCTTGATTCATTTTCTATTGTGTGTGTTTAAGGAAATACTAGAACTTCCTTCTGATAGTTTTAATACCTAGGGAAATATGTTGACGTTTGCTTTCTGTCTTGCCCCAGGGTCATGTTTGGAAATTCCATTCAGTATTAGAACCAGATTTAGTCAGTCAACAACAACAAAGAAGAAGAATGTTGGATTTCTTTTACTAGATACCATTTTTTAGCTATTCTCCTTATGCAAGTCACTTTGGTGAGAAATACATACAGAGGTGAATACCAAGGGAAGTAAAATGTTGACAAATATGTTAAAGAATAATTTAGTATGAACCAATATATGCATATAGGATCTTTCCACTATCACCTTCTGCAATTTAAGGATACAGTTTAATCTGTCTTTCCTAGTTCTTTTCTGGAATGAAGAGTTAGGATTATATAACTAAAACAATCTGCATATGCTAACATAAATTTGATGGTTTTAGACACAAGGACTAAATTTAATACTAAGCATGGTAAAATTTGATGGTAAATAATCAGACTTTGGGATGCCATCTACTTCACACTTCATAATCATCAGAAATATTTTACATTCATTAAAGAATTTAGCATAGTTTCTGGCATATATCTAGGAGTTAGATATAAGTAAAGATATGATTTTGTTGAATAAATAAATTAGAGTATATGCCAAGCAAATTAAGTACCTAAAAGCTTTTGTTTTCATAGATTTTGATTCTAAGAGAAACAATACTTAAAAACAGACATGTAGTAGACAATTAAGACAACTGGAAAATAAACACTGAGCAAACCACATACTGACAAAATTAACTGCTTTACTGACTCCCTAGTGAAACATAAGTGTATTTTTGAGTAAAAAGTGGAATGTTGCTAAAATCTCAACTTTCAACACCTAGTACATGCAAAGTGTTGTAGGTTTATATTTAAAAACCTCAGGAGGAAATTCACAATTGCTCTAATTAACATATTCTAATTATGGAAAGTTCTCTCTCTCTGTCTCTCTCCCTATCTCCAGGTCATAGCATATCATAATTGGCTGAAATGAAGCCCTTCTCTTGTTTTATTTATTCATTTACTGTCATTTATCCACCTACCCTGCTCCCATTCTTTCCAACTCCATCATCTTTGCATATATTCTGTCAAATATGTCATCAATTTTTTTGCATATAGTTTTTAATTTTAATAAATGATGTTGCATATTGGGTCACCTATGCTTTTGCTACTCAGATTGAGTTTTAGGACCTATTCATGTTGCTTTACATGTATCTAAAGTATTGATTTTGCATATAAATCCTACTAACATGCTAATTATTGATTATATAATAATGGATAAATTACTCAATTTATTTGTGAAATTATAGATGATATGTCCATCTCATAAAATTATGTAAAAATTAAATGATCAAATGCATGAAGGTATCTAGCACATGAAAAATTCTCAATGCATAGAAACACTTTATATGTATTAAGTAGTTTCCTATGGCTTGGCAAAATGGGATAAAGGATGGTGGGAAGAATGTGGTGGTAATATATAAGGTGAAACTGGAGAGGATGAAAGGTTTTTCTAGAACATGGCAGGGAATTTGTGTAGTTTCCATTAGAATTACCCAAAATTGAGAATTCATATTCCTGAGCCCTACCCACAGAAATTTGGCCTACCCATGTGGCTTCAATATTTCTGTTGATTACGTTTCCACCATATGTCATGTTGATTTCTACCCTTGATATCAGTAGCAGGGAAGGGTCATCATTCCTAAATCTGAGTTTTACCATCTTAAAACCTGGGAACAGAAAACTGAGTAAAACACTTTGTTTAAACCATAAAGTCAATAAACTTTAAATTTGCGGGGTGGTGGGAGTTGGGTCTGCCATGTGTCAAACAGTCATCTGAGCCTAGGTCAGGACTATTACATTCCTATCTTGGTTCTATCCATTTCTAAAGAAGAGGAAAAATGATCATCTAGTCTTCTCATTTGCAATATCTGTGAGAAAAATAACTATTAGTCCAGTAGGCTCTTGATTTTATAAATGAATAAACAAACAAATAAATGGAATAAAACCCTGGAATCAACATTTTCAACAAACTCTTCAGATGATCCTTAGGCATGTTAAAATTTGAGAACTTTTTGACAATGAGTAGCCATCAAAAGTAGCATATGTTTTAGAACTATGATGTCCAATATTGCAGCCACTAGCCACTTGTGGCTATTTAAATTACAATTAATTCAAAATAAATGCAGTTAAAAATTTAGTTTCTCTGTTGCTTTAGCCACATTTTATTTCTCCGATAGTCAGATGTGTCTAGTTACTATATTGGACAGTCCAGATAAAAGGCCTTCCCATCACTATAGAAAGTATCATTGAGAACCATGTTTTGTTAATAGAAAGATCATTCTAGTGGCAACCATGAAGGATGCATTAGATGGGAACAAGACTAGAGTCCAGTTAAAAACATTTTAGAAGTCAAAGAAGAGTGTCAAGAAGAAGATGATGGTCACCATTGTTGAGTACTGCTGAGTGGCTAAGTATGGTGAAGATCAAAACTAGTCTACTTGATTTGGCTACCAGGAGATCATTAATAATCTGTCAGATCAGTATCAGTGGAGTGCTGGAAGTCAACATCAGAAATGTGAGGAAGCTGAAATACAGAAAACAGACTTTTAAAAGGCTTAGCTGTTAGTGGGAGAAGAGAGGGAAATAAATAGAAGGGAATGAAGAGTTGTGCGAGTTTTCTTTTAATTGCAGGTGATTTAATCATGTTTATAGGCTGGAGAAGAGAATCGGTACAGAGGGAAAAGGAAATAACCGGAGAGAAATTAAGAGTAGACAGAAGTGATGGCTTCAATAATTTGGTGGCCAGGAGGTGATGACAATGGGTTTTCTTTTTATATGCAAAAATAGTTTTCATTGAGAAAATAAGCAAAACCAAAAAGAAAGAAAAAAGATTGTTTCAAACTCTAGAAATATTGCTTTAAAATCTCAGAAGCATAATTCAACAAGCATTTATGTGTGCACATAATATTGTTAGCAAGCCTCAATGTAAAATGAATAAATATGGTGTTGCTGCCTTTCAAGAAGCCACATTTTATTGGTGATAAATTAGCTTCCAAAATTAAGTGGTGAGCAACAGGTTGAATTTCATGGTACACACTGTGTTGTAGAACTTTAGGTGAGTAAGAGTTGTACTAATCCAAGGAAGCATTTTAGTTAAGACTCTAGACTTTTGAGGGGTGGCTGGTGGTTGTAAAAGGAAAATAGTAAAAGAACAACATGGGAAGAAGACCAAAGGTGGAATGTATCAGTGAAAGTCTGATTTAATGAACTGAAAAATATTTGCCTTGAAGATCGTGGAAAGGAGTTTAGATTGATGTAATAGCAAAAATAAAGTAATTAAAAAGTTTTACTCTCTACTTTTTAAAGATTATAATGCTCATTACATTGAATGTGGAAGATACAAAAGAGTACAAATAAAAAAATTAAAAGTACTTGTTATCCAACCACTAAGGTTGGTTGTTGATATTTGATTACATTTCTTAAATCATTTCATATGTATAAAAGTATCAGTAGATTACAAAATTTTAAAACATACCGTGGTATGCAGAATAATGAGCCCCCCAAAATGGCCATGTTCTAAGTCCTGGAACCTGTGACTATATTTATTAGGTTATACATTACCAAATTATGTATTACAGGGCAAGAGGGAATTAAGGATACAAGTGGCATTAAGTTTGCTAATCATCTAATCTTGAAATAAGGTGATTGTCCTGGATTATGTTGGTGGGCCAATGTCATCATAAGGCCCTTTAAATTGGAGGTGAGAGTCGAAGAGTCAGTATCCGAGTAATAAAATATGATAAAGACTAGATCTCCATTGGTGCCTTTGAAGATGGAAGGGGAGCCAAAAAAATGCAGTCAAAAAATGAGCCAAAAAATGCAGGCAGCCCCTAGAAACTGAAAACATATTATACTTTAGAGCTTCTAGAAAGAAATACAGTCTTGATAATAACTTCTTAGCCCAGTGAGACTCATTTCAGACTTCTGATGTCCAGGACTATAAAATAATAAATCAGTGTTGTTTTAAGTGACTAAGTTTGTGGTATTTTGTTACAGTGGCATAATGAAACTAATACATACTGTATTTATAATTTTATAATTTATACAATTTTACACTAAATCATAAGTATTTCTCTATCGCTTTAAATATTCTTTAAGAACTATATGTTTAATGGTTGTATAATAATCATTCAATGTATCATAATTTTTTAAAAAGATCTATTCTTCAGCATTTAAGTAATTTTTCATTCTCTGTTTCAGTAACTAATTCTTTGAAAACACTTTCAAAAATGTATTTCCTGAATTCATTCTTCCTTAAGGAAATGAATAGAATTTTAATTATACTGCCATTGGTATTACCAGATTGCTTTTCAAAAAGGTTGTACTCATTTGGCCTCCAAACAACAGCCCACTGACAATGAATGACATCGCTGAAAACAGCTTTTCCAACTTGACTACATGGAATCTCATTTTTAGAAAGCTTTTATTTACTCTTCCTAGTTCATCTTTCAAATCATCATGTTTTAGATAAATTTAATTTTAATTTTTATACAATCAAAAATTTGACTTCTTTCTTTTGCTCTTTCTAACAATATTTGCATACTTAATGATTCTTCTTTAGATGCTAGAATATACATAGTGAACCATTGAAATGTTTTGCGTATCAATAAAAATAATGTTTATAAGAGTCTTAGGTAGGATCCAGTAGGATAGATGGGATAACTCTTGGGAAACTATTCCAGTAATACAAGGATGAGATGTACATGAGATGTTCAGATTACATCTTTAATCTGAAAATCCAAAATCTGAAACTTTTTGAACATTGACATGGAGATTGAAAACTGATGCTGTCTGTTGTTGCTGTTTAACAGCTGACCCAGGTATTCTGATGATGCTTCTATGCTGCTTTGTTACCCTGAACACATTGTTTTTTCACTCTTTTAATGGTTAATCATATTTTTTACTGTTAAGTACTTTTGTGTGAATAAGTGTAAGAAGAAGATTTCTTATTGGTAGCATATAAATTCAGAGTCAGGAATGAGGAGATGCCAGACAACCAGATTGTCCACATGAGTGGCTGAGATAGTGACATCTTTGCTTTCTGATGGTTCAATGTATACAAACTTTGTTTCATGCACAAAATTATTTAAAATATTATATAAAATTACCTTTGGGCTATGTGGACAAAGTATACAAACCATAAATGAATTTTTGTTTTGACTTGGGTCCCATCTCCAAGCTATCTCATTATATATATGTGAATATTTAAAATCTGAAAAAGTCTGAAATCTGAAACGCTTCTGGTCCCATGTATTTCGGATAAGGGATACTCAACCTGTACTTTGTTTTAGGTCGTGGATATAGGAAAGAGAAGAAACAAATTATACAAGAGATATTTTGAAGGAATCATTAAAACCTTACAGAGATTGCCACGATGTGTGGAATAAAGAACTATGAATCAGAGGCTTCTGGGTTTAAGCCACAGTGACTGACAGACTTGTGGACTCAGGACAGAGATAATTAAATTGAGTCGTGACAGAGTAAATTTTGGAAACATTGATTTGGGGAAGTGGACACACAACCAAGTGAAAACTGGCAGGTTTTTGGAGGCAAAGAATTAGAGTTCAGGGTAGAGGATGGGATCAGGAATATGGCTTTGGGTTTGGAGGAGAAAGAATGTACTTGAACTAAGAAAATGGATGGATTATTTGAAGGACATATTTAAAGAGAAAGGAGCATAATCTCCAGGTGTGAGCAATTCTCTTCCTCCCTTTCAGAATCCACCATGTTTCATGTGCATTGAATATGAGTCAATACGAGGAAGCAGGTATAGATATCATACCATACAACCTTTTCCTTTATAGGTAATGAGCTCAGAGCACATCCTTATGAGAGTTAGGCTGTTCTCTTTTTCTATATAAACACAGCCTACTAATAGGTGAGCTTGCTGCACCTCCAGTCTCTTCTCAACACAGAAGTTCTGACTCCTCTGCTCTAAAAATGTCATTCTTGTGCCTGAAACCTCAAGTAGAAGCCAAAGTCCTTTACAGGATGGTCTCCTGTCCCGACTGGATTACGTTTGACACACTCTGCTCTCTGACCTTGTTGGTTGACTGCAACTTCCCCACACAGTCCTGCTTTTCCAGCCTTGCTGCTCCTCAACAAGCCATTCATGCTCTCATCTGAGGACCTTGGCCTGCTGCCTGGAATGTTCCTCACCACTCAGCCCCCGGTTAATGCTCTCAGATTTCTCTAGTCTTTGCTCACATTTCACTTTCTCAGTGAGGTTTACCCTGACTCTTCTATTTCTTCCCCTGAGTAAAACCCAAACCTCAGACCCTTATTCTAGTTCTTCTTTTTATCCATTGCATATTCCCCTTTAACATACTCTCTAATTTGCTACATTTATTGTGTTTTTCTTTCTTCAGCATATAAGCCCCACCAAGGCACATAGTTGGTCTTCAATAACTATTTGTTGAATCACTTCTTTCCTATAAACTGAATAACTTTGGCTCTTTTTAACTATTCTTGTTAAATAACTTTGCCATTTTTTACCAGAGCTCAGTATCATGCCCTTAAGAATTCTGTTTTTTATCTTTTTTCCCCCCTCAAAGTAATCTTATTGGAGCGGTGGTCCTGATGCTAATGTTTTTATCATTCTGTATTTGCATTTTATATAATCCCCTGTCTTGCTTGTCTAAATGACAACTGTCTGGGAAATGGTAATCGCCAGCCACTCACACCTGTCTTGTTGATATTTGGTGGCTTGGGTTATTTTGTCTGGTTCACATCATAATTCCTTGAGAAATTTGGCAGAGACTTTTACAATGGTATAAAGGCATTTTCTGTGGGCTTGCAAATGGTGTGACTATTTCTCTCTGGTGTTATAGCTTTTGAAAGGCTAAAAATAAAAGACTGAGTTATTCCTATACCAGTCAGTCTTTATTGCTGCAATTCATCAACTCAATCCTACTAAATCATTAACTTACTTTACTTACATGCCTATACAAGATGGTGAAAAGGAATCTGCAAAAATACTGCAAAATAAAATGCCTTCTTTATTGCAAGCCTGGCATTTGTGTAGAGCAGAGGACTTCTCTTGCAAATTCTCTTAAATTTTTCTATAAAACAAAGGCCTGGCCTCCTACATTCAAAAATGGCAACAAAATACTCATATAAAATTTAAAAAAAATATATGTTCTAGAAAGACCTTACAATGCCACCACAAATCTTCCTGTGCTTTCATATAATCAGTGGATGAAGAAAGGCTCAAGAACAATTGTATGACTCCTACTCTTTTCTTTTTAGATCCAGGCCACTGTCTTCTCAATTTTCTAGAAATTCAGTATGCTCATTTCTCTTGGTATCTTGCTATACCCATCTTCCTGAAAGCATCACATCTATGATACTGAAATTTGAACTTTAGAGAGAAAAAGAAAATTAGAGATTATTAGTGTAATTCTCCTATCATCTTTGTTTGGGCTTCTACAACAAAATATATGTTTAAACTGAGTAGCTTATAAACAATAGAAATTTATTTCTCACAGTTCTGGAGACTGAGAAATCCAAGGACAAAGTACCAGCAGATTGGGTGTCTGGTGAAGGCCTGTTTCCTGGTTTATAGATGGCACCTTCTTGCCATGTCCTCTTATGATGGACGGGTGAATGAGCTCCCTCAGGTCTATTCTATAAGGGCACTGATCTCATTCATAAGGGCTCTGCCCTCAAGACTTAATCACCTCCCCAAAGCCCCATGTCTTAATATTATCACCATGGGTGTAAGTCTTCTAGCATATGAATTTGGGGAGGGAGGATATAAACATTCAGACCATAATATACATCATTCATTTGGAATACAGACTGGATCACAAGACACTAGACTTCCTGTCTAGTGCCATTTCTGTACTATACCACCATTCATATTTTCTTAACCTGAACACCTACAGTAAGGGAAAAAAATCTGGTTCAGACTGTTGCTATGAGGTGGATAAAATATTATTTTCTTCAATGTACAGATAAGGCAACTGAGATCCAGAGAGTTTATAAACTCTCCCAATGTTACAGTTAAATTGTTGCTAGAATTCATGCTGCTCAATTCTTCAAGCCCTCCAATTTATAATTACACAAACAAAACTACTTAACATTAAGCATAATTGCAACTCATCTCAATTAATCTTCTACTCAAATGAATTGTTATTTTATTTATAAATATTTAGATAATTTTTGGCACTGGTGATAGCCTAAGATCTGGATTTCATATTTGGAAACACTATTCTTCAAAGTATAGGCGCTGTAATTTTTGGTTGCTCATGAAATATTTATTAATGCTAATGCCAATAAAAATAATGCCATGGTGATTATACTCTTCAGTCATTAATGCTCTGAAAGAAGTAATTTGCAAATTGGTACACTGTCACTCAAAGTGTTAATTTACCACATGTGGGTAACAAATTACTCCTGGAATCAGGCTAGGCAAAATTGTCAAGGCCCTGGAGTTTTTCTGCCCTGTAGCATTCACATCCAATCACTTTCCAAATCTTGTAGAGCTATTTCTACAAGCATCTCATCTAGGCTTCCTGCTCCCTTCATAATATTGCCATTGCTACCACCTGAGTTCATTTCTTTCTGATCTGTTGTTTAGTGAACTGTTCAAATAACTGGTTTCCTTGCTGTCATTCAGTCTCTATCCAAAACCATTTTACACAGCTGCCAGATGAGCCTTTTCGAAACATGGTTTTACTTGTTCATTTGCAACTAAACAAAACTCAAACTCTTCCCTTTCACACCTTCATGTGCACACACATGCACACACATGCACAATAATTGCCAACGTTAGTGCACTTTGGAATCTGCCAGAGAACTTTAAGCATACTCATTCTGAGTAATTGATGAGGAGTGTGGCCTTGTCATCAGAGTTTTATGAAGCTCCCCAGGCGATTTTAATGTGCACTCTGGGCTGAGAACCATTTTTTTAAACTTATTAAAAGGGGCAAATTGTTGTAGAAGGGAAAATAACAACTTCTAATATTCAGAAACCTGGTAATCATTTCTGGAATTTGCCAGTGAACAAAAGCATGATCTTCAGTACATCAAATAATACCACTAAATCTTATTTCCTCATCTGTAAATGCAATATGCAAGAATTGAGCCAGGCTAATTTATGTAACTAACATTAATATAACACTTATTATATACTCGGAGCTGTATTTGAAGCTGAAAATTTAGTCTCTGCTATAGTCCACTTTACAAAACATAGAGACAATGATAAATTAACAAATAAACAAAACAATTATAAATTACCATAAAAAGTATGAAGAAAATAATTGATGATATTACAAGAAAAAACTGGGGATGGGGATGGGCATTAAAGTAAAGAGTATAGTCCGAAGTCATGCTTTTCAGATGATTCTGGTCTCAATTTTGTAAAAACGAACAAGGTAGACCACACCAATAGACAGTAACAATAGTTCCCTGAAGGGATTACTATTTGATGAGTAGCATCTCACAGACTGAAGATTCTTCTTTGTCAGCATTAAGTAAGGAATTCTGCTTCATTTTTTCCCCCTCTCTGCCCCCAAGTTTTGATAAAATATTCAAATATAATTCACTCTTTTGGACTCTTTGAAAGCAACAGTAAAGGTTGGTTTAGGATGATTGAACCCAAAATAAATAATTGTCAGTACTATACAATGAGTTTGTAATAGAAATAGCTGATTTTTCCTTACTGGGGATTGATGAAAACTGAGTCCATTATTTCTAGAGCATAATGTCTCTTTAAGCCAATATAGATTTCCCAACCTAATAAGTTGTCCAGATATTGGTAATCCTTGGTTGTTTGTCCACACTGGCCTTGCTGAGGTGACACTTTCTTCTCCAGAGGCTTTTTTGGACTGGTTTATTACGGTGAGAATTCTACAGACCCACATAGGCCTGTCAGAGGGAAAGCTGCGGACAATTCCTAGTGTTAGGGTGCTTTGTGCTCTATAAGCTATTCATGGAGCAGACAATCTGGATCCTTGTTAACAAGTCCAAATGGAATAAGACAAGAAGTGGTGAGCCAAGATTCCAAGCCAAGTGGGTCTGGAACCAAGAGTGGCTGCCAACTGGAAGAATCCCACAAGTCAAGGAGAAAGCAGATTATTGAGAGTGAAAGTGGAGATGAGTCTGAGAGTCTAAGGAAATGCCTAGGCAGTGAAAATTTCTACTTTTATCCAAAGTGATCCAATTTTGCTTCAGTTGTTCCATTCACTTTAAGAACCAACTGTTTTTGATGCTTTTCTTAAAGAGATTTGATTTCTCCAGTGCTCTTGAAAAATTCTCGGCAGTTGATTTCTTCGGTCCTTGTAAAAGGCTTCTCTATCTCTTCGGTAATAACAATAATGATAATGATGGTGATGATAAAACAACAATTAGATTTACAGAAGACTTGTCACCTGTCTGGCAGTGTGCTAAGATCTTAACCCTTTGGCCTCTGTACTCCCCGTCTAATTTGAAGGCCAAGCCTGAACTCTGACTTTATGAAGGTGCTTTATAGCTAATTGCTTTAGCAGAGGAAATAATATTTTGAGAGGGTGGGCTACAGAAATTCCAATGCATTCTCTCTGTATGTTTTTGGAAAAGTAATGACCTCCCTGCTCTCAGGGTTTTGCCCTAAGAATTTCATGTTCATGATAGTGTCACATGCCTCATTGGGGTTACACAATCTCAGCTCAGTTGTCAAACATTATGGACAAAAAACCAGCAAAGTTAGGCAGATTTGTTCTGCTACTCTGAAGCCAGATAGCAGGGTCAGGCATTGTCGATGAGGGGATAAGGCAACAGAATTCTAGGATCTGGGGTCCTATAAATCAGGAGAGGACAGTGTTTCGCAGTAATTTTTCTGAGAGTCCCAAAGAGCTTATGCAGCATTCTACCTTGCACCATGAAGTCACATCCACCCACCTGATCTTTATCGCTACTGTATTCTCAGGGCTTTTTGGAGTCACCTTCTTTAGCTAGAGAAGACTGAGAATCACTAGCTAAAGAAGAGACCCCTCAGGCATCAGGCACCAAATCCTTATTCCTATTATCCCTGGTTTCTTCCTCTGAAGACTGGGAAGCTGCCCTATTCATAGAAGCCCCAGCACCCTTTTTGTTTTTTGATTCAGCATGTGATTTTTTTAAGTTTCAGGCTTTATTGCTTTAAATATATGGGCATTATGTATTATAATGGAATAGGGTTCCAAAGCATTAGACAAAGGTAGAGGATATATGTGAGCAGCCTCACTAAAAAAAGAAATGTAAAACAGTAGCCCTTACACTAGGGCAGACATGGTTACAAGGACTTTAGATACAGTAACTCATTCAATCCTCTTAATAAGTTTATGAGATAAGTTCTATTATTATTCCCATTTTACAAATGCAGAAACTGAGGTCTAGAGAGAGGAAGAAACTACCCAAAGTCACAGAGCTCCTTGGGGGAGGGGCTGGGGTGAAATCCAGGAAATCTGGTTCTACCAGCTGTGTTCTTAACCACTATTCAGAAAGTTGTATTTGAATGCAATTTATAAATTTCACCTCATGTTTGTTTATGTAGAAGTGTTTTCATAAGGTGGATGAGAAGAGGACTTCCACAGCCTGCCACTTAGACACAAGATTAATGTGTTGAAGCATCCTCAGGATCAACTTCCATGCTGTTTTGTAAATTATCCTTGGTTGTGCTCTAGTCAGATTGCATTGGGAAGTGAAAGGCTTTTCGTCTTGGGTCTTCCTCATTTACTCACAGGCAATGCCAGCTGTGCCCAAGTGGCTTACTTCTTAACTATAATTTAACAAACACTGCTATATGATTACTTCATTTTATTTAGAAGCTTGAAATAAGGCTTTTGGGATACAAAAATAAAACGGGATCTGGTGATGTTTGGCAGCATAATTTAAAGAAAATGCTCAAAAATATTCAGTGAGAAATATGTCAGGGTTATTCAGAAAATGTATGCCTGTAAGGCCTTTCATGCTATTATTTCCATGAAAAAAATTTATTGTCCTAGACACAAATGGCATCATTGTCTTTACTTAAATTAAATGCCTGAATAAAAACATTATGAACTGCTTCACTCCATTGTGTCCTAGCCAAGGGTGGATTCTCTTAATATTAAGCAATTTATTTTTGTCTAAGGGATGACTAGGGAGTGTTTAGCATACACAAGTTAAAGAAGTGTCATCACAAACACAGGGGCAGATATATTGGTGTAGAACTGTGTTTATAAGTTGAACATTAAATCGCTTAATATATATACACATAAGTAATTTGCATTAGACTCATTATGTTTGCTATTTCAATGAAGAAACTTTGTGTATGTTTATTATACCCATTAGTCTCACCTTGTAGCCTAACTCATGTTATGCCAAAAAGACTGATTTTGATGAAATCTCTCTCCATTGGTAGTTGTGTCACATGACAGTTGGAAGGGGAAGCAGAGTTGTAATAAATAAGATGCTGAGCTTTATCTTGGACTGAATCCATTTGTAAAACTATTCTTAATCTATTATCAACTATCGTCCAGTTGGTTTTACCTTAATTTAAAATTAGATAGATAAGAAACTTTTGACATTCAAGTCAAGAAGTTGGTAAGACACCAACAAATTAAAACTAAAGAAAGCAGGTGAAAAGGATTATTAAGGTAAATGCAGAAATTTGTGTTTTAGAAAATTAGATTTTTCAAGTAAATCCTAGCAAAAAAACCCAATAATATAGACAAACCATCAAGCCAATCTTATCAAGAAATTATGTAAAAAGAAAAACCATATAGAGACAATGTGATAGTGGCTCTTTGTTATATATCAGTAGCCCCGATTTTCAGAGAGTGGGAGACCTACCCTCACTCTCCCCAGAGCTACTTACTCACCCCGAAGAGAAGAAGCATGTGGCTGACCTAAGCCAGTCAGCACTGCCTACAGTAAGTAACTGGATAATGCGTAGCTACATGGCCCATGCTGGTCCCACAAGAATGACTCAGGTGATTTGCTGGAGCAAAAGCTCTTGCTCTTTTATACTTTATCTGAAGCTGGAAATATCTGATCTTGGGAGATCCTGGCTGCCGTCTTGAGACATATTTGAAACTGTAGGCAAAAGAGAGGCAGTGGATATGAAAGGGGAAACGTATATTTTTCTATAACATATTTTGAGCCCCTTTATTCAGCAATAACCAAAGTGAGATCTACCTAAATTTTCAGCAGTGCAATCAATGAATTGTCACTTTTGCTTAAGCCAATTTGAACTGAGTCTTCCGTCAGATGACACAAAAGCATTTTATTTGGCATATAAATTAAGTTAGGAAAAAGATGAGGTGATAACACCACAGACCTCAAGGGGGTTTTAAAAAATTATCAAAAAAAAAAAAAAACCATGGGAGGATTGTCGAAAGATGGCGGAGTGGTGGTGACGGCCTGAATCTGCGCTCCCGGGAAGGAAGGCATCGATCCGGACCTGCCACAACGCTAGAAGACCGCTCCCACACTGGAACAGCGGTGTGAATCCACGGAGAATCAGCGTGGGACAAACAGAGCGAGTGAGGTCTGAGGTGAACGAAAATTGGGAACGCGGGACAGACACTAGCCAGCGGAGCGCGGGTCGGATACACCCGCCCCCAGCCGGGGTGGGTGCAGCCTCTCGGGAAAGCGGCTAGCCCTCCGCTCCCAATTGAACAGAGCCCTGACCCAGGCCAGCACAGAATCACTGAGGGATACGTGGCGCATTGGAGACAGGAGGCTTTATTTGCGAAATTACCTTAGAACCTGGGGGATCTCAGCTGAGACAGCGCTTGGCGAGGAGGGACGGATCTGCCCCAGGGCGGAAAAACACAAAAGACTCCCGGACAGCAAATAGCGTTGTACCCCGTGCTGCCTTTTTCGGCAGTTCTCCAGCCGGTCACCCCCGGTGCGTGTCCTTGCTGGCCAGCCCCTGGACAGTGGCGGTCTCTGCCTGCCGGGCAGCCGGTCCCCTCCAGCCCCGGAGCTTGGCAGGCGCCATCTTGAAAGCGAGAGCGAAACGGCTCGGGAGCCAAAAAGTGCCCAGTGGCTCTTTCTGCCGGTGCTGCCTTTTTCGGCGGTTCTCCAGCCGGTCACCCCCGGTGTGTGTCCTTGCTGGCCAGCCCCTGGGCAGTGGCGGTCTCTGCCTGCCGGGGAGCCGGTCCCCTCCAGCCCCGGAGCTCGGCAGGCGCCATCTTGAAAGCGAGAGCGAAACGGCTCGGGAGCCAAAAAGTGCCCCGCGGCTCTTTCTGCCGGTGCTGCCTTTTTCGGCGGTTCTCCAGCCGGTCACCCCCGGTGTGTGTCCTTGCTGCCCAGCCCCTGGGCAGTGGCGGTCTCTGCCTGCCGGGGAGCCGGTCCCCTCCAGCCCCGGAGCTCGGCAGGCGCCATCTTGAAAGCGAGAGCGAAACGGCTCGGGAGCCAAAAAGTGCCCAGCGGCTCTTTCTGCCGGTGCTGCCTTTTTCGGCGGTTCTCCAGCCGGTCACCCCCGGTGCGTGTCCTTGCTGGCCAGCCCCTGGGCAGTGGCGGTCTCTGCCTGCCGGGGAGCCGGTCCCCTCCAGCCCCGGAGTTCGGCAGGCGCCATCTTGAAAGCGAGGGCGAAACCCCTCGGGAGCCATAAAGTGCCGAGCGGCTCTCTCTGCCCGGCGCCCTCCGCTGGTCTCTGAACCAACGCCAGGAGTGCGGGATATGCCGGGGCCGCGCTCGGGGTGAAGGGACAGAGCTGCGCTAAGGCAAAAAAAAAAAAAAAAAAAAAAAACAACACGAACAAGAAGAATAGGCTCGCCGAACTGTATATTTTATTCTTGGTAAATTTCTTCTGGGTTTTGTTTGTTTGTGTTTGTGTTTGTTTTTGGTTTTTTTGGGTTTTTTCTTTTTTTTCTTTCCTTTTCTTTTCTTTTTCTTTTTTTTTCCGGCGGCGGACAGCCTCGGCGGGCACCTTCGCCCTCTGGGCCTCTGGCTGCCGCGCCTTTTTGAGCGCGGAGGTTGGATCCCCACCACCCTCGGAGCTGTGCGGGCGCGCAGACGTCATCTTGAAATCCACTGCGAAACCGCCCGGGACCCAGCCGGGCGGGCGTGAAGGGGCGGAGCTGCGCTAAGGCGTAAAAACAAAAACATCTTATGGCCGCTCCGGACCCAGCCGAGCGGAAGTGAAGGGGCAGAGCTGTGCTAAGGCGTAAAACAAACAAACAAACAAAAAAACATTGAGTCGCTGAATTATATACTTCAGATTTGTGTATTTTTCTGCCTTGTGGTGTGGTGAGGTGCTATGTAGTTTCTTTTTGTTCATTTTTGTTGGCGTTTTTGGTGTTTTTTGGTTTGGCTTTTTGCGTTTCCTTTCTTTCTTTTTTTCTTTTTTTTTTTTTTTTTTCTTTTTTCTTTTTCTTCTTTTTTTTCTTTTCTCTTTCGTTTTCTCCTCTTTCTTTTCTTTCTTTCCTTTTCTTTTTTCTTTTCTTTTTTTTTTTTTTTTTTTTTTTCTCTTCTCTTTCTCCTTTCTTTTCGCCTTCTAACTGGGGACCCACGGTGAGCTTCGGAACGGGCCAGGTCCCTGGCTCTGGTACATACCGGATCCTGAGTAGTCACCCCCAGGGCCGGAGATCTGCGGGCACGCAATTGCCACTCTAGGGCCCACAGCCAAGTCACTGCGGAGCAATAGGGTACCAAGAGGCTCCCTGGACGGCCCTCTCCCCTGGTCCACGGACCTTATATAGGATCCCTGCCCAAGTGTAAACACTGAATACTTCTCCAGAAGCGAGAGTGTGGAACCTGATCCCTGGGGACATTGGGCCAAGACAGACTTTTGCCCGTGGGAGCTACAGCAACTGGGGCGCTGAGCAAGCAAAGTCACCATCCTCTCCCCATAGCTAGTATCTTGCCGGCAGATAGAGTCAGAAACCTCCCCTATAGAGGAAGAACCAAAGGGAAACAAACAAACAAACAAACAAAGAGAATTTCGGTCTACTATTAGTGTGGACCCTGCCTGCCTTCTGAAAGACCACAACACAGTGTCCTAACTCACCAAAGCGGTCCTGGATCACTCCAATCCTCTAGGATTGGACCCATCGGAAGCAGTCCCCCAACGGAAACAGAAAAATCTCTGAACAATACACAACAGTCTCCCCGTCTTGCCAAAAGAAGCAACATACCTAGACTGTTTCACAGCCTAAGAATAGAGCACAAAGAGTCCTGTTAACCAGACTAAACCTATAAGTAAAGATCCAACGACAAATCTAGATGGGAAGGGCCCAGCGAAAAAACACGGAGAGCAAAAAGAATCAAATGGAAAGCTCATCCCCAAAGAGAAATACCAGCTCCCAACCATCTGACACAAACCAGACTCAAAACACCAACATGTCACAGGAAGAATTCCAATTATGGATTATAAACAAGCTGAATAATATACAAGAATCAATGGATAAACAACACAAGGAAAACACAAAAAAAATACAGGATTTGGAGGAAAAATTCACTAAAGAAATTGAAATATTGAAGAAAAACCAAACTGAACTCCTAGAAGTGAAGAATTCACTCAGAGAGCTACAAAACACTGTGGAAAGTCTCAAGAGCAGGGTAGATCAAACAGAGGAAAGAATCTCAGAAATTGAAGATAACTCCTTCCAACTAAATAAGTCAGTCACAGAGATAGATCGAAAAAGTAAGAGAAATGATCTGAGTCTTCAAGAAATGTGGGATTATGTGAAGAAACCTAACTTGAGAGTTATTGGCATTCCTGAGGGTGAAGAAGATAACAAGCAAGGGTTGGACAAGCTATTTGAAGACATAATCGAGGAAAATTTTCCAGGCCTTGCCAATACTCTAGACATACAGATTCAAGAAGCTCAAAGGACCCCTGGGAGATTCATAGCAAATAGGAAAACACCACGCCACGTAGTCATCAGGCTGACCAAAATATCCACTAAAGACTCACTTCTCCGAGCTGTAAGGAGAAAGAAACAAGTAACTTACAAAGGAAAACCCATCAGAATTACGCCAGATTTCTCAGCTGAAACCTTACAAGCAAGAAGAGGTTGGGGTCCCATTTTCACGCTTCTGAAACAGAATAATGCCCAGCCTAGAATCTTGTACCCAGCTAAGCTAAGTTTTCTATACGAAGGAGAAATCAAGACATTCTCAGATAAACAAAGGTTGAGGGAATTCACCAAGACAAGACCAGCCCTCCAAGAAGTACTCAAAAGAGAATTATACACGGATCAGCACAAGAAAGATCCACGAATGTAAAACTACTCAAGAGCTAAAGATCAAATTCCAGATACCACAATGGCCCAGGAGAGAAAACATCACAATGAAGTTCTACCCAACAAGCTGAACAAAAAACTGTCTCACCTATCAGTTTTCTCAATAAATGTGAATGGCTTGAACTCCCCGCTCAAGAGACATAGACTGGCCCAATGGATAAAAAAATACAATCCAAGTATCTGCTGTCTACAAGAAACTCACCTAACCTGCAAAGATGCATTTAGACTGAAAATAAAAGGATGGAAATCGATATTTCAAGCAAATGGTAACCAAAAGAAAGCTGGTGTGGCAATCTTAATTTCCAATAGCTTAGCTTTCAAACCAACAAAAATAATAAAAGACAAAGATGGCTACTACATACTGATTAAAGGCACAATTCATCAAGAAGCCATGACTATACTCAATATATATGCACCCAACCTAGGTGCACCTAGATTCATAAAGCAAACCCTACTAGATCTCAACCAAATGATAGATAACAATACTGTAATAGCTGGAGACTTTAACACCCCACTGACAGTACAGGACAGATCCTCTAAACAGAAAATAAACAAAGACATAATGGACCTCAATAGAATGCTAGAACAAATGGGCATGGCTGACATCTATAGGACATTCTACCCAAAGTCCACAGAATATACATTCTTCTCATCAGCTCACGGGACATTCTCTAAGATTGACCATGTCCTAGGACATAAATCATGTCTTCAAAAATTCAAAAAAATAGAAATTATACCATGCATCTTCTCAGACCACAGCGGAATAAAAGTAACAATGATCACAAACAGAAACCCTCACTCTTACTCAAAGTCATGGAAGCTAAATAACCTTCTCCTGAATAATTATTCTATAAAAGAAGAAATCAAGATGGAAATCAAAAATTTCTTTGAATTAAATGACAATGGAGATACAACTTATCAAAATCTATGGGATGCAGCTAAAGCAGTCCTGAGAGGAAAATTCATATCCATAAATGCCTATATCAAAAAGACAGAAAACATGCAAATAGACAGCCTAACGAATAGACTCAAAGAACTGGAGAAAGAAGAACAGAACGATCCCAAACCCAGCAGAAGGCGAGAAATTACTAAGATCAAATCAGAACTAAATGAAAAGGACAACAAAGAAACTATAAGGGAAATTAATAAAACGAAAAGTTGGTTCTTTGAAAAGATAAACAAAATAGACACACCTCTGGCTAGACTAACCAAGAGCACAAAAGTAAAATCTCTAATAACCTCCATTAGGAACATGAAAGGAGAAATCACAACCGATACTACAGAGATACAAGATATCATCTATGAATTCTACAAAAATCTTTATGCACACAAACTGGAGAACGTGGAGGAAATGGACAAATTTTTAGAAACACATAGTCTTCCCAGGCTCAACCAGGAAGAAATAGAGTACCTGAACAGACCAATATCAAGAACTGAAATCGAAACAGCAATAAAAAACCTTCCCAAAAAGAAAAGCCCTGGTCCAGATGGGTTCACACCTGAATTTTACCATACATACAAAGAAGAACTGGTGCCCATCCTACATAAACTATTCTCCAATATTGAGAAGGATGGTGTTCTCCCTAACACGTTCTACCAAGCCAATATAACATTAATACCAAAACCTGGAAAGGACACAACAAAAATAGAGAACTACAGACCAATTTCCCTCATGAATATAGATGCAAAAATTTTCAATAAAATACTAGCAAATCGAATCCAAGTACTTATCAAAAAAGTAATCCACCACGACCAAGTGGGGTTCATCCCCGAGATGCAGGGGTGGTTCAACATACGTAAATCTATAAATGTAATTCACCACATAAATAGAAGCAAAAACAAAAACCATATGATACTCTCATTAGATGCAGAAAAAGCATTTGACAAAATTCAACACCCTTTTATGATAAAAACGCTTAACAAAATAGGCATTGATGGAACCTACCTAAAAATGATACAAGCCATATATGACAAACCCACAGCCAACATCATACTGAATGGGGAAAAACTGAAAGCACTCCCACTTAGAACTGGAACCAGACAGGGCTGCCCATTGTCTCCATTACTTTTCAACATAGTATTGGAAGTCCTTGCGAGAGCTATCAGGCAAGAGAGCAGAATCAAGGCAGTCCAAATAGGGAAGGAAGAGATCAAACTCTCACTTTTTGCTGATGATATGATGTTATATCTGGAAAACCCCCAGGATTCAACCAAGAGACTCCTGGAATTGATTAACGAATACAGCAAAGTCTCAGGCTACAAAATTAATATACACAAATCAGAGGCATTTATATATGCCAATAACAGTCAATCGGAAAACCAAATTAAAGACTCAATACCCTTCAAAATAGCAACAAAGAAAATAAAATATCTAGGTATATATCTAACTAAAGAGGTAAAGGACCTCTATAAGGAAAACTATGAAACACTGAGAAAAGAAATAGCAGAACTTGCAAATAGATGGAAAAATATACCATGCTCGTGGATCGGAAGAATCAACATTGTTAAAATGTCTATACTACCCAAAGTGATCTACAGATTCAATGCAATCCCTATTAAATTACCAACATCATTCTTTACAGACATAGAGAAAATAATTATACACTTTGTATGGAATCAAAGAAGACCCCGTATAGCAAAAGCAATTTTAAGCAACAAAAACAAAATGGGAGGCATTAATTTGCCAGACCTCAAACTATACTACAAGGCCGTGGTTCTTAAAACAGCCTGGTATTGGCACAAGTGCAGGGACACAGACCAGTGGAACACAACAGAAAATCCAAATATAGAACCATCCTCATATAGTCACCTAATTTTCGACAAAGCGGGAAAGAATATACTCTGGGGACAAGAATCCCTATTCAACAAATGGTGCTGGGAGAATTGGTTAGCCACTTGTAGAAGACTGAAACAGGACCCACAGCTTTCACCTCTCACAAAAATCAAATCACGGTGGATAACGGACTTAAACCTTAGGCGTGATACAATCAGAATTCTAGAAGAAAATGTAGGAAAGACTCTTACAGACATTGGCCTAGGCAAAGAATTTATGAAGAAGACCCCCAAGGCAATCACAGCAGCAACAAAAATAAATGAATGGGACATGATTAAATTAAAAAGCTTCTGCACAGCCAAAGAAACAGTCCAGAGAATAAACAGACCACCTACAGAATGGGAAAAAATTTTTGCATACTACACATCAGATAAAGGACTGATAACAAGAATCTATTTAGAACTCAGGAAAATCAGCAAGAAAAAATCAAGCAACCCTATCAAAAAGTGGGCAAAGGACATGAATAGAAATTTTTCAAAAGAAGATATAAAAATGGCTAACAAACATATGAAAAAGTGTTCAACATCTCTAATCATCAGGGAAATGCAAATCAAAACCACAATGAGATATCACTTAACCCCAGTGAGAATGGCCTTTATCAAAAAAACCCAAAACAACACATGTTGGCGTGGGTGTGGAGAGACAGGAACACTAATACACTGCTGGTGGGACTGCAAACTAGTGCAACCTCTGTGGAAAGCATTATGGAGGTATCTTAAACAGATTCAAGTAGACCTGCCATTTGACCCAGCAATCCCATTACTGGGCATATACCCAAAGGAAAAAAGGTCATTCTGTAACAAAGGCACGTGTACCCAAATGTTTATAGCAGCACAATTCACAATAGCAAAGATGTGGAAACAACCCAAATGCCCATCAATACATGATTGGATTAGTAAACTGTGGTATATGTATACCATGGAATACTACTCAGCTATAAGGAATGATGAAGATACAACATCTCTATGGTTCTCCTGGAGAGAGCTGGAACCCATTATATTAAGTGAAGTATCCCAAGAATGGAAAAACAAGCATCACATGTACTCACCAGAAAATTGGTTTCCTTGATCATCACCTAAATACAAATCTGGAAACGACACCAATTGGACATCAGACTGAGGTGGGGGGTGGGGGAGGGGATGGGGGTATGCCTACACAATGAGTGCATTGCGCACCGTTTGGGGAGTGGTAACACTTGATGGTGCTGACTCGGGAAAGGGGGGGTGGGGAAAAAAATATGAAACTATTGTTTTTAACTTGCACTGTTCACTTAATAATTTATCATGAATATTTCCCATATTATTTCATATCATTGTACAAGAAATAATGTATACATTATGAGGATATACTGTATCTAACAAGATATACTGTTAGACTCTTTGATTCTGTAAAATTAAATAAAAAAAAAAAAAAGAAGCAAAAAAAAAAAAAAAAAAAAAAAAAAAAAAAAAAAAAAAAAAAACCATGAAGATAAGTTTGAAAAATCTCAGTAAAATTGTTGTTTTCCTAGAAAAATACAATTTGCCAAAATAGACTCAAGAAAATATAAAAAAAACTAAATAGCCAATAACCATGAAAAATAAAAGTACAATAAGGAATTATTATAATGGTAGGAATAATGTACATATGGCAGAAAATAAAATGGAAAAAAGATAATTTCCATAGCAATAAAAATTCTAGGAAAAAAGAAATTAGGGTCTTTTGACATAATTTTTCTTATTGTAGCTTGATAATATGTTTTAATATATAGAAATTTTAGTACCTATTCATTTTAGTTTTCCTTTCAAAATATTTTTCTACTGTCTTTTTCCCTATAAATTTCAGAATTATTTTGTAAATATCATAGAAAATTATTTTTGATATTTTTGTTGGAATTACACTAAATCTACAAATTTGGCTAGAACTAACATATTCATAATCTGCTCATACTGGAGAATTCATATAAGTGGTATAAATAAGGTTCAGCAAGATATCCATACCTTTCTTCCCTAAAGTATTTCCTGTTCTTCAGAACTTAATCTCTAAAGTTAACTGTAATTTTTTCAGAACCTTGGGAAGAGTGATTCTATACTTCATTTGAAAGAGTAAACAAGCAAAAATAGCCAAGGATATATTGGAAAAAAGAACAAAATAAGAGAACTTTAATATACAACATAGATTATTATGCCGGCGCAGGAATATCACTGCAAAAAAAAAAAAACCACCCAATAATATAGTAGTACTTAGTATATGTTAGTGTGAATGTGTGCTGGTCATTTGACTTTCTGCTCCCATGTTTTTCCCTTGCTCCTCCACTGTTCTACTACTCTTGCTTCCCAAGTTCCTGCTGGAGCTAGCTTCTGTCTGGGTTCAGAGCAGGGCGGCACTAGCAGAAAAAGATTAGAAGGTGGGAGACAGGGAGAAGCCAGGAGTACAAATTTCCACCCCCATTCCTCCTTGGAGGGCTTTTCTGGCCAGGCAGCAGCTTTGACTCCTTCAGGGCCCCAGCTCCTTCTGGGCAGCTCTTTGGTCTGTGATTCCAGTTCCTACTGGGCAACCTTCACTTTGATTCTAGTTCCCACCTGATGGCTCTGGCTTCTCAATGCTGAAAACATCTCCTGCTATTCCCTTCTTTGTGATTACTGGTTTGCCAGTGAAGATAATATGAGTACCAACGTGAGATCATAGTGAAAATTTTACCATTATCTGTACTTAAAATCCTTAGTACAGAGTATGGCACACACAATTCATTCAATAAATGCTATTGTTATATCAAACCAGCCGTTTTAAAAACAAACAAATGCCAACTTCTGAAATTTAAAAGTACCATACAGAAATTTGAAAAGCTTGGAACTATGTGCATAACATAACAAAGGGTTAATATTAATATTAAAATCCTCTTGCTAAGCAATACAAAAAACAAACTCTATAATAGAAAATGGATAAAGAGCATAAATTAGAATTCAAAAGAGAAGAATACAAGTAATTATTAATAAAGCAAAATCAGTAACAATTAAGATAATGCACATTCAAGCCACAAAAGTTATTATTACATTGCACAAAAAAATAATATATTTGGTACAGAAAAAAAATAACAATGCCCTTTATTGCTGGTCTGAGAATGTAGATATAAGCCCTCTCATTCAAATCCATACAACTTTTCTAAAAAGGAAATTGAGAACACTGGATCAAGCCCCCCAAAATGCAGATTTCTATGAAATTATCTCCTGAAAATATTCAGAGTTGCACATAAACATTACAGAGAGAAGGATGTATGTCACAGGGTTAGTTACATTAATGATGAATTTATAGCAGCCTAATGCTCAAGGGTAGGGATTGGTTAAGTAAATCATTTTACATTGAAAGAATGCAACTTTGTGCATCTTAAGTTGTTGCGATAGAAGAATATCTATTGGCAAGAGACAATATTTTTAAAACTTACGTCCTTAAAGTCTGGAAAAACATATACCAAAAAGCAAACAGTTTTATGAAATGAAAATAGAATTAATAAACATTCAATTTTCCATGTTGTCTTTGTTTGCTATACTTTTTCTATTGAATATGAATTATTTTTAAAGAAAGAAAATGTACATTAAAATTTAAGGTTCAGATTTATAGCTTACTCTTTTATTTTCTAGAGCTAAAAATAATAGTTATAACTGGAGGATCTCTTTATAAAATGACCCGATAGGTACATATTAATAAAAATATTTCATCTAACAATGAAGTAGTCCAAGTTTTGTGCACCTAAAGGTGGGAGATCCCTGAAACTAACATTGTTGCTGAGTATTAAGACCACCTCCAAAGAATTAATTTATCCTCAAAAGTGTTTCAGTGTCGGTCCCGGATGGATATGTCTACAAATGAAAATTTGTTCCCTTTAGAGAGTCTCTGCTCCAGGTGAACTTCTATTTACCCCATTTTTTGTGCCCTTATTTTTCTTTTTTTCTCCCATTTCTGTGCAAGACAAAAAAAAAATAAGCCCCATGTTACAAAATTTCTCTTTCTTAGTGAATAAAGGTATTAACATTTCACAGTGATATTAACTCAACATATATTTCTTGCTGAGGCTTGGAAGACACCATTCTTTGACTCACATTTTATCCTGTCTTTAACTGTTACACTTTCTCTCAAGTTTGTCTTTTAGTGCTGCTGTTGTTGAGGAATATTAAGAGAACTCACATGGATAAGGTGCATCTAGTACTTCATTTCTCTACACAAATCTTCCCTGGCCTATTTTGCCCCCATCAATTACAGCTATATACTCATTCATCTTTTTCCCTTCTCCACTCTGTCTCTCTCTATTGTCACTCTGAAATGAAGCATCTTGATTATGACAGTTTCGTATCCCATCTCCTGCTTTGATTTTCAATCTTTAGTTAAAAAGCTATTAGCTGATGTGGTTTCCTACCCTAAACCTGGGGACAATTGATTGCTTTATCTTCATAGCAGGAAGGAGAACAAAGCAAAACAATTAATCATTAGAATGTCTCAGAAATGGTACTTCTTTTTGGATTTCAAGAGTTTAATTCAGTTACAATTACTACTTATTATGTTCTGGGCACTAACATGCAAGCTCCTTAATGTCAGGGACTTTGTCTTTATCATCACTGGTGTATTCATCAAAATACCACAGATATGTGGTCCAGAGTAGAAACTCAATGCATCTTTGTGCATACATGCTTGGATGAATGAATGACAGAGACACTCTGCCTGCCCTTATGAGGCTTAGACACTACTGTTCTCAACCTTTTCTTTGCCTACTCACATGTGCAAAACCCTCCTGCCTTTGGTTTTAGTGATTTTCAATATAATGGTTTGAGAATTTTTAGAAATAAATCTAGGCTATGGGAGCCCAGAAAATAGGCACTTGAATTAGCCTCTGGTGATTCTGATAAGGCTTCCTGGGGGAGGAACACTTGAGCTGAATATTGAAAGTAGCTGGGGAGTTAGCTAGTTAAAAAAGACAATGGCTGGTGCAGAAGTACAAACCCCAGTCCTAAGGGGAAGGTCATGGATGTGAGTGAGTGGCAGGACTGGCTACCTAATGTTTAGGGCCCATTGCAATGGCATAGGCTGCATGCTCAGGAAGCCAGCTCTGACGAAGAAGGAGGTATTTTCCCACCACTACCATAGGGGCCGGGGCATGGCAACCAGGAGAGCCCAGCTAAAAGGGAAAGCATGGTCTAGCCTCAGTGGAAAAGTAACCCCTATGCTGCCAGAACTTCTTATTTTCCAAGAGAAGCTAGAAATAGAATGGTTACAGTTGAACTCCTACAATTCAAGAATGTTTAGCTCAATCCAAACCAAACTAAGATATACTTGGCAGGCCAAAACAGCAAGGCTGCTGGCCCAGTCTGGCACGAGGGCCACTGGTTTGTCCCACGTATCCTAGAGTGATCTTCCAGCCAAGTGTTAGTCACAAACTCTGTTGGTTGAACAATATTGTCCAAGAGAATCCTTTTAAGGTTTACTTTGAAGTACTGTTAGAGTTCAGAAATTAAAGTTCATACATTAAAGTTACATCGTATATTTGTGATATCAAGTAGGCAGTAGAAACAGAGTAAGAGTCACCTAAAATATTGATTTACTCTCCACTCAAAACCCAATTAATAGGTATAAGCATGACTGATAAATTTTATAGTACCCTTTCTAGCAAGAAGTTAAGCCTACTTTTTCTTCATAGAAAAGTTTCTAGATATGCATAAATTGCCAGAAAATAAATTTAAATATATTAAAACTAGTGAAATGCTGGCAATAATTTTCTTAATAAAATAATAAATATTTGGCTCGTTAATTTTTTAAAAAGCTTTTAGGAAGTTATTCTTCTAGAAATCCGTTGGAGCATTCTGGGGACAATTACAATCATGTAACAATGAATGCATTTCGAACAAATGGTATTGTTCCTGCCTGATTACCAAGTTATGGCAACTTTTGAAGTACTGCCTTTCTCTAGATGTTTTACAACTTTAGTTACCATAACAACATAACATTATTGGTCCTTTACTCCTAAAGAGAAAAATTGCTATATTTTTTTCATTTCCCTGAAGAAACTTAAAACATGGTGGGTAAAATGTCACATTTAATAATACCAAATTCAGTGCAATGTAGAGAGTCAGGAAAAAATAAATATCTGTAAAGTTGTATTAATCATGTGATCGATCTCCTTTTCCTCTTTAAGTACTTCAACATATTTTGCCAATATTGCATCATATTTGAAAGTTGTGAAATTATTTTGTGTACTAGAAACTCTACATTTTAGTAATATCTTAAACTCAGATAATTGTCATCTTAAATTATACTTATGAAAGATATGTGAAAATTTTAAATATATTTTATTTATACTTAATAACAGAAAATATTAACATAATATATTTTTACATATTTGTAGTAAGTATATATTTTATATAGAGAGGTAGGTAGATAGAGTTTGCTTTAGATGAGGAAATATTCAAAATGTTGAGGCCGATTGTGTCTCCCATTCAGTGTCAATCTTTTTCTTATAGCTGAGTCACCTCCCATTCTCTTCCTATGAGGAAGAGAAAGTTATAGGTTAAATGGCTAAGAACTTAAAGACCAAAGGATTGTTTTAAAAATTAGGTTTAGTGAAATAAGCCAGATACAGAGAGAAAAAAATACTGTGTGATATCAATTACATATGGAATCTAAAAAAATCAAACACATAGAAACAGAGAGTATAGTAGTGGATACCAAGGGCTGGGGGTAGGCGGGCAGGGTGAATTGAGGAGATGTAGGTCAAAGGGTATAAAGTTGCAATTATGTACGATTAATAAGTCTAGGGATCTAATGTACAGCATGATGGCTATAATTAATAACACTGTATTGTGTACTAGAAATTTGCTAAGAGAGTAGATTTTAGGTGCTGTCATCACCGAAAATAAATACAAAATGATAACTATGTGAGGATATAAATATGTAAATTACCTTGACTGTAGGAATTATTTAACTATATAAATATATATGAAAACATCATTTTGTATACCTTAAATATATATAATTTTATTAAAAATTAGGTTAACTATTGTGAAAATTGAATTAGATAAATAAGTACTAAAAGGAATAGCGAAACAGATAGAAACTAGGACCCAGACCCCAGTGCCTCCTTTGGAAGATTGCGGTCACAGTCCCTGTTGAAAAGGTGAATCCTAGTGGCCAGGTTGGCACTGTGTTATTCTGATCCAAGGGACCAGGTTTGAATTTTCCCACCATTCACATTTAAATTATTTCATATAATAGATCAATTTCTTTGGTGCCAATACTACAAAGAGAACTTCCCATTTATGTTTTTGTGGGATAATTATTACTACTGAATGGTGAACTAGAAGAAGGAGTTGTGTCCACGCCGGGTCAGTATTCCCCTCTGTTGTCTGTGTACCACTGAGAGCCCCCAGGAAGGAAAATAGGTACCCACACCATCATACTATTAATAGATATTTGAGAAGACAGTTTGAATATTTTACTCTTCTTGTAAGAGACAATCAGCACTGACTCCAGCTCGCCTCATAGTCCAGATTATTGCCATTGCCCGTAGAAGTCTAAGCCTCTCAGGCCACCTGTTATCACTAAGGCTTAGGCCCATATTAAATACTTTATATATCTATGACCATGACCACTAAGGCACCTGGCCCTCTCACTCCAAACCCTTTTTCTGTGTCCTCTGAGATTCGAGATCTGGGATCAGTAAATTGTTTTGTATCTTCGTTGTCTTCAAGGAATGTTCTCTTTGCCTCTTTCCCGTGACTGGATCCTGGCTGCCTGTGGAGACCACCACTCTCCCCGCAGTACTCTGGAGTAGACGTTCTGTTTCCTCTCAAAACCTATGTACTTTAGGACCAGGAGGTAAGTGTCTCACTCTGTCCTTCTGCCTCCAAGACATTTCCCCTGTTTCCTCCTTGAAAAACTAAAGCTTCTGCCATCAAGGTATTATACTTGCTGCTCCTTCTTGGTACCAATAGCTATAGACTTTCTTTCTAATTGATTCTCCCATTTATTATAGAATTTGGTCTCTCTCTCCTTCACTTGGTCATGTCTTCATTCTTGGTAATTTGTCATCCATGAGCCTGAGCCACTTTCTGGCTTCCTAGTTCCTCCACTTTTTCATTCCTGACAACATTTTTCTTACAGTCCCATGATCAAACCCTGTATTTTGAAATCACCACCAACATGAACTTCAAACACACCCCTGGCTGTCAGCACCTCCCATCAGTCTTTCCTCTGTCACCGTTTTTATGCTTCACCGAGATGAGTGTAACTCACTTTCTTACTATCCATTATGCCCATTCCAAATTTTGTCTTAATTTCTCCTCACCTAGATCCTATTTTACATTGTTATAATCACTCCCTGGAAAAAGCCTTGTTCTTGTCTTTTTTCATACTTAACTGTCAAAACCATAATCCTGATTTAACCCAAATATCCTACATCTCTGTGCCTGAAGCTGCAAGTTGCTAGAATCATATCACAAATGGAATGTCTGGTTTTACTTTAAATTAATAACCACATATCTCTACTGGATACTCAACTATATTCACTACCACCTGCCCTAGTATGTTAACTTCCCCAATCTCAGAATAACTATTTATATTAGTTTTCTATTGCTTAATAACAAATTACTACAAACTTTCTGGCTTACAACAATATCAATTTATTATCTCACAGTTCTGTAAATCAGAAGTCTGAGTGAGATTTGTTGGTTTCTTTGCTTAGGGCTGAAAGCAAGGTGTTGGGCAGGCCAGGCTCTTACCTGGAGGCTCTAGGGTAGTATACACTTGCAACCTCATTCAGCTTGTTGGTCAAATGCAATTCCTTGTGCTTGTAGAACTGAGATCCCTATTTTCTTGCTAGCTATCAGCTGCGGGTCACTTTCAGCTCCTACAGGTTCCCTTATTCCTTAGATTATGGCTTCAAAGACTGCATCTTCAAAGCCAGCAACAATGTATAATAGAATCTCCCTCATGCTTCAAATCTCTGACATCCTCTTTGCTCACCAGCCTGAGAAAATTGCTTTTAAAGGGCTCATGTGATTAGATTAGGCCCACTCAGACAATTTCTGTTTTACCATATATTGTACCATAATCACAAGAATGATATTTCACCACATGTACATGTTTCAGCCTCACTCCAAGGTGAAGTTGTTAGACATGGGTGAGGGCCATGGGGGGGTCATTCTTAGAATTCTGTCTACCACCCAATGCCATACCTTCTCCTCTTTCAAACCTCACCCACTCTAAAGCTCCATAACTTCACCAAGAGAAGAAAAACTCTCAAGAGGGAATGTTTGCAATAATATAAGCTTGCCTGCACTGGTACCCATCATATCTGACTCTTTCAGCAAAAATGTTTTTCGAAAAGTAACTGCGACTCTCACAGGAAAATTCCTTCAAACATTCTCTGGGACTTCCTGTGGAGGCTTGTCCTCCTTCCTCTGCCACATCATCAATCACTTGGTTTCTGCTGGCTCATTTATTTCAGCTTTCACTCTTGCTCCAATAGCCCCTATTTACGAGCAATCTTTCAACGACCCCACCTTTTCCTCTAAATACTATCTAATTGCCCTGCTGTTTTAGAATGCAAAATTTCGTGACTGAATTGTCTAAAATTCAACACTCCTATACACCACCTTGGGCAATCTTCATCCACGACCATTCCCAGCCTCTCCTTTAAACTCTTCTTGTCAATGTATCAATGTGCTCTGTATTGCCAAATCCAGTGTACACTCTGAGTGCTCATATTATTTGACCTAGAAGAAGATTTCAATGCAGTTGTCTCTTCCCTTCTCTTTGAAATAGGTCTCCACTCTTGACTTCCTTGATGCTCACACTCTCCAGCTTTTCCTAGCTTCCCTTTTTCTCTTTTTCTGCTTGTCCCTTCTATAACTAAACCCTAAATGTCAAAGTGTCTTAGGGCCCCATTCTGGTCCGCTTTTATTTCTTTCTTCACTTTCTTCCCAGATAAGTACATCTAGTCTCATGGCTTTGAAAATATAATTTGTATGCAGCTGAGTGTCCAATTTACATTTTAACCCAAACTTCCTCAAACACCTCAGTCCTATATTTCCACCAACTTAGTGTTTAGGCAGTGGCAGTAGCTTCCTAACTGACCTTCCTAAATTCATTCTTGTTCCTTTCCAATCCATTACCTATACAACCATCAAACTCATTTTCTTAAATCAAATCAGATCATGTTATCCTCTGGTTTTAAACTTTTCAGTGGTTTCTCATACACCATAAAGCTCACCCATGTAAAGTCCACAATTCACAAAGTTTTGCATACATCACCGCTGTCTTGTTCCAGAATATTTTCATCACCTCAAAAAGAAACCCTGTTCCCATTAGTGTCATGTCCCATTCAACCTTCTTCCAGCCCCTGACATACCCTAATCTATTTTCTGTCTCTATGGATCTGCCTATTCTGGATATTTCATATAAATATAATCATACAATATGTGCCCTTTTGTGTCTGACTTCTTTCACTCAGCATAATGTTTTCCAGGCTCATCCATGGAAATGGTTGTATATTCAGCATTACTTTTTATGGCCAAATAATATTCCATTGTATGGATATTTCATGTTTTGTTGATCCAGTCATCAGTTGATGGACATTTATATTGTTTCCACTTTTTGGCTGTTAGGAATAATGCTGCTATCAACAGTCAGGTTTTGTGTAAAATATGTTTTCATTTATCTTGGGTATATATTAAATACCTAGGTATGGAATTGTTAGGTCATTGGTAACTCTATGTTTAACATTTTGAGGAAATGCCAGACTGTTTTCCAAAGTGCTGCACCATTTTACAATGCCATCAGCAATATACAGGCATTTCACATTCTCTACATCCTCACTAACAGTATTTATTATCTACTTTTCTTTTTTTAATTATTTTTGATTATTATGGGTGCATAATAGTTACATATCTTTATAGGGTACATGTGATGTTTTGATCCAGGCATACAATGTGAATTAATCAAATCAGGACAATTGGGGTATCCATCACCTCAGGCATTTAACATTTCTTTGTGTTAGGAACATTCCAATTTCACTCTTTTAGTTACTTTAAAGCATACTCTAATTTGTTGTTTATAGTCACTTTGTTGTGCTATCAAATATTTTTCATTTTATCTAACTATCTAACTATGTCTTTACATCCATAAGCCATCCCCACTTTATCCCCTGTCCCTGCTCCCCTTCCCTGCCTCAACTATGCAGTCTTGATGACTTCTACAGAGAAAAGTATTTTGGAGACATAGTAAGTGGGAATTCCTGTTTCATAAATTGAAGTCATTTATCAGATTGGCTAACCAGCTATTTTCCAGAGCATCAATTCCTTCCAAATGTTGTCAGCTATATTGTTATATCTACCTTATCCAAGTTAATATGAATTTTCTCTGATTTCTACATTTTAACTTTATTTTTACTTTAGTAGATTCAAAACTTGCTATCGGTTCTTTTGCCATTGTTTCTCAGTTCTGAACTTTAATAAAATTCATCTCTTGGGAAAAGATTACACTAAGTCGTTTGTTTTGCTTGCTTGATTTTGTTTTGTTTTTCTCCAGAAGGTTCATATCTACTGCATTTCCCCCATGAATGAGAACGTCTTTCTTTTTCCTTTATAGATAAATGATAACGTGGCTGAGTATACATTTTGACTCATGCTTTCTTTACCTGGCCGCTCTGTAGTTTTCACTATCTTTGAGTATTGATAGATGCCTTACATCTTCTACCTCAGCATCTCCAATCAAGCATCTTTAGTTGGCTTGATTTTTAACTCAAGTACTTTCTTTCCTTTTTTTCAGGAAGGACTCGTGAGTTGTTTATTCTCTATTTTTTGGTTGTTGCTGTTTTTTATTTATAAAATGTCTTCCTGTCACCCTAATATTTGTTTGACAACTTGGTTGTGCATAGTAATCTTTAGTTAAACACTTCCATTTGCTATGTTTTGACCATCCCCTCCAAAGCTCATGTTGAAATTTAATTGCCATTGTGATAGTTTTAAGAGGTGGGACCATTAAGAGGTGATTAGGTCATGAGGGTTCTGCCCTCATGAATGGATTAATGTCCTCATGGAGGGAGTGGAGTATTATAAAAGAAAGTGCAGCCCTCTCTTGCTGGCTTGCTCTCACGCTCTCTTGCCCTCCTGCCTTCCACCATGAGATGACAGAGCAAGGAGGCCCTTGCCAGATGTGGGCCTCTCGACCTTGAACTTCCCAGCCTTCAGAACTGTAAGAAATATTTCTTTACTTTATAAATTACCCAGCTTGTGGTATTCTGTTATAGCAACACAAATGGACTAAAACACCATTGAATGTCGCTAACATTTGTTCTCTTGTCTTCTGATGTCTTGTGACATTAGATTTAACAGAAGTCTGAGACCAGTCTGGCATTTCACCTCTCACTATTTATTTACACATATACATGCACATGTACAAGCCTGCACGTGCACACACACAAATTCCTTTCTAAAGAATTCTTTCTTTACCTCCAAAGTTTAAAATTTCATCTGAATTTTTCTTAGTGTATATTGCTGTAAAACTTTTCCTAGAGTATAATAAATCCTTTAGACCTGTAATTCAATTCTTCCTTATTTTGCTTTGTTATTTGAAGCCTTTTTCTGTTGCCTTTGTTGACTTATCTATTTTATGGACACTAATTTTTCTTTTGCTATATCATTTTTTACCTGTTGTCTCAATGTATTATCTCCTCCTAATCACTCTAATCTCAATATCTTTTCCCTTGTATATTCACCATAATTATACCCTTTCCCGAATAGTTTCATATTTTTTGTTGCAACTATTATGTCTTTTGTTGTATAGAGCTTTGTCTAACTTATTTGTTAATTCTATGATGGTAGTTTTTGCTCCTTAAGTTGCTGCCTTGTTTCTGTTATTTAGCTACCATCTAATTTTGTTGTTTTATTATGTTTTTTCTTTTTTCTTGCTCCTATTTTATAAAATTAGTGTTATTATTATCATCTCCTGTAGAAGAGAAAATTAAGTCCTTATGGGAAATTTTCTTCTCATCTTAGACTGTTTCTTTCCAGGACACATTTTTCTTTTGCTTATTTCTTCCTATTATTTTTCCTGTATAGACTGTTTTTATAGTTGTCATGACATCTATTTATAGTGTTTTTTGCATGCTTTATGTAACTCTGTTAGGTGTTCTAAATGCTCACATAGAATATGATTAAATTTTCTCATTTCTACTTCTCTTCTATCTGGGACATTTTAAACTTTTCCTCTGAACTTCAATTTAAAGACTGGTACTAAGTCTACTTATTCATTCTCAGTCCAGATTTCTCCAACTTGGGTTGGGATATACAGTTTCAAGGAATATTTTTAGGAATTTTAAAGTTATCTTTTTCTCTTAATACTGATACATCCATTTCAGTATTCTGTTTTCCATCATAACCAATATATTTATTTGTCTCATTCTCAATATATGAATTAACAAATGGTACACGATCTTATTTATTAAATAAGTATATATAAAATGGTACATGGCCATTGGGCAAGATATTAACAGAAATATAAAAATAAATGAATAGGCAGAAATACATATATGTTACATCATTTGCTATTTCTTGATTTTCAATGAAATATTCTTACTTGAAAGAGCTAATGTTGGGCTTCTCCAGAAAAAAAATTTATCCACATCTCTAAAAATCTAAGAATTCCTTGCAGTTCTTACTTATGCTATGCACTGTGATGTATACTACGTAATGATAATTTCATGAAATAGAAAAATTAACTATGAATATTCATTAGTATATGGAATTATTTTGGTGAACATTGTGAGTAGAGAGCACTAACATCATGTGAGCAGAAGTACTAGCACACACAGGCACCTTACTTACTTGGTTCTATAATAATTTAAACTTCTCATAAAATTACTTAACTCTGTGTTATTTCAAAATTGCCTTAACTGATATTCAGATTTCAAGTGTCATCACTGGGATATATTTTTATTTTACTGCTTTGTCTTTGCTTTATTGTTTTTCTCAAAACTAGTCCACTGAGATCTCTTGGTACAAGGCATTTTCTTCTTAGCCATATTTTATTGAAATGTTAACCAGTACTAGAGTTTTTCTTTTGCTAGATTTTTGAAACTCAGAGTGATCCTAGCTTTACATGATACTTTAATAATGTTGCCAATCCCCTGATAAGTTGTTCACATCAGCTATTTAGCCCCAATACCTAAAGCTTGGGAATCACAATGATACTTTTCACTTTCTGCTTCTGCAATTCCAAGAGTTATGAATATTAAGTTGTACTTGCCCCAAAGCAAAAGTATATTCACCAAGATTGTTTGCTGAGATCAGGAGTCTCTGGGCCTCATTTTAAAACAATAGCATTAATAAGAAAGCACCACAAAATATATGACATTTGAAAACTAAAAGAAACAGGAATTGAGATTTTTTTTAAATAAAGTTAAAAAAAATCCATTGGTTGAAAGTCATCCTGACTAATGCAACAGATCACCCTACATGAAGCTGGCATTAAATTCTACATTTTAAGGAACAATTTATAGGAGTAAAAGGACCCTTGGATTTCCATATGGCAAGTTATATTTATATTTTTTCAATCATATAATAATATTATTTTTGAAGTAAACATCAACTTAACCATAAAAGTTACTTAGTCCTGTTGAAAGTCCTAGCTATTTATAGTGATGTATTAAAATATTATAAAATTTTTTTAAAAATTAAGAAAAATCAGTTGCAATTCTAGCTAGAGTTTCTTGATCAGATCCTTGTTTCCTGAGAAAATATACAAGATACATCATCCAGGAGGCTAAGGCACTGGTTCATTATAATTAGGGAATTGAATTTTGAACTTGGCTTCTTTGAGCTAGTGTGCATTTCTGCCTTCAACTTATAAAACTGGCTGATATTTTGTAAATTTCTGTCTAGTCTTTGAAAGAAATCAGACTATTGATTTGGAAGGTTCCCCAGACATAGCTGCTAAGAGATCTCTAAATTTAAATTCCAAAGCTTGCACACTGTGCTGGACAGTGCAATTGCAGCTGCACTATATACCATGATCAAACCTTCCAAGGCAAGTCAGGATCACATGTTCTCAGGAACTCTTGACTCTGCAAACCTCCCCTAATACAGGAGCTGGAATCTTAAAAAGCCTTATTTAACAGGAGTATCTCCCTCAGCCATTGCATGTTTTTAGTTTCTCACACTCAGCAGAAAGAAATCTTTGGAGGTGTTGTGCTACTCTTAAGCCTCTTCTCAGATAGAATCTGAAAGAAGTGCAAAGAACCTATAAATTAGGAAAAATAAAAAGGGAACAAAACAAAACAAAACAAGGCACCCAACCCTTAAACCCAGCTACCTAAACTATTTAGCTCCAGGTGGACAACAACATAGGCAAAGAGAAAGCTAAGATCTTACTTAAAAGAAATAAGCAACAGGGACATTAAAGTAAGGCAATTAAAACATAAATTAGATCCAATAATTTTATTTCACAGTTTTAAAAGTTTAATAGTTATGCATTGCCTACTGAATTGAATCCAACTCCTGAGGGTGATGTTTAAGGACCTCCAAATTTGACAACAACTTATTTTTCCAGCCTCATTATAATAAAGTACCTCTTAAAATGTTCCATCTAAATACCTTTATTGGCCAGGTGCAGTGGCTCACGCCTGTAATCCTAGCCCTCTGGGAGGCCGAGGCTGGCGGATCGCTTGAGCTCAGGAGTTCGAGACCACCCTGAGCAAGAGCGAGACCCCCGCCTCTACTATAAATAGAAAGAAATTAGCCAAACAACTAAAAATAGAAAAAATTAGCCAGGCATGGTGGCGCGTGCCTGTAGTCCCGGCTACCCGGGAGGCTGAGGTAGGAGGATCCCTTGAGCCCAGGAGTTTGAGGTTGCTGTGAGCTAGGCTGACGCCACAGCACTCTAGCCCAGGCAACAGAGTGCGACTCTGTCTCAAAAAAAAAAATAATAATAATAAAAAATAAAAATAAATACCTCTATTGCCAGCAAGAGTCATGATATATCCCAAGAATCTGGGATACCTAATATAACCAATTATACTTTTATTGTAAAAATTTATGTTTTGTTTTAATAGAAAAAATATAAAGCCATGTTCCAGGAAATGTGCCATGTAAACTCTGTAGCTCAACCTATTTTCTCACGCACTGTCCTATGTCCCTGAGATGATTAGCATTCCAGTATGAGATGCTGCTGGGAAGTGAAAAGAGCTAAAGCCTGAGTTCTACTTCTGGTCTACCATTGACTAGTTATTTGATGCTGGCTGGGCCTTTTGTATCTTTTTTGGCACCAGTTGCCCATCTGAAAAATGAAGTCAGATCAGAAGAATGGACTTCATTTTTTTTCTTTTTAGCTTCTGAGATTGGTATGGATAACGGATAAATGTGGAGCTCTTCCTGCAGAAGAGGCCAGAGTGATCATGCAGGTGGTTCTGGGCTACATGGTTTCAAATCACAGGACTAGATTGTGGGAAGTCCTGTAGACCTTCTATTTCGATTATATCTTTACAGTATTATTTCTCACTGCTTTAACTCATCCTCCTCAAATCACGTGCACTCTCCCTGAAAGCACAACAGTTTCCCTGTGTCTCCATGCTTGCTGACTATCTTGCCTCTGGGCTGAGTTTGTTCTGCACATAGTGCTCTCCCATCTGCTGTTAAAATTCTGTCCACGTCTAAACAGCTGCTTAAATATTACTATCTCTTGGAAGACTATGATTTCTTTAGTCAGAAGAAATCTCCCTCTCCAAACTCATAAAGGACTTTGTGCTTTTTTTATTTCACTGTTCTGATTAGTTATTTGTGTATGTGTTTTCTGACCTGCTAGATTGTAAACTCCTATAGCAAGAGAATTATATTTTACTTATTTGTAGCAAGAAATAAGAAAATGCTCCTCCTTATCTCCAGATTGTTGGATCTAACAGAAATTGATGCTGAAGACTAGGTGAAAGTAATTTAGAGTGGATGTAACTCCTTTAGTGTATGGTAGGATCTGGAATGAATCAAGCCTTCCACAAATCAAGGCTTACCTTGATGAGACTTGTTTTAGGGCCATCTCTGGGCCAGATGGGCCTTTGAGCCAAGAAGAAAGCAGGTCCCTTCTGGGTAGATGTACCTTATAAATTGAGGGACTCAAGACCAGTGTTTGGTCCTGGAACCCTGGTGAAGCAGTGATGGGTACCATAATGTCCTATTAGAAACAAGGTGAGAAAGACGTATACTTACTCCCACGAGTACTCAGCTAAGTAACTGTTGATTATCTTTGGACTTGGTGACCCAAAGACCAACAGAGGACCCCATTTGACAGAAAGGCCAAATGTCATCTTGGACATTTTTTGTTGAAGGTAAGAATAGTCACCCCTCACACCGCCTGGTTTAATAAGCTTTTCTTCCATGAATTAATGAGCCCAGGTGAATTATCTATCTACTCATTCTTAGTATTTATAAATTACAACATAACTGAACTCTGATTTTTTTTCCAGGATTGAGTAGACAACTCTAAACTTAAACTGAATCTTTTACTTTATAATTTGAAGTTTTCTCAGGATATATTTCTGGTCTAGGTTTATAGTCCTACTGTCTGTGCTAGAACCCTCATCTTTGATATTGTCCTTCTTTTCTCTCCCACTTTAATCCTTGCATTAAGTTCTGTAAAATCTCATCACCTAGAACAGAGTAGCTCAACTTGGGTTTACAAATACCTGTGTCAGAATTAGTTAGGTCATTATTTTTTAAAAAAATAAACCAATTAAATGCCCATGGCTCTGTGTATTAGTTAGGGTTCTCAGAGAAACAGACCCAACAGGATATATACAGAATATAATAATATATAGATATACAAGAAGGGGTTTATTGTGGGAATTGACTCACATGATTATGTAGGCCAAGAAGTCCCGTGGTATGTTATCTGCAAGCTGAAGAACCAGGGAGGTTAGTGGTGTAATTCATTTTGAATCCAAAGGCCTGAGAACCTGGAGTTCTAATGTCTGAGGACAGGAGAAGATGCATGTCCCAGCTTCAGAATAGAGAATTCACCTTCCCTCTGCCTTTTTTTAGGTGGGCTCTCAATGGAATGAATGATGCCCACTTATACTGGTGAGATCTTTCTTACTCAGTCCACAGATTCAAATGCTAATCTCTTCAAGAATTACCCTCATAGACATACCCAGAGATAATGCTTTACCTGCTATCCTGGTATTCATTAAGCCAGTCACGTTGACACCTAAAATTAACTCTCACACTCCGCTATCTCAGTACACTGAATCTGACTCTCTGGGGTGATGGACCAGGAATCTGAGGGTTGCTGCTTACTCTTTTGTCCTCACATCCTCATCTTTTTCCCCTTCTTATCCCATCCCTCTTCACATCCTAGGTTCCAATCTTGGCAGCTTTAGTTTCCTACTTAGAATGTCTACCAACCCTTTTCTTTGTCATGTTCTTGGTATACTTCTGCTCATCTTTCATACCCAGCTAAAATATTGTTAAGAAATGTTTATAAGCCTGCTCCTCACATTTCCACAGACAGAAAAGGGATTCATCTTCACCTACCAAGTGGAGGCAGTATTAATAAGAACATGTTTAACCCCTCATGGGTCTGTAAAGAAGGTGGAGTGATATATAGCCAGGAACAAGCCTGTCATCGCCCTTTTGGAACTGTTTGGTTTGGTTTAGTTTAGTTTTGGATCTACCTGTCTAGCCTATGCATGGCTTCCCCTATTCTTTATAGATTCATGAAGAAATTACATCTAGGTTAGGACCAAGGGCCTGCCTTCAAGAGGCTAATCTAGAAACCTATCTTTCTGTATCCCAGTTATCTGAGCTCCATGAGGGCTAGGACCCTTTATGTTGCAGGCTGGGTTTGGTGTCCACTTTGCAGATCCTACTTACCTACTGAGTGGAAAGGCCAAGGTCAAATATTGAGGAAAAGGGGTAGAAAGGTTAATTCTGGCCACAGTTCTAACTCACAATCTATAATCCTGCTTTAGAAATAAGTCCTCTACCTACATGATCTCTCTCTGACTTTCCATTCATGGGTATGTTACTTAGAAAGCATTTAATACACATTTACTGGATAAATGAATGAATGGTGTTGGTCAGTTCCATTCGTTTAGGGCAGCCTGATAGAAAACACTTAGAGGCAGCTTTTCTGATTTTCTAAACTAATCTTTCTCAAAGTCATAAGCTATATATTAATCATACTAACTTGACAGATTTAAATAAACAAACCATTTTCTAATGCACCCTGTTTCCTTTCCTCTTAGCATGGTCCCTGTAAGCAGTATCTTCTATAATCAAAGGACCTTAGCTACTTGATAATCTTCTTTTAATAGCTGCCGGATTTTCTGATTTCTCTAAATGTTATCGCTACATTATATATTAGTAACTTTACTATAGCTCCAAATAAATCAATGACTTGTATCACAAGACAATTACTTTCAGTAAGATCTTGGGATTGCCAAATATAAGCAAACAAAAACATACTAAAAACTTCATAATATCAAAAGTAAAGGAAAAAAACCTGTTTTATAGTAATATATATTTATATAACTTATTTATCCTTGACAATAGAGATTTTAAAGCAGAACCATTATTCAGCTTTGCCATATTCCCTGTTATAAATGATAAACATTCAATAACATTTTATGGTCTTTGCTATGAACATGCTTGTGGACTTTTGGATAGATCTTAGATGATCAGAATTTAAATTTGAAGTTGAGCTTTAAAGCATGACACCGCTGGAGCATATTCTCTGACCCAATCCAGATAACATTCCAACATCATGAATCACCTTGGCAGTGTTTTGACTGTTGCCTTTCTCAATTGCATTCCCAGCAGAAAGTGCTTTTATTTGACCAATTCGATCTTTTCAACTTTCACTTACTAACAATAGCTGATTGCTGTTGTCAAAAATCATGTCATAATAACTATGCACTAAACTCTTAACCTGGCTGATAGCTGAATATGAAGAGCTGTTGGAATTGAAACAATTCTGCTGTGGAATGTAAGTCTTTAAAAAATTAGTTTAAAATAGATGAAAACATCTCCCTCTTAGCTCTCCTTTCTTTTTCAGAAAGTATGTTTCCTGTTACATTTTTAGCTGAGGCATTGTCTTGTGAGTGGATTTGTTGCAAAAGTGGTTATCTGCATTTCCAATACCACTTAACTGCTGGTGGACAATTTTAGACTTCACAGATAAGGTTCTTTATAAAATGAAACAAAAATTTTTTATGCACTTTTGAAGATGCATGGAAGGTAATTTCTATTCTTAGCAACAATATTAATTATTATGATAGGAGCTACATTTTTTGTATCTACCTTTCTGGGCACCATCCTGGGCATATCATCTAATTTAATTCCTATAACAATGCTGCCAAATAGGAATTATTCTTATAAATTTACAGATGAGAAAACCATTATGTAAAGAAAATTCTTTTCTCATTTTCTCATAGTCAATAAATGGAAAGATTATAGATTAAATGCTGTGTTTGAACTACTGCTCTTTTCCTACAGAGTTTCCATAGTTTTTTTTTTTTTTTTCCTAAATATTTCTGGCATCTGGTCAGGCATGGTGGCTCACGCCTGTAATCCTAGTACTCTGGGAGGCTGAGGCGGGTGGATCCTTTGAGCTCAGGAGTTCGAGACCAACCTGAGCAAGAGCGACACCCCATCTCTATCAAAAAAATAGAAAGAAATTATCTGGACAACTAAAAATATATAGAAAAAATGAGCCAGGCATGGTGGCACATGCCTGTAGTCCCAGCTACTTGGGAGACTGAGGCAGTAGGATCACTTAAGCCCAGGAGTTTGAGGTTGCCATGAACTAGGCTGATGCCACAGCACTCTAGCCCAGGCAACAGAGACTCTGTCTTAAAAAAAAAAATATTTCTGGCATCAGAATTAAATCACTCTTTCCTGTTTTGAGATACAATAATAATTCCAGCATTTGGAACCAAAAAAATCCCTCAAGGTCTACTATGAATACATAAATGATCAAAAAAAGTACTTTAGGAAAAACTGTTTTAATTACCTCTAGATTTAGTGAACTTGGCCTCAAATACCTTCTCCTACTGCTAGACACTTTCAGGTTGTATCCCAACCTTTAGTTGGGAAAGCATAGCTTCCAAACCTAGCATGCTCAGTGAATTTGTTGAGTTGAACAGAAGTGCACCCATTTCTAGCAGGTAATTCTGCTTGGTAATCTTGCTTCCCAAAGCTATACTTTTTCTTAAAAAAATTAGAGCCTCTGGGGAGTAGAAAGAACAATATTCAAATTCCTGAGAAGTGGGAGGCACCAAGCAAGAGCCCTAGCTCAAACAACTGGTGCAAAATCATCAGGTAAAAGTCTTAACACATGTGGGGATAGGTAAGAATCCACTTACAGGAACTGGAGCCCCAAGGCAGATTGGAATAGCACAGGGCTGAGCTTCTGAGTTAAGGATCAGGCTTGTTAAGTAATTTTTGATTTACGACAAGTTTGGCTCCAGAGTTTTTGAATGAACCAATAGGAGGAGTTGAATAATCTTTATAACTGAGAGTTAGAAATGTTAGACTGGAAGCAGACGGTTGAGTAGAAAAACACGGAAACACGTTTGTGTCTTCTGATTTTTCATACTGTGGGAAATAGGTCATTTGAGACTGTAGGTTTAGAATCAGTACCCCCCGCCCCCACTTTCTTCTCTCTTCCCTAAGCTTTTTAACTTTACACATAATTAGGTTGTTAATATTTAAGGAGTAGGTCAAATGTAGTTCTTTTGATAAGTCTTTGGTTTTATCCTTTTTTTCTCTTTGAACTATAAGGAAAAGAACAAAAAAAAGTGTTTAAGGTAGATGTATTTCTATATGTGTGTCAATCAGAAATGGAATGGATTTGTTATATTACATAAAATTGGCTTTAAAAAGAAAACTCTTTTTTTATTTTCATAAATTAAGATTATAAGGTGTCCTGAAATTTCCCTTCTTTACCCTAGTCATCATTATATCATCATACACAGCTGTGGTTCACAATCTTAGTTGCACATTAGAACCTCTTTAAGAGATTTAAAATATCAGGCCACACTCCAGAGCAATTATAACAGAATCACTGGATCACTGGGGGTGGAACCCAGGCAACCCAGCATTTTTCAAAACTCCCCAGGTGATTCCAAAGTAAAGCCAACACCGCAAATAATGCTTTACAACAATCATTATTTTCCATCAGCAACAGCACATAATTTTTATTTGATGTTTAATTGTTCAAGGCATCAAGGTAAATGACACGCAAGAAAAATGTCTTAAAATGAATACTGCTTTGTAGCTCCTCACAATCTAGAATTTTAGCATTAATTTCTTCTATTACTCAATACTACACATATTCAATAAATATTAACCAATCAGGGGTGGGGAACCTGCAGCTTTGTGATTTCAAGATTGTTCTTTCATAAGCACCAGAGGAGGTAAGAAAAGCTTCATTTTTCTCTGCTGCACCCCTTTTAATAAAAGGATTTGTTCTGTAAAATTTGGATTCAGTCCAAAGGCCACACTCAAGGATCCAGAAGGCCACATGTGGCCCCAAGGCTGCAGGTAAATCTGACCTCATCGAACTTCAGTCTAGAAGAATAGGAAAAAAAAAAAAAAACATAGAAAAACCATAGGGTGTCATCAGATAATTTGCAACATTTGTGAACTAAAATGCAAATTTTAAATTTTCTAAGCTATCTTCCTGATGTTGGCTGAAACCACCTTCCATCACCAACAACCAAAAGATCCCCTTCTGCCTAATAGGTTAAATAAAATTATATCTCCTGATAAAATTCTTGGCAAGAGAAGAGAAGGTATGATGTACCGTATTTAATGCTGCAACAATCATGAGAAAAAGACTAATAAAACCCGGAATCCTTTGTTAACTGATTGTGTTCAGTTCTGTATCCTTTAACATATTATAGACATTTAGAGATGTTAAAAATAGGAAAAGTGAAAAGTACATTAGATTGATCTATAAAATAGAGACGCACAGAACATAATTAAATTATTAAAAATGTTAAAAGAACTTATAGTAAACATAAAGCTTTTCTTTTTTATTATGATGGAATTGTTCTAATTGAGTTTTTTAAAAAAGTTTTTATTATGTTTCCTGGTCAAATATCATTAGCATATAATAAAGGTATCATGTGGCATACATCTGTGTCAAAATTACTGTGGGCTTTGGGGTTCCCTCGCTGGGACTAATACATAGTTGAGCTAATTAGTCTTCTATTGTTCTTTTAACAGCAAGGCCAATGAGATATTCTTATTTAGAATGGTAACATAAGAATTCTTTTTTTCTCCAGTGGTCATATTTCATAGGAGGTAGTTTTTGAACATGATATTTTAAAATCAGATATCTTTTAATATAGTTAATTTGTAGGTAATTATAGGGCTATAAACATACATGGTAAACTAGGAACGCTAGAACTTAATGAACAAATTTCTCATCCCTTTATTGAAGATTATAACACTAAAAAAAGTCCATAACAATTTTGATGGTTATGGCTGATGCCCTTTTGACTGTTACAATTTTAAAGACAACTTTAGTCAGCTGGAAAGCATATGTTAAAAGGGAATAGCTCAAGTGAAACAAATTCTTCTTGCTTTTGTCTCCGAGTGAACTGCACTGTGAAAGGACACAAAGTGCGTCTGCATTGCCTGAGAGAATTGCAGTATAAGGTGTTATCTGTCGAGTAACTGAAAACCTTTTTTCTACTACCAGAAATATTAAAAAAAATTGAAAAACCTGTTAGTTTTTTTTTTTTAAACAAGTGAAACAAGTCATTTGGTTAAAAAAAATTTTCTTTGTAGGAATATACATTTTTCATGTGAGTTGTCCTGGTAGATTTCCTAAAAGCTGATGCTAGAAGGCAAATATTGCTACATGAAGGAATTTGTGACTGCTCAGGTGTATGAAATGAAGTGCAGCTAAAGCACATTTTAACGAAAAATCCAAATTTAAGAAATGAAGTGATTACTTTTATCTTGTCTATTAAAATTCTTCATTACAGAATGAGAATAGTTTATGACTTCACTCATGCATTGCTTTTCAATGAAGCTACTTTAACATTATTTAGACCCTTCTTCCACCTTTTCCCCTTAGCCACCTGAAAGCATCTACTCTATATTTTACAGATACATATATCTGTAATATATCTATATTTATCTGTACAAATACATATATCTGTAATATATCTATATTTAAAATACCTATATTTTACAGATATATATGTATCTGTAAAATACATACATGTATTTATAACTAGAGCACATATATACATATTTATTAGACTAGAGACAGGTCACTGCTTTCAATTTGTTAAGAAATGTTTTCATGCAATGGAGATATCAAAATATCTGTACATAATGTCAGCATTCACCAAAGGTCACATTGTACAGTCAGATTCTGAAAGGAAATATACTGCATAACTTTTTAATATATTCTCTGTCTCACACAGTAGAACTTAGGTAGATATTATATTGCTTAGGTATAAACATTTTTGGTAAAAAATGATTTTGTTTATAATGAAAAATACAGTTGTCCAGAAACTTAGGATGTATATGTTACTTAACTTGATGATCATTAAAATGTGAATAACTGAGTATTTGGGAAAAATGCATGTTAGATATCTTGACTTTTAAAAAATTAAAAACAATGCAGTAAAGTGATTCTCTTTGTTTGAAGTTGGTAATGATATTCCAGTTTGGGTGCTTTAAATTTTTAACACTGATTTCCAACACCTGACAGATGAATTTAGCGTACCTTCCTCAATTATCTTTCCTTTCACTATTCATTTTCCTCTTCCCCTTGGCCATAATTTCTCTATACTTTTCTTCCATCCTTTATATTCTTTCCTTTTTTACCCTCCAACTACCTAAATGAAAACAAGGTTAGGGGAAAGTTCATTTTTATTTCATATTTTTCTTGAAGAAACATATATTTTTCTAAGCAATACGTTACTTTTACTGCCTTAAATCCAGACAAGAACTGGTCCATTTATATGTTTGGAGACAGAGTGCATATATCTGGGTTTATTTTGTTTCATCAGAATACTGAACAAAGAAACCTATAATTTCTTTAGATTATAAATACATGCTTCAAATGATTGCAGGTGTGATCATAGCATAAAACTTAATTTGCAAAATTCGCTTTCTAACCACTAGAAAACTAACTCAGAACCATTTTCCAATTCTTGGTAGATTAGTTCCACTGCTTTTTATGATGTCAGATGACATACAATCAGTAAAGAGAGAAAATTATATAATTATTTTTCTTGACTGATATTCATCCAAATGATAGTAACTTATTACTATTATATATTAAAATATTTTAATAAAGGACATAGTTTATCTAGTTCTTTGAATTCCAAATCATGATTTGTACAATTCACAGGTGATACATTATGTGAAAGTTTGCCATTCATTTTTTTCAAGAAAGCAGCCATAACCACAAAATAATTTTATAGTTTACCTTGATATCTCTTATTAGCTTTCAGTATTTCATCAAAATCAGCCAACTCCTTCAAAAGAAAATATAAACAGAAAATATGACATGTCAAATATTAGACATTCCAGCAGAGAATGAATTCTTTTTAATTTGAACAAGGAATTAAACAATGTCAACTTATAAATTAGAGTTCACCTTTCATTAAAAATAAATCAGCTAGAATAATTTTACAAATTGACATACTGATAATTATGTTACATATTAAAGCAGAGAGAGAGATAAAACTTACTTTTCTCTTAAGTATTCACACCAGTCTCATAAGTTACCCTCACATTTGGCCATCAGCACTCAGTATCAACTTTCCACTAGGCTCCCACTAAAAAACTTCCACTATAAAAACATGGGCTCAGTTGCCAAAAAGTAGTAAGAACACTGATAATCAAGTCTTATGGGTGCTCTAATGCAAGAATCTACAGAAATCCATAACTATTTGTAAGGCACACTGTACCAAGCAAATTATATTAATTACCCCAGATTGCCTTGGCGCTTGCTTTTTCTGGACCACTTTGATTTCACCTGGAGCAGCCAGCAAGTTGTTGGCCTGGAGAGTGTCAGGCCCTCCCTCTCGGCCACTTCTGTGCAATCAGGCTAGCCAGTCTTACACACCCAGACTTATGGTTTCCTCTGCCACTCTTGGACCCAAATAAAACACACATTTTAGAACATAGGATCTGGCATTCTGAACAGCTACTGAAGGATCCAGATGATGCAACCTGGAAGTGTGATAGAGTTAACTTGTCCATGAGTAAACTTTATTCACTGGGAAGCAAGAGATGGGAAAAAAGCATGCCAATAAGTCCCGCCTTTTTCCTCTATCACAGGGACTGCTCCAAGGATGTTTCTCTGATAGTTCTCCTGAGACTTGCAACATGCCCAGCAGAGATACCTGCAGAGGGACCCCTGTGGTGAAGGAGCAGTCCACGTGGTAATCCATCACTGTGCACTGCTTTACATCCTTCCCTACGCCACTTTCCTTATTCGTCACTCTTGCTATCCTGGGTTCATGCAGTCTAAATAATCCCTTCATCAAGCTCTGATTTCTAGGGAATCTTGGATCAAACACACGTGAAGTTGCATTGAGAAAAATACAATCAATCATTCCTAAGTTGATATCTTTGGCTTCATATTATGAAGCAAAAATTATTTTTTTAAAAAAATAGAAAGCACATCTATATACAGATTCAAAATTTCAGGAAATATATTAACTGGATAGTTGGGAAAGTGCTTTGCTTACATACGAGGCAGCCAAAATTAGTACCCACACTGATAAAACATCCTACTGAGAGAGAGCAAATACATGAAAACACCTGGACAGGTGCGGAAGTGGGTAAGAGGATGAGAAGTGCTGTCAGCAGCACACTAGATTAAAGAAGGAATCATCGCCATAAGTAAACCTGTAAAGATGGCAGAAGAAACACGAATAACTCTGAAAGAACATGTCAGAAATGCTAAGTGTTTATGTATACCTTAGATTCAGGGTGACAGAAACCAGGAAGGAGCAATACTAAAAGATTTTATGCCAGAGGACAACTGTTTGAAATCTTTTTGGAAACTAAGAATTAGACTGGGAACCAAGCACACAAATTTGCCCTTGAGCTGTAGCTTAGAGAAGGTATTTGTAACACAAGAAAACAAGACACAAAACAGTACATGTTTATATCTGTGAGAGATAATTAATTTGAATATAGTACACCATTTTGGGAGATATTTTAGAAGAAAAAAATCCCAGTATCGGGGCCATGAACTGAGGAAAGAGGTCATGAGAATGGCATTTGTAAGACTTATGAGCAGAAAATATCTCTGAAAATTATCTAATAAATGGTCCAGAAGAAAATTTCAGAAAAATGTTCAGTATCTGTAATAGATTGCAAGGAACCATGACATTTGTAAATAGGAGTTGGGATTCATTAAAAAACTGAATAATATTTAAAGGCAACAAGATGAAAGGGAAAGATAAAATGTGATAAGGAAGAATTGCAAGAAATTTAAAATGCAATAGCACTACTGAGCAGAAGTGATACTGCAGAAAATTTAATCTGTGATATAAAGGATTTATTTGAACAGCTCTCCCAGTCATCAAAGGAAAAGGAAAAATACATGAAATAATAAGAAATAAAATAATACATATCTAAGAGCAAGAATGGAAAGCCAATATATTTAAAATTCTAAGTCTGAAGTAGAAACTAATGAAAAAGATGCATTAATCAATAACAATATATGAGAATAAATCTCCAGGACAAAGACAGACCATGACACAGGTTGAAAGAGGGTCACTGTATTCCATACCAAGTAAATACAGAGATGCCTAGATGTATCTTAATGTTTTGATCATTAAGAATAAAAATAATCCAATCATAATTCAATCATAATTCACAGATTGCCTTCAAAGAAACAAAACAATAGAGCATCCAGCCTCTCCTCTGCAGCATTAAATACCTGAATATTATGAAATAATATCTAAAGAGTTTTGAGTATAAAAACAATTATAACCCAAGATTTTTGTAAATAATAAGTTGTCATTTATTAGCAAAGGTAAGAGGATAATATTCTCAGATTTCAAATGCACAATAAAAATGCAAGCGTATGGTATTGAAATTGTATGAAGATTCATTCCAATTGACCAACAGAATCAAAATTAAAAGCCTAAAAATTATGAAGACGTGTTGTGCCAATTCTCTCAGCTCTAAATCCAACTTCCTATAATCTGCTTTGTGATTCTGGGGCTGGGAGCCATCAAACTACCTTTCTTCTTTGCCAGGTGGCTTCCTGGCCTATGATACCAATAGGAGGTGCTAGAGAGAGACTGGGAGGCAGAGCACAGAGAAAGGACTTACTTCTTCCTGTTGGCATTTTGTTCCTGTCAGCATGTCTCAGAAAATTTCTTCACCTCAGAAAGTGCCATTGGTTCCAGTTTCCAGCTTCTTTTCACACTCCCACATCAGCCTCATTGTGCTACCTGGAGACCCCTCCTCAGAGGTCAGAATCCCAACTTCGGTGGGATCTCTCCTCTGAGCACATGGAGCATTGGCAGAAGTCAGGAATGCCATCTCCCCAGAGGTCAGGGTCCTCGCTCTGCAGGTTCAGAGATTGCCGACATCTTTCTTTTGCTCTTCTGGCTCAGTTGGTTGCTGTTTCCTGTAGGTGCTAACTCAGGTTGCCTCAGTGTTCTCGTTTGCTTATTTAGTCCTCCAGTGCCTAACTGCTTTTCTATATTAAATTCTTTCAGTTAAAACAACCAGTGTGGTTTCCATGTTTCTGACTGAACTCTAATGTAATACTTGGCATCATCTTAGAATGGAATTGGTTTGTTGTATTTTTGATCTTGAATTCAGTACTAAAAGTGCTTCAGTTAATACCATCAAACTCCCCCCCCACCCCAGCTCTCCAAGAAGGAGGCTTCTGAATGGTGGCCCCAGAGCTAGAAATGCAGACATGCACATGAGCCTGAAACTCCCGCACACGAGTTCCCTTGACTGAAACTCCCTCCAGAAAACTATAACGCACTGGCTGTGTACCAACCTGGTGTGGAGAGGGCACGATCCCCCAAGAGGCCTGAGAGATAAAGCCTTTGTAATTGTCACTGGTTGGGCCTTAAATATCACACACATAACATTTTGGTCATGATCCGGACTTCTCAGGGAGCCATTTCGATCCTCCCAAGAGAGATGAGCCAGATATCTGGTTGAAGGTTGATTACATTGTATTCCTTCTATATTAGATAAGGCAGAGACTTGGCCTCATTAGAATATACTTATTTTAAATATGGATGTTTTTTCCCCATGAAGTTTCTACAAGCACCATTGTCCATGGGCTAAAGACTGCCTTATTCAATACCAAGGTAGGAGTAATTTTGATGCTGGCCAACCTACTCATTTTATAGCAAAATATATGTAGCAATGACTCATGTATGTAGAATTCACCAGTATTACCATAAGCCCTTCACCCAAAAGCAGCTAACTAGATAGTTTGGTGAAATTGTCTCCCAGATATCAAGCTATGGCATTAGTGGGGTAGTAGCAACTTCGCACTGTGGGAGATTCACCTTACAGGAGGATATAGTGTATATTCAGAAACAAAGACCAATTGAGCTGTTGCACTCAAAGCATAATAGGAGAATCCAGTAATCAAGGGGTGGAAGTGGAGTCTCTCCTTATTAAACCATTAAAACACACTCGCAGAATTTTTTGCTTCCTGTCCTCCAATTTTGAGCTTTGTTAATTTAGAGATATTAGCTTCAAATGGTGAATGCTTTCTACCAAGGAACACAGCAATGACATTGACTGGAAGTTGAAAATAGTAATAAGTACTAGAAGCAATTAAAGATTGAAATGATTAGATTATAAATCTAGGTTTAAAATTAAATGTAACACAGTAATTACTCTTTAATGAAAATTTATGTTACTTGAAAATATGTAATACCTATAATTAGTACCAGAAATACTGGTAATATCATCAAAGCTTGAGTACTGTGTATGTGTGGGGAGTTACTGGAAAGAGTAAAATTTTCTTTATTAAAGAACACTCAAACATATTTTTGATGATGACAATCAAATAAATACATTTTAAAATGCTTTTGAGAACTTTTGTATATTTTAGAAACATTAAAATTAGAACACATCCTCTAAAGCACTGAAGAAAATTTTAAAAAGGAAAGGAAAATAATCCTCACATAAAATGAGAGAAATTATAAGGAACAAGTAGTTTTACAAATTGAGGATATAAAAGATGAACGTAAGTTAAGACGTCACTTTAAGTTATGAATGAAATTGGATTTGATTTACCAAATAGATTCTAGGATTAGATTTTTAAAATCAAATTCAATTACATGTTGCTCTTGAGATATTCTAAAATACACACAGAGAAATTCAAAGTAACATAATAGGCAAACTCTGTCAGGCAAGCATGATCAAAACCAGAACATGCTGATTACATTGAAAGTACAATATGTTAAATGGAACAGAGTTTCTTGTGAAGAGTATAATTCAAAATTAAAATATGACTATCATTAATCATTACAAGACAAATAATATGAATATATATCCATAATATTTTCTGTATCATATAACATATCTGTATTTCATATATCACATATGATATATATTCATTACATGAATATTTATATGTACTTATATATATAAAACTTTTAGACATATGCAGAAAATTAAGTAATGAAAGACATTAATACACATTTCAATTTTTTCAAAGAACCAGATTTTGGCTTTGTTGATCCCCTTCTGGGCATTTATTTTCTATTTTGGTAATTTCTTTTCTTATATATATCATCCCCTCTGACATTTAGGTTTATTTTGATCTTACATATATAAATTCATCAGGTGGCTTCTTATCAATTTTTAATGCTTGTTTGTTTTATATGTGCATTTAATACTATCATTTCTATGTATAGCTTTTACTATATCTTCCAGGTTTTGAATGTAACATTTTTTTTGCCTGCTTTTCAGATTGCATAATTTCTTTTGGTCCAGCTTTAAGTTTACCAGTCCTGTCTTCTGTTATCTCTAATATTTTTTAAGCCCATTAGTAATTTTTAAATTTCATTTATTGTACTTTTTAATTTCATTTGATTCTTCATTTTCCATTCATCTGCTGAGATTTCTCATCTGTTCACTCAATATGACCATATTTCCCTTTATATATTTAAAATTACTTATAATAGCTTCTTTAAATTATTTTTTGCTAAATCCAACATCTGAGCCTTTTTAGGGGCAGTTATTGACTTGTTTTATTTCTTGACTATGGACCGAATTTTCCTGTTGCTTTGCATGTATACTAATTTTTGTTATGTACTGGATGTTAGGGTAATAAATTATAGTGATTCTGGATTCAGCTATCTACCTCTGAAGAATATTGACTGTTGTTCTTGTAGGTAGGCCAATAACTGGCTGATCATAGTGAACATGTGTTGGTTTGGTTTTATGCTTTGTTAGGGCAGTTCTGTGCAAAGCCCAAAGTGTTTTTCAAGCCTCTCTAAATTGGCAGGACCCCAAACGTCAAGTAAAATATCCCCTGAAATGCTTTAAAGAAGTTTAAGCTTTGTTATTTAGGCTTTGTCAGACCATGTCTAGAATAGCTCATACTCTAGGGTCTGATCTTTACTCCTCCGATGTGGTCTTTCTGGTTTTCTCAACTAGATGCCTGGGTTAGAATTGGGCTGAAACCCCACTTTTCTGGTATTGTTTCAGCTCTAGCATGTTTCTTTCTCAAACTCATAACATTCACTCTCTGGCAAGCCTCGTGGAGTCTGGTTCTGTGCATGTTCAAACTAGGCTTCAGCTGAAGATTCACAGGGAACCCCTAGGTGAGCTTCTGCCTTCCCCCACTCTCAAGCCCCGTGTTGCTCCCACCTCTTCAGTTCTCGGCCCCACAGATTTCATTAACCTTCACTGCCTCAAACTTGGATTTGCCTCCTCATCTCAGGAGGACTACCAAGATCCTTATGCTGGGAAACTGGGAAAGTATCTCTAGGAAGGAGCCAGAACAAATGTGATTCACCTTGTGAGTTTCCCTCCTTTAAGAGATTGTGTGCATGTGCTGCCTACTGTCCAATGCTTAAAAGAGTTGCTTTACGTATTTTTTTCCAGTTTCATTGTTGTTTTTGGTGACAGAACTCATTTAGTACCAGTTCTTTTGTTCTGGCTGAAGCGGATAATTACCAAAAGTAATTTTTTATTTTTTCCCTAGCTTATTGGCCCTTTCTTATTGAACATATATAATAGTTATAGCTATATGTTTTAAATTACTTCAAAAGAAATTGTTATTCAGGTTAGAAGAAAAAATGGAATGTCCTATTACATTTCACAGAGATTAAAGAACATATTTGGTTTTAAACTTTCTTTCTAATATCATAGTCTTGTTAGGATGTGTTTTTATTTCTCAGCTTTGAATTTTTGCTAAACTAGAATAGAACTTGAAAGATGATTAAAAGGAAAAAAACCTTGGCAAAGGACAAGGAATATTTCAAAATCCTAGAATAAAATACTCTGATATTTAACCAGTAGCTTACATATACAATTTATTTTTCTAACTCCCTGATTTCTAGGATTGTAAGTTTTATGAATTTTTTACCAAATGTTAAAGTATACTTTGACATACTAATAGAGTTAATGATTTCTAAGATGATATTTATCATTTCTTCAGTACTTGCCGTACGTCAGTCACTGTGCTATAAATACCATAAGTGCATTGTTTTATTTAATCCTCATCACAACTACCAAATATAAGCAAATTTATACCTATTTTATTACCATGAGGAAACAAAGTTAGAGTAGTGAAGGAAGCACTAAAAATGCTTTCCTTTGGTAAAGTAATTGTGTCCTTCTGGACAAATATACAACTGATATTTTTGTGCACACCTACACATAAAGGAATAAGGGAGAAGGTTACTTACAATAAGACCTCCAACTTACTTTTAACGTGGTTCTGTTACTCAACACATTTCAGTATTCCAAGTAATATTTATGGAAATATCAATATATTTACAGTAATCAAAAGTACATAAGGGTTAAAATTTGTTTGAGGCACTGTTCTACAATTTAGGCCTGAAAGCAGTAACAACATCATTCTTCTATCACTTTATCTACAGTATACTTCACAGATGGCTTGGATTATTTTATTTGTTACAAGCTCTGTGGTATGTGACTCTGCCTCTGGATGAATAATATGCTTTGGAGTCTAAAACCACATTAGAAACAGAAGCACCAGTCTTCTAAAGCAAAATTGTTGTCCATGCTGTATGGATAAATGACCCCACATGTGTAAAAGTCAACAATTATTTGAACCAAAGAGAGTCAAAAAGGAGTTCCAGAGGTTATTATATAGAGAAACCTGAATGAACAAAACCATCTCAGTCAGTGGGAAACCTTACATATCCAGCTCCCAGATGAGAAGTCATTAAAATTTCTTCTGACTTTAGCTGGCAGAATAAAAAAAGGATTTGAGAAAATAATTTTAAGTATTTTTACAGCTTACATTAATTGGACACATTCTCATAACCCTGTGGCATACTATTATGGCCAGCCCCATTTTACTGATGATGAAACTGAAAACTAAAGGTTATATAATGTACCTGGAGTCATAATGCATACATTGTAGGAGATCGCGCTAAGATCTGAGTCCAGGTGGACTGATTTTCAAGTTTGTGCTCTTAACCACTACACTGTATTGCCTTGAAACTAATTAAATACAGGAAACAATGCTTTAGAGAATTTATTTCTTTTTAGTCATTTGTTTATATATCAACTGAAATAAATTCTAAATTAGTGTTGGTGGCTACCCTGGTTATACGGATTCCAACTTTTGGTGAATGTTTTCTTAGGCAATTATTTGCTAAGCCTTTTTCCCCATTGGTACCCTGCCCTTATTTCTAGCCTCATTTCTTACTACACTGTCCTACTTTGAGCCCTCTGAGAGCTTCATGGAACCTGTTCTCCAAAAAGCTTAGAGAGGGATTCTATTTAGCCTTGATTTGTTCCCGCTTTAAAGGTGTTTTAGGCTGGAAAACTTTCAATTATGTCATGAATGGGGAAACCTCTCATAGGAGTAGTAGGTAAAAAAATACAGTGATTTTAATTTTTTTACCCCTTAACACAAGAAAGAAAGAATAAGATTATTTTTCAATTAAAGGCTCTATCTTGGCCTAAGGATTTAAGATATTCAATCTCTAAAGAATTTGGCTTCCCAGGAGTGGGAATGTTAAATTTAAGCTATAGAATTCACTTGAATTAAAGCAAATTAGTAAAATGTATAATTTTACTAGATTTATATAGTTTTAGTTTAGTAGCGATTTAGTTATATGCGATTGCACATCTTCACACCACAGTCACACAATCATTTCCATTATTTTACCTAGATACTCAACATTTTTTTTTTTTGCATCATGATAACAGTTGTTTCAATTAAGCTAATCCAAGCCAAGTCCCACTGATTCATTTGTGAAACAACAGGGTCAATTGCCAATGAGAAAACAAAAAAGTTAAAGAGTAGAAAGAAATTGCAAATCTGTGGGGAAGGCATTATATAATTAACTAAGGTATTAGTATTGGTGTTGTTACAAAAAAGATCCACTACACACTCACACTGAAAGAATGTGATGTTAGGATATCAGAGTGCATTTGCTTCTCTGCCTAGGTAGGTGGTCTTTGATCACTTTTTCCTTTTTTGCATCATTCAAGCAGTCTATGCACCTCTGCTGGTTCCGCCTTCCCTCTACTTTCATGTGTCTCAACTGTAGCTCCTAAGCTTACCCTGACAGAGACAGGTAAAAGTTAAGCCTCCTCATTAACTGGTCTTTCTATTCTGCAGATCATGTGGCTAGAAGGGTGATCATATAATATGTCATCCAAACTTGGACATTTTGTCTAGGGCAAATGCTAAATGGAATGGGACTGTAGAATAACAAGCAAAACCAGGACAGTCATGGGCAAACCCTAGCGTTTTCCCTGCAGTTTTGCAATGTTCCTGCATCTCCCCCACTGCCAATATCCTGGATTTGGTTCCTTCTGTCTCAGTGACTAGATACATATGTTGCTGCCAAGCCACAGTTCTTTCCACGTCTACCATGCTGGCTTAACCCATTAACACTAAGTTTGTGCCTTGACCTTTACTTTGGTATAGTTATCCTTTATGTTCCATGCTAGAATTCTGCCCTAAACCCCAGCCTAAGAGCTTGACATCCTTCCATAAACTCGATGGTCTTCTGCTCTTACAGTAAAGCATTATATTTAAACATGAACCCAGAGGGCAAGGCCTGTTTCCACTGAACACAAATGCTGCTTGCTTCCCTGACTGGTCACCTGCCTGAGGCCTGGAGCACTGTGTATCCTGGTTTTCTTTGTTACTGAACTCTATAAACCTGCTAGCATTCTGCTATCTCATGAGGGACCTGTAGTGCTGACTGCTTTCTGAACGTTGGCACATGCTCCTTTTCTCCTGGATCTTTGAGACTTTTATAACTATCCATATTTCTGGAGTAAGACTCTTCAAGCAGTTGTTTCTTTAATTCTGACTTTAATTTTTAGGTAATTTATATAAAATATTTCTTTCATGCTTCATTCATGGCCTATGTAGCCTGTGAGGACTGTGATTCTGCTCACCAGAGGGCCAAATTTTACTAAGGACCTTGTATGTTCACAACAATATGGTAGGCAGAATTTGGAGTATAAAAATAAATATAGAGCTGCTTGTGGTAGGGTGGATTCCAAGAGATTGGAAGTAGGATTCATGGCAATGATGTCACGGGAGAGAACCAAAGTGAAGAGACTGAAAAAAGTTGGGAAGTGGTGTTATGTAGGTGTTGTATCACTAAAATTTCACTGAAGGTAAGCAACATAAATCAACTCTAAAAATTTAAGTGAAAAAGGAGCTTGTTGGAAGGACACTGGAGTAGTATATAGAATGGAAGAAACAGCTGTATGTCATGTTTAATTCTCATCCCATGACAGCCTGATGGGGAAATATATCTTTTTCTTTTTGCCTCTTCGCCTCAATTTGGGACACCTCAATGGGCTGTTCTAGCTCCAGAGTTCTCCCTAGGATTGGTTAAAGACTGTGTTGCATCTTCATCACAGCCTGAGCTTCCCTCCTTCCCAATCTGCTTCATTTCCTGTACATGTTTAGATCCCAGGAACAATCTTGTAGAGGATGGAGTTGATGTGTAGTTTTACTGGGAAAACTCTATCTTTACCTCTAGTGATACTTGGATGTCTGATTTTGACTCTTCGCCAAGACTAGGGCAGTGGGATTTATCACATTCTGTTAAAAGTCCAAAACTTCCGTGCCAAGCCCCAAGTGTAGGTTTTTTTTTTTTTTTTTTTTCCTTTTTACACTGATGGTTTCCAAATGTTTTAACTGGTTAAACAGCCTGGTTTGACAGCATGACCAGAGAGGCATAAAAATTTTACTGGAGCTTCTGCTTTGAGCTCTCCCAAGGCCAAGATTTCTCGCATGGATCTTGGTTCAAACCAGATATGAAGCACAGTCCTTGCACATATAAGGGCCCTTGGGAGAAAGCATCTGGATAGCTTTCTGACCCCAGTGTTTGCCTGCATTCACTTTCTTTTATGGCACTGTATCTTTTGCCTTTAAATAAAAGTCTTACATAAGTGTACTCTGTGGGGTCTGTGAGTTCTTTAAATATCTGTACATGGGAAATCTTTGTAATTTCTCAGAAAACTTTTCACACGCAGATCTCAGACTCAGAGTTTGTTTCCTGAGGAACAACGACCTATGAGAATCATGGACATTTTAAAAAAGTATACTAATCAGATGAGCTCTAGAGATTCAAACAGCAGGAAAGTAGAGATTGTCTACTAGGTTCTCTAACCTCCTTTTGTCTTCTATGTCTTTGCTATGGATTGAATTGTGTCCTCCAAAATTTATATGTTGAAGTTCTAACTCCTTAAATCTCAGAATGTGACTGTATTTGGAAACAGGATCATTGCAGGCATAAGTAGTTAAGATAAGGTAGCACTGGAGTAGGGCGGACCCCTAATCCAATATGGCCAATGTTCTTATATACAGGGGAAATTTGTATACAGACAAACACACATACACACAGGCACACCCACACATACACACATACACAGTGCCGTGTGAAAAATGTGAAGGTGAAAGTAGAGATCAGAGTGACACATCAAAAGCCAAGAAACACCAAACCACCAGAAGTCAGGAGTCAGTAAGGAAACAAGTCTCTTCCTCACAACCCTCCGAAGGAGCTAACTCTGTCATCACTTCGATTTCAGAATTGTGAGACAGTGAATTTCTGTTGTGTAAGGCACCCAGTTTGTGGTGTTTTGTTATCACAGCCCCAGCAAAGTATTACAGTCTTTGCTTAAGATTCACTTCTCCAGGCAGGTAATTCTGATTTGTCCGCTGATTTATCAAACAAACAAAAAATTGTCTACACCAGGAGACACGGTAACAAAGAGTGTCAGAAGTGACTTTAAAGTTTCAGGCCTTTTGATCAGAAGGACGATAATTCCCCTAACTGGAAAACAGAACATTGGAGTTGAAACAAGTTTGATGAATAACACAATGTTTTGTATATTTGACTTTGTGGTAGTGGTGGAGTATCTGTGTGATGACAGCAGGGCATTACAAATGTAAGTTTAGAGCCTGGGAATATGGATAAACAGCTGATCCTTGAACAACGAAGGGTTTGGGGTGCCAACCCCCCTTGCAGTTGAAAATCCACATATAACTTTTGACTCCCCAAAAACTTAACTACTAATAGCCTACTGTTAACTGAAAGCCGTACCGATAACATAGACAGCTGATTTATACATGTTTTTATGTTATGTGTGTTATATCCTGTATTCTTACAATAAAGTAAGCTATAGAAAAGAAAACGTCCTTAAGAAAATAACCTCAATCTACAGTACATATTAAGCAATTCAACATTTTCTTGTAACATCACAACTTTTCTCTGCTTCTTGGGAGCACTTCCAACATCACTAGTGGCATTTCGTATGGGTCCCATAGTGTCATTCAACGTTCATGATATCGCACTAAACATAATAAAAAATGTGCGGGAACCATGAGAGATCACTTTTTACTGTGATACACAATTTATTGGAGAGACAAACTGCTCACTCAGAGATGATTAGCGTCACATGGTGTTTTAAGTGGTTACTTGCAACACTTGAGCTCACGGCAATAGCAACAGGAGGTGGCTAAAAAATTATTACAGAGATACAGTATATACTACAGTTAATTTTATGCAGTTACGATTTAATTCCACATCTTTCTATTTGTTTACATTTTTCTCCACCATAAACAGCACCATGTAAGGTCTGTGTCTGTATGCATAAGTTTTGATAAATTTTCACTTTTTATAAGAGACTTGTGGGTATTTTATGATAGTAAATGATAAAATAAGCTAGTATCTATATATATTTTATGAATTCATAACATACCTAACTTTTTCTTAATTTTTTGCTATATTTCTAGGCTATGCAGTTTATCTGTGAGCTTTTTCAAATTGTAACAGATGTCCAAAAATGTTTCCAATATATTTATTTTTAAAAATCCTCATATTAGTGGACCCACATGGTTCAAGCCTGTGTTGTTCAACAGTCAACTGTACACATGGGAATAATTTTTACAGAAATGACTTTTGAAAAAATTGGGTTGTTAGTCATTAGCTCTGGGCTGGACTACTAGGGAGGCCAGGTGTAACTTAGAGGTTGCACTGTAGCAGAGCTGTGATGGTTTCAGCGGACAGTTGTGGAGGAGTTGGGGGAAAACAACAACCACTGGCCAATAGCTAAAGTTTTCAGGCCCACCAGGGAAGAGAGAAATTTATCCAAAAACGTATTGGTGCCAAATTTCATATTGAGAAATAGTATGGGCTCCAAGAACTTGGAGCCAAGGCCAAAAGCATATTATGGAGAAAAAAACTTCAGCAGAGAAGTCACATTAAAATCTAGCTGATGTCACATTTTCCGTATCCATTCATCCATTGATGGACAGTTAGGTTGATTCTATATCTTTGCTATCGTGAATAGTGCTGCAATAATTATGAGAATGCAGGTATCTCTTTGATACACTGATTTTATTTCCTTTGGATAAATACTCAGCTAGATCATATGGCAGTTCTATTTTTAGTTTTTTTGCAAAATCTCCATATGCGATAATTCACATATAAAATCCAATATAATTCCAGTGGAATACTATTAGGCCATTAAAAAGAATGAAATGATGTCATTTGCAACTACATAGATGGGACTGGAGGTCATTATGTTAAGTGAAATAAGCCAGGCACAGGTATCACGTGTTCTCACTCACATGTAGGAGCTAAAAAAGTCAATCTCATAAAGATAGAGAACAGAATGATATATACTAGGGTTGGGTGGGAAGGAGGATGGGTGGGAAGGGCTGGGTGGGAAGGAGGATAAACAAAGGCAGGTTAACGAGCACTAACATACTGTTAGATAAAACTTTTTCTTCTTTCTGAGAAGATCTGGCAGCTTATGTCTTTGGTCAGCCACCTTATCTCTCCTCCTTTACTGGCATCTTCTTCCAATGTGACATTTTTTTAAAATGCTAAACAGAGTTTCCACACGACCCAATAGTTTCACTCCAAGGTAGATACCTGTGAGAAATGAAAATATATGTCCACATAAAAATTTATACATAGATGTTTGCAGCAGCTTTATTCATAACAGCCCAAAAGTGGAAAGAACCCAAATATTCATCAACTAATCAATGGATAAACAAAATATGGTATATTCTTACAATGCAATATTATCTGGCAATAAAAAGGAATGGAGTCTGATTCATACTATGATATAAATTACTCTTCAAATATTAGGCTAAAAGAAAAAGTCAGTTACAAATTACAAAGGACTATGTATTGTATGATTCCATATACAGTCATGTGTTGTTTAACAATATGGATACGTTAAGTGCATCATTAGGCCATTTGGTCATTTTGAGAGTGTAGTTACATAAACCTAGATAGTATAGCCTCCTGTACACCTAGGCTACATGGTATGGCTTAGGCTACAAACCTGCACAGTATGTCACTGCAATGAATACTGTACGCAATTGTAACACAATAGTATTTGTGTATCTAATCATATCTAAACAGAAAAGGTATAAGAAAAAAAGGCATAAGAAAAATACAGTATAAAAGATAAAAAAATAGTACATCTGTAGAGGGCATTTACTATGAATGGAGTTTTCAGGACTGGAAGAAGCTCTGGGTGAGTCAGTGAGTAAGTTCTGAATGAATTTGAAGACCTGGGACGTTACTGTACACTACCGTAGACTTTATTAACACTGTACACTTAGGCCACATTAAATTCATTAAAAAATTTCTTTCTTCAGTTATAAACTAAACATAGCTTATGGTAACACATTGTACAGCTATACAAAAATATTTTCTTTCTTTATATCTTTATTCAATATGATTTTTCCTATTTAAAATTTTTTTTTTTTTACTGTTTAAACTTTAAAAAAAACCTAAGACACAAACACACTAGCCCAGGTCTACACAGGGTCAGGATCATCAGTATCATTGTCTTTCACCTCCCTATGTTGTCCCACTGGAAGATCTTCAGGGCCATCACAGGCATGGAGCTGTCATCTTGTATAACAATTCCTTTTTCTAGACTACCTCTGGAAGGACCTGCCTGAGGTTGTTTTACAGTTAACTTTTAAAATATATATAAGTAAAAGGAGTACACCATAAAATAACAATTAAAAGTGTAGTGTAGTAAATATTAATACATAAACTGGTAACATGGTCGTTTATTATCATTATCAAGTATTATGTACATATATAATTGTACATGCTAGCCTTTTACAAGACTGCTGGTGCAGTAGGCTTGTTTACAGCAGCATCACCACAGACGTGAATAATGTGTTGTGCTATGATGTTGTGATGGCTATGATGACACTAGGCAATAAGAATTTTTCAGCTCCATTGTAATCTTATGGGACCACCGTCATACATGCAGTTCATTGTTGGCCAAAACGCTGTTACGGTCTGTGTATGAAATGCTCAAAACAGAAAAATCTAGAGATAGAAAGAACATTAGTGGTTGCTTAGGGCTCGTGGGGGTTGGGGTGTGAGATGGGGAATTATGACTAAGGAGTGTGTGGAGTTTTCTTCTGGAGTGATAAAAATTTTGTAAAATGGATTGTGCTGGTGGTTGCACAACTTTGTATTTTTACTAAGAACCATTGAATTATATATTTTAAATGGATTCATTGTGTAGTATGTGAATTATATCTCAATGAAGCTGTTTAAAAAGTCAAGTCAAGGGTGGAGTTGTGGTGAATGTAGACATGGAGAGCAGGTGTCAGAGCGGTGTCAAGTTTCATCTGTGTGAAACATCAAGATCAAATAGGCATCAATGGCAGAACCTCATGTTGCTAAATGATAAGGAAGATGTAAAAAAATGCCTCTTCACTAGCAAAGATAAATAACTGCTTTAGTGAGGAGCATCAGTAAACATGAAGATATTTTATTTTTTAAATAAAAATCAACTGTTCTATATTTAGCCCTCTCGCTCGTTTCCTCCCTTAACAGCATTGTAGGCAGATTCCACAACTTTTCTGCAGTTTTTTTGGCAGTTACAACAGTCTAGTGCTTGGGTTCAAGAATTAGTCCTTTATATTTCAAATGTAAATTTCATATCCAATGCAAGTATTCTTCTCTCTTCTTCCCAGAACAGGCTGGAGCTGTTCAGGAGGGACTGTTGTCTGGTTCTCAGATATTTTCCTATCCTTCTCACTTCTCTTATATCTCTTCCTTCCACCTTTGAGTGGTGCTATCTCCAGGGCAGTGATGAAGGCAACTGGAGAAGGAATAACTTTGCCATGCTGTAGAGTAGATTCCTAGGTGCACACACAAAGAGCCCTGTACCCTTGCCCTTAGCTCTCCGATGAGGACTTGTCCTTCAGAAAGGTTTTGGCCATTCCCCACCCATGCATATGGCCTTAATTTATCCTTTCTCTGGAATCTCTCCAAATACGGGTAATGGCTTCTTTTCCTAAAGGGTCACAGTTTCCTCTCCTGCTGCTATTGAGCCTTGATCATTATTCTTTATGTTATTTTACCCAAGTCCTTGGGAAAAATGTTTAATTTCGGCAAGCTCTACTCTGCTCCCAATACTAGGAGTTACATATGAGCTGTTAGATGTTACAAGTTTTTTAATTCTAGCAATTTATTGGAGGAGTTACTACATCAAAGTATCTGCAGGCTGACTTTTCCTTTTAATGGTATTGTTTTAATTTGAGGGGTGTGGAAATTAAACGGTTAAAGACGTTGGCAGGTACTGTCACCACACCTCCCTTCCTCTTCTTTGCACTTCCTCCTTCTTTATCTGCTGTTTTCTCCTAGTCTTCTTTGTTTTCTTCAAAATATCAGATTCCAACTGAAACTCTATTCAAATTAAACAAAACCAGCAGCAGCTGGGAACTGTGTGTATGTGTCTCCTCATTAATTGTCTTGCTGCTTTCTGTGAAGTTAAACCACATTATCCAGGTGGTGGCATGTTGAACACAAAAGCACTCTAAGTACTAAATAATTTACTTCTAGCTCTTCCAAACACTACCATACTCTCTGGTGACTGGGGCAACAGTGGTGATTATATTTGTAGACTTGTCTTCTTTGTCAAAACTGGCAGTAGCTTTTTTGACACTACTAAAAATGACACTGACAGGACAGAGTCCTTGGGGTGACCCACATATGTTTTTTAAGAAAATAAATGTTACAGTATTGTGGAAACAATCATATTATTGGCATTTAACATCATACCTCACCATGCCAAGGTAAAAATAACTTGGAACAACAGATCTGACTTTGATTAAGAATATTGTGCAGGCCGGGCGCGGTGGCTCACGCCTGTAATCCTAGCACTCTGGGAGGCGGAGGCGGGTGGATCGCTCAAGGTCAGGAGTTCAAGACCAGCCTGAGCAAGAGCGAGACCCCCCCCTCTCTACTAAAAATAGAAAGAAATTATCTGGCCAACTAAAATATATATAGAAAAAATTAGCTGGGCATGGTGGTGCATGCCTGTAGTCCCAGCTACTCGGGAGGCTGAGGCAGTAGGATCGCTTAAGCCCGGGAGTTTGAGGTTGCTGTGGGCTAGACTGATGCCATGGCACTCACTCTAGCCTGGGTAACAAAGCGAGACTCTGTCTCAAAAAAAAAAAACAAAACCAAAACAAAACAGAATATTGTGCAAAACAGAGTGAAATAGAAACCATACATCTTTAAGTACGTTTACCTAGTTTTCTTATTCCAACTCAACAGGGTGCAGCAACTCAATCTTTGAAAAATTTTCACTTGACTTTACTCCTTCTTCATGTAGAAAATTTTGGATCCACAATTGGTAACTTCTCCAGATGCCAGGCAACACCAATTTTTGGACAACTTTCAGAGCCACAGAGAAAAAAATGGGAACCCACAATTGAGGGAGCAATTCAATACCACTTGACTTGAGATGTTGCAGTGTAATCCTCACTTCACTACCCGCCAAGGAAGGACATATGCTGGAAAAAGGCACACAAGCGGGGGGTAAAAAAGCCATTTAATTATTTGCATTCTTCATACCGGTGAGCAAAAACACTTTATTCAACTATTTTTGAGTTTACCTGAACATCATATATGTAACTGGAAGAGAAATTGAGTCTTGTTTCTACAGTTCAGTACTATTTTTACCAATGCAAACTAAGAGGAATAACGACGCAGAGGGAGAAATTGTACAAAGGCATGAGATATACTGAGTCCGTGAAATTGGGTCCCACCCAAAACTACTGACTGTGTTTTCCAACTACCTGCCCTTTAACTGTGTGAGAAGAGCACACTTGGATACACCGTGGGGAGGGAAGGTTGGGAGAGTGGGCTTGGCTACAATAAATCTATTTTATTTTCCCAGACTTGAAGTCATAGCTTTCCTTTTCCTTTGAGACAGAAGAAAGTCTACTAACCTCACTTTGCCCCCAACCCTGGCTCATCATGGCTGAATTTTTCAAATATATTTCTAACTCATCCACTTTATTATGTTTTCTTCTCTTTCATTCTTTCTTTTCCATCCTATATACCAATATCAGATAGACTGGCTTTCCTAAACTTTACTCATCTTAATACTCCTTGGCTGAAGAATCAAAGGTGGCTCTTTGTTGTTCATCAGAGCAAGTCCAGGACCTCTAGCTTGGCAGTTATCTTTCAATAGACTGCCTACCCACCAACACCCTGCTTCACGCCCATATCTTCACCTTATTTCTCAAGTCTTTGCTTCTTCCTCCCCATCCCACCTCATCTCCCACCCAGAGTGCATTCCCACCCCCTTTGATCCCTGCTGCAGTGTTTCTCAACTAGGTAAACCAATACTTCTGCTGCTCCCAGGGATTCTGAAATGTCTCTTATTTCTTTACCGCATTAAGAATCATGGCTTTTGTTCATCCTACCAGCTGGGGATTTGTAAAGTTTTTCTTTCCTTGATTTATATTACAAAAGCAAAAATCATTGGTTTGGTCTTTTTAAAAAATAAAAAATTATTATAATATTGAATATGCATTTTTTTCCCAAATAACCCCTTTCTTCTCCACTTAAAGAAACTGATATTCTTCCTCCCTTAAAAATTATGGACATGATTAATTCCTACACTCTTTTCTAGTCAGCACAATCCCAGCCTTCCCTATTGTCATCTTTATCTCTTCTCCCTTCTTTGAACCCCTGTGACACTTAAAAGTGACACATACACATTTATTACTTATTTTTTGTGTGTTGTTTTTGATCCACCAATGAAATGGGTAAATTTCTTGGGAATAGTAGCTATGTCATATTTCTGTCTAGTTTAATGCCAGGCATATGATAAATGCTCAAGTTTCTATTATCAATTCATTCTGCTCAATAATTGGAAATTTCTGTCATTTTAAACATGTATCTGTCTGAATCATGGTTGCTAACCAATGTTTGCAAAAATCAAACTGATAATCCATGTATTTTATGGAAGGAAAATTACAGTCTCCAGGCTCTGGGCAAATTTTGTACACATGCAAAAATACTCAGAAAAATAACATTGGGGGATAATGAACTGCATGTTTTTGAGTTGAATGAGGTTTTCAAGGTAATCATTACCATATATTTAGTGACAATTCTTCTCAATGCCTAATAGTTTCTGGGAATCTGTGGACGGTTTACTCATTAAACTGTTGCTTACAATCTATCCCAACTTGTTTTTCCTACACTAATTTATCCCTTCACAAACATTCCCCTGTTCAGGGAAAAAAAATACATATGAGGGATACTTTCCACTCATCTTGCCAAACCTGTTAAGAAACATTTCATTTGTTCTTCCAAAGCTAATGTTTACCTTCTCTAATAGACATGACTTTCATCTGAAGTCTGATATTTTAGAAGTTTTCGTTTACCACTTTAGAAGCAATATTTTGTCCATGTTAGACGGATATTCTCCATTATTACTTTCACTGAATTCTGTATCAAATCTAACTATGACATAGATCACTGGAATATACTGATGAGGAATAAATTATTTTCAAATGATTTTAGCATATACGTCTAGTACCCTCGATTTATATAAATACGTGGAAAATTTTCTCCACTGTTGGAAGAAGGCTACTATAATTTAAAAAGAAAACAAGTTTTGTTTTCTAAATAAAGTTTAATGATGTATTCAGAAATGGTACTCTCCTGCCCTTGGTTTTAAAGCACTCAAGGAAGAACAAAAGCCTTCTGGAATTTTATTTACTCAAATGGGTTTTGAAATACATTACTCAATAGTGGATTTTTTTTTTCTATTTTAGGAAGAAATGAATAAACAGATTATTTCAGTTCTTAATAATTCAAGCACACTTACACCTCATTTACTTGTTCTTTCATGGAGCACCAAACTGACCTTGTACATATGTAATAAATGAACTTCAAAGATAATTAATGTTTTTAAGTATTTTCTTGATTTATGTTATTGGCTCACTAACTATTCCCAGGGAAAATGAGGTGGAATACTTCCAAATATGCCCTTCTCACCTTCCTTCTCACACCTCTCTTTCCTGCCAAAATCTTGTTTTTACAGTTGTATTTTGTTACTGATTCTCACTCTGTGTGGTCCTTTGCTAATAAGGAAATAGAAACAGAGAAACACCCTGATTGATTTTCTCCTTTACGGTAATCCCAGCCTCTTGGGAATTTGGAGGTCAGTGATTTGCTCTTTGTCTCCCTTCCTCTCATTCATCCCCAGAAAGGAGCTTATTGGGCGGAGAGAGACCACTGGTGCCTGGTGACCGGGGGGACTAGGCAGATGCTTGCCCTAGCACTTTTCTCTGGAAGCATTTACACCTGTGGTTCAACAAATGTAGCAGAATTATCAAATCAGTCAAACAATTTGTTCTTTTTAATGAATTAATTGGGTGTTTAGCTAACATGGCAAGTCACAGTCCTGAACTGACGAGGCAAAATGATGATTTGTATAAGGATAACCTAAATTATTTAAAGAAAGATGTGGAGCAGTGTCATGCTCAGCATGCATCCTGGAAAATGCCGAAACCTAATCTCATCTGACTCTGCCATTGCACAGATAGAGTTTTAAGTGGACGACTTTTCCTGCTTTTAATTGCCCAAGTACAATGTATAATAAATGGAATACTTCCAAAATATTACTGTGTTGAACTAGATTCAAATTTGAAAAAAAAAAATCAATTCTTTTGAAAGAGCAGGTACATTGGAAGTTTAAAACAACAAAATCCTAGGAATTATGAGTTTAGTGTAAAACTTCATCATTAACACATGCCTTTGGAATATAACAGAGAACAATACATTCTCACATTGCTGTGGTGCCCTTTGTTCTGCAATCCTAGAGCACTTAACAGTCAATGCAGTTAAATTAGCAGCAGAGCAATAGATTTCTTAAAGGAATTATTGTAGACAAATGGAAACAAAACAAAATCGGCTTAAAGTTTAAAATGGAGAAATCAACCACAGGAGCTTTCTTAATTTTATTTCACAATGTCTTCCAAGTCAGAGGTTATGGGACTCTAGCTTTATAACTGGATTATAATTTAGCTTGTAACAACAACAACAACAACAGCAACAACTGATTTTCATTTGGTACATTTACAGGCACTAAGAACTTAGCAAACATTAACCTCTTCAATCTCACAATGATTCCATGAGAAAGTGCATTAGTGTCCTAGGGCTGCCATAACAAGTTACCACAGACTTAGAGGCTTAAAACACCAGAAATCTATTCTCCCACAGTTCTGGAGGCCAGAAGTCCAAAATCTAGCAAAGATGCACTACCTCTGGGGGCCCTTAAGGAGAATCCATTCTTTTCCTCTTCCAGCTTCGGGTGCTGTTAGCATTCCCTGACTTGTGGCTGCATTACTCTAATCTCTATCTGCATGGCCGCAGTGCCACCTCCTCTCCTGACGGTGTCTCCTCTGTGTATCTCTTATAAGGACACTGATCACTGGATTTGGGGCCCACCTAGATATTCCAGAATGATCTCCTTATCTCAAGATCTTTAGCTTAATTATATTAATATCTTCAAAGACTCTGTTCTCAATTAAGGTAACATTCACAGGTTTTCTGGATTAGGATGTGGACATATATTTGGAAGGCCACCATTCAATCTACTGTAAGTAGGTAGTATTACTACATTCATTTTACAGATAAGAAAATAGAACAAACTAGCTAATATTTATTGGACTACATGCAAGGTATGTACATCATACTAAAAGTTTTACATACACTGTGCTATTTATTTAATGTTTTATGAGGTAAGTACAATTATTTTTTTTATTTCAGCATATTGACATTTTATAGATAAGAAATCTGGACATGAGAGAATTCGGTTTGCTTAATATCGCCCAAACAAAAATTTATTTCCTCTCTGAAGGGGGATTGTTTGACAAAAGTAAATGATAATTATTTATTTAAATAATTATGTATTTATTACACAAATGTATAAAATGTATAGTATGTCAGTTTTAAGGAGTGTTGAACAAATAAAAGAAGGAAGGGGGATAGAGAATACTGTGATATGGATTACATTTTTAAATAGGTGGTCAGAGAAGGTCTCACTTAGAAGAGATCAAAGAAGGAAGGAGATGAGATGAGTGTGTCATGTAGCAATCTGAGCAAAGAGTGTTCCAGAGAGAGAGAACAACAAGTGTAAAGACCTTGAGGCATGGTCAGTAACTAAAACAGAGAAAAGTAACATACATCTGTGTGAATATGTGTGTGTATAGTAATGAGACTATTAGCTTATCTTCTAGACAAGCAAGTTGTAAGTAGAGTAACATATGTGACTCAAGAGCAAGATCTATGCAGGAGAAAAAGCTTAGAAGTCATTATCAAACACAGTACTCGAAACCCAGTGCCAGTTTGTGCCATGTTGACAATTTCATTATTAAAAAAATTGGATTTTAGAGGTTGTTCTGATGTTGGCACACTCACTGAACTTCATAAAATTAAAACACATGCTCATAGAACTATGAAATAAGCTCACATAGGCCTGACCCATATATACTAAAATCATAGACTCAAATGGGGGTTGTGCTCATCACCAAAATGCTGTTTGTCCTTTGTCATTACAATGTAGTGGATGTGAGCCTGGAACTTCAGCGTCAAGGGTAGTGCAGTAAACAGGCCTAGTGTCCAGACATCCGGTTGAGCAGTTCAGTGGAACTCCAGGAGGTGGACAACGTGTATCTGCACAGACTAATACTCTCCCTGCAGCTAAAAGTGGGAGATTATTTTTTTCACTAGCATTTTGACATCTACTAAAATAGGAACTTCCTAGGAACAGAAACAAGAAAAGCCATCTCAATTTACCAGCTCATTTTTGACAGTTATAATTATCAGACTATACCTAATAAACATTCAACACAAACAAAACCAAGTGACAGATGACACATCACATAGTTTATGCATTCTTACTTTTCTTTCCTGCCATTCATCCAGTGGAAACATTTCTACAGAGAAATTCTTGCTGGGTTCTGTACATGTGCATGTTTTAAGGAGAATTGTGTTTATGGCAGCCCAATAATCACTTCAGAATCTCCTTAAATTTTAATATATATTTATTTGCCTCTCTTTGCTGCAGGAGAAAGGCAGGGATGAGTGGACAGACTGCTTTGGAATGTCAGCCAAAGGGGTGGGAGAACTGTGGTCAGGCCTGGAACTAGAGCAAAAGATTTGCTAAACTAGCCCGGTGATGGGCAAAGCCAAAATTTAAGCAGAAATATTGAGACTCAGGCTGACAAGAGGAAAGACAGAAAGCCTACTGGTGAGACAAGGACAAATGCAAAACTGAGGCACAGAACCAAGGATTTGGATCCTAGGAGAGGAGTCTGAGCATCAGCAGGTTAGGATTAATGACGAATTGTTGAGGTTGGACCCTAGCAATGACATAGATATCAGCTGTCACTTGTGGTTTGTCATCAGGGAGCTTCTACTAGCAATGAAAGATTTAAGCATTTGTTGGTAAATACAACCTATTAGTTTCAAAGACACATTGGGATAGGTATGATGTTTTATATAGATTATATACTAGTTCTTCTTTCTTTTTTCCTTTTTTTTTTCTTTTATCTTAGAACACTTTTTGCTCTAACTTTTTTTCTTTATCTAGAATGACCTTAGTTCCTGGTCATCCCGTGAAAAACTGATGCTTCTTCCTGCCACTCAGGTCTTGCCTTAAATGTCACTTCTGCCAAGAAGCTTTCCTGACAACACAATCTAAAGAAGCCATCTAGGACTTCCTCCATAACATCTCTTTAACTGTTAGCATAGAATCCACCACCACCTGACATTTCCTCCCTGCCTCTATCTCTCCTTCACTTTCTTCTTTTTGTCCACCTCCCCTACTAGATTGTAAGCTCCGTGCGAGCATGAACTGTGGCCATCTCACTTACTGTGGTAGCTTTAGCACATAGGACAGTATGAATTCTTAATTTTCCTCACTAAATATTTTAATTAAGGTACACATGGATGGATCTTCGCTGGACTAACTAGTAATTCTTAAATTTGCTTGTTTTGTTTTACTGAGCTTTTCACTTTTTCTGCATTCTATTAAAGAAGAACCATCAAAAGATCCTGTTGCTCTCTCCTAGAAGGAGCAGTGAGACAATATTGATATCCTGACCACCAATTATTCAATGTTGCTTAAAGGTATCTGTATTTTATACCATACTAATATGGTGTATTAGTCATTTACTTCTTCGTAGTAAAAGATTGCATGAAAATAACTCCTAACTCTTGCTATTCATCTCAAACTGCTGGCATTACATGTCTCTAAGGTATTTCTCAGACAAGGAAAAGTGTGCAACAAAACATAATACAAAAGCATCTCCTTCATCTTGATCTGATATTTAAGTGGTTGATAGGAGGACTAAGAAAAAAGAAACGTTAGTTTGGATTCCCCTACACAGAAAAGACTTAATTTTATTTCTGAGTAAAAAAGATTAAAATCCAAAAAAGAAGTATTATGAGTCTCTGACCATTTAAAGATTCAAAACCTAAGGTCACAATTATTAAACTCTTTTGCAGCCTCTGCTTTACCTGGTTATTCATTAGAATTAGCTGACAAAAAGAAAAAAAAAAAGAATCACCTGGAGGCACTTTTAAATCCTACAGATGCTGAGCTGCATCCTCAGAGAGTTTGATTCCACTGGTCTAAATGGGACCAGGGCATTTATAGATAACCTTAAATACCTAACACAGATAAATTTTAGGAGTAGTAATTATTGTTTATAGGGATAAATTGGAAACGATTTAAATATCCTTAAAGTGTTGTTGTCACCGCAGATTTAATGAGATGGGAAAATATTGACAACATATTATAGCATGAAAAGCTGAAGTTTACATGAAAGAATACAAAGCAAATGGTCTTGCTTAAAATAGATGTATTATTTTTAAGGTTTCGATAGTATGTTCTCTATTTTTTCACTGAAAAATAAAACCAGTTCAATTTCACTTCTCTGTGAAATTTTTTCTTTTATTAAAGATTTTTTTCTTATTTACTGACACATAATAATGTACATATTTATGTGGGACATAATGATGTTGCGACACACGTATGGTGGTCAGATCAGGGTAATTGGCATATCCATCATGTCAAAAATTTATCATTTCTTTGTGTTGGAAACATTCAGTAATTGCCATTTCTTTGTGAAGTGTCTGTAAGCCATAATATTAAAAAAAGAAGGTGGGCACAGTGGCACACGCCTGTAGTTCCATCTACTCAGGAGGCTGAGGCGGGAAGATCCCTTGAGGCCAGGAGTTCTAGGCTGTAGTGTGCTATAAGTGCACCTGTGAATAGCCATTGCACTCAAGCGACATAGCAAGAACCCAACTCTAAAATATAAAGAGAGAGAGAGAGAGAGAAAGGGAGAGAGAAGTTTTCGGCACCATGCTGCTGTCCAGGTTTCTTTCTGGAGGATGCAAATTTGGAGGTGGTTCACCTTGCCCAGCCTCCTTGAGGTGCAGAGTTCTTAGACCCACTGAGTTCAGGTAGACAGTGGACAATGGACCTTTGTCACCATTATCGTAGACTTTGGGACATTAAAGTCTTTAAGTTCTAGAGCCTAAAATGATAGTAAAAATGGAATAGATGATAACCTAGCTTGGGCACCTTGATCAAAGGAAGGACAGGAGTTAGTTAAATTTGTCAAAGAAAACTGATAGTATTCTTTTTTTCCATATTTGGGAGGGTTGAGGGAGCAAAATGCCCCTCAGGACTTTTGTTATCCCTTCTTGGGCCTGGGTCTGATTCCACAGGACAGCAAGAATCCTAGTATTACCCATTAAGGCCTGTCATCACTTGTGCTTTTAGAGAAAAACAAAATGTTACACCTGGAAGTTTAATGATCATCTGCTCTAACTGATGATGTTTTAAAGATGAAGTGATTTCAGCCCAAAGAAGTCCTGTAACCAGCCATAGTCCATCGCCAGCCATGCCCTGGCTTCCTGAGAGGACTCAGAGTGGCTCCCAGGTGAGCCCAGTGGGGCCAAGTCAAAACACTGAGGAGAGACCTGTAGTGCGAATCCCTTGCCTGTCAGCTTTTAGGATTTCAAGGACTAGCAGAATACAGACCCTATGGCCTGGCTCAGCCTAGCTTACTTTTGTACTAAGATTTTCAGGAACCCAGAAAAACAAACAAGCAAACCACTAATCTAATCTAACATGCACAGAGTGGATAAGGTTGAAAACCTCTATTATCTCAGTTAGTGTTTAGTCATGACTCAGGATTTTAGTGTCATAGTCCTGTAAAAATTGATGGGAAGAAAATGTATGCAAAGATAGAATCAGGAGGGTAAACGTTCAAATTTTTAGTTAAAAAGAAGCTACTTAACACAGTGCAAGGCCTCAATACTGAGCAGTGGGGTAGTGTAGATTGGAAGAGTTTAGACCTTAGAGGGAATAGAAATACATATGAAATAATCAATACAATTCTTCCCACATCCTTGGAAGACTTCTATTCAGTAATAATTAGGTATTTAATTTATTTTATTTTATTTTATTTTAACTTGTCAAAGTTAAAAAAGGATGAAGCTATGGTTGAAAATTGATTTTCCCAAGAAGTAATGTCATTCATAATACCACTGCCCTACAAGGAAAGAACCAGGAAGTGACATGTTTATTTTAACATTTAAAATTATAGTTAAAAAAAAAAAAACAGGAAGAAAAGAAAAAATGGCTAAAACCTAAATGCCATAAGGAGAAGAGAACAAATTGGTATAAAAAGAAACTTTCATTTCCAGGTTTGAATGGATAATAAAAATAATTGAGAGGAAGGAAAAATAACATTATACAGTAGGTGGAAGTTTCCTTTGAAGTAATCATATATTAAGGTGTAAAACTGTACATAGCTTGGAGAAGTGGCTGAGTAAAACGATGTCATTTTTTTCCCCCTATCAAATTAAAGAGGGCTGTGAAAGTAAAGTTTTTCTTTTCATGTGTGTGACACAAACAGTGGTGTGCTTTACCTACTGTCAAGCTGGATCACTGTGATAGGACTTGCTGGTAAACATCACTGCAGTGTGGATTTAAAGAGGTATCACCTCCTTTTCATCTGGCTGGAAGATGGTAATCAGCAGACAAGTGCTCTCCTGGTACTCATAGGAGGGAGCAAAACAGGAGATCAAATGCTTTTTACCCTCTACAAATAACTGTCTGCCAACGCTTGGGTCTGTCAGGATTCCCGAAGATAGTGAACATTTCGCAGCTGGTGAAACACTGCCTCTTTGACTCTGATATCTGCATCTTATCATGGGGTGCAAATTATTTAGCAACTGCCACATTATTTATAGGTATGAATGTCACAAATTAATCTCATAAATAATTCATTTGTGGGCTGTGAATTAACAGTGCACCATAGTAAAATAAAAATCTAGTTTTGCAAAGCTGATATCCATTGTCATTGTGAGTTAGATTCATTTTTTTCAAACAACACTTTTAGAACACTGTGTGTGGCTTTTTAATGTTTAGAACCAAGGCTGTGCAAAGTGAGGTGAAGAATACAAGTATCCAGATAATCCGTCAGATTGTTTTAAAAATTTTAGAAAATTGAGGCAAGTGGGGATTTCTGGTGTGAATTATCTAGATAATTACTTCACTTTTTCAATTTAATTTGGGTGTATAGATAGAAAAATCCATAATAAATGGCAACTTTTAATGTTCAAATTTTTAAATTTTTTTTTCTTATGGAGAGTTCTGAAATATATAGAGTCACAGGATGAAATAGTTTGATAGGGAAGAAAGTAGGTCTTGTCCTAATAGCATGGCAGATTGTCAAACTATTTAACCAATTAAAAAAAAAAAAGACTCTTACTTAGGTATCCCATAATCCATTTTTAAAACTTGAAATAGAGGCAAAAATTTAACTTCCCCACAGTAAGACATAAGAATGTCACTGCGGACCTAAGAGAAAGACAGTCACAAGTTTGTTTGCTAGTAGACTCCTAGGGAGCTGAACACAAAAATCCAATAAATAATTAGCTCTCCTGTGACAGGCTTCTGAATTACTGTGATACATTAATTGGACAAAATTAGCATGAATTAAGGCAAATAACTATAACATGTAATTTATTACTTACTAAGCATGGTGCTGCAGTGGAAGCTTCGGATTTCCCTTAAGATTGCTTTAACAGCTATAATGCATTCCTTAATTTACTCTGTGGAAAATCAATTTTTTCAGAGTTCATTAAGCACCAATATGTTACAATGCAACTCTCTAGAGCATAGAGCCTCAATACATTATGCAAATCCATGCCAGTGTGGTACCAATATGTAAATAGCAGTAATGTTATTGTCAGCCTCCTATTGATAAGTCTGACCAGAATGAGAACACCTAGAACTTCTTGTATCTGTTGACTTATTTTGTGTGTGTTGGGGCCGTCTCGTGCTGTCCTTTGCTGAATATAGTGCCACTATTTCTTGCAAGATATAAAAAAGCTTTTATCAATGGCTGGATGCAGTGTCATTTCCATTTAATTCTGTGCCTTCTTGTCTATGTTAACCAATCAACAAGTGTTTATTAAGTATATGTTATGAGCCCAGTGAATTCACTTTTAAATTTTAGTTGATATGAGGCTCTATTTACCTCATTTGAGTCAGAGAAATAATTCAGGTCAGCAAAGCCACGATTTCATGGAAATATATCTCAATTCCACATTTCACTTGACGTAAATCTATGTAGATCATACTAACAACAAAAAAGTAACACATGATTAAACTGAAAATAATTTTGTAAGAAGAAGTGTTCAAGAAAAGTCTAATCCAAAGCAATTTGGTTGGCTTTTAGATTTGATAGAAAGAATGATCATTACAAAAATTAATATCCACAATATCTGATTTTTCAAGGGTTGGTGATTTGGGTGTCCTAATAAATAGCAATTCTATAATCTTTTATGACTTTTTTTCAAAGTTGTTTCTTTTAGTTTCTAATTTTTCACTGTTTATTTTTTTCTGGGTTACTTATAGCATTAAAAATCAATTAAGTCTCAATGTTCAGTAATAATAGAGTGCTGTGAACTGAATCATATTTTCTCAAAATTCTTATGTTGAAGCCCTAACCCCTAATGTGATGGTATTTGGAGATGGGGCCACTGGGAGGTAGTTAGGTTTAGATGAGGTTGAGAGGGTAATGCCCTTATTGGTGGAATTACTGCCCTTATAAGAAGAGAAACCAGGAACTTGCTCACTCCTTCTTTCTCCACCACGTGAGGACATAGGAAGAAGGCAGTTGTCTGCAAACCAGGAAGAGAACACTTACTAGAACCCCACAGTGCAGGCGTCTTGATCTTGAACTTCCAGGCTCCAGAACTATGAGAAATAAATATGTGTTGTTTAAGCCATCCAGTCTATGGTATTTTGTTAAGGCAGCCCAAGCTGGTTAAGACATTGGGTAAGTTGGAAAATTATAAATGTGTCTAATTTGGTGGATTGCATTAATAAATTATGTTGATTTTTTTTAAAATATTAGAGTATGATTCCTTGGGGGGATTGAAAATACCATATATATATGAAATCTTTATGGAGGATATAAATTTAAAAGTTATCTTTTGTTGACTCCTTTGGTTTCCTGTAATGAAAATGAACTTGCATTGATTTAAGAAACAAAAAGGAACTATATAAGATCATGTTTTTTTTCCCCTAATGAATCTATTCTACTTTCTTTCCACTCACTTGGTTGTAGCCACACTGTCCTCTTTGTTCTTTCCTGGTATGCACCATGCAAGTTCACACACTGAGGACTTTGCACTTGCTGTTCTTTCTGCCTGGAGCTCTGTGACTCCAGATAGATTCTTTCCAAATTCCTCACCTACTCTTTCCCTTATCTAGAATTGCAGTCACCTCTCACCACTGCGCTCTCATCCCCCTTAACCTCCTCTATACTTTTGCACATAACAAAACCATATGGTTTTTCTTACTATAATATAGCTACATTATATAATTTATATTTTATTACCTTTGTTTGCTTGTTGTCTGTTTTGAAGAATATAAATTCCATGAGAGCAGGGATCTTTGCTTGTTTTATTCACTGATGTTAACAAATATCTTGAACAATGTCTAGAGCATAGATGTTTAATAAATATTTTTCTGAATGAATACATTTTTAACCAAATATGCTAACTCTGCTTGTTTGGTTATATTTGTACGTGTATGTGTGTGTGTGTCTATGCACATGTATGTGTCAGGAGAAGAAAGATATTAATTAATTCTAAATCTGTGAAATTGGAAAAATAATACTTATAGTGTTGTTATTAAAATCAGCTTATATAAGGTATGTAAAGTGTTTAGTATAGAATGTGGAGTATAATAAGCATTTAACAAATGATATTTTCTTTTTTTTACCATCTGGTTGCCTATTGTTGTTGGAAGTAGGCTCTTTACTGTTGTGAAAATTACAGTGTTTTATTTCATCCATATATCAATTATGTATTTAGTTTTTTCTGATTAAAACTCTTTGTTGGACATTTAAGTTTTCCAGACTTTTTACTGATACGAATATTTATGTTGTCCCTGTTATTTTCTCCTATGTTTCCTTGCATTTTTTCTTCATAGCGCTTAATAATTTATAATTATATATTTATTAAAATTTCAATTTCCTTAACATCTATTTTCATAAATTACTATAATTTCAGTGAAGGCAGGTACTTATGTAATTTAGTCACTTTTATATATGGAGCCTGGCACGGTGCTTGCCACATAGTAGGTAATATATGTGAAATGAAAGAAACACCAAAGTCCTGAAAATGAATTAGAAATTATAAAGCAAAAATGAAAGAAAACCTCTAGAAATCCAAAAATGGAGAAAATTGCTTAAAGATGCTTAAATTTTTTTTATGGATCAGCAATATGATCAGTACTCTCCCTATATCGTTTGGGTTTTTTTTGGTTGCTGTTTCCAAATACAACACACTGATGCATGGTGCGGACTTCCCTGTTTTTGGTTAAATTACTTTTACCCAATTTGTTTAACATAAAAAGACTCAAATTCAATATAGTGGATTGGATTGCTAGAAGTATTTTCTATATTGTAAAATACTACTTGATTGTGAAATATATTGACAGTGATTAGATATTTAATTGTACAGAAATTGGCCATTATGATAGTTATCAACAAAGATCAGGTTTATAGGCACCAAATAAGATCAATTTTTTAAAAATATATCCTGGATCTTTCCATATTTTCTATGATAAGTTCTTTTATCAGTTTTTGTAAGTGAGTGTGCTGAAGCAGCGAGTGTGCATAAGTTGTCCTATATACTTTTTGTAATGGAAAAATTTGGTTGAGAACTCTAACATTGCTGTTTTTCTTGGCTGGATGGAGTTTGTTAGCGTATGCTACGATTTTATCTAGAAATGAAGGGAGTTTGGGGCAAGTGAAATTTTGATGATTTAGCATTTATGTAGGTTTTAAAAATTTTATTGGTTTTAAAAGAGAAAGACAATGGGAATTATGTGGGGAGTAAATTGATGAGATTTAGAAGGAAAAAGAATAACACATAATTCAAAAAATTGGAAATAGGGAAAAACCTCCAACAAATTACGGAAATAAAAGTTTAAAAAAAAAAATCACCAGTAAATTCTACATAATCTAATTGCCATGAAGAAATCACTAGAATATTATCTCCATGAATAGGAGACATCATATTTTCATCACTAAATTATTAGTACACAGGGCAGAATGAAAGAGGACTCAATCAGGAAGCTGGCTAGAGAACTAATCTTTAAGCTGTGTCAAAACATTATTAGGGCATCAAAATATCTCTGGAAACATAAAAAGATGGTGAAAATGGTATTTGCATATTTTCTCTCAGGAAGAAAATTCTACAAAGCAGAAAGAAATAATTTGTTATTGGCTAGATGGTGCAGTAAAATATGGCGGCCTATCATAGGTCATGGGTGTAGTTCTCTGAAGGGCTTTGGTTTGGCTGAATAAGGCATGTTATCTATGGGACCAAGCTGATTTACCTGAATTAAAAGAGGAAGCGCTAAGTTCCATATTAGTTTGAGCAACCAGAGCAATGAGCCTTTTCCTCTTTTTCTCATAAAGTTCTCAGCCTCTACCCTAAATACGTAGAGGGAAGAAATGTTTAAAGAGTGCCACTTTTAAAGGATACTCTAGTGATCATGACTTGCTCTAGCATCCCACTGTTTTCACAGTTCTTTTGTCCCCACAATGTATAAACACTGTTAAACTCTTTTCTGGTATAGTCACCATCACCCTGGAATGACTGAGAAAGTTTTCAAATCTCTGGGAAGAAATTGCTGGTAAGGAGGCTGGGGAAAATACATTTACTTGTGAAAAGTTTGATTTGACGACTTCATGACTTCACATGGACATAGATTATGTGGGAAAATCTTGTCACCTCTAGACTATTTTGACCACAGCTAATTAAGTTTTGATAACGAGAGCTCATAAATATTTATTTTACAATGTAGGTTTTGTGAGTGTATTTGATAAACACATATGATGGTAAGGTCGACAAAGCAAGACTCAAACAGTATTTACAGAGCAGAATGTTATGATATATTGTATCAGATCTCTGATTTATATGGAGTAGCTAGAAATGAATTTATATGATAAAATAGACCATTTACTGCCTGTAAAATGTATAAAATACTAACCCAATCTGTACTGCAGAAGTTTATGTGACTTTTATTATGGGCACTTTGGTTGTTTCTATCTGCTTGATAGTTATTTTTTAGGGTCTTTGTAATATTCATTTTAAAAATTAATACTCCCAGATTAGATTAAAATCTAAGTATCTGATAAATAACATATATTGTGAATGAAAATGTTTTTAAAGAGGGTAATAGCTATGAAATCTTTTCATGATTACATCCAAGTAGTGCTATTAGAATGAGAGCTTATAAAGATACCTTAGTTCTCAAACTAAATCTTTTTCTTTTACATTATATAACTATGTGTTCTGAAAGTGCCTTGAAGAATAGAATCTCTTGGCCTAAGATTAATAATCACATCTTCTATTTGTTTACTTACATGTTTAATAATAATGTTATATTTATACAACAATATTAATGTTGTGCTTGTACATCTATTATGACATTCTGTGCTTACAATAGGCAACTAAATCACGTTTTTGTTAAAGTCACTTCATATAGGCTATTTTTTTAATTTCAGCATATTAAAGGGGTACAAATGTTTAGGTTACATACATTGCCCTTGCTCCACCCGAGTCAGAGCTTCAAGCACGTCCACACCCCAGACGGTGCGCACTGCACCCATTAGGTGTGAACATACCCATCTCCTCCTTCCCCTCCCACCCATCTGACACCTGATAGATGTTACTACTACATGTGCACCATTGAGTCAAATATCTGGATTCAAATCCAGTCTTTGCTTTCTTACTATACAGAAGAAATATTAGAATAGTTAACATTTATTGGATATGTATACCTGCCAGTTATTGTGCTATACATAGTTTATTTAACGACCCCCGACAAGTGCAGCATGCTGCTTCTTCCGGGAATGGGTCAGTCTGTGTTGCTTTGCATGTTTCCGAGGCTTGCAAACTTCGTTTAGCAGTAACTTAATATTTGCTTATTATTACCACAGTTTACCGTCCTTCCTGCAAATGCCTATACACTAGTGTTTCACTATTTTCCAGTGGTCTTTTTTTTTTTTCCACTTTAAAATATTTTTTTCTGCTTTTTTTCAAACAGGATGCCATGGCAGATACTTTTGCTTCACACACTTAACTACTCTGGCTCTCTCATGGCCAGACACCCACTTCATATTTTCACAGACTCCAGTGGCCGTCACAGCCTTCTTTTACTGTTTCTACAGCATGTGGCAGGTACTTTCATCCACCCTTCCTTCAGGAAATCCTCTATTTAGTGCTGGAAAGAAATGCTGCTGAGCAGAACCACTAGAAAGTCAGCTCCTTTCAGGAAATAGCAAAACTGTGCCTGTTGGATATTTCCTGTTCCTTCATTTTATAAGTACACTTTAACTGACATTTTAAAAAAAAGAGACTATACATCAAAAGTTTGTGGCACTATGACTAATTTCTTCTATGTTCAACTCTATCATGCATTACTTGTGGTTTAAATTTACAAATTCATGTAAGTTCAGTTTTAAAAATTTTTGTGAGAGGTGAGACAGAACAAAATAAGAGATTTGTCATAAATAAAACATCTTGTTAAAGTAGCATGGTATCTCTGATTTGGAAGATGCCATAAATATTAATATTTGCTATTGACATAAAAATTCAATATGTTTTTATTGAACGACAGGTACCTATTTTTCAAATATAGTGAGAGTCACTTTAGTCTTAAAAGTGTGGAAAGAAGGTGACTTCAATGGCTTCTTTACAGTCCTCTTCAACCCTTCCCTATCTTACTAAGGGTAGGAAAAAGGAGAAATGGATAACTCCAGATGGGAGACTGGAATATTTGCATCTTCCCAGAGAGTACAGTAATTAAGATGAACAAAGGAGGTTTGTTTTATTTGGACTTCATAGGTTCCTTTTTTAAAATTTAGGCTTATCTTCAAAGGATTGTTTTAATGGCTTAAAAGTTCAAACTCTCACACCTTAAATAAATAAAACATTGAAATTACTGGTTGCTACAAAATGGTTTTATGGGAAACTAATCTAACTAAAAATTGGCACTGAATGCAGAAAGTTCCATCATCTTGAGCAAAGCATACAGAGGACCTGGGTGGGGTAGGGCATGAAAGGTTGGAACTCTCACACCAACAACTGCAGAAAATACAGTAGTCTCCACTTATCTGAGATTTCACTTTCTGCAGTTTCAGTTACCCATGGCAGACAGTGGCCTGAAAATAGTTGAGTATAGTACAATAAGATATTTTGAGAACGAGAAAACAGTCACATAACTTTTATTATAGTATATTGTTATAACTGTTCTATTTTACCATTATTTATCTCTTATTAAGCCTAATTTATAAATTAAACTTTATCATAGGTATGTATCCACGGGGAAAAAAAACCACTATAGATAGGGTTTGGTACTATCCAGGACTTCTGGTATCCACTAGGAGTCTTGGATACTACTGTATCTCTTCCTTATCTCCACAAGGAGTGGGCAAAGAGCTGGTCTACTAGTTTCTTCAAGCATGTTCCCAAGACCTCCCTTGGGAGACTAGCATTGTGAGGGTGTGGCATTCCACTAATCCCCTTTGTCATAACTAAGCTTGGAGAATACTTGATTAGGATAAGCTTTTTCTCTCTCTCCCTTCCTTCCTTTCTCCTTTCCTCCCTCCTTCCCTCCCTCCCTCTCTCCTCCGTCTTTCTTTTTTTCTCTCTCTCTGTCCGTCCGTCCTTCCTTCCTTCCTTCCTTCCTTGTTTCTCAATACCATATCCTTATCATCCCAAACATCAAATTTCCATCCCATTAGGCTAAAGAAACTGTTGGAACAATGATGTCACACTTTACAATATTTTTTGTATGATATCCCTTTATATGATATTCCTGAATATGAGATTCAGAGCAAAAGCAACTTAGAAATGCACTTCTTTGTGGACAGGATCAGGTATCATCTAGTGTCTCCTGTCATGTCTTCTTGTTCAGTGGTAGCTCATAAGCCCAGGTCCAAAGGTTTTCCATTTATCATGTTGGCAGAACAATTGTTAGAGAGATTGGGCAGATGGTCTCCGAGAAATTCATTGGCTGTATAACTGATCAGCAGTAGGTATTACCTACCAATCCCCCTTTTTGCCACTTCACACTTGACTTGTATCTGGGGGCTGATTCTTAGTGCTGAGAACACTCAGGTCAGGAGTGGCCAACAGCCTTGCCCCTGAGGCTCACAGTATAAATCTAAATTTAGGTCCTTTCTTAAAAGTCTGGCACCCCAGGGACAATGAGTCCCATACTGCCCCAAAGGATAGAGCTGAGCAATAGTGCCCCTTTAGATGGGACATTTGGTCACCCATGCAAAGAAGCTGAGCCTAGCCTGCATAATCATTTACACGTCCTGACTAGCCCTTAGAGGCATTTGAGTTGGACACAACTGAAAGACAACATTGTCTCATGCTAGTAACCATGTTTTTAAGAATTTTTTGTTGAAGAATAACGTAAATAAAATGTGCACATATTCATGTATACCTCACTGAATTTTTATGAACCAAATGCTCCCATGTAATCAGCACCAAGATTAAGAAATAAAATGTTATGAACATCTTAGCAGCTCCTCTGTGCCCTTCCAATGACTACTTACCTCCAACCAACACTATCCTGATATCTACCTGGCTAGGGTTTTGACCATGTTTCTGGAATGTTTACAAGCGTTTGAATATATAGTGCCTCATTTGATCCTTACAACGGCGCTGGGAGATCGGTAGGGCTGTGTATTCAATCGGGCAAACAATGCCACTTTATTCTACATCATCTTTCACTGACTGCATGATGACATTCCATAATTTGGGCAGGGTATTTTGTGAATAACCTAAACAAAATCTACCTAAAAATCCTCCTATCTTACTGAAATAGCTAAACTTGAGACATTATATAACAGATAATAAAATCCAACCCACTGAAAGTGCCTGTTATTTCCAGCAGTGGGAGGTTCAACTGTTGCTGAACTTCTCTTTCCCTTCAAGCCTTTATTCATGTTGCTTGTTTTAAGGGCTCCAGGATGCTGCTCTGATTAGAAGTGAAGAATACAGTTGTTAGAACATTTGTTGCAGCTGCATGCTTGGCTCTCAAAGTTCATATATTACTGGGATAGTGTAGTGCCTCTGAAAATACAAAAAGCATTACTGTTATGCTTAGCATGAGCCATGCAATACTTCCCTTTGGGGAATTTATTTTGATGGAAGTAGCTCATTAGATCAGAAAATGCGTATTTTGTTTTCATTTCATTTTTTAAAAAATATCTGTGCCTGTTTGCATAGCAGGTAGAGCTAAAACCCCAATGTAGCAACACTTCAGCTGCTTTTTCTTCCCTTTCAAAAACAATAACAGAAAAGGAAAATTTATATATAATATACCATAATTTACTCAAATATAATGAATGCATGCAATTTTGCATCCTCAAGTATTAATTATAGAGGAGTTTACAGTAATTTATAATGCATTAGAAGATTATTTTTTGAAGAGACCTCAGTAAAAGCCAATGGTAACTCGAGGTCTCATTTATAATAATGGAGTAACTGCATTGAAACTTGATTTTTTATTCTAATCATATAACTGAAAAATAACATTTAACATATACTCAAACATAATGAACTCATTAAAACCCTTTTTATTTGTTATTTTGTAATATTTACAATAATTACAATGTTTTAAACAAAATTTTAGCCATTATTTTTCTTAGTTCTTTATAGACTAACATATAGTGGGGGAGTTGTTTCTTAAATTATGCCACTGTATATATCCAAAAAAACTGGAAATATATTGAATTATAGTGCTCTATTTTTCTGCTTAAGAAACTTCCTATAATTGTCAACTTGCTTGGTATTGTATCTTGAGAATTCATAGACATTTTTTTCTTTTACATAAAAGAAGACCAAGATTTTCCAAGATTGGTATAGAAAAGTGCAATCAGGTTTTGAATAGGGGTAGTTGGATTTTATGGTCTTCTTTTGGGGATTTTCTCATGTTTACCCATAGTATACTCATTACTCTAACTCTGGTCCTAATTGTGTCCTGAAAAGTGGGTGTAATGTGGATCTGGCTATTCCTTTTTTTTTTTTTTTTTTTTTGTTGAGACAGAGTCTCACTTTGTTGCCCAGGCTAGAGTGAGAGCCGTGGCGTCAGCTTAGCTCACAGCAACCTCAGACTCCTCAGCTTAAGCGATCCTACTGCCTCAGCCTCCCGAGTAGCTGGGACTACAGGCATGCGCCACTATGCCCGGCTAATTTTTTCTATATAGATTTTTAGTTGTCCATATAATGTCTTTCTATTTTTAGTAGAGATGGGGTCTCGCTCTTGCTCAGGCTGGTCTCGAACTCCTGACCTCAAGCGATCCACCCGCCTCGGCCTCCCAGAGTGCTAGGATTACAGGCGTGAGCCACCGCGCCCGGCCATGGCTATTCCATTTTGATCCAACTGTGGACATGTGGCCTTTGCCTTTATAACCTACAGTGCAGTTGAAATCAGGGAGTGAGACAGCACTTTTAAAAGTATAACAAAATGAAAATCAATTTAGAAAAGTAGTATGAACTAGATTATTTGGCTTCTGGAGCAGAACATAATTTTAGCTTGTATTTTACTACGAGGAGACCATAGCTGTTCTCTGGCTCCCCACATACCTGTTTTTAAATGATGGAAGACATTTGACTGCTGTCCCAGGGAAACACCTTTACAAACATCTAGAACTCTCAAAGACAATGGAAAGATCTAGAGGCAGAAATAGAGTTACCTCTTTTTGCTTTCACATTTCTTGTCTAAAGGCTTACTTCTTTTCTCAGTGATTGGTTGACACACTGACTCCTCAGGAGAGACCTCACCTTCCCATACTTGCAAGCCCTTGGCTTGCAGACTCCTCAGGAGAACCATTTAATAATTTCACCCTTACTCTCTCATACAAAAGGTGCACATATGTAGAAGAAGACACAAGCTTTGTATTTTTAACCCATGTGGGAAATTTCTGCATTTCTATACCACAGTGAGATACCTATATGCTTTGCTATCTGCTGGTAGAAAGGGGATGGATTTAGCCTGAATGAGGAGGGAAAAGTGTTTTGTTGTTGTTGTTGTTGTTGTTGTTTTTCCGATCTGCATCAAGACTGATAACTAAAAATCTTGACAAATATTTGTATAGCTATGCAAAGTAATCATCTCTCGCCCCTCCCAAACTGTGGAACTTGACATTTTGTACCAACTTTCTCCCTTTTCTAAGGCCCTATCCTCTGATGAGAGTCCCTCCTCCTGTCTCTGTCTCATAGTAGATAGGGGTTTTGCTGTGATCAGGTTTCTACCAGCTTTGTAGAGGCAGCGGATGAGGGGGAGGGGGAGTGTTGCAGGGTGAGCTCTGGTCCCTTACATAAAAGTAATATGTATTAATCAGGTCTCTTGTGACTGTAGTTTATAGACTCCCAACTTAATCAGATTAAGAAAAAGAGAAGCAAACCCTATTTGATCTAAACAAAATGATAAACAACAGCAACATAATAGCCGGAGACTTTAACAACCCACTGACAGAATGGGACAGATCCTCCAAGCAGAAAACAAGCAAAGAAATGATGGACTTAAACAGAATTCTATAATAAATGGACCTAACAGACATTTACAGAACATTCTACCCAAAACCTACTGAATATACATTCTTCTCATCAGCTCATGGAACATTCCCTAAGACTGATCACATACTAGGCCATAAAATATATCTCAAAAAAATTAAAAACATAGAAATTATACCATGTATCTTCTCAGACCACAGTGGAATAAAATTAGAAATCAATTCCAACAGAAACACTGAACTGTACACCAAGGCATGGAACTTAACCTACTGTTGAATAGATATTGGGTCAAGGAGGAATTAAGATGAAAATCAAAAAATTCTTCAAACTAAATGACAAAGGGAACACAAGTTATCAAAATCTGTGGGATTCAGCAAAAGCAGTTAGAAGAAAATTCATAGCCATAAATGACAGAAAGATCGCAAATCAACAATCCAACCAAAAGTTTCAAGGAATTGGAAAAGGAAGAGCAAAGCAATCCCAAACCCAGCAGAAGGAAGAAATAACTAAGATCAGAGCAAAACTAAATGAAATTGATAATAAAACAATTATAGAAAAGATTAATGAAAACAAAGTTGGTTCTTTGAAAAGGTGAAAAAAATCAACATGCCTCCTGCTAGATTAACAAGAAACAGAAAAGAAAGGACCCTAATAAGCTGAATCAGAAATGAAAAAGGAGATATAATAACTGATCCCAAAGAAATACAAAATATCATCTCTGAATACTATAAAAATCACTATGCACATATCCTTGAAAACATTGAGGAAATGGACAAATTCTTGGAAACACACAACCTCCCTAGGCTCAATCAGGAAGAAATAGAACTCTTAAACAGACCAATATCAAGTAACCGAATTGAAGCAGCAATAAAAAAATCTCCAAACAAACAAACAAAAAGTTCTGGACCAATTAGCTTCACATCTGAGTTTTACCAGATCTATAAAGAAGAACTAATATCTATAATGCATAAATTATTTCATAATATAGAGGATTGTAGAAGATGGCGGAGTGGCGGTGACTGCTTGGATCTGCGCTCCGGCGACGAACCGTGGATCCGGACCTGCCACAACGCTAGAGGACCGCTCCCACACAGGAACAGCGGTGTGAATCCACGGAGAATCAGCGTGGGACAAACAGAGCAAGTGAGGTCTGAGGTGATCAGAAATTAAGATCGCGGAACTCTGCGGAAGGCGCGGAACAGACAGTAGCCAGCGGAGCGCAGGCGGCTGCGCCCGCCCCCAGGTGGGGCGGGGGCAGTCTTTAGGAAAAGCGGCTTGCGCTCCTCACTGACCTCCACCCCCAATTGCTTGGAGACCCCCTCGCAAGCCAGAGCAGAATCTCCGAGCGAGACGTAGGGCATTGCAGACAGGAGGCTTTTTCGGGAGAATAGCTTGGAACCTGGGAAGTCTCGGCTGAGACAGTCCTTAGCGAGAAGGGACGGACCTGTGCCAGGGGGGAGGGGCACGATCAATCCCCGATCAGCGAATTGCGCTGTACCTCTGCGCTACTTTTGTCGGTGGTTCTTCAGCCGGTGGCCCCCGGCGGCTTTGCCCGCCAAACCCCCCGGCAGCGGCGGTCCCTGGTCTCTGCCTGCCGGGGAGCCGGTCCCCCTCCGACCCCGGAGCGCTGCGGGCGCCATTTTGAAAGCAAAGTCGGAACCGCTCGGGAGCCATAAGGTGCCCAGCAGCTCTCTCTCCCCGGCGCCCCCCGCTGGTCTCTGGGCCCGCGCCATCTCCGCCGGCGGCACTCGGCGTGAAGGGGCGGAGCTGCGCTAAGACTTAAAATAAACACTGAGTTGCCGCTCCGGAACCAACGGAGCGGGCGTGAAGGGGCGGAGCTGCGCTAAGACTTAAAATAAACACTGAGTTGCCACTCCGGAACCAACGGAGCGGGCGTGAAGGGGCGGAGCTGCGCTAAGACGTAAAATAAACACTGAGTTGCCGCTCCGGAACCAACGGAGCGGGCGTGAAGGGGCGGAGCTGCGCTAAGACTTAAAATAAACACTGAGTTGCCACTCCGGAACCAACGGAGCGGGCGTGAAGGGGCGGAGCTGCGCTAAGACGTAAAATAAACACTGAGTTGCCGCTCCGGAACCAACGGAGCCGGCGTGAAGGGGCGGAGCTGCGCTAAGACTTAAAATAAACACTGAGTTGCCGCTCCGGAACCAACGGAGCGGGCGTGAAGGGGCGGAGCTGCGCTAAGACTTAAAATAAACACTGAGTTGCCACTCCGGAACCAACGGAGCGGGCGTGAAGGGGCGGAGCTGCGCTAAGACGTAAAATAAACACTGAGTTGCCGCTCCGGAACCAACGGAGCGGGCGTGAAGGGGCGGAGCTGCGCTAAGACTTAAAATAAACACTGAGTTGCCGCTCCGGAACCAACGGAGCGGGCGTGAAGGGGCGGAGCTGCGCTAAGACGTAAAATAAACACTGAGTTGCCGCTCCGGAACCAACGGAGCCGGCGTGAAGGGGCGGAGCTGCGCTAAGACTTAAAATAAACACTGAGTTGCCGCTCCGGAACCAACGGAGCGGGCGTGAAGGGGCGGAGCTGCGCTAAGACTTAAAATAAACACTGAGTTGCCGCTCCGGAACCAACGGAGCGGGCGTGAAGGGGCGGAGCTGCGCTAAGACGTAAAATAAACACTGAGTTGCCGCTCCGGAACCAACGGAGCCGGCGTGAAGGGGCGGAGCTGCGCTAAGACTTAAAATAAACACTGAGTTGCCGCTCCGGAACCATCGGAGCCGGCGTGAAGGGGCGGAGCTGCGCTAAGACTTAAAATAAACACTGAGTTGCCGCTCCGGAACCATCGGAGCCGGCGTGAAGGGGCGGAGCTGCGCTAAGACTTAAAATAAACACTGAGTTGCCGCTCCGGAACCAACGGAGCGGGCGTGAAGGGGCGGAGCTGCGCTAAGACTTAAAATAAACACTGAGTTGCCGCTCCGGAACCAACGGAGCGGGCGTGAAGGGGCGGAGCTGCGCTAAGACTTAAAATAAACACTGAGTTGCCGCTCCGGAACCAACGGAGCCGGCGTGAAGGGGCGGAGCTGCGCTAAGACTTAAAATAAACACTGAGTTGCCGCTCCGGAACCAACGGAGCCGGCGTGAAGGGGCGGAGCTGCGCTAAGACGTAAAATAAACACTGAGTTGCCGCTCCGGAACCAACGGAGCGGGCGTGAAGGGGCGGAGCTGCGCTAAGGCGCAAAAACACGATCATTGAGCCGCTGAACTGTATACTTCAGAATTGTGTATCCCTTCGTTTAGCGATGCGCTGTGGTGATGTGTAGCTCTGTTTTTGTTCTTTTGTGTTTGTGTTTTCGCTGTTTCTGGGTTAGGTCTCTTTGTGTTATTTGTTAGTTTAGTTTTTGTTTTTGTCTTTGTTTTTTTTTATTTATTTATTTTATTTTTTTTTTTTATTTTTTTATTTTTTTTTTTCTTTTTTTCCTCTTCTCTTCTCCTTTTCTTTTCTCTTTCCTTTTCTTCTCCTTCTGTTCTTTCTTTTCACTTCTTTTTTTTTTTTCTTTTCTTTTCTTTTTTCTTTTTCCTTATTTCTTCTCTCTTTTTGCCTTCTAACTGGGAACCCACGCTGAGCTTGGGAACGGGCCAGGCCCCTGGCTCTGGTACATACCGGAACCTGAGTAGTCACTCCCAACGCCGGCGATCTACGGGCGCGCAATAGCCATCTTGGGGCCCACAGCCAAGTCACTGCGGAGCAATAGGGTGCCAAGAGGCTCCCTGGACGGCCCCCTCCCCAGGTCCACAGACCTTATATAGGGTCCCCACCCACGTCTAAACATTGACTACTTCTCCAGAAACGAGAGTGTGGAGCCTGGTCCCTGGGGACATTGGGCCAAGGCAGACTTTTGCCTGTGGGAGTTGCGGCAAATGGGGCGCTGAGCGAGCGAGGGCACCATCCACTCCCCACAACTAGCATTTTTCCTGCAGATAGAGACAGAAACCACCCCTATAGAGGAAGAACCAAAGGGAAACAAACAAACAAAGAGAATTTTGGCCCACTACTAGTGTGGACCCTGCCTGCCCTCTAAAAGACTACAACACAGTGTCCTAACTCACCAAAGCAGTCTTGGATCACTCCAATCCTCTAGGATTGGACCCATCAGAAGCAGTCCCCCAACTGAAATAGAAAAATTTCTAAACAATTCACAACAGTCTTCCCCTCTTGCCAAAGGAAGCAATATACCTAGACTACTCCACAGCCTAAGAATAGAGCACAGAGAGTGCTGTTAACCAGACTAAATCTATAAGTAAAGATCCAACGATTAATCTAGATGGGAAGGGCCCAGTGAAAAAACACAGGAAGCACAAAGAATCAAACAGAAAGCTCACCCCCAAAGAGAAATACCGGCTCTCAACCATTTGACACAAACCAGACTCAAAACACCAACATGTCACAGGAAGAATTCCAATTATGGATCATAAACAAGCTAAATAATATACAAGAATCAATGGACAGACAACACAAGGAAAATGCAAAAAAAATTCAGGATTTGGAGGAAAAATTCACTAAAGAAATTGAAATATTGAAGAAAAACCAAACTGAACTCCTAGAAATGAAGAATTCACTCAGAGAGCTACAAAACACTGTGGAAAGTCTCAAAAGCAGGGTAGATCAAACAGAGGAAAGAATTTCAGAAATTGAAGATAACTCCTTTCAACTAAATAAGTCAGTCACAGAGATAGATCAAAAAAGTAAGAGAAATGATCTGAGTCTTCAAGAAATGTGGGATTATGTGAAGAAACCTAACTTAAGAGTTATTGGCATCCCTGAGGGTGAAGAAGACAATAAGCAAGGGTTGGACAAGCTATTTGAAGACATAATCGAGGAAAATTTTCCAGGCCTTGCCAATACTCTAGACATACAGATTCAAGAAGCTCAAAGGACCCCTGGGAGATTCATAGCAAATAGGAAAACACCACGCCACGTAGTCATCAGGCTGACCAAAATATCCACTAAAGAGTCCCTTCTCCGAGCTGTAAGGAGAAAGAAACAGGTAACTTACAAAGGAAAACCCATCAGAATTACGCCAGATTTCTCAGCTGAAACCTTACAAGCAAGAAGAGCTTGGGGCCCCATTTTCACGCTTCTGAAACAGAATAATGCCCAGCCTAGAATCTTGTACCCAGCTAAGCTAAGTTTTCTATACGAAGGAGAAATCAAGACATTCTCAGATAAACAAAGGTTGAGGGAATTCACCAAGACAAGACCAGCCCTGCAAGAAGTACTCAAAAGAGAGTTACACACGGACCAGCACAAGAAAGATCCACGAATGTAAAACTACTCAAGAGCTAAAGATCAAATTCCAGATACCACAATGGCTCAGGAGAGAAAACATTGCAATGAAGTTCTACCCAACAAGCTGAACAAAAAACCGTCTCACTTATCAGTTTTCTCAATAAATGTGAATGGCTTGAATTCCCCGCTCAAGAGACATAGACTGTCCCAATGGATAAAAAAGCACAAGCCAAGTATCTGCTGTCTCCAAGAAACCCACCTAACGAGCAAAGATGCATTTAGACTGAAAGTAAAAGGATGGAAATCGGTATTTCAAGCAAACGGTAACGAAAAGAAAGCTGGTGTGGCAATCTTAATTTCCAATAACTTAGCTTTCAAACCAACAAAAATAATAAAAGACAAAAATGGCTACTACATACTGGTCAAGGGCAAAATTCAACAAGAAGCCATGACTATACTCAATATATATGCACCCAACCTAGGTGCACCTAGATTCATAAAGCAAACCCTACTAGATCTGAACCAGATGATAGATAATAATACTGTAATAGCTGGAGACTTTAACACCCCACTGACAGTACAGGACAGATCCTCTAAACAGAAAATAAACAAAGACATAATGGACCTAAATAGAATGCTAGAACAAATGGGCATGGCTGACATCTATAGGACATTCTACCCAAAGTCCACAGAATATACATTCTTCTCATCAGCTCACGGGACATTCTCTAAGATTGACCATGTCCTAGGACATAAATCATGTCTTCAAAAATTCAAAAAAATAGAAATTATACCATGCATCTTCTCAGATCACAGCGGAATAAAAGTAACAATGATCACAAACAGAAACCCTCACTCTTACTCAAAGTCATGGAAGCTAAATAACCTTCTCCTGAATAATTATTCTATAAAAGAAGAAATCAAGATGGAAATCAAAAATTTCTTTGAATTAAATGACAATGGAGATACAACTTATCAAAATCTATGGGATGCAGCTAAAGCAGTCCTGAGAGGAAAATTCATATCCATAAATGCCTATATCAAAAAGACAGAAAACATGCAAATAGACAACCTAACGAATAGACTCAAAGAGCTGGAGAAAGAAGAACAGAACGATCCCAAACCCAGCAGAAGGCGAGAAATTACTAAGATCAAATCAGAACTAAATGAAAAGGACAACAAAGAAACTATAAGGGAAATTAATAAAACAAAAAGTTGGTTCTTTGAAAAGATAAACAAAATAGACACACCTCTGGCTAGACTAACCAAGAGCACAAAAGTAAAATCTCTAATAACCTCCATTAGGAACATGAAAGGAGAAATCACAACCGATGCTACAGAGATACAAGATATCATCTATGAATTCTACAAAAATCTTTATGCACACAAACTGGAGAACGTGGAGGAAATGGACAAATTTTTAGAGACACATAGTCTTCCCAGGCTCAACCAGGAAGAAATAGAGTACCTGAACAGACCAATATCAAGAACTGAAATCGAAACAGCAATAAAAAACCTTCCCAAAAAGAAAAGCCCTGGTCCAGATGGGTTCACACCTGAATTTTACCATACATACAAAGAAGAACTGGTGCCCATCCTACATAAACTATTCTCCAATATTGAGAAGGATGGAGTTCTCCCCAACATGTTCTACCAAGCCAATATAACATTAATACCAAAGCCTGGAAAGGACTCAACAAAAATAGAGAACTACAGACCAATTTCCCTCATGAATATAGATGCAAAAATTTTCAATAAAATACTAGCAAATCGAATCCAAGTACTTATCAAAAAAGTAATCCACCACGACCAAGTGGGCTTCATCCCCGAGATGCAGGGGTGGTTCAACATACGTAAATCTATAAATGTAATTCACCACATAAATAGAAGCAAAAACAAAAATCATATGATACTCTCATTAGATGCAGAAAAAGCATTTGACAAAATTCAACACCCTTTTATGATAAAAACGCTTAACAAAATAGGCATTGATGGAACCTACCTAAAAATGATACAAGCCATATATGACAAACCCACAGCCAACATCATACTGAATGGGGAAAAACTGAAAGCACTCCCACTTAGAACTGGAACCAGACAGGGCTGCCCATTGTCTCCATTACTTTTCAACATAGTATTGGAAGTCCTTGCGAGAGCTATCAGGCAAGAGAGCAAAATCAAGGGAGTCCAAATAGGGAAGGAAGAGATCAAACTCTCACTTTTTGCTGATGATATGATGTTATATCTGGAAAACCCCCAGGATTCAACCAAGAGACTCCTGGAATTGATTAACGAATACAGCAAAGTCTCAGGCTACAAAATTAATATACACAAATCAGAGGCATTTATATATGCCAATAACAGTCAATCGGAAAACCAAATTAAAGACTCAATACCCTTCAAAATAGCAACAAAGAAAATAAAATATCTAGGTATATATCTAACTAAAGAGGTAAAGGACCTCTATAAGGAAAACTATGAAACACTGAGAAAAGAAATAGCAGAACTTGCAAATAGATGGAAAAATATACCATGCTCGTGGATCGGAAGAATCAACATTGTTAAAATGTCTATACTACCCAAAGTGATCTACAAATTCAATGCAATCCCTATTAAATTACCAACATCATTCTTTACAGACATAGAGAAAATAATTATACAATTTGTATGGAATCAAAGAAGACCCCGTATAGCAAAAGCAATTTTAAGCAATAAAAACAAAATGGGAGGTATTAATTTGCCAGACCTCAAACTATACTACAAGGCCGTGGTTCTTAAAACAGCCTGGTATTGGCACAAGTGCAGGGACACAGACCAGTGGAACACAACAGAAAATCCAAATATAGAACCATCCTCATATAGTCACCTAATTTTTGACAAAGCGGGAAAGAATATACTCCGGGGACAAGAATCCCTATTCAACAAATGGTGCTGGGAGAATTGGTTAGCCACCTGTAGAAGACTGAAACAGGACCCACAGCTTTCACCTCTCACAAAAATCAAATCACGGTGGATAACAGACTTAAACCTTAGGCGTGATACAATCAGAATTCTAGAAGAAAATGTAGGAAAGACTCTTACAGACATTGGCCTAGGCAGAGAATTTACGAAGAAGACCCCCAAGGCAATCACAGCAGCAACAAAAATAAATGAATGGGACATGATTAAACTAAAAAGCTTCTGCACAGCCAAAGAAACAGTCCAGAGAATAAACAGATCACCTACAGAATGGGAAAAAATTTTTGCATACTACACATCAGATAAAGGACTGATAACAAGAATCTATTTAGAACTCAGGAAAATCAGCAAGAAAAAATCAAGCAACCCTATCAAAAAGTGGGCAAAGGACATGAATAGAAATTTTTCAAAAGAAGATATAAAAATGGCTAACAAACATATGAAAAAGTGTTCAACATCTCTAATCATCAGGGAAATGCAAATCAAAACCACAATGAGATATCACTTAACCCCAGTGAGAATGGCCTTTATCAAAAAAACCCAAAACAACACATGTTGGCGTGGGTGTGGAGAGACAGGAACACTAATACACTGCTGGTGGGACTGCAAACTAGTGCAACCCCTGTGGAAAGCATTATGGAGGTATCTTAAACAGATTCAAGTAGACCTGCCATTTGACCCAGCAATCCCATTACTGGGCATATACCCAAAGGAAAAAAGGTCATTCTATAACAAAGGCACGTGTACCCAAATGTTTATAGCAGCACAATTCACAATAGCAAAGATGTGGAAACAACCCAATGCCCATCAATACATGATTGGATTAGTAAGCTGTGGTATATGTATACCATGGAATATTACTCAGCTATAAGGAATGATGAAGATACGACATCTCTATGGTTCTCCTGGAGAGAGTTGGAACCCATTATATTAAGTGAAGTATCCCAAGAATGGAAAAACAAGCATCACATGTACTCACCAGAAAATTGGTTTCCCTGATTATCACCTAAATACAAATCTGGGAATGACACCAATTGGACATCAGACTGGGGTGGGGGGTGGGGGAGGGGATGGGGGTATGCCTGCACAATGAGTGCATTGCACACCGTTTGGGGAGTGGTGACACTTGAAGGTGCTGACTCGGGAAAGGGGGGGTGGGGAAAAAAATATGAAACTATTGTTTTTAACTTGCACTGTTCACTTAATAATTTATCATGAATATTTCCCATATTATTTCATATCATTGTACAAGAAATAATGTATACATTATGAGGACATACTGTATCTAACAAGATATACTGTTAGACTCTTTGATTCTGTAAAACTAAATTGAAAAAAAATATATATATAATAAAAAAAAAAATAAAATAAAATAAATTATTTCATAATATAGAGAAGGAAGGAATCCTCCCCTACTCATTCTATGAAGCCAATATCACCTTGATACAAAAGACAGGAGAGGACACAATAAAAAAAGAAAAGTACAGGCCAATATCCATTATGAATAGAGAGGCAAAAATTCTCAATAAAATCCTAGCAAATCAAATTTATCTGCATATCAAAAAAATAATCCATCATGACCAAGTCAGCTTCATCTCATAGGTGCAAAGATGGTTCAACATACACAAATCTATAAATGTGATTCACCACATAAATAGAAGCAAAAATAAAGACCATATGATCCTCTCAATAGATGCAGAAAAAGCATTTGACAAAATTCAGCACCCTTTTATAATATGAACTCTTACCAAAATAGGCATAGATGGAACATACCTAAATATTATAAAAGCCATATATGACAAACCCACAGCCAACATCATACTGAACAGGGAAAAATTGAAACCATTCTCACTTAGAACTGGATCCAGACAAGGTTGCCCACTGTCACTGCTTCTGTTGAACATAGTGCTGGAAGTCCTAGACTGAGCAATCAAGCAAGAGAAGGAAATCAAGGGTATCCAAATGGGGACAGTACAAGTCAAACTATCACCCTTTGCTGATGATAGGATCTTATATAGAGAAAATCCCAAATATTCTGCCAAGAGACTCCTGGAGTTGATAAATAAATTCAGCTTACAAAATCAAGGTATATAAATCAGTAGCATTCCTATACACCAGCAACAGTCAAACTGAGAATCAAATAAAAGACTCAATATCTTTCACAATAGCAACAAAGAAAGTAAAATACCTAGGAATATATTTAACCAAGGAGGAGAAAGATCTCTACAGGGAGAACTATGAAACACTGAGGAAGGAAATTGCAGAGGATGTAAACAAATGGAAAAACATATCATGTTCATAGATGGGCAGAATCAACATTGTTAAAACGTCTATACTACCCAAAGTGATTTACAGATTCAGTGTAATCCCATTGAAATACCAATATCATTTTTTGCAGTTCTAGAAAAAATAATTCTATGCTTTATATGGAACCAGAAAAGGCCCCCAAAACCAAAGCAACCTTAAGCAAAAAGAACAAATTGGGAGGCATCACTTTACCAGATTTCAAGCTATACTACAAAGCTATAGTAACCAAAAGAGCACTGTACTGGTGAAAAAGCAGAGACATAGACTAATGGATCAGAACAGAGACCCCAAATATAAAACCATCCTCATATTGCCATCTGATCTTTCACAAAGAAGACAAAAACATACACTGGAGAAAAGAATCCCTATTCAATAAATGGTGCTAGGAAAATTGGATAGCCACATGTAGAAGACTGAAACAGGATCCACACCTCTCACCACTCAAAAAATTTATTCATGATGGATAACAGACTTAAGTGTAAGACATGAAACCATAAGAATTCTAGAGAAAGAGGTTGGAGTAACTTTTATAGATATTGGCCTAGGCAAAGAATTTATGAATAAGACCCCAAAAACAATCACAGCAACAACAAAAATAAATAAATGGGACCTGATTAAATTAAAAATCTTCTTTACAGCCAAGGAAACAATAGAGTGAATAGACAACTTACAGATTGGAAGAAAATATTTGCATGCTATGCATCTGATAAAGGGCTAATAACTGGAATCTACAAGAACTCAAGCAAATCAGCAAGAAAATATCAAAGAATCCCATTAAAAAGTGGGCAAAAGACATGAACAGGAGATTTTCAGAAGAACATAAACTAATGTCCAATAAATATATGAAAAAAATGCTCAATGTCTCTGTTTGTCAGGGAAATGCAAATCAAAACCACAATGAGATAACATGTAACTCCAGTGAGAATGGCTTTTATCAAAAAATCCCAAAACAACAGGTGCTGGCATCACTATGGAGAGAAACTAACACTTACACACTGTTGATGGGAATGCAAACTATTTCAATCTCTATGAAAAGTAGTATGGGGAGACCTTAAAGAACTAAAAGTAGACCTACCATTTGATCCAGCAATCCTACTACTGGGTATTTATGCAAAGGAAAAAAAAGATATTTTATCAAAAAATACACTTGCATTTAAATATTTATAGCAGCACAATTCACAATTGGAAAGATATGGAAACAACCTAAGTCTCATCAATACATGACTAGATTAATAAAATGCGGTATATCAATATCATGGAGCATTACTCAACCATAAAAACAATGGTGAACTAATACCATTTGTAACAACCTGGATAGAACTGGAGACCATCCTCCTAAGTGAAGTATCACAAGAATGGAAAAACATCACATGTACTCACTATAAAATTGGAACTAAATGATCAACAAAAAGAATAAAAAAGAAAGAGGGACTTGATTGTCCTATGTAGCTGGGAAGGATACTGAGGTATTTGCTCTTTTAAAGAAGAATGTTCCATAAGGAATGGAACCAGGCATCCATCACCGTCTAGTCTAACCTTATTCTGTTAGTCTCCCATGTTGGCAGCTCTCTGCTTGGTTATACATTTTATAAAGTCTCTCCCAGCTCTGCTAGTGAGAAAGATTTTATTTGCCTCAAGATCTATTTAATTATCCTAGGACTGGATTGTTGGTGTTGCTTATGTCATGGGCTCATGCCTTGAAACAATCACTGCTGGGGGTCAGTTCCAATACACGGGAGAGGGTGTGAGACCAGAAGAAAAGGGGGCATGATGAGAAATTTTGCTGGTTGATTAAAAAATCTATAACATCTTCTCAGAAAGCAAAACAAAAATTCACAATAGAAACTGAATATTTATTTGAAGATCGATCCCCCCCTCAAGCTTCCCCCACATACTTTAACCTCAGAAATTGATTAATTGCTTTAAATAGCTAGTTTGGCAACATAAAAGGAGCAAAAAAATGAATAAAAATGGATATAGACTAGCTATTTCTATTGGGGAGAAATGGAAGAAATCATTTATTTTGACTATCTTAGTAATTGCTATAGATAGAAACATGATTCATTTGATGATAGTATTGAGTAAGAAGGTGGCCTAAATATAGAGAATAATCATGCTGTGACCCAGCTCACCTATGTTATAGAGCTTATGCTACTTTGTCTGGGGAAAGAGATCTCCCGGTGGTGTAATTTTTCATTAAGGTCAAGCATTCAGGCACAGGGAAGAGAAATTTCTTCTCAAAATTTGTTGCCATAATCAAAGGAAACAGATATACTTCTTGCTTCTTTTATGATAGCCCTAGAGAGCTGTCACTATTGACATGTATTATTTTTATTAAATCTCAACCTTTTCGAGGCCATTGATTATTCTTTTTGTGAGAAGAAATGTCCACTAATTTCAAACACTATTTTAGAAAGGAAACAGACCAATTTAAATAAAATAATTCACAGAAAGCCAATTAGCTGACAACTCTTTTGCTGAGAGCCAATTTGCCAAATGACCAATTTGCCTAAAGCTAATTCTCTAAAAATCAATTTACTGAATGACCTATTCTCCAAATTAGCGAGAATTAAAAATAATTTTTGGTTCCATCACTGTTCCCACTTCTGCCACTACCCTTTGTAGCCACCTTTGTCCCTGGTCAGGTATTTGCCTCTGGGGGCAAAACTGCTATAAACTGTGCCAAGGCCTCTTCTAAGGTGTTTGTCTGACAGGCCCTGGGGTTTATGTCTTCCATTTTAAAGAAAAGGAAACTGAGGTTTATGAAAGTAGATTGACTTGCTTATTTAAGTCAATTAAGTTACCAGAATATTATGTACATAGGTTTATCTAGGTCTAAAGAAATATATGTGCTACTTTTAACCATTGTGGTATGCACTATCTAATCATCTGCAGTGTGTGTTATACTGTGAACACATCTGAGAAGAATTAGGGCAAAATAAGCCGTTAATGACCAGAAGCTTTCATGAGAAAGAAAATAAATTAGAAAATATGATATCAAAGTATTATCTAACACTCTGTGAGGAAATGGGATATTTGGATTGAGTAAATATTCTGTTTAAAATAAGTACATGTATTACACATTGGTAGCGATATCTAAACATGATAATATAAAAATATACCGTTCTACATCTCTATGGGAAGGGATGAAACTTCACTATTTATTTTAGGTTGATTGAAAAGGCTGCTGAGCTTGGAGTTATTATTCTGATAAAGAGGAGTTTGGACTCAGAGCTTACTTCAAACTCAGGTCCAATAAGTATTTAAAATATTGAGAGGAGAAAGTTATCAATTCATCTGACAAATTATATCTGCTGTCAAACAAAATCATTACCAATATAACTGCTGGGAATCAGTCCTAGAAGGTGGGATGGGGAGGATAAACTTGCCTTACATTAGCTCATTGTCAGAGTAGCATCTTACAATGAGTGAAGGGGTCAAGGGGTCGCTGTCCCTGCTCACAGAGTAAGAGCTGAAGGTACAGTTCAGTGACCTGCAGACAACAGTAAAACTGAGATAGAGGTAGTATAGGCATCTATCGGCCTATGCAAACTTATGTCATTTTTTTCATAGTAACTACAGTAGGGATGAAGTCTATTCACAGCCTCAGATGAATGCCTGCTGTTTTGCAGGAAAAGTTATTATCTGACTAAGTGGTTACAAGCTCTTTAAGAAAAAGAGGATTTTAAAAACTTTCTTTTGGAATTTAGGTGGGAAACAGAACCACTGCACTATATATTGCATTACATTATCTTGCAATCTGTGATACCTTTGAGTGAATTAGAAAATGGAGCTCCTTCGAGGACTGTGTGCAATTTGATCAGGAGACTCTCAGCTAGATTCAGTCCTCCCATTGCCTTGGCCAAAAGTCTTTGTCCAGTGCGCAAACTGCTCAATCATGTTTTTCCTTCCCCATGCAAAAATTGTGACCAACAAAAGAACCACACTATTTACTATATAGTTTCCAAAAAGACTTCTCCTCCAAGTCAATTCTATATTCTTATCAACTATTAAGTTCTAATTGCCTATTCTTTTTGTTTATTCTTACTAATTTAAGTGAATAAATTTATTTTATGGTATATTGTTGATATAAAAATTACCTGTGATCAATAAGTGAAACAATAAAACCAGTACAGAAAAGAATAAGGAAGAAAGGAAAGTCTCTCCTCACCCCCATTCCCATTTTCTGGAAATAGCTGCTGCAGGACTAAGCACTGAGGGTTATGTGACTTGCCCAAGATCTAACCACCAGTGAGCAAGGGAGGGAGGCCACTTTGACTCAGGGCTCTTTGACTCAGGGACCTGGTTTCTAAAACCCTACACTCCACTTCTTCTTAAGCACTTTCAATCTCTCCACTTTTTTCTTTGGATTTTTTTCTCATTTATTGCCACAAACCTCATCTCTCTTATTTTTATTCTCTCTTCCTTTTGCTAGTTAGAAATCCCCTATGACCCTGGTCAAGTCAATTGAGTATAGGAATAGAGCTGATGGTATGTCTTCATTAAATAAAATGAAAGTTTTACTTTTTGTAGTGAAATTAGACAATATCAAGAAGCAATGTTCAACCCTTAAAATATCTTGAATCCTCTTCAGAATCTATAATGACAACTTCTTCTACCATCTCTTCCGCTTATAATTAAAAATTTAATTTAATTTATCTTAAGCACCAATGTTCAAGGGAAATTTCTTATTAAATTTTATTGGACTTCTTATTTTCCAAATGTATAGCAACTTTTACCTTCCTTTATATGAATGAATTTGAATATTGCTTCAGACTTCTTTTTTAAACTCAAATGCCTCTTTGGAATTTTTGTACATAAAGTATGGGATAGAACCATAAAAGTAGCTTTATTTCTATGTGGTTGATTGATTTGTAGAAGGAGTTTATTGCATTGTAGTCAACATCATATTCACTACAGAATTATATTCTACTTATTTAAATACTTTTTCTGTATGAGCTTTCTTATACCTTTTATATGTTTAATTTTCTTTATTGCATTTCAGCTTTCTGCTACATGTCATGTCTGTTTACAATATAGACTGTCAGCTTATTTTAATATCAATTTAATATATTTTAATAAAATTTTGTTATGTAATTAGCCATTGGATGTGAAAAGCTTTTATATTACAGAGATATTTTTATAAAGTGATATGATCTGTATTTTACAGACTTTATTTAAGTATTTATTAAGTTTTACTAATTCTACCCCAAAATTTTCATACTGATAAATTTTAGCAGAAAGTAGGGGTAAAAGCTTCTGTTCAACCCTTAGCATCCTACCCCCGACTGAGATTATCTCTAGCTTTTGTTTCTCTACAGCAGAATTGAGAAAGGTGATACCTGAGAAATTCTGGTCTTCAGAGCTGTTGCTCCTCCCTTCATAGAGAATGCACTCTGTGAACTGATAAAGTTTACCACTCCACACTCAGCTATAAAGTAGGGAATGTTAGTCAATATAATAGTTACTATATTGTTTTAAGATAAATGTGAACTTTAATTATAATTTACAGCATTTAAGTGCTAAAATTTTTTAAAGTCACTTATTTATTCCCATAGGTTTTACTTTTTATCTTTTATACACTGTCTTTTACGTATTTATGCATTTTTTACTTGCATAAATGGTATGATACTTTAGATCTTGTATTGTTCTTTCTTCTTTTGCTTAATACTATGTTTTTAAGATCTATCCATTGTTTGCTATTTGCATTTCTAGTTCATTGCTTCTAAGCAAGGCATAATATTTTACAGAATGTATTCACCATATTTTCCTTGTGTCCATTTAAGCAATTGTGTGATAGATTGTGCAATATATCCTGGAGATGGATTGCTGAGTCACTGATTATACCACTCTGAATTTTATTAAGTATTGCCAGATTGTTCTCCAGAATGATTGTATTAGTTTTATTTCTATGTTTTGGCCGAATTTCTAATTTTTGTGAATCTGATGGATGTAAAGTGGCATTTTGCATATTTTCTAGTACTTAGGTTGAACATCTCTTTAATATTTCTTTTGCTATCTATGAATTCCTCTTCCTGTATTTTGCTCTTTTTTTTTTTTTCTTTCTATCAGGTTTTTGGTCTTTTTCTTGATGTTTTGTAACAGTTTCTTTTAGAGTATAAATATTAATCCCTAATTAGTTTTTGTTTTTGAAAATTCTTCAACCTTCTTGTTCTGTCAACCATTAGTCTATGCTAACTTTGATAAACAAAAATCCAAAATTTTTAGTCTTTACATTACTAATCTTTCTGGACATTGATTAAGAAATCCTTCCCCGTTCCTAAGTCACAAAGATGTTTACCTACAATTGCTTTTATTAGCTTTACATTTCGTCCACTAATTTTCCTTACATGAAAACATTACTTTATCAAACTTCAGAGATTACTACATTCTTTCCTCAGAGTATGTGGTCTGAACACCTCCAAAATGTGGTAAACCAAGTTCAGCATTTGGGTAGAAAGCATATCCTGGGACTAAACCAGTTTTTCATGTTTAACTTGAATTTAAATTAAAAAAAAAAACTGAAACGTGAGAAAGATTTTTTAAAATATCTGCCCTTCCTTTAAACAAGAAGGAAAACTTATTACAAGTGTTTATAATTTTAATCTGATTCTGTGCCAGCAGCCCAGAGGCAGAAGATGGTATTTAGTGCATTCAAATAGGTAGCCTCAGAGCGGAGAGGTAGATGTTTGTATTTGCTTGGATTATAGGAATCCCACTATGTAGCAGGAGTTTAAGTGGATTCCCTGTTGTGGGAATAGCATTTTTGTTTTCTTTTTTGTTTTTTTTTGAGACAGAGTCTCACTCTGTTGCCCAGACTAGAGTGAGTGCCGTGGCGTCAGCCTAGCTCACAGCAACCTCAAACTCCTGGGCTCAAGCAATCCTCTGCCTCAGCCTCCCAAGTAGCTGGGACTACAGGCATGGGCCACCATGCCTGGCTAATTTTTTCTGTGTATATTTTTAGTTGTCCATATAATTTCTTTCTATTTTTAGTAGAGACAGGGTCTTGCTCTTGCTCAGGCTGGTCTCGAACTCCTGAAATCAAACAATCCACCCACCTCGGCCTCCCAGATTGCTAGGATTACAGGGGTGAGCCACCGTGCCCGGCCAGCATTTTTATTTTCCAACATTTTCCATTTCTTTCTGGCCCTCTTTCATTTTGTGACTTTCAAATAAAAACAACTAAAAATTTTAGAGTTGTTGCAGCATTAAAGTTATGACTTCATGAAAACTGAGCATAAAATGCTCTACATTTTAATTTTTGTATGAGTTTGTTGTCTCTTTCAGCCTTTAAATTAACCTAATTTATAAATTGAGCTCTATTAGTCTCCATTTATTTTCTATTGCCTGAAATTTGTGTCAAAAAACTCAGAGGATACAGCCCCAGAGGAAACAACCTATTTCCCAATTTTAGATGTTAACTCAGTACTAAATTTCTGGGATTTTAATTTTGTATTTTATTTATTTTTTGATCCTACCTGTGACTGTAAAAGGGAGGTCTGGGACGAGTGTTTAGTAGGAGTATTAGTCTATGCCCTAAAGAAAAGTACAGAGAATTTATACATATATGGAAAACTTTCACAGTTGATTTGACCATTGTCTTCTGGGGAGTTTGAGTCTTTCATGCACCTGCTGTTCCTGACATAGCCAGCGCTCAGTAAGCAGGGCCCAGGGAGAGGAATAGAGGGGACTGACACAGCAACCTCCTGAGCCAGCTGTGTGGTCACCCCCTTCATCTGCAGTCATTTTCCAGCTGTGAGGAAGAAACTCTGCAGCGGCCGCTCAGCACAGAGTTCTCGTGTCCAGGCTGGCCCAGGCAGGTGGCTTCTTTACTCCTCTTCCCTTTTATTGTTTCCTTTTGTAAGCACAGATGTGCGCTCAGATGTGAGGCAGCTGTTCAAAGGATGTCCCGGGATAAAAAGCAACTTTTATGTAGTTATTAGAATTGATTCTTCAGGTTTCATTAACTTAGTAAATATTAATGACATCACTCAAAATAATCCTCCAATAGTTACTTTGGTATTTTCTCAATAAGGTTACTGGTTGCAAGACATTTTCCACATTAAAATTTCAGAATATCTTATGACTATTCTTATGTTTAAATATACATTTTCAAATAATCTTTCTCCTGCCAGGGCTGGCCCTATAACTAACTTGTATAATTTAAGTGGTATATGAAGGCCATTCTGTTCCTAAATACTTTACCAGCTTGTTATAAAACAAAATCCCTCCAGAGAGGCACTCTTTGCATTAAAGCATTCTTTCCAGCCCAATGCACATGCACAGAGCTCTTATATTTTATTGCAACCCCACTATAAGAGAGCACTATGCTGTGAACCAAGAATGCAAACTGGCATTGGATAAGGTTCCTGCCCTTGAAGAGCTTACAATCTGTTTGGAAAGTCAGGGCACGTATATTGAAGGTGAAATAATAAGACAAGGGAGCATCTGTGTAGATCATTACATTTATCTATATAAATCATTTATATTTATAGGAGTTAAAAATAATCTCTGAGGGCTGGTCCTCAGAGAAGTACTTATGGATGACCAGGTGATAGAGCCTGACCCTGAAGGAAGGTAGGACTTGGGAAAACAGAGAGACAATAGCAAATATTCTAGACCAGGAACAAAGAGAGGTACAAAAATGAATAAGATGTTCTGGAAATAGGGGACAGACCAGGGTGACTTCTATGGATGAGTTCGTGTAAGAGGTTGAAGACAGTGAGAGAATGCTGATGAAGACAAAAGCTTGGATGACAAGTTCAAATGAGTGGATGTTTCTTGTACGTCCACACTCAATCTTTCCTTCTTCCCTCTTGCTGTAAAAGGAGAGTTGTTCCCTCTTGCCTGAGTCTGATCCTGTCACCTGCACATCTGAATCCACTCAGCTAGAATCCCTCCTTCTTTCTACCTTGACATAATCCAGTATGGTGTCCTACTGATTCTACCCCCTTTCTGTCTCTTGAATCTGTCCAGTCTCCTTTTCCCCATGTTAGCTACTCTAGATCAGGTTACCATTATTAGGTCCACAATGGTATTTTAACAGCCTACTCAGAGGCCAATTTCTTGCTAAGCTATTGAAGCTTTAGATTTAGGGTGCCAGATTTCCATAAGCCTTTGCAAATGCCCTGGTCTTAGAGTTTTGTATTCTTTGTCTTATGAAGAGCCTCCAAATTATCTAAGCTTCAGTAGTTACCACCTCTGGATCTTCCCCAGGACCTACATGTTCCTATTACTTGTAAGTACCAGGAAAAAATTCCTAAATATAGCTATTAGGTCCATTCTGACCTGACCTTTGCTTTTCTCTCTGGTGTCACCTCTGATTACACATTTTACATGTTTTTCCACCATTTTTTTTTTTTTTATCTAGAGTGAGGTAAGCAGGGCAAGTTCTGTCCCTCTTTAAAGATGAGGAAAATATAGCTTAAAGAGAGTGAATAATGTTCCCAAGTTTATGGAATGAATGACTTACATGGCTGAGATTTGGGCTGAGCTCTTCTGATTCCTTCTGAAATTTCTTTTTCCATTATAAATCACGTGTGGCTGCTATATACAAATGTGCTCATTCTGAGACTATGATGAAAACACAGAAGTCTTTGTGAGTTATTTTGGGGTTACATATTAGTTGATAAGATTTTCACAATTTGATTTATGGGTAAACAAAATTAACTGCTTTTAACATATAAAACCTAATCTAATTACTATCTTTTAGTTACTTCAGTAATAAAAATTTTCATATTAACTTTTTGCAGACTAACATATTTTAGGACATATGTTTCCCAAAGAGGTACATTTATTAAGGGGATAGTTCAAGCAGGGATATTCCCATTTATGTGTGTGGCCCACTAATTTCAAAATAGTGTACTGACAGCCTAAAACTTGACTAAACTTCGGAAAGGTTTATTCCTGACTATGCACTTGATCTCTGTCTTCTTAGAGTTTTTACTTTAAAAAAAAAAAAAAATTGCAATTGTCAATTCTTTCTCTACCCCTTTCAAATGTAAATCTTTTCAAAGAGATACAATCACCAAGAAAGATAGAGTCCCTGTTTTTCAGTCTCTGGGAAGGTTGGAGCCCAAGTTCTATAAAGACCAATTAGCAAACACAGATGGCCTAATCAGATTCACAAATCTCCTTTTTAAAGTCCTCCAGCACTTTCCCCTTAACTTACCCAAGTGCTTAAAAACTCTCCACCTTTTGTTTTAGGGGAATTGAGTTCAGTCTTTCTCCCCTATTATAATATTACATGAAGTTTTCCTTGCCATTTTTAAATAAGTATCCAGTACAATTTTTCTTTTATAGTTCCCATTTACAAGAGTCTTAATAAAGCTATGGAGAAATACATCTGTGGGCACAACACAGCTACTGGTCTTGGTTCTTTTCATTTTACTTGCCAAATAGCATTTATTCTAAATATTTGCTATTTGTACACAGAGAAAAAGTATAATTCTCAAAGATTATATTCATTCTTCCAGAGCCTGTTGATTTGTTTAGACCATCCTGTCTTTAAATAGAATCTGACACTTTGGTTCATGCTTCCTCTTACCTTCTGTGTAGTGTATATTACTTTCTCCACATTTCCCTTAGTATATAAGAGCAGACAGCATTATTTTCCTTGCTGCTAGTGCCTTGACTTATTTTATGACATGCTTTCATTTGTCTCCATATGAGCAGGAGCATATTGAGAAGGATGAATATAAGAAGAGGCCGTTCAGCCCATCAAGCTCTTTTCCTTTTAATGTACCCTAGAGAACATTTAATTGCTTCTTGAATGACCCCCAAGGTCTTCCTAGAATGAGCTTGTTGTCTTCTTTGTGGAGGAGACCATCCCCATTTCATTTGAACTCATTGTGACTTAATTATAGGATACATATAATAAATTGGAGGCAATCAGTAATCCTTAATCAAACAGGGTAAATTTGTTTCACATGCAAGACACAATGGGCCCTTGTGAAATAGATGGCACACTTTCATTTACTGAACGATACCCAGATTAATTAACTCACCTGATAGCTGTGGTTCCAATTTCCCAACTGCAACTCAAGTCTATCTCATGGTTGCCCTTCTTTCTTCTGTTTCTTATCATTCCACAAAACTGATCTTTAATAGACTTTCAGATTCAATGATTATAATTTATCTCCACCTATATTATCTTTGTCATTATATAAAATAAAGCATATGTTTGTCTACAAGCAGCACATAGTATACATGTATATGTAATTTATATTATGTATTATATACTGTATATAAGTACACACACACACACACACACACACAAATCTGCATGCTAACACACTTTCAGTGGAGAAGATGCCAGATTTCTTTTGATATGCCATTTCCTTAGTTATAGCTCTATTACAAATCTGAGTTCACTGGGTCTATTTCCAGAATTTTACAATAATTTCTTTAAGCCTCCAGCAGTGCCTAATCACTTTCTAGAGCAGAGATTTTAGCTGTTTGGTTTCCGCTGGCTGTTTTCTCTGAAAATTACTGTAAGAGATTTAATTGATTTCTATTTCATTTATCTTCCAAAAAGTTGAGGTTTTTATTAAATTTAAGTGTCTATTTAGTGCCTCTCATTGTGTGTCCTGATTACTTTTGGTGACTCGGTGTAACATTTAATAACTATTAGTTTTCTTTTGAAGAGTTCTTAACCAGGAAACAAGAGTTCTTACAGCTACATAGATAATTAACTTGAAGCTTGTCTGTCTCCTGAGAGACATCAAATATGTAAATGAGGAACTTAAGCCTTAACAAGACATGGTAAGAAAATCACTAAAAGTTTTATCACATGAAAGCTAAAATCCATGGCTAAAAAAATATATATCAATATGCTTTGAAGAACTAATATACGCTTCTTGCTTAGGATTTGTGAAATTTATGGGCATTAAATTCTTTTTCAAAGCTGCGAGAGCTAGCCAGATCTGTTAACAAAAAACTAAAGTAGTTTAAAAAAAAAAAAAGGGCAGGAACCACATTTGAATACTTTGCAATGCCTACCATATTATTGGAGCTCAACAAATATTTAATAACTTGTGCCAAATTTTTCTTTTTATTTTACAAGTTCCATTTGCAATACCTATCATTCTTTCAATCTTTTAATCATACTGCCTTTCAGAGCAAACCAATAATTGATATCTTTGGTCTGTTTTTATTATTAAAGACTTAAAGAGCCATTCATGTTTAATGCTTTAAACTTGATTAACTGATTGTCTTCATTTTTCTGTACATGCTGAGTATTACACAATGTAACTCAAGAGAAATATAGAGGAAAATATTCTTTACATTTCTGCGCTCAGTTTGTAATCTGAAGAGAAAACCTACTATCATTATGAAAAGTTTTAGTTACACAGATAACATATTTCTTGTTATAATTGATGGATTCTATTTTCTTGAGACATAGCAGAACTAGAGAATGGAATGGGTGAAAGTGAGAAACTATTTGTAAATTCCCCTAAAAATGGTTTTCTTAAAAAGTAGGTAGTTTTCTTTTTTATTTAAAAAAAAATAAATCACTTGAAACTTTTTAAGACAATTTGCTTGGCTCTCAGTGGATTATGCACTTTGAACAAAGTGTACTTCTGATTCTTCCCTGAAGTCTTTAGGTGGGTGTGTAGATGGAATATTTGATGTTGTAGGGCTGCAGTAAGGAATAACATCTAAGTTATCCCCTTCCTCAGACTTGATTAGAAGCTACTATTGTTGGTGCCTTGGTATGTGACTACCAGGGGCTGGCACCTGCATCATGTTTACACAGGGCCACTGCTACAGCGGCTCTTCCCCCTGCAAGTCTGGGCCACATCACCCAGGCCTAACTTGGACTAGAACCAGGATTAGTATGGAATGTGCATGATTTCCTTAAGGAAATTGTCTGACTCTTAAGTAAACACATTAAATAGCACCTGGTCAGGATAAAGAGCATTTGTGTGCTTGATCAATTTCCTTCTGCCAGAATTTAGTGAGCACCTCTCCCATGTCAACAGTGGCGAATCGGATCAAAGGCAAAATGCCCAAGTGAGAAAAGGCAGTGTTGAGGAAAGGGCTGCAATCATGTTTTCTTTATGCTATTAAAGCAGGATTCACTCCCTCTCTGCTCATCATGCTAGTTTGTTAAAATGCCAGCCTGTGCTTCCCTACATTATGATATTTCTCAGTTTTCCAAAGGATAAGATACTGCTAAAATTCTACTCATAACATCAATACAGTTTTTAATGACAATTACTTTTTTCTTTAAGTTTGTCTCAAGGGTGCCATAAGCGTGATGCTCTGAAGAGCTCTGAATGGCCCTGGGCCATGGATTGGTTATCACTGCAGCACATGCTCTAAATCACTGTAGGGGGTGTGAGATGTTTCTCAGCTCACAAGAACTTTACAGCCTCACAGGGAGATAAAGTTCAAATTATGCATATTCACTAGCTGGTGTGGCATGGATTTGGTTCCCTCTTGACTTCCAACCTTTCCTCAACATCTTTTAGATCTCTTACATTTATAATAAAAACATCTTACATTAGTATTGTACTTGCCTATTCATAAAGCTTTGTCATACTCATGATGTCACTTGATCCTTGTAGCATTGCGCTACCACTGGCTACTTACTCTTTGGCCTCATTAGTGGAAATCAGTATCTAAACCCATTGAACACCTTGTCTAGAAGTAAGTTGAACCAAGTTGTCTTAAAAACAGCAACAAAAACAAAATGCTTCCGTAGGAAAAAAAAAAAAACAGAACTGGCTCTGTGGCAGAGCAGCAGTGGTGTGATAGTTGTATTTTGGCTACATGCATTGATCTAAGAAAGATTTGATCATCCGTTTATAAGTTGATTTATGAAGAACTGGACCAGTTATCCTTTAATTCTTCCTTCTCTGGATTTCCCTCTTCAGAGCCACTCTTGAAAATGCTTGATAGATTGGCTCACTTCATCAGAAGGGGAAAAAAATCAGATGAAGAAAATAAAGACTTATCTGCATCCTATTTAATTACTTACCTAAAATGTTCCTTTTAGTCATATGAACGATTTCAAATTTTTTACAAATATTTCCAATTAAAACTAAACAAGAGAAACTTTTAGGGATAAAAAAGAAGTTTATGGTTCAACATTTGGCCTTTTAAAAGATAATTTAATTTTGCTTCCCTTAGAAGTAAAGGAAAGATTTCAAACCTTTAAATTATTAGAACTCTTGGCTTTTGGGAATATAGTAAAAGGATTATTTTTAGTTAAATTACTGGGACCATCCTTAATAATTCATGATAGCTACATCATTCATGTCTTAAGATTGCCTTAATTAGAGAGGATTCTATTTCATTTTACTTTTCGCTATTAGCAGATACGACTGTTTCAGTTTTCTCTTTGACTCTATTGACATCATAGCCATCTTTTTATGTGCCAGATACATAATTATTATTTATATTTAAGTGTAAGATATTTTAAAATAACAACACAATGCAGATGTATAAAACAAAAGAAAAGGGTACTTTTGAAATCCACAAAAATGCATCAATTCTGGGATGTTTGATGCCTTGGTAATTTTATTTTTATTTGGCTATCAAAACAGCAAAGTGTTTTGTGACCATTTTCTTTAGTTAAGAGACATTTTAGTGAGAATCATGGATCTGGGAAGACATAAATTTTAGAATATTACTGGGCAAGTTTTGATTTGTTGGTTTTTAACAGAATTGTTTATAATTGCTAGATGTAATGATCATTAGAAAATAAAAGCTCATTCCATCTTTAAGAAAAGTTATAGCTGTCCTTGGCTATCTTCAGTCTCTTTCCTTCTATTTCTTGCTCAGGGTAATCATTTGCAAAGGTACTTGTATTTTGAGAAATGGAAAAATAAAATATGTTTTCAAATTGTTTTTAATATGGTCAAGTTCAATTGTGAAAAGGGTGCCTTCGACTATTCATGGGGTTGAAAATTATTTCCTGACAGAGAAAAGTAAAGTGATATAGATTCCAAATTTAAAATAGATTGTGATATATTTAAAATGCAATAAAACATATTTGACAAATATTAATTCATTGTTATATTAATCAAATTAACTATCAAGGAACAACTTTGTCTCAGAATTATAGAAATGGTTTAAGGCAAACAGGAACTTAGTACTCAAGTATTGAACTCATACTTTAAGTTCGTTTTGCTACAGAGAGCCGAGAGAACACTATGCAGCGATATAGATGCAATCCTGTTTCCTTTGTTAAGTTTCTCATGGACACTTTTCATATACGCTCAACATTGAGCATTAGTCAAATAGTATTTTTTAATCCACTATGATTTTAACCAGGGATTTGTTGAATAAGTTTGGTTCTGGAGCTTGTTTTGTGTGCAAACACACATCTTTGATTTAATTTTTTCTGACACGTTGCCCACTGCACCGTATTAAAAAAGAAAGTGTAATTGTAGTTTTGTCCTTTATAGCACAGGACAAATAAATGTCAAAATCAAATGGTGGTGTCCCCCAAGGGAAAACACACTTCGGTGATGAAATATTCTTCCTCACTTCCCATTGCTATTCCTCTGAACACCTAGGTGAAGCTGCCTCAGGACCTAATCAAATGCTGCTAATTTGCATATAATAAAAATCCTGCAGTGAGATTTTAGAACATTAGGAGAAGTGTGTAGTCTCTAAAATGGTAAATTATGAAAATATGTATACATCTGCTCTGAATCAACACTTAATAAATAGAATTGTTTGACTGGACCCAATGTGATATGAGCATCTTCTGCTTATGTCATTGATGTGTTGTCAGTTTAATTCTCTGTTTAATAAACATCCTTGGAAGTGGCACACTGCTATTTCCTATATTCCTTAAAAATGCTGTAATATTGATAAAATGTGAGACCCCTTCTTGGGAATGACAATAACAATCAACTTTGCAAAGCAATCATTAAGCTAGCTTTAGAAAGATGTATCAGGTGGTTAAATAGAAACTCATTTTGCAATATTCTTTTTGAATATATGGGTTAAACTGAACCTTTTAAAAAATTACAGTTACCATCAAATTCACAAATGCAAGGTATTACATTTCAGTTGCCTAATTCTAACATTATACGAACAATTTTGGGCAATGTCTTCTAGAAATTATAGAAGCTACACCCAGGCATTTGAAATGTTGGGTTCCATTTTTTTTTAACAAAAAATTTAAATTCCCCTTCTCTAAAATTGAAACATTCAACTGGTAAAGGGATGTACTTGAATTCTGAGATAATTTCTAAATGTTATTCAGTATTGTATAGAGATACTAATTACTATTGTATTTGCATGGGACACAGTAAATATTATTACAATTTTAGGCAGCCACAATAAATACTCTTGTTTTTAAGGACATGATAAATTACAGAGAGTGATTTGCTATTTGAAGCCCATATGGTCAGAAAGAAAAAGGCTTGACTGAAATATGAGAAGTTGAGGTTAGTCAGAAATTTCCTGCCCAGGGTAGAAGTAGGGAAGTTACTCGGGGACATTTTGAGTTTCTTTTATTGGAGTTTTTGAAAGTACAGTTTTTTCTCCTTTGCCAATGACATCCCATCTGGAGGGAGAAAAAAGGCTAATATTTAGCAGTTTGTCAGTGGACTTTTAGCCCATGGCTGTACACTCATTCTTAAGCATATTCTTTCCTTGGAACCTTTCTCCATTTGTTTGTACCAAAAGTAGGCCAATTCATAAATATTTTCAGAAACAAGTGAAAAAAGTATAACTTCAAAACATGCAAGGTTTTATTTTTGCTGTTCAAGGCCTATAAGTTTCTGAATTAATATTTTTGAGCAATATATATTTTGATTATTTCATTAATTGCTGAATCAATTATTAGCTCTTTAAAATATCTAAACCCTTTTTTCCTAATCTCCTTCTGTAAATGTCATTTTCTTTTCCCAGAGATAAAATATCTGTATCTCATAGTGTTTATGCAAAACTAACCAGGACTTACTTAATAATGGTCAGTATGTATTTGTTTCCAACCAAAGGTACCTTTGTTACATTACATTTATTTGATATGATCTAAACTTTTAAGACAACTTTATATACAATAAGAGTCTAAAAAAACGGAGTTTTAAATGGCTTCATGTATGATTTTCAAACATTTTTAGGGCCAGGAATTATTTTTAAAGGAAAAAAACAAGCAAGAGCTTACCTTAGATAGTAGTTGTATTTTCCATTTGTGTTGTTTGAAAAAAGTAGACGATTACAAAATGTGGCTTTAAATTCAACAATACTTTGGATTTTAGTTTATCACAATAGCATTTACATATATTTGAAAAACTACATATACAACTATTTTATTATGCCACCTATGGGCCATACTTGGGAGCCTTTTTGCTAAGTAGATCTCTTGCAATCATTTCATAGCTTCTCCTGCTCTGAGAGGATTGTGGTCCATAGGATAGGCACTGTAGGTTCAGGAAGGATCACAGTGGACAGTTCATCCCACCTTCCCTTGGACAAAAGAATAGGACACTGGGTGTTTGTTTTAAACCCATTCAGTAGAATAAATCCTATGGTTTAAAAAAAAAAAAAAAGGAAATAAAATTAAAAGCAGTGGTCTAGAGAAAATCTGCCTGTAAAGGAAGATGGTAGCCAGAATTCCTACATGTATGAAAGATGATTTTCACAATCTTTAGAGGCTTGCTTTTCTCCACAGAGAATAATCTTATGAATTCCTTGATGTAGACTAGCCCAATTCTGTTACTCAGAATACAAAAAAAAAAAAGTTTGTAGCACATTATTTTCCAGTTCAGCACTTATTTAAGAACTGGACATAAATTTTCATTATTCAGTGACGATTGTGGCAACATCCATTTCTGGATTCTATAAATGGCTTTCTTTTGGGTTATCGGTCAGCAGCTGGGACTGATACCATTTGGTACAGCTTGGAGGGAGAAAAAGAAATTTGCAAGTGCCAGTTGATTTTTGCCATGTGCATTGAAAATACAGAATGAGGGCCTTTTAGTTAATTCACTAAATCCTTGTTGAGTACCTGCTGGTGCCAAGCATTGTGGTAGATCCTGGAGATTTGAGGTAAAAAGAAGCATGGTATCTGCCCCAAGAGACAGAAGAGTGGGGCTATAGTGGTGCAAATGAAGCCTTTAGTAGAGATATATCCAAAATTGGTGGGAAAATAAAAGGAGCCTTACAACTTACTCCATATGAGTGTGATACTGAGCAACTTAAAAATTAAAGATGAAGAAATAATTATCGGCCATTTCAGGTGTCTTTTCAAAATATGTAGGTGTCAGGAAGTGCTTTTTAAAATTTTTTTTTATTTCAGCATATTATGGGGATACAAATGTTTAGAGTTACGTGTATTGCCCACCCGAGTCAGAGCTTCAAGCATGTCCATTCCCCAGATGGTGCTCACTGTACTCATTAGGTGTGAATATACCCATCCCCCTTCCCCCCCACACCTGCCCGACACCCGATGAATGTTACTACTATATGTACACTTAAGTGTTGATCAGTTAATACCAATTTGATGGTGAGTACATGTGGTGTTTGTTTTTCCATTCTTGGGATACTTCACTTAGTAGAATGGGTTCCAACTTTATCCAGGGTAATATAAGAGGTGCTAGATCACCATTGTTTTTTGTGGCTGAGGAAATGCTTTTTGGCTGAATTACACAGTTCTTTGGATTGAAAGTTGAGTTTACTCTCCTGCCAAGGACTAAACATCCAAAATTATTCCTCAGTTACATCAGTGACATTTTTGGGCTAAAATTTTCTTTATTACCACAAACTAGGGGAAAATATTAACAAGTCATACCTCTAATAAAAGCACTTATATCCAGAATATATAAAAGAGTCTTAAAACTCAGAGATAAGAAAACAATGACCCTATAAAAATGGGCAAAATATTAGAACAGACATTTTACCAAAGAAGATATATGGATGGCAAATGAAAAAATACCCAATATGATTTGTTATTAATGAAATGCTAATTAAAACTAAAATGTGATATCATTATATACCTAACAGAATGATAAAAATGAAAATAGATTGACCATACCAGGTACTGGTGAGGATGTTGAAGAAGTGAATCTCTCACACACTTCTGGGAGGAATGTAACATCATTCAACTGCAAAAGAAAATACCTTGGCATTTTCTTTAAAAAGTTCAACAATGTACCTACCATATAATCCAGCTATTCCATGTTTAGACCATTACCCAACGGAACTGAAACCAGATGTGTGTACAAAGACTTACACATGGATGCTCACAGCAGCTCTGTATAGCAGCCCCAGTCTAGATGCAACCCACTGACCATCCACAGGTGACTGGATAAACAGACCACAATACACCCACAAAATGAAATCCTGCACAGCAACAAAAAGAATGAACTATTGATATGTGCTACAACATGAATGAATCTCAAAATAATTATGTGAAGTAAAAGAAGCCAGACCAAAAAAGAGTATATAGGGTATAATTCTATTTATATAAAATTCTAGAAAGTGCAGTTAACATTTGGTGTCAGAAAGCTCATACATGTACAAAACCTTTTTTTATGCCATCTAAGAGACATGCTTGTGAAAGATTTTGCTATTTAGACCGCTAGGGTCAGAGTGGAGGCTGCAGGGAGGGCTAGGAGTGAGGAATAACAAAGGAATGCAATGATATTTTGGGGGTGATGAATATCTTCATTATCTTGATTGTGATCATGGTTTTACCAATGCATACATATGTCAAAAGTTATCAAATTGTGACCTTCAAACATATACAGTGTATTATGTGTCTATTAGAACTTGCTAAATCTATTTTTTTTTTTTTACAAAAAGCAGTTGGAACATTGCTGTTACACTGATTGCTACCATTTGAACATCAGAAGTAAATAAAAAGGATTTTGTAGGAAAAATGCATTTTTCTTTTCTATTCCTCTGTTTTCAGTCTAATTTGTCAATAATGTCACATCATTGTTGAAATAGGTCAGTCAGAGTTATTGAAATGCACGAGGGTAAATCACAGATTAATATATTTCTTAAGGGGAGGCTGTATGGTCTTTGGCTGCCTGGGAAATCCATTTTTATGGAAGCTTTCATTGCACTCAATACATCAGAGATTAGAAGCCTTAGCTACCTTTTATTTAAAACATGTTTGCTTAAATTACAACAAGTTATTTTACAGCTAGACATATGAATGCCACGTGCTAAGTAAATTGTACATTATGTAGAAAGAATGTTTAAAAATACCCTGAAGTTGTAGAAATATGAGATGCATATAGCGAATGATAATTTAAGCAGTTTCAATCATCTCACTGATGTTAAACCGAGCTTTCTGTAGTTCTTGCAGCAGAAGAGACATATGTCTTGAATGTATTTTAAATATACGCCAAAGCTAACCCTTTTAAGGGCATCATTGAATTGATAATTTCAAACAGTTTGTCAAACTTAGATATGTTCCAGAGAGGGAAGGGAAATCTTGAATGCATCAGTTAGTATATTTTAAAATGTCATTTTTGAGGATTCATGTTTACTTTGACTGCCTGTCCCACTGTACCCAAAATATGAATAAATAAAGATGAACACTTGGTTTCTATGTCCTTTCACTACACAGAGTTGAATGAGAGCTAAAGCTAATATAGTTGGATACAAGTCATATCCTCCAGTCATCACTTTGTTAATTTGATAATTGCTAACTACTGATCTTAATGAAGTTAACGTGCCTGTTATCCGTAACCATAAAACATTCCTGATATAAAACAGTTCCACTGTAAATCAAAGAAAAATGAAATGGTCACACATATTAACAAGTAAGGTGGTGAACAAATTTATTTGAATTACATGACAGTGTTAGTTCTGTGCAAAAAACTCTAATTTTTTTATAAAAGGTCTTGATTTCCAAGCTCTTTACTTGAACAAGAAGATTTAATTTATATGTTATTTTATGAAGCATTTTTATGTGTAGAAAAAGTGCTACTTGTTTGCACATGCTGGTTATGTGGCATTCTTACATGATTTCATGCTTTGCTGATGGAAAATTAGACCCTTGTGTATTATAAAAGAATAGAAGATAGCTATAGAATCAGGATGCAATTGCCTCAGGACATTCTGTTGACAGCTAGAAATATACACAGACAAAGCAATGTCACTGGATGCTAATGTGAACTATACCTGCTGATGAGTACTGTAAATTCCTCTAAAAGGAAAAGCTAAAACCCTTTTATTGGGTGTTTTACCTTAAACTTTGAATATGGAGGTAATTTCTACACTTTTGTACAATGAAACCATAATGAATATTTTATAATTACATTATGCCCATGAACTCATAAATATGATCCCAGGGGCTGATATATCCAGATAAAGCTACATATAGATTTGAGATAATTCATTTCTCTTATTTATGTATTAGACTAATAATATGGTGTCTTTTGTGAATACTGAAGATGAATCATTCATTTCTTGGATTAGTTTTTAATATGCTAGTCCTTACATAATAATTTCCTTGTCTGTTAGAAGTTTTCAAATTTCTCCCGTGTGAAATTGAATGAGAGGTATACTGTAATTTAACCAACAATAACATGTACAAGTAATAATATCCCTAATACTACCTTATAGAAAACTCTAGGAAGGAATGTCAAAACAGCCCCAGAAACTACAGTGTCTCTGTTGGTCTTTTTAACCTTCCAAGTCATCTTTAATAAGTCACAAATACTCTATAGAGCAAACCTCAGTGCAAAGGTGTGAATCTGAGGCCAATGAGCCAAGTTCTGAAAGAATTATCTTGCTTTGTTTCCCTGTGAAACTATTTACCCTACATTTCAGGAAGCATCTCGTTACTTATCCAGAGAGAGCAGGGATAAATTGATGTTGACTGCTTCAGTCCTACTTCCAGAGGCCTGTTATACTTTATAACTTGTGGCTGAAATATTGTAAGCAAGGAAAAATGTACAGTAGTCAAGTGCAGAAGTCTTCTTTGGTGACGTTAATGTTCTTGGTGGGTTTGGCACCCGGAGCGATTTTCCATTACAAATGCAGCTGTAATATGAGTGGAAACATTTTCTTTAACCAAACAACTGTGTAGGCAGGTTGTGTGTAGTGTTCCTTGAAATGAGTCTGGAAAAACAAAACAAAGCCCTTCCTTGTTTCTTCTAATTGTCACACTCTGAAATGAAGTGTATGTGAAACCGGGTAAGTAGGAATGTCAGGACTATTTGGTTTTCCTATAGCAACTGCTTCTTGGTAGTCAGTATCAAAGAACAGTATTCTGCCAGGTTTAAGAATTGACTGAAAAGAATATAGAACAGTCCTTGAAAATCATGGCAATTATTCACAGCAAAAAGACTCTGGCCTAGAAATCGTGATGCCAGTGGATGGTTTTGGAATTTTTGTTTAGGGTGTGGGTAAAACAGATGAGCTAGAAGCAGCCCTTCACAAGAAAAGTCCTTTGTTGCTATCCCGGGCTGACCCCACTTTATAAGACTGCCATATACAACTGCAGGAGCACAAATTGAGCAAAATGAACAATGAACCACGAAACCTCCTGGGATAGAAGATCAGGGACCCCAGTGAGAATTATTTCCCATTTTAAATCAAATGATAACACTAAAATAGAATAAGGCCTAAAAGTACAAAACATTCTCAGTGTGACACAGTGGAGTGCCTAGAAGTAAATAAAGTTCACATGATTTGCTTCTATTTCAAATAAATAGCCATTTCTAGGTCAATGCAACAAAAATTATCTCCAGTTCTAAAGTGAGGAAACAATTTTGCTAACATGAAAATGACCGTGTACAACTAAGCGGGAAGAAAAGGAGCTCATTAGCAGTCAGGTGGAATGATTCTACCAGTAAAAATTTCGCGAGACAGAAACATATTTGTACACAGAAATGAAAGAAAGGTGACGCTGATGAGTTAGAAAATTATCTCCCAAGTTCATCAGCACTATTGTTTTTAACTGATGAGACAGGTAAGCAGGCCTACCTGAAGGAGGCTAAACTTTTCAAGTTTTCTCCAGGCTGAGCTTCCTTTCTGTGATGACTGACACCACAGTCCAGGTCTTCTCACATCACAGCAATATCATCACAATTATTATTCCCAACTGGCATCCTGCTTCCACTTGAGCTCCCCAGCCCTCACCCTAATTTGTTGTATTATTCCCTCTTAATTTTCTTAAAATAGTATGTTATTATGTCAACCTTGTTAAAAGCATTCCCATTACCTCCAGGCTAAAGTAAAATCACCTACTCTAGAGGTTCAAAGCCCTCCACAATCAAGCACAATGTTCCCATTAAAAATTCTTTTCCTTCTTATACCGCTTTGCTCACTGGAGCTCAAAGCATTATTCTTGCTTTCGAGCTTTTGATTAAGCCATAGTCTCTTCAAATTACCTTCTGTCTTCTTTGCCTTAAACAAACTGTACTCATTCATCCATTCATTCAAAAAAAGACATTTAGCACCCACTGTGTGTCAGGCTCTATGCTAGGCAAGGGGATCCAGTAAGTAGTGAACAGGAACAACATGGTCCCTGCTCTCAAAGAGACCAGGTTCCAGTGAGTAATTTGGGGGGATAACAGACATACTACTATTAATAATAAAAGAGAGAGTGATAAGTACAATAAAGAAAATAAAAGTGGTTGATGCTATGCTGAGTGGTAGGGTTACTTAGATTGGGTAAGTAACAAATTTAGATCGGGGAAGACCTCCTTGAAGAGGTGTTATTTTAACTGAGAACTGAATGCAGGAAGAGCCAGCCACACAGAGACCGGGGATAAAGTTTTCTAGGAATTAACAAATACAAATGCCCTAAGGCAGAAAATAATCTGGCGTGTTCACAGAAAGAAAAAAAGAAAGATGTCAAATCTCCCCAAATTGATATACATGTTTAATGTAATTTCTATCAAAATCTAGCAAGATTTTTTGTAGATACAAAAAAAATTATTCTATAATTTATATGGAAAAGCAGAGGAACTAGAATAGCTAAAACAAAAAGAAGAGGTTGGGAGAAATCAGTCTACTCAATTTCTAGATTTATTTATCTATAGTAATCAATATTGTGTGGTATTGGCATAGGAATAAGCACAGATCAATGCAACAGTATAGAGAACCCAGAAATAACTCCACATGTTTGGACAACTAATTTTTGATAGAGGTACAAAATCAATTCAATGTACCAAACAGCATCTTTCCAATAAATAGTGCTAGAGCAATTTGGATATCTTAAGCAAAAAAAAAAAAAAAACACCAAACAAAACAACGAATATTGACATAAACCTCACACCACATAAAAAAATTAACTCAGAATGGATCACAGACTTAAAGGTAAAACATAAAACTATTTGGGGGAAAAAAATAGGAGGCAATCTTAGGATCTAGGACTAGGCAAAGAGTTTCTACACTTGATGCCAAAACAGTAATCCATTAAATGAAAAATTATAAATTTGGCTTCATCAAAATCTGAAACTTTTGCTTTGTGTAAGACCTTGTTCAGAAGAACAAAAGACAGCCACAGACCAAGACAAAAACATTTGCAAACTATGCAGTAAAAGACTAATATCTAGAATATATGAAGAATACTCTAAATTCAACAGTAGAAGACAACCACCCAATTAAATGAGCAAAAGATGTGAACAGATATTTCACTGAAGCAGATCTATAGATGGCAAATAAGGGTGTGAAAAGATATTCAACACCATTAATAATTAAGGAAATTTAAATTCAAATCACAATGAAATATCACTATAATACCTATTAGAATGGCTAAAATGAAAGATAGTGATAACACAGAATGCTGACAAGCATATAAGGAAGCTTAATCACTCATATATTTCTGATTGAAATGTAAAGTAGTAAAACCATTTTGAAAACAATTTGGCAGCTTCTTAAAAAAATGAAACATGACACTACCGTATGGCCAATACCATAAAATTCTGTTTTAGATGTTAATCTCAGAGAAATGAAAATTTATATTTGCACAAAATCCTTTGTTTTTATCAGCTTTGTTTGTAATAGCCCCAAACTGGCATGAACCCATGTGTCCTTCAATGGGTGAATGGTTTTAAAAAATTATGATACATTCATATCATGGAATACTACTCAGCAAGAAAAGGGGAACAAACTATACAGACAACAACCTGGATAAATCTCAAGAAAATTATATGAGCAACAAAAGCCAATCTTAAAAGATTATATTGTATCATTTCATTTCTACAACTTTCTTAAAATGACACATTTTTTAAAAATAGAGGACAAATAAGTGATTGCCATAGAGTAAGAAGGGTTTAGATTTAGGGATGTGAAGGAAATGTTTGTATTTACAAAAGAACAACATAAGGGATCCTTGCAGTGGTGAAAATGTTCTGTATCTTGACTATATTAATGTCAATATCCTGGTTGGGATATTGTACTATAGTTTTACAAGATGTTATCCTTGAGGGAAACTAGATAAAGGGTCATGGAATCTTTTATTATTTCTTACAATTTTGATGTGAATTTACAATTATTTCAAAATAAAAATTTTAATTTAATAGCAAGTAAACATTGGTTTGATGAATTATGAGGATAGATAAATAACCTCAGTTATAATAACAGCTATCACATATATAGGCATATCTTGTTTTATTGTGCTTTGTAGATATTGTGCTTTTTACAAATTAAAATTTTGTGACAACCCTGCATCAAGCAAGTCTGTGTCACATTTTGATAATTCTAACAATATTTCACTTTTTCACTATTATTATATCAGTTATGGTGATCTGTGATCAGTGATCTTTGTTGTTACTATTGTAATTGTTTTTGGGCACCTCAAACTGTGTCCATATAAGATGGTGAACATATTCTATAACTGTGTAGGTTCTGACTGCTCCACCAACTGGCCATTCCCCATCTCTCTCCCTCTCCTTGTCTCTCTATTTTCAGAGACACAGCAATATTAGAACTAGGCCAATCAGTAACTCTACAATGGCCTCTGGGTGTTCAAGTGAAAGTAAGAGTCACATATCTCTCACTTTAAATCAAAAGCTATGAATAGTTAAGCTTAGTGAGGAAGGAATGTCGAAAGTTAAAAGGCCTCTTGCACCAGACAGCCAAGTTATGAATGCAAAACAAACAAACAATCAAAAAAACCTTCTTGAAGTGAATTAAAAGTGTGACTCCAGTGAACACACCATGTTAAGGAAAGCAAAACAGCTTATTGCTGATATTGAGAAAGTGTTAGAGGTCTGGATAGATCTAACCATCCACAACATTCTCTTAAACCAAAGCCGAATCCAGAGAAAGGCCCTAACTCTTCATTTCTATCTATGAAGGCCAAGAGAGGTGAGGAATCTGCAAAAGATAAATTTGAAGTTACCAGAAGTTGGTTTATGAAGTTTAAGGAAAGAAGCCATGTACATAACATAGAAGTACAAGGTGCTGATGTAGAAGCTGCAGCAAGTTATCCAGAAGATCTTGCCCAAACTATTGATGAAGTTGGCTACATTAAACAACAATTTTTCAAAGTAGATGAAACAGTCTTCCATTGGAAGAAGATGCCATCTAGGACCTTCATAGTTAGAGAGGAAAAGTCAATGCCTGGTTTTTCAAAGTTTCAAAGAACAGTCTGGCTCTCTTGTTAGGGGCTAATGCAGCTGACTTTCAGTTGAAGGCAATGCTTGTTAACTATTCCAAAAATCCTAGGGCCCTTAAAATTACAGTAAATCTACTTTGCCTCTGCTCTATAAATAGAACAACAAAGTCTGAATGACAGTGTATCTGTTTACAGAATGGTTTCCTGACTATTTAAGCCCACTGTTGAGACTTACTGCTTAGGAAAAAAAATCCTTTCAAAATATTACTGTTCAGTGACAATGCACTTGGTCATCCAAGAACTCTAATGGAGATATACAAGGAGATTAATGTTGTTTTCCTACATGTTAAACACAACATCCTTCTATGGCCCATGGATTAAGGAGTAATTTTGACTTTTAAGTCACATTACTTAACAAATACATTTCATAAGGCTATCCCTGCCATACGTAGTGATTCCTGTGATGGATCTGGGAAAAGTAAATTGAAAACCTTCTGGAAAGAATTCACCATTTCAGATGCCATTATGAACATTTGTGATTCAGAAGAGGTCAAAATATTAACATTAATAGAAGTTTAGAAGAAGTTGATTCCAACCTCATGTATGACTTCGATAGGTTCAAGACCAACAGAGGAAGTACCTGCATATGTGGTGGAAATATTAAGAGAAACAGAATTAAAGGTAGAGTCTCAAGATGTGACTCATAATGTATACACATGGGAGTGGAATGTGGAATGACAGAAGATGGGGCCTGGAAGGGTGGAGATATATAGGAGGAAACAGATGGAGGGAAGTTGCGTGGTGAGTACAATGTGTGTTGCTCTAGTGATGGATGCACTGAAGGCCCTGACTTCACCACAATGCAATATATCAATGTAGCAAAATTGCACTTTTACCCCATGAATATGTATAAATAAAAAAAAATTTAAAAATAACATAAAATAAACTTGGAAAAAATGTGACCAAATTGCTTCAATCTCATAATAAAACTTTAATTGCTTCTTATGGATGAACAAAGAAATCTTTTGATTTTTTTTTTGAGATGGAATCTATTCCTGGTGAAGAATCTGTGCACACTGCCAAAAGGACAACAAAGGATTTAGAATATTACGTAAATTTAGTTGATGAAACAGTGGCAGGGTTTGAGAGGATTAACTTCAATTCTGAAAGAAGTTCTACTGTGAGTAAAATGCTATCAAGCAGCATCTCATGCTACAAAGAAATCTTTCATGAAATAAAAAGTTAATTGATGTGGCAAACTTCATTGTTGTCTTATTTTAAGAAATTGCCCCAGACACATCACCCTTTAGCAACTAGTGCCATGGTCAGCCACCAGCTATCAACATTGAGCCAGACCCGGCAAAAAGGTTACAATTCACAGATGGCTCAGATGATTGTTAGCATTTTTTAGCAATAGGGTATTTTGTAATTAAGGTACATGGTATGTACACTGTTTTTTATACATACCTGTCCTAAACCAAATCCTTTTCTCAAGAAGATCATCCTTTCTAATCATGGAATAGTAAAAATGAAACCACTTACCACGTCATCTGTCAAATCAGATAAATCAACAGCGATAAATAGAGTGGTAACAGATGTCAAAATCAGATTGCTCTCATTTCCAATGATTTATGCTCCCACCTATTTCTTGCATTAGCAACATGCCTTTTGTTTTTCAAACCACTTACTATCTGATGGTTCAGCCTCTGAGCGTAGAGCCAACTATTCAGTCTCTGAGGACAGAACCTGAAGGTAACTGTCCCATGATAGTTAATACTATTATACAAGAAAGTCATTCTCAAAATGGCAAATTTGAGATGCATTATGGAGACCATCTATTTTCACATTCTTATTTTACAAATGAGGAAACTGAAGCTGAAGGAGGTTGAGAGATTTTTTCCAAGGTAATTTTCTGTAAATACTCTTATTTAAAAAAAAAATGTTTCTATCCTTGGAATTAAGATATGAACTTTGGGGTTAACTGAATTAACCACATAATTTAGTTTTCCTATACATTGTCTTCTTCTTCTATAAAATGGGAATAATATCCATCTACTACCTTCTGCACAATAATTTGATGAAAATAAACATTCCAAATGTACAAAAAGAATATAATGAAACAATATAATTATTGTTTGGGTTATTGATGAGGATCATTAATTGAGGCCATGTTTGCCTTAAGATGGCAAAATATTGGACAAAACAAAGAGGACTAGTGTTAAGAAATAGAAGACATATTACGTAAGAGAAGAATTTGTAAATTTGTAAGATCACAATAGGGCCCTTAGGTTATAATTTGAGTGACAGCAAAGGGATTTAGTGTCTTATCTGACACCTTAAATTGAGTTGTCACCTGAATTTGGGTGGGGGACCAACTGGGGAAAATTAGAAATTTCTAATTTTGAATACCTTATGGTACAATGCTTGGATATCAACTAGTTTACATTGTGTTTTGCTTAATGAAGTCTATAAACCTTTTCTGAGTCTATTATTTGGAAAAAAAAAACTTTTTTTAAAACAAATTGTTTCTTCCAACAGTTGTTTCTAGATATTAGACTTTTTGTGGTAATGGTGCACTTTTGTCCTAAGGTGAATCATTTGAACACACAACTGTGGAATGAGTTCTGTCTTAGAGTGATGAATTCTGATTGGCCTTGGCAGCTGTACATTTTAAAGGAGTAGATTAATACATATAAAATTATCTGGTTTAGCTGAAACTACTGTTAATGTTGTAAACTGCCAACTTTATCTTCTTGAAGCAAAAAAAAAAAAAAAAAAATACAGTTTTTCTTCCCAACAAAGACTTTTTATAAAAGCAATAAGGTGATGGCATGAAGTGTGCTTATCGTGCCGTAATCACACCCCAGGGGGAATGAGAGGTGCGCCACTGCACCTCTTGCTTTGTAATGACCCAGGGGTGTGATTATCTTATGATAACCACACTCCCTGTCATGCCTTATTGCTTATATATTCCACATGTCATAATGAATCCTGAAGCACTTTCTAGGTCTTGTAGCAAAGGCAATGACTTTGAAGTACAGGAAGTTGCCAGATTTTTTAGGTACACATAGATTAATATTGTATACATTAGGGGGAATTATGAATGACTACTTTTAAGTGCCAGCCAAGCCAGGGGTATTGGGGAACTTTGGGCTTTGTGCCTTAAAAATAAATCTTACTTTGGCTACCTTTTAAAAAAGTTTTTATCCCCCTGCTCTAATTTTGATGACTGTTAAATTATTCTGTTTCTACGAGATACATTATCCTCCTCCAAAACCATCAGGGAAATAACATCTATGACATAATTTTCTTGTAGTTATTTGATATGATATTTTACTATAAAAATTTGAGAATGATTAGCTCTCCAACACAAAAAATAGTTTCATTTGATTTTAAGTGCCCGCTATTCAAGAATTACAACCATCGTAGCTACAGATTTCTAGATTTTCAGGTGTAATATTTGAGGAAGGGGCACTGATAAAGCATTTTAATTTATTCCACATGATTAAGGGTCTTTACTTTTTCTTCTCAGATGTTAAAATTGCTACATTAGCTCTAGTTATAGTGTAGATTTTAAATTATTTGAAGATAACAATTTAGCATTGAGATTCTTTATTGCAACTGTTAATATATTCAAATTAAAATGAGTAGGGTTAATAGTAGACCTATAGGGAAGAAGAGAGATCAAGAGTAAAAGATTTCTAAATCTAACACAAGGCTTTAATATAATAAGACAACAAGATAATAAACTAAGCAATTATTTTTGATGCAACTTGCATGATTATCATACCACAGAATGAATCTGCACCTCAGGGAAAAGTTTCTAAGTAATTTTGTAACCTTCAAAATATACTGGAACCATCAACATTTAAGTCCTATTCTCTATTGCAGGGAAAAATCTGCAACATTCTTTTTATCCTGTCATTGTAACCTAGGTGATGAAGATGGTGGCCTTTCACTGTGACCACTGATGAGTTGATTCAATGTCTGTGTCAGCTTCAGGATCAACCATGTTAACCTTAGGTCACTTCAAGGAAAACTGTCTGTCGAAAGTGACGATTATTTAGCTGCCTACTGCATAAGCAGAGATTCTTCTGATTACCATAAAGGTCAAATATGCACATTTTGACTGGTGGTAATGAGTAGTTTTAAAGATGTTTTAGCCTTTTCTTAATCTTGCAGTGTCACCAAGGCTTCTATTGTTATGCACCAAAGAATGTGCCTCTAATTGTACCATTTGCCCTATTGTAGCTTGTACATAGAGCCAGGAGTGTGATGTTACTTGTGATAACCGCCTACCACATGTCCTAATAATTATTAGCCTTCAATAAATTGAATAATAAGGTAACTTAAGTCTGGAAAAATCAAAGGTTCTTAAAGTTGAAAGCAATATTTAAGAGGCTCATGTATCAAATTCTAATAATGGTGGAGAACAAAATAGGATATAAAAATACTTTACAAGATTTTAAACCTTTTAAGAATTAGGAAGTATCTTTAAAAAAACTTCAAATAATAACATGTGTGTATATATACATATATGATATGTGTGTACATGTATACTCACATGCATGTATAATATGCATTATATATGTTCATGTATGTTATTTTATACTATTTAAAAGTTTACCATAAAAAGAGGTTTTTATCTCTTGATTTATCCCCAAATTAATATTTGTAACAAATTTTCTTATGAACAGATGACATAAATTGAAGGTGCATATAGAAATTAATTTTTAGTGGAGAACTGATAGTGGCATTTAACATTTATAAGAAATATGCAGTGTAGTTCCACATTTAACAGATACAAGCAATTAGTTCTTTAGGAATTTTCAAAGAAATCAGCTTTAAAAGTGACAGGTTCAAAGGATTCAAATTACCATTATATATCCACCCACATGGAATAAATATGTAAAATGCTATTTAAAATATAAATCCCAACAAAACTCCAGTGTTTCTCAATAAATTGAGTAGAAATAAAACAAATCCAATTTTTTTCTTTGTATTTCTATGACTTCTTGGATTTTAATAAGGGCACTAACTAACCTTTTTGATATTCTCTATTTTAATAGCTGTCAAACTTTTTAAAATCCACTGTAGGTGAGTAAATACAATGGAAAAACTAAAAGTAGCTGGGGGAAACAGTAATTGGAATGTATGACAAATTAGATTGAAAACATAAAAATGTAGGTTAATGCTTAAAGTTTCCATTCTTTTTAGATGTATTAAAATTTTTAAAGATGATGAAAATGTGTGAATATAAAAATATAAGGAAAATGGAAACCATATAAGCATGAGGTTAAAAAGAGGACTTACTTTTGGCTGCTTTTGAACTTTCAGTCTTATTTCTCTAAGTTACGATAAAATGTGATGCTGAAGCTAGGGGTAGAGTGATTCCAAAGCAAAACAGTAAAATTTAAATTTTAGTACCATTTGAAAAAGGATTTGACATTTTTATATTATATGGCCTTACTGAATTCTTTTAAAAATGAACAAATATTTTATTATGGAAATAACAAGTAAATATATTCCATAAATTAAGGATTATAAATAGAACTTATCAAACATGTAAAATACAAAAATTGGTAAACATTACAAATCAGAGTGGGGGTAACTGTTTTGTGGATTGTCTGGACTTAAGAAAGTGACGGAGAACATGTTAATAACGCAGATTAAATTTAAGAGATGCTATATTTACTGTTACATTGTGATTAGCACAAAAAGTTGAGGAAGTGTTATTTTAGCATTCAAAAACTATTATCTGATTCAGCAAAGTAATTATTGATATCATTGATAAATAAGTAAAGTTGTGAATTAATGAATATATCTTGACGAATATGTGCTCTTTGTTTCACTTTTGTCTTATTAATATAAATGAAATTATCAATCAACATTCAAGTGGAACTACATCCATTCAACAATTGCAACCATCAGTTGGCTATGGATGCAATCCTTTGGTAAAAATTAAAAAAAAAAAAATTCTGTGAAAATCAATTGGCTATATAGAATTTAACAAAAAAGAGGAGTTTTATCTATTTCATTATTATTTGTAAATTAGGTCCAACACAGCCTTTTATCAGTAAAATGTGTAATAAACTTACACAGTGTGTTTATGTATGTGCTAACACACACACGTCCTTCCTCTCAGAGTGAGCCTGCCCACAATGGGTGCTAGTTCTCCTCCTCTGCTCCCTCTATGCCCTGGGTCTTACAGGCAAGGCCTTTTGTCTCATCCCACAGACACAAAAGGTGGGGAACCTGCCCATATATAAGGAACGCTTTCTTCTCACTGATAGGTGTATTGTATAAAATATTGGAAGTATATGGGAGAAAGTAAAGATCACTTGAAATCCTATCATAATTAGATACCACCATTACTCTTTTGGTGATGCTATTTTTCAGGCATCTCTTTCATGTACAACAATCATGACCATTTCACAAAAATGTAAATACATCATACATTCACTTCTATTCTCAAATCGTCCTCTTTTTAAAAATTGTGTAGCATTATTTTCTTTTTAGCTTACTCAGTTATTTCACTCTCATCTTTTCCCTTCCAACCCTGTGCATTCTTCATCCCTTATCTATGATCATATAATCATATATAAGTATTTGCATATGGTCCTTCTATCTTTGATAGGAGTTGAAAAATCTTTCACTGCCTAGCTCCTGAACAAATTGAGAAATAAAACAAAAGAAGTAGCAAAGGGAAGGCAACAATATAATGCAATTTATACAAGATTAAGTTGGAGGATGTAAAAGCCGAAGGGTCCTCTAACTGAGCTCCAGATTCAGGCTGACTTAAGCACTGAGTAGCAGGCAGTGCTCAGCTGAGGCAGATTCTCCACCTTGTGTATCTATACAAAAGCAAACGCCTGCCCTGTAAGACTTGATGAACAGAGGAAGAGGGAAGACTCGTACTCCCTGTCAGCAGGCTCACTCCAAGAGAAAAGGGTTGTAGGGTATTAGCACTGACCTCCCCCAGGGGATATGGGTGTCCTAGGAGTTCCAGAGCAGAACAAATTTTCCCCAGAGGTCTCCAGCCTCCAAATAAACAAAATGGTTCATGTGAGTCAAACATGCCCAGCTTATTCTTCCCAAGTTTGCTAAGGATGTCACTCCCTATTCCCAGGAATCATAACTTGAGATATTTCAACATGAGAGGAAGGTTAGTAGTAAACAAGGGTTTTTCCCAACACATGTTGTGGATTTCTTTTTCGTATCATTTAAACAGAATCATATTTTTCATATATACCTCTATGATTCTTACTTTTCTCACTCACTAATACATCAAAGAAATCCCTCAATATGAACAGATATAGCTCTAAATCATTCTTTGTAATTGGTGCAGACTATTCTGTGGTAGAGGTAAACCACAATTTATTCAACTGTTCACTTTTTACTTTCTTTATGATCACTTTGCCTTATATAATTTTAATTTTATATAGTTAATATGTTTATCTTTTTTATATATTCCAAGTATTCCATTTTAATTGAAAAAGATCCATCCAAGTATATGTGTACATTCTTCAATATTTTTGAGAGTTTTTGAGGCTTTATGTATTTTTACATTTAAGGCTTTACTTTATCTAGAATGGGTTGAACTATAAGAAATAAACTGTATTATTACTATAACTTTGTATATAGGTCTTTAATGTGCTGATCTTATTTCTGTGCGATAGATTTTCTGGAGGAAGACTATTGAGTTGAAAGACATGAAATTTTTATACATATTGCTAGGCTTTTACATGGGTTGAAACAGTTCACATTTTCACCAGTGATGTATAATGGGATATATTTACTTGAATACTCTCAGAACTAGTCCCACTTACTTTTTCATATTTTCCAATCTCATAAGTATAGTGTGAGAGCTTCCAGTTATGTACTGGCTTACTTTAATATTTCATTGAGGTCTCTGATAAAAATCTACCTTACTAGAGAGGTCTTTTCAAACTAATGCATCTGTAATAGCCAACCTCTCCTCATTATCCTGTGTACCTTTACCCAGATTTTAAAATTTTGTACCATTTTCCTTGGGTTACAAATTTTTATTTGTATATCATCTCTTCTACCCTGATCTAAAATATAAGCTTCATGAGAGCATTCACTTTGTACTTTTATGTTTGATGTTAAATTAGTAGCACTTAGAATTCAGTAAATTAATTTGAATTTTCATGTATATAGGTTGAGCATTTTTCATTGTCCATTGGTCATTTGGATTTGCTCTTCTTTGGACTGTTTATTCACATCATTTAACCATATTTATACTCATTTGATCATTTTTGAAGTGTTTTTGGTATATTATAGATATTGTTACCTTACTTATGTATTGTGAATAATTCCTTCATTATTTTTTCTTTACAATCATGTTGCCCTTTACAATTTTAATTTTTATATTACAAATATGTATCTGGGTATCTTAAATAAAAAGATTCATCCAAATATATATGTATTTTTGAGGTTTTATTCATTTTTATATTTAATGTTTTATTTTATCTAGAAGGAGAATGAGCCCGATTTTATTTTCTTCCAAATGAATATCTACTATACCAGCAACATGGTATATATTAAAGTTAATCATTTTCCCTACTCAATAGAATTATTTCCTTTGTCATATATTAAATTCCTTACACATTTGAATCTGTTTCTTGGCTCTCATGGTTCAATTAATCTGTCTATTTCTATTTTGATTACAATACCCTTATAGGTTATTTTTATAACTAAAAAAGCATGACCACTATTTTACAATATTTTTGGTTATTCTCATGAACTTAATGTTTTATAGGAAATTTAATATTATTTTATCTCAGTACAAAACAATGCATAATACCAGTAGGTGTTAACTCAAATTGCATTTAAGTCATTAACTTGAGGGACAATGCATATTTAGCGTATATTAAACTTTTTCAATTTGTATTAGTTACCTTTTCCTGCATGACAAATCATCCTAAATGTTGTGATTTAAAATAACAATAAGTAATTATTACCACTCAATTTTTGTGGTTCAGAAATTTGGGAGTGACTTGGCTAGAAGATTCTGGCCTGGGGGAGTCTCTCATAAAGTTGCAATTAGGTGATGTTTGGGGTTAGGGTCACTCAAGGGTTTCTTCACTCACATGTCTGATGCCTGGCTGGGAAGGAACGCCAATGTTACATTGTGAGGTGGGACATATTAATATATTGTTGCAGCTGTCATTGGAAATTACCATCTCCCACAACATGGTATATCTTTTCATTTGTTCTGTCCTTGTTTTATGGGCTTTAGCAGAATTTTATAGTTTCATTTTTATGGGTCCTGCACATTTCATATTAAATTTATTCTTGAATATTTTATAATTGTTGTTTCTATTGCAATTGGAATATTTTCCTTTTATATCTCTATCTTCTTTTTGCTAGTATAAAGGAAAGTTACTGATATTTGAATATTTTTCTTAATCTAGCCTCTTACCATATTTCCTCATAAATTCAAGTAGTTTTAATAGAATCTGTTGGGTTTTCTTAGAAATTCAGTAATACTATTAGCAAAAAGAGACAACTTTGCAAAATGATAGTGATTAATTTTTCTCCACTAGTCTAGACAGGAAAATATCTGAAGAGATGTTGAATAATAACAGATAGTAAGCATCTTGTTCTTGTTCCCTATTTTAAAATAAATGGCTTTGTATTATCAGATAGATTGATGCTTGCCATTGCTTTTGCTAAATAATCTTTATCAAATTTAATTAATTTTTATTTCTATTCTGCTTGAATTGCCTCACAACATTGGCATTATCTGTATTTTACAAGTTAGATAGAACTGTGAAGCATCTGGTCTTGATGTCTTTTTACATGATACATTTTTAAACAGCTATTTTGATCTCTTCTGTGACACTTTTTTCAATTCCCTCCAGGTTTCCACTTTATTTGTAAAAAGTTATACTTCTTATTTATTTATTTATCTTCCCAATTGATTATTTTCTGAATCTCAGGTTCAGAGGGGTAGGTTAATCATACCCCTTTTTGCAATCAGCTACAAAACCTCCCTTTTTTCTTGAACCCTTGGCTCTCTGCATTCTCTCTAACATTAGCAATGGCTTAATTCTTGGTGATTTTGTTATCCCTGTAGATGATGCTCTTAGTGCTCTATCTTCTCAGTCGTATTAACATTGAGGTCACTCAATGTCACTCTTCATCTCAAAGCCATTCAGTGGATTTCGGTGAACTCTTTGACTCTTATCTCCTATTGCCCTGCCTTTTGTCTCTCTACTCCAGCCACCCTGGCCTTATGGTTCTTCAAATATGGCATGCTATTCCATCCTTAGCTGGAGAGCTTTAACCCAGATAGCCTCATGGTCTGCCACTGATCTCCTTCAAGTCTTGACTAAAATTCACCTTTTTAGAAAAGTCTTCCGTAAACACCCTATTTAAAACTGCAACTCCTCTCAGGAACGAACTAACCTTTTTCCTCTTTATTTTTCTCCATAGCACTTGTGACTGACATATTAGACACTTTTACTAATTTATTTTGTTTATTTTCTCTCTTCCTCAAAAAAGGGCAGAGATTTTTAACATTTTGAATAGCGTTTATCCAGAATATTGGGGAAGATGTAACTAAATTTTGTAGAAAAATCCCATTACACACTATGATCATTGGCAATTTCTCCATATAGTTTCTCCAACTTGGTGTCTTGAGGGTAGCCAAACTTTTTACAAGGCAACTTAGATCTCCAAAGCTATGTGGGAAAGAGAGGGGGGAGAGAGAGAGAGATGGAAAGAATGCACGAGAAAGCAGAGTGAGCCAGCACCAGACAGGAGCTGTGTTACCTTTTAGGACCTAATCACAGAAGCCACGGAGTCACCACCACCACATGCTATTGGTCAAGGCAATTACAAATATTCATGCATGTTTAAAAAAATAATTTGTATATGAAATGAAATATTTTTAAAATTTTTCTTTTTTCTTCAAGAGGATGGCTAGAGTTTTATCTAATCTTCTGATTCCTAACAAAACAACATTTATCCTTTCTACTATTTTATTGTTTATTCATTTTTCCACTTTTATTTTTATTCATTCCAATCTCTTTCTTTTAGTTTATTTTTGTTCTTTTTATAATTTTTTGAGAATGAGATTTAATCCCATTTATTTTTCATCTTTCTTTTTAACATGAAGATATCTAAAAATGTAAGCTTTTCTTTCTGGATAGCTTTAGCAACATGACATAGGTTTCGGTAGGCAGTATTTTCTTTTCCATTTTTTTCCTAAATTAAAAAAAATTAGTTTTCATGTCCTCTTTGGACTAAGTATATTTTTAGACTAAATTTCCTTATTTTCCAAGAAATCAGACTATACCAGTAATTTTTACAATATTTATTTTAATAAAAATTGATTTTGATCAAAGAAAATGCTGTATTGATTTTGATCAGAGAAAATAAATAAATTTTCTATATTACAAAATTTAAGGTTTTCTCTGTAATCAATTGCATAAGGATTTGAAACTATTTCATGGACATTTAAAAATATTTATTTTCTATTTATATCTATTACTTTACTTATTTCATATAATTCCTCTATATTATCAACTATTTTTAACATCCTGTTGGGTTGTTGGTCGGGTTTTTTTCTTTCAATTTTGTTTAATTATGCTTTAATCTTTGTTATTTCTTGTCTAGGAAAGTTTGCCTCCATTATTTCCTCAAATAGGTTTTCCATGCTTTTTGCTTTTTTTTCTTCTCCCTCAGGGATACATACCTATGATTGTTTGGGCATTTTACATAATCCCATATTTCTTGAGACTTTGTTCATTTCTCTCAATTGTTTTTTCTTTATTTTTGATTAACTGGGTTAGTTTTAAAGCCTTGTCTTCAAGCTCTGAAATTCTTTCTTCTACTTGGTCTAGTCTGTTGTTAAAACTTTCATTGTATTTTGAAATTTCCTAAAATGACACCTTCAATTCCAGAAGTTCTGTTATCTTCTTTTTTTTTTTAAAAAAAAGTATCTATCTCTTCAGTGAATTTTTCATTCATGTCCTGAATTATTATTATTATTATTTTGGTTTCTTTTTGTAGGTTTTCAACTTTCTCATTGATCTCATTGAGCTTACTTGTGATCCATATTTTGAATTCCATATCTGACATTTTGAAAATTTTCTTTTGGTTGGAGTCCATTGCTGAAGACCTACCGTGATCCTTTGGAGGTGTCAAAGCAGCCTGCTTTTTCATATTGCCAGAATTCTTATGCTGGTTCGTTCTCATCCAGAATGAAATTCTCCCGCTCAAAACAGATAGCTTTGTGATTCACTTGTTCTACTCTGCTCAAACTCTGTTGCTTAGGGTAGAGAGGGAAAAGTACACTGCCTTTTGGCTCATATAGGTAGATACTTACACTGTGGTGTTGCTGGTAATTTGGGTCGGTTGGACCTCAGACCCCTGGGAGATTGTTCAAGTGCCAGGGGTGATAGACTAGCTCTGGTAAGCCCATAGATGGCATGTTTGAGTCCTGGGTGGACCAGAATGAGACAGAATTGGCAAGCTTGCACTCAAGCTTCCATGAGTGCAGGAACTGGCTGTAATAGTGAGGGGTAGAATGATCTGCTCCAGAAGAATGCTTGGGCAGGAGAAGGTCAGATGCACTGTGAGGCTGTGACGGGAGGGGTGAGCCCCTCTTTACGGCAGAGGCAGACAACTGTGGGACACACAGGCTGTTCATGCTTCCCTTCCTCAGCAGTGACAGCAGTCTCTGTCTTTTGGGGGCACAAAAGTGCCCGGATTCCCAGCTCCTACCCTGGCCCAGGTGCAGCAGAGGTCATGGAGGCAGCTCAACCTGCTGTGTGCAGGGCTACCAGACTGGCTGTGGGCTGTGGCTAAAATGCTCCACTAAATGAGGTGCAGTTGTGCCTAGGGACTTTTCTCCAGAGAGGGGAGCATCCTCCCAGAAGAGACAGGAAACTGGAAGACAGGACTGCTAGCCCTGCCCTCCCTCAGGAGAGGCAGTAGCTTTTGTCCTTGGGGCATACAGAAGCACTTATGGAAGGTTTTTAGACAGAAAACAGCTCAAGCTCCCTGGAAGTTGGAGTATGATAAGTGCTCTGTCAGAGGCAAGGCACCTGCTCCTGAGTGTCCTGGCTTAATCATCCCCTGTGGAACCCTTGCCGTTCCTGAGTGGAAAGAGCCTTCCAGTCGCTGCTGCCTTAGCAGCAGTGGACAGGGGAGAGGAGTAGAAGGAGAAGGCCCTGAATGGTGGGGAGCATCTCCCCTAGGAGGGGCATAAACAACTTCAGATTACAAGTCTGGGGCTCTCTGGCATGAGAGAGTGAGCATTCCACCTTCCTCTGTCCTAAAAAGCATTTTGTGGCACTTCCCAATCCTCTTGGAGCAGCCCACCCTATGTGTCAGCACTCCAGGTATACTGCTGCTCTCTCTTTGTCTCCCAGTTCCTCTGTGGTTGTCATAGTTCAAGCTGGTGCTGGGGAATGTTTGTGTGGGATTCAGTGACAAGGAGACTGACGGGCTGACTTCTCCCGCAGGATAGAGGCACCCGACATGTGCGCAAGCAATATGGTGCCCGCCATCTAAGCTCAAGTCTATGGTGGGAGGAACCTACCCTGCATAGGCCACAGCCTGGTACTTTGCTTCCAAGAAGTTCTCCATTCTCCATTGGCAGCAGCACCTGGTTTTGTCAGGCTAGAAGTGTTCTCCAACAGATGGGGAGCTTGCAGACTGCCACAAGTGTGGCAGAGGAAAAGTAACACTCTCACCTAACCTTTCTCTGAATCACTTGGGGATTGATTAGTATCTGCCAAAATCTTGCTGTTTCTTATTCTGCTCCATAATTTCTTCCCCTTGGGATCTCCAGTAAGGGTAGGTTCTGACACGTTTCCCTCAGTATTTCACCTAGGCTGTAGTTTTACAGATGAAACTTTTTCTTGTATTTGAGATGATCTGGTGACTGATGTCTCCAGCTGGCATCTTGACCCTTCCCAACACATTCATTTAATTATGTGTACAATTTGAGTTCATTGAAAACCTATTCTCCAAGCCTTTTCATAGCTGGTACTTCCTATGGGCTCTTCCTATACCTGTATCCTCAGATGCCCCAAAGGAGAAAGGGCTTCAGACAGATGTTTCTTCTCAATATCTTATAGAAACCCCAGTGTGTTTTTTCCTGTTCCATTCCACCAGTAACTTAAACCTATATGTTTAGACCAGAATGGTCAAGTTTACCTGGAAAGAGAGTGTGAGAGTGAAAATAAGCATAAGTCAATAAGAGAATGTGCTCATGGGCCAGAAAGAGAGCCCTGGCTCTTCAGGACATCAACACTTGCTTATATGAATTAGCTTAGCAAGTCCCTCCTTCCTACCAGGAGATCCAGTAAGACTGTGGTCCCCAAACCCAGGGCTGCAGACCCGTATGGGTCCTTGGCCCATTAGGAACTAGGCCTCATAGCAGGAGGTGAGCAGTTGGTGAGAGAAGCTTCATCTGCATTTACAGCTGCTCCCCATCTCTCCCATCACCACATAAGCTCTACCTCCTGTCAGATTAGCAGCCACATTAGATTCTCACAGGAACATGAACTCTACTGTAAACTGCATATGCAAGGGATCTAGGTTGCACACTCCTTATGAGAATCTAATGCCTGATGACCGGAGGGGGAGCTGAGGCAGTGATGCTAGCGCTGGGGAGTGGTTGCAAATACAGATTATCATTAGCAGAGAGGTTTGACTGCACAGTAAATGTAATGTGCTTGAATTATCCTGAAACCACCCTCTCCTCCCCATCCATGGAAACATTTTCTTCCATGAAACCAGTCCCTGGAAACAAAATGTTTGGGACTGCTGAAGTGAGAGAGTAGTCAGGAGAAAATATAGGGAAAGGGGTCAGAAGAGCCTCTCTATTTTTAAAAGCATTATCACTTTCTATAATTCATTGAAATTATTTATATGAATCTTACTTTTCCTACCAAATTATAAAAATTTCAGGAAGAAGTATATTTGATTCTTTTTTGAAATTACCATAATTATTATTATTCCTTCCCATATTGATGTGGTTTCTTAACAATTGAATTCATTAAGAACTAATTAATTTTTTTTTTGTAAGGCTAGTCAAGTGAAGCAAGGAGGGTAGAGAAGGAACAAAGAAATCTGTAACTAGTTGTGATCAATTTAGTTGTAGATGCCACTATACTTGGACCAGACTCATCTAAATAATTTCTGCTTATTTTTTCAATATTTCAAATAATTTTTGAATTTTTTGTGTCATCCAAGAGCCAGCTATTCAATGAAATAAAATAGGTGTGGAGTGTGTTACTTTGTATCTAGTCCATAGTAAGGGCTGAATAAATGTTAACTATCGTTATTAGTAATAGTGTTTCTTGATATACACAGAGGTGATGAATACAAAGAAAGAGCAACCTGTGATATACCACTAGTAAGTTCTCTCCAAGTTTACAGAATAATTAATTAGTATTTTCGGATATGATAATTTAAATAACTGAGCTCAACTGAATGTGCAAACACATAGTCCACATGCTCTGCCATTTTTAAAAATAGAAGTATAGTATATTAGGAGACACTATGATAAATGTCACAAATCAAAGTACACGCTCTGCTTATTTCATTCCCTGACTTTTTAAATGTATGCACAAAACATCCATTTTATAACATATACCAGAATTTTATGGAGAAGTGAAGTCATAGTCACTAGTTTGTGTAATGTATGTAATATTTTAAATATAACTCCATGTTTCCTTATTAGCAAGCCAGTTTTTCTTTCTACAACCTGTCCACTCTTAAAGCTAATCCATTCGCCTAGAGTCAGAAAGAAAGAGAATATTACTAAGGTAAAGCCCTCACTAGAAAGAAGAGGAAAAAAAATTCTGGCCTCTTAAAGGAGAGGTCAGGGACAATTATACTTTAAAGATTGAGGGAAGAAGAAAAAATAAGCAAATGGCGAGATACTTGTGTTCTGACTTCCCTTTTCTGGCATGGAATCTTAAGAGAGGTGAAGTCTGCATAGGTTGAGGTGAGAGCTGAAAGCAAAATGTCTTTTGCTTCACTTTCTGTTGGAAGTCAGTAAGGTTCTACCTTGCGGGTAGATTGATCAGATCAGAAGTGACACAGCCTCATTGGGTAGTGAAAGAAAGAGAACTTTAGTAAATACTCCCTACCTGCTTTGACTTCCCACTGGTATAGAAAGGATCTAGAAGCATCCATGTGCCCTGAGGGACAGCTGAATACAGCTGGCCAGTGAGATTGCCAGAAGTCACAACAAATAGGTGTAAATGTGATCCTCTAACCAAGCACTGTGGGACAGGCTGCTTAGGCAAATGATCAGTCTCATTTTGAGAATTTATAATGAGGTGATAGCTGAGGTAGATTGAGTCACAAGAAGAGCTACTAATTCCAGATGAATCCAACAAAGACAGATGACCAGGTCACAAACCCTCTAATCTCCCAGTGCCTAAAGGTCTAAGATGTCCCTCAAACCTCTATATCACATCTCCCTTATATCATAGAGAATAAGCCCTAGATCCACATGTTATGGTCTACAGGGGTATGCTTCCTACATTATGTGGGAACTCCATGTGATAAAAGCTATATGCTGAACCCTTTTCGTGATAAATGGTAGCTGATAGAATTTAGTAAATCTTCTCTTAAGATAATAGCCTTGCTTGCTGGCATGTTGCCAGCTGAAAAATCTCATTTCAAACATCAAAAGGGAAAGATTAACTATTTTCATACCAATCCTAATATCTCACTAAGGAAATGGATGCTTTAGATCAAAAAGGGCAAGTATCTACTTGGAAAGGGAGAAAAAGTCTTATTAATGAGTTTGAAAATAACATCCCTGTTATATTTATTTTAAAGCTAGTTAGAACATCATTGAAATACTATAGATGTATATCCTATTTATTATACACAGAAGCAAAGATGGTTAGAGCTAAAAGAGATAGTATAAATTATCTAGTCTAACCTCAGAGATGAAATCTGAGATCCAAAAAGGTTTAGGTAGCTTGCCATGGGTCACACATTGAGTATAGAGTAAAGCCAAACAATAACCCATTCTTGATTCTCATTCTAGTGCCTCCTCTCCTACTCTTCATGTCCACAAATTCAGTGATTCCTTTTCCTTGAACATTTATCCATTCATCTGTAAGTATTGCAAGACACAATGCTTCATTGATCTTCCTTTTGCAGATTCAATTTCCTGCTTAAATTCTGGCTCTAAAAGGAGCTTGCTCAAGGAATGACTGCTGGGCAAATTATATGATGATCTTAGTAATTTAGAAACATCATGCCAATATTAGACTTCTTAATTCTATTTTTTTTTAATTGCAGATATCTAGAGAATTCTCCATTCTGGTCAAGAAATTTTCATGGTAATGGTTTTGATTTTTAAAGAGACTTAAATGTTTCTTTTAAAAGGAAGACCTAGAAAATTCTTGCACTATTATTAATTCTCAGAAAATAATTTAATTGAACCTTACTGAAGCTAATTAAAAGGATAATTTCTCATTTTACTTTCTGGTCCCATGGACTTAATTCAACCAAAGAGGTGTATATATATATATATTTTTTATTTTTTTATTTTTTTAGAGGTAACTGTGCTCAAAGTCAGCATCAGGGGAACAAGATGAAAAACGCCCTCATATTTCTATTATTCTTATCTCATGACAAAAGCATCTTGTACCAGTTTACTTTCTGAATAATTTCACCCTTTCTCAGGCATATTTCAATTATTTTATTTTTGATACTATTAAATACGTTTCTTATGAATTTTTTTTTTAAATCTTGCTTTGTACATGTGCCAATTATCCAATGTAATTCAGCAAACATTTATTTACTTTTATTTAACACTTTACAGGACCTTGCTACCTGGCAGGCATTCCTCTAAATGCTTCATAAAGATTAATGCAGATATGCACTATCACATGCCTCCCATAGTATAAATGAAGAAACTGAAGCACAGAAAGCTGAAACCAACAGTAAAACTTGGGTATTCACTGTGTAGACCCATATTCTTAACACCGATTCTAGGAACCATGCTTTAGGTTGGTGCTAGGGATACCAAGATGAATGAAACATTGTGCAGATACATAAAAACAGCAGTCTTTTTTGTTATGAAGATATATAAACTGTGCTACAGGAAAAGAGAAAAAGGATTTCAGGGGAAGTTACTTCAAGGTTGTGCTGAAGAATGAGGAGGATTTTATCTATGTAGAATGTTATTTAGGCAAAGGTTGAGAAAAAAAAAAGAGCAACTACCAGCCAATGGGAAAGTGCAAGATGTGTTCCTAGAAATAGATTCATCTACTGTCACTGGGAGTTGGGAAAAAAAAGTCATTAAAAAAAAAAACAAAAACGTGAAGCATTAGAGTGAGATTAAAAATGACATTTAATGTGAGGGGCAAAGTTCTAAATTCATTTTGGGGGTGGTGTTTATCTTTTTTTTCACATATGAGAATGATATGATTACTTTTGAATTTTAGACATGTGAATCTAGCAGTGACGTGGAGAATGGATTTGGATGAGGAAGGACTGAGAGTCAGGCTACCAATGAAGGACAACCACAACAGTCCAGGCACAAGAACATTAAGCCTAAATAAGGATAATATCAATGAGAATAAAACAAATGAAAATAATAAAAAATATGGGAACACTGACAGATTTGCAGGACAAGATAATTGGATTAATTTCGGAAACAGTGAGTTTAACAGAAATATGCCCACTATATGGTTGCAAATATTGGCAAAAAAAGAGATCAGGGTTGTGATATCGATTTAGGACTCATTAGGACTTATGGAAATTGCAGCCGTGGGCATGAGAAATGGGGGTGGGGATAAAGGTAGAGTCAAAAAATCAATGAGAGAGAAGAGAGTCTAGAAGAGGAAGTAGTAAAAGAAAAGGCAAGCATGGGAAAGAACCATCTGAAATCCAATGAAATGAAATTTTTAGAGAAGAAACAAGTGATTGGCCATCTTAAATGCCACAGAGAATGTTAGTAGAATGAGGACCATGAAATTTGACAGTTACAAGGCCAATTAGTAAAAACTTTTTGGCTTCAATTCTGTAGGCTTAATGTGGTTTGCTGAAAAATGACCCTCAAAAATGTCCATGTTCTAATTCCCGGTACCTAAGAATGTTACCTTATATGGCAAAAAGGCTTTTGCAGATGTGATCAAACAAAGAATCTTGAGATGAGGGTAGCCTAGATTATCCAGGGAAGCCCAATGATGCAATCACAAGCGTCCTTACAAGAGGGAAGCAGATGGAGATGCTCTACAGAAGGCGGCAGTGTTACAGCTGGAGCAGTGCTAAGCTGCTGGCTTAGGAGAGGGAGGGAACATGAGCCAGGGAATGCAAAGAACGCAGCTCTAGAAGCCGGAAAAGGCAAGGGGATGACCTCCTCTCAGTGACTCCAGAGGGAGAACTGACCTTGTCTTTTACATGCAGTCAGTCCTCTTTCCCACTGCAGCCTAGAGCCACCCAAAGTTGAGGGGAAGTGGGAAAGCTTAATATCAGACTGGACTGGACTTTTTAGTATCTGGGATCTGAAACTATGTGTTAATACTCAAAAGTACTCAATATGTCTGCAATTTCACGAGGAGGTAGCAGACAAGTTGGCCAGCAGTGAGAAAGAACAACACTGGTTGCATCTGCTTACTCCTGAATCCAAGCACTCATTCAATACGTTACCTGTGCTACAAATGATGTAATTCTGGCTCACCAAGAGTGAACAGCCTTCAGGTTGAAAGTTTAGAGGAAAGACAAAAATAGGTAGATGGTGGAAAATGATTGAGTAAATGGAAATCAAAATTCTCAGGATAAACAGGTTAATAGAATGCCATTTTTAAAAAAGTAGATATAATTGTTAAAAAAAACCAAGTGCAAAATGAACATTAAGTAAAATGCAAAATGTAAAACCCTATATAGTAGAGGTCACAAACTTCAATATCTACCAGAGGTTTAAGAGAAAAACACATAGGGTCCTATAGAGCCCTTGGTGGACTAGAGAGTGTATATAACCTCTAAGGAGAACAGCTACAACCACCCATTGCCAGGAGGAGATGGTGACAGTGAGCTGTCATCAGATTTTCCAGTTCTTAAGAGGAGCAGAAATAAATAAATGAATAAATAAAAAGATCTAAATTTTTACGTGAAGTCTTCTTAGGATTAATTATAGCTAACTGTATTAGCTTCCCATTCTCGTTGTAACAATATAACAAATTTAATGACAATATATATTCATTCTCTTACAGTTCTGGAGGTCAGAAGTCTAAAATGGATATTGCTCCTCCTGGAGGCTATCACACTGGCAAATCTAGAATATTTATAAAAGCAACATAATAACATATAGAACATTTTCTCTCAATTGTCCTTTTAATGTTTTGTCAGGTCTTTTTGGTATTACACAAAATGGTAAAAATATTTTTGACAACAAAATAACCATCCAGGACAAAGCAGATGGCCCTAAAAATAATGTCTGTGTAACTTGTGTCTTAGAAACAAGTTTTGTCTAAAACAGAAGAAAAACCTTTTGTTCTCTAGTTAATTACCTCATTATGTTGTAGGTACATAATTCTTTCTGAAGAAACCAACTCATCTGAAGGGAAAATCACAAAATATTATGGATTATGTATCCAAACCATGCAAAAATATTAAAGATGTTGACTTTACATAACAAAGAGTCTGCATTAATATGAAAGAATTTAAGCTTAGGCAATCAATGCTTTGTAATGTTTTAATTTCTGCCCACATAAAAACCCTCTTTTGTTTGTAAATAAAAAGGGGAAATATTTCATTGTGGCATGTCCATCTGTTACTTGAACAATCAGTAAGGTCCTGTAGTTAATCACAGCATTTTCTAATGGGATTTAAAGTTAGGGCTGTACTCAGTTTTCTTGTATGCAGGTATAAAACATTTGCTTACTCAAACCAACTCTTTCTCTTAGCTTTGTGTTTTGCTTCCAGCATGGACTAGCTCAGCATGCAAAATATAGATAGCCTACTAAGTTGTATTTCCAAAAAGGCCTATCTTCCATATAGGTGTACAACTTCTAATGGAAAAACTGGAGGATGCAAGAATGGATTCAAAAGCAAAATCTGTCTGCTTACAAAATATTCATGGAAATATATCTCCTCTTTATTTACTTGGACCATACTATCATATATAAAATGGTGGGAGGGAAAAATACCTTGAAGATAGCCTGATAGCTGAGATCATTCCAGTTTTTCTCCTTTGTAATGCTTGTGGTTGTCTCTTTTGAGAAGTATGATTCAAAGTCATTCTGAGAGCCTTGGATTCCTTAGCAGAACCTTCTGTCCAGGGCCAGCTACTTCAGAGCTAGGTGACTGGTTGAAAAAGGATTTTAAAAAAACACTATAATCCTCCTGAGATGACAATTTCAGGAACTACTCTTAGGTATCGGAGAAATACAGGGCCACACCTTTAGGAAGTGAACTATTTCTTTTTTCTTTCTTTTTTTTTTTTTTTGAGACAGAGTCTCACTCTGTTGCCCGGGCTAGAGTGAGTGCGGTGGCGTCAGTCCAGCTCACAGCAACCTCAAACTCCTGGGCTCAGGCGATCCTACTGCCTCAGCCTCCCAAGTAGCTGGGACTACAGGCATGCACCACCATGCCCGGCTAATTTTTTGTATATATATATTTTAGTTGTCCATATAATTTCTTTCTATTTTTAGTAGAGACGGGGTCTCACTCTTGCTCAGGCTGGTCTTGAACTCCTGACCTTGAGTGATCCACCCGCCTCGGCCTCCCAGAGTGCTAGGATTACAGGCATGAGCCACCGCGCCCCACCCGGAAGTGAACTATTTCTTGAAAACTGTCTATTTGGCTCTTTAGAAAAGGTTGCATTTCCACCTACTTAATTGTGAGTGCCCTAAAAACCATGCTTTTGTTATGGAGAATTACAAAGGAAAGCTTCCCCCCTCAAAGAAAACAACAGTTTTAATGAGTGTAGCAACATTTCCTTTCTATTTCCCAAAGTGGAAGATACACTTTTTTTTTTTTTTTTGAGACAGAGTCTCACTCTGTTGCCCAGGCTAGAGTGAGTGCCGTGGCGTCAGCCTAGCTCACAGCAACCTCAAACTCCTGAGCTCAAGCGATCCTCCTGCCTCAGCCTCCCGAGTAGCTGGGACTACAGGCATGCACCGCCATGCCCGGCTAATTTTTTCTATATATATTTTTAGCTGTCCATATAATTTCTTTCTATTTTTAGTAGAGATGGGGTCTCGCTCTTGCTCAGGCTGGTCTCGAACTCCTGAGCTCAAACGATCCGCCCACCTCGGCCTCCCAGAGTGCTAGGATTACAGGCGTGAGCCACCGCGCCCGGCCTGAAGATACACTTTTACAGTCAATATACCTGGGACTTTTGAGTGGGGATCATAATTTCCAGTCAAGAAGAAAAACAAGAGAGTAAACATGTCAAAGGAGCACATACATTGTCGCTATGTAAGTGTTTGTTAAAACGTGCAGTGCTTCAGAAGATGATTCATTATTTTGGGGACATGTCTGAAAATGAATAAAACTGCAAGAGGATGAGATTTAATTAATTAACCACTGAAAACAAAATATAAAAAGGTTTTAACTTTTTGCTGATGATATTTATTTCTAATCCAACCCTAAAAAGGAAGCACCCTCTGCTGGATTATGTAAGATATAACTGTGACCCAAAAGTGAAAAAGAGTAAGAGTCTAGCTATAATCAGAGAGAGAAATTACTGTGTATTTACACGTATCATGGTGTTCACCACCTGGCCTGGACCCCAAGACAAACTTTTGGAGACTGAAAATATAGCATTTATTTTTTGCATTTTGTAGTATGGGAATTTAAAATTGGTGGCTAGGATGTGTATGTGGGCATAAATTTATAGGTTTAGGAAAGCTCATCCTTAGCCCAGGTTACTTAAGACAACATATGAAATACATAGGCTAATATGTATTGCAATGATTAAGTATTTCAAACTCAAATTATACTCAATGGTTAAAGATTTTGCTTTTTTATCTTTTTATTTTTCACTACCCCACCCCCCACCCCCGTTAAAGATTTTAAAAGTTTCAAATTGATCTGCAAATTTTTCTATATGTGGTGGCAAAATGCTAAGTATTTTCCTGATTATTAAAATTTAAAAATTTAAAAATACTAAGTGAATACTCTACCAAATTATATTAGAAAACAGTATTTGTTTACTTAGCAAGCAATAGCTAAGCAAATATTATTCCAAGAATTTTTTTCTATATTATCACTCAGGTATTTCATTTGATATTTTTCCAGTTTACTTGCTTGTTAATTAGCATTTGCTATTGGTTGGAAGTATCTGGAAATGTATGGCACCTTTTATCTTTGTTGAATGGATGATGAACTCAAATACATAAACACAAACAGACATCTCTAAAACATATATTTAAGTTAAAGCCTGGAAACAAGCAGAGGCTGTTCTATGTCTTTGCAGCTTCTAATTTAAGCAGAACTTGCTATTGGCTGGCCTACTCAGGTACCCTCAGCATATATACACAAAGAATCAACTCTCTACTGATTATTGTCAATTTATTGAAGATTTTGGGTGTTAGAATATTCTAGTAATTTTGCTATAGTTAGAATTATCAAGATTCTTTAAAAAATGTTTTTCTAGCTTATTGTCTCATAGTATTTTTGAAGTATATCGATAAATGTTTCTGTACTTTTTAAGAGTTTGTATAAAAATAAAATAATTGTGCATATAATATAGACTGCAATTCCTTACGTAGTTAGGAAAAAAGGAGGCACCATAATATTCCATTAAGTCAACCCTAGGCTGATTCAAAGCGAATAGCAGAATAAAATTAGAATATAAGACTCATTATTTCTCTGGGATTCTTTGTTGAATACTGGAAGTTCTTTGAAAATCAAGGACTGTGTCTTACTTTTTGTGACCCCAGGTCCTAACAAAGTAGCTAGAACGTTGTAAGTACTAAATAAACAATCATTTGAATCAAAATCTAAAATCTAAAGTTAACATGCCTCTCTGAAGCACAGGACAATTGTTTTCTTCCTCATACATGTTATTAGCATGCAGAGATTCTTCTGGGACCCAGCTCCTCCATTGAGATCTCTTTCTCTCCCTCCCTCTTTCTCTCTCTCTCTCTCCTCCCCTACTCCCTCCCTCCCACCTCCCCCACCACCGCCTGTGCATCTCTGCCACAAGGTTAAATCCATACACCTGCATGCCTACAGGTGCCCATGATACAGTAGTGGGGTGGATAAAAGAATTAGTGTGGGCATGGAGACCAACGGCCTGGAATTCCAGTTCTACTTCTGCTTCTTAAACTTATTACTCTTCATATCTTCAATTCCTTCATCTGTAAAATTGGATTAATATTGTATACTCTTCAAGGCCATTGTGAGGATCAGGAATAAAGCACATAGAGTGCTTAAAAATTAGGAAACTTAGGAAGCTGTCAATTAAGATTATTATCATGACTTATCCAGCATCATACTGCCTACTGGTTACTCCAACTCTATTTTTAACTCTCTGAGCCAATAAGCACATTTTTTTTCTTTGTTTTCCCTACCATTCTTCATGAATCTGGAAATCTCCTAGTTATCCTCAATACCCTATTGAAGCATGTACTTTGTAATGCTGTTTCTGGCTCTCCTAAGCATAGTTATTACTACTTCCCTTGTGCCAATATAATCCCTCATAATTTTATTATAGTTTTTGCTGTGCTGTATTGCAATTATTTTACCTGATGCCTATCATGCAATAGGTACTAATAATGTTATATTTAATAAATAAATAAAAGAAATAAAACTTTTGTCAATCAATATTTATTATGTATTATAATATACCATGTATTATCAATACTAGGCGAAGTCAAAAATGTAAAGAAAAGCAAGAAAGATCTCAATGGAAAACAAACAACAACGATAGCAACAAAAAACAGGGAAGAAAAGAATAAGCAATACAAAGGAGTATAGTATATCATAAACTCCACCAGGATGGTACAGACAGCAAGAACTATTAATACACAAAACAGGCGGAGTATAAAGGAAGAAAGAGCTGCATTAACAAGATATCGTTGAGGTGAAAATGCAAAACATGTTAAGTTTTAGGTCTGAGAGGGTATTACGATGACAGCATGATTTCTAGGGTTGGTAACTAGAACAATAGAAAAATATTCAATTCAGAAAACATGAATAATAAAAGCTAACAAACCCTGTTCGCCTACAAAAATTAAATCCTTTAATCTGCACCGTACCCCTATGAGGTGGATTCTAACATCACAATTTTGCATATGCAGAGATGAATGTCCCAGAAGGTCATGGGACTCACTTCCCAGGACACTGAATTAGTGACGGATTCGGGATTTAAGCTCAGGCAGTCCACCCCAGAGGCCAAACTCTTACCACTATGCTACATTGCCTTATGTGTAAGTCTGTCCTGAGTCTGAGGGGGTTTGCGTGGGATGGGATGACACTGCCAGGAAGAATTATTCTTAAAATGCAGTAATTGGACCGCTGACTCTGTCTCCATACGTCTGTCCCTCTGTTGTTGACATCAGTAAAGTGCCTCATTCAGGCACCTTGTGGAAGAGAAGGGGATGGCTCTGGGTCTGGCTGGCTGGTGCTACAAAAGAGCTGGTGGTCTCTATACACTCAGATTAAAGGGGACCCATCACTGCCCCATGAGACAAGGTGATGGCACATGGTTCAGGCTGCACTGAAGAGAGTTTCCTCTTTCAAGGTTGCTTCTCATGTTCACTAACAAGCTTTCAGCTTTACAGTGACATAAAGCAGGGCAGTAATGTGTCGATTTGCAGAGTGCTACCTGACGTGGCCCTGAGATGTCTATGGCCTCAAACCCTACTAGGTTTGCACTTGAAGTGTTGGCTATCCCAGTGATATATCATTTGTAAAAACAAAAGAAAGAAAATGTAGATTGTACATAGATTAACCTAGTATTAGACTAGGTTTTGGATTTCTAGACATAATATGTAACATTTTGCTATTAAATTAACGGAGATCATATGTAACTGTCCAAGCTGAGTTGCAGAGCTAGAAGTGACCTTTTATAGACATGGGAAACATTTTCACAATTTAAAAATTATTTTTTTTTAATTTAGGATCTTAGTTATTACAGTGCAAAGAACATTGTTACCAGCCCAGAACGGTGTATTATTGCAGCTTGGAGTTGCATGAGACTTCATTCTTTTCACCTTTGTCATTCAACCAATCAAGAAACTGAGGCCTCAAAAGTTTAAATAACTTGACAAAGAGGTTACATTTTTGGCCCACGAAGTTCTCAGTAGACAATTTTTTTGAATAAATGAGTAATAAATAAATAATCTTTTACAAATAGTCTTATAGTTTCAAAATTCTATGATCCTATGAGGCTTTAAATTTTAAAAAAGAGAATTTTCCTATCTATATTAGAAACATAAAAATGTGGATTTTTATGAAAACCCACATTTTCATATGACTATATAGATGTACTTAATAATTTCTAAAAATTGACAGTCTGCCTTAAGTGATTAGGCAGATAGTCTCTAATTCATCTTGCCTGGGGTAATTCCCACTGACTTCAAGCCTTAAATGAGGTATGGAGGAAAATGAGAAATGAGCCCATAGAGTTATAATATTAAAGAATCACAGAGATTGTAACCATAGAGGATTTTGACTAACTCACATTAATTATCCAATTTGTGAAAGAAATAAAAGAATTATGGAGAGCTAAATTTCTGCAAAATGAATACTTCCAGTACACTTTAATGAAGTCATATCTTTCTATTTACAACATTTCCTGAAATTTTGCATTGTTTATGTGGTTTTTTTGTGTGTATGATTGTTGATCTATGTTATATAGCATTAGCTCTCTCATAAAGTATACTTATTTCTTGAAAGAGAGGTTTATCTCCACTGGAAATTGTCTAATGCTAATATGGAAATTGGATTTCTAAAGCAAACTAAACAAAACAAAACAAAAGCAAGAAACTAACGGAAGGCTCTCCACATACTCAGGTATTGAGGAATGCCTCCTTCCCCGAGATACACACACACACACACACACACACACAAACACACACCCGCAGAAGTGTGAAGGAAAAAGAGGGTTGGAAACAAGGTTTGCCGTTTGTCTATTGTGCTTTAGGCACTGTGAAAAACACCATAAACCTTGAGGTTTCACAAGTTTTGACAAATTTGGGCTGTAATCAAGTCCATCTAATCCAAGAACTGTTTTAAGTGACTCTTCTCTGCTGGGCACCTATCCACCTTTGCAGTGGCCCTTTCTGAAATTTAGTTAGACATCCAGTTTAACTGAAGTCGCTATTTCAAAGACTTTAAAATCTTTTTGTTTTATGTCAACTAAATGATGGTGGGGATTCCCCTGACCCTCTCCTCCTAATTTAAAAGCATTCTTAATCAATGCCATCATTTTGATCATTGTTTTACTTGTATTCTATACTTTTTCTTTGATAAGAATGCTTTCTCATTTTCCCAACCAAAGTTTATAATTCCTGCAGTGCTAGAGGACTAATCATTTAAATCCAAGAATAACAAATTGTAATATAACATTTATGAAATTATTTAATTAGCCAAAGCAAAAAAAAAAAAAAGAAAAAGAAAAAACAGAGAGAGAGAGAGAGAGTTTGAGGAGTTTAAAATACCAACCTTAATTTACTTGTTTGTTTTCATATTCTTGTCCAGTGGATAATGGATCATTTCAGAGGTTGCAAAATCTGAGTTCTTTTTAAAAACCTTTTTACAATTTCATAAAAACGAAAAATAAGTAAATAAATGCTGGTAGTGCTTGAAACATATCAGAAAATAATTTTTAAGAAATGAAAATTATTGGCCTATCAAACATATCAATTTATATCACCAAGCAATTTGTACAACATTGCATAAGGGGATGGAGAAAGAGAGAAAGAAAGCCTAGGCCAGAAAACTTGTTGAAGTTAATGCAAGTGGTAGAAAAATCAATAGTTGAGCAGGAAAGATAAATTTTTGATCTTCCAGTGTCACAAGTACTTGTGGCATGGGGCAAACTCATGTCCAGTATGGGCTGATTTTAATATTTGGGGTCACTGATGTGTGATAGGTCAAGTTAGTTTGCCTACAAAAAATAATTCTGAAGGTTGTCAATTTTTAATTTCCAGGTGAGAGTGTGGATCATGAATCAGAGCATTCTAGGTGATCGCAGGAGATCTTGAAAGGGGGAGCCAGGCCAGGGAAAGGATGGCAAAAACCACAGTGATCATCCCTAGGCAGAGTGAGAATCATAAGGAAGCAGGAGACACCCAGGAAGAAGGGGCTACTAAAAAAACTGTCACACCTGGTGGTGATTCATTAGACAAACTGCAGTCAATAGTTTTACAAACTCTTGTGGATAAAGGTGGGGGACTGGGTAAGGAAGCAGCACACTATTTTCAGACCCTTATGTGAATGAGACTCCTGAAATCAATTAGATGTTGCTTTCAAGGATTTGGGTCTATCCAAGTTAAACAGAAAGGGGAAAACTTAATTACTTCTGTCAGTGTCAATTAGAGGTAGAATAGGCCTAGGCAGGGCTAACCATAGCATTGGCATCTTCTTTTCTCCATAGAGAAGTAATGAGTTTAATAGATAAGTCAATTACTTGACCATTATATCCTGGCTCTCATAGGTTGGACCTGTACTGAGTCCATCCTAGCCAATATTTGTACTTTAGATAAAAAGTCCAAGAAATACATGGTAGAAGAGTAACGCAGTTGTCCCAACCCTGACAATTTCCAGTGCATTGTTTTTTCTAAACTTTTTAAAATACATCTCTATTTTACATCTGTAGGAATTGTAGAGCTTTAAGTGACAGTAGCAGGTTCAAATCTTATCTGGAGAATAAGTGTTTAGTACCTTAATGCATCTTAATAATGACAGTAAAATATAATCAAAAAAGCACAGAATCTAGAGTCAGAAAAACCAGAGTTAAAAATTAATCTTCTACCCATTTTTTGCTCTGTGAGCCTCAGTTCCCTCAAAACACAGGAGAGGATAACTATATTTACTTTGTGGAACAGTTATAAAAATACACACAGACATAGGTAAAGTGTCTGGCCCATTGTGGGTGCTCAATAACAAGAAGTTATTATTTACTATATCCTGTTTCTATAGGAATAGTGTTATTTGGTTTAGTTCTGCACTTTTACTTAGACAAGAATTATAATTATCAGCTTCTAAGATTAACCAGTAGTTATATCCACGTTTTTCCCAAAAGAAAGGAAAATCCGTGTCTTTTAAAGTGCACTATGTATAAGGCAAGTTTCCAGCAGTGGGCAATGGTAGAACCTTTGGGAGCCACTTTGGATTACAATATTTTATGATAATTCTTTCCATTTATTCAGTGGGTTATGATGCCATCCCTGTGTTAACCAGCCAGGCTGGAATAAGCCTTCCAAAACTGCTTGAACTTTGGTCAAATTTTCTCATATTTGAGAAGAGACATTTCTACAATATTACTTTGTAAATTTCCTTCTCTGCCACATATTTCCACATGAAAACAGAACAGAACTTCCCGAGAATTGTGTCTACTTAGAATTAACTGGGTAAAGCATTTACATAGAAATTTTGGTTATATTGGCTACATGTTTTAAATGGGCTTTGAAAACTAATTTTAGGACAGCTGGACCTTTTCCTTTAACCAGGAAAGATTGCATAGTGCTTTTCACACTTCCTCTCTCTTAGAGGTTTAGAACATAAAACATAAAGCAAAATACTAAGTTACTATTGTCAGCCAAATAGGAGCAGTTCAAAACATCAGGAAATGCACAGATACATAACGACCAGGCCCCCAACCTGACCCTATGAGTTTATCTGGTGGATCTGTTAAGTTTTCAGCTCTGTAGTATCTCATCTGTGAGGGACCAAGAACAGGTTCAAACTGCATATGGAAAATGTGATATTTCATTTAATGCACATGCCCTGAAGATTCATTCTGTGGAAGACAACCTTGAGGATAAAAAAGAAAATAGTATATAACTTCTTTCATCAAGAAATTTTCCATTTAGTGAAAGACACAGCCATGCACACAATAAAATATATTAATAACACAAAAAAATTTTCTGAGTGTTATAAGGAATAGAAATAATATTGTGCTGAGTAGAAATGAATGATATTACTAGCTGGAGCAATAAGGAGACAATCTACATTCCTGGGCAAGGAATAAAATGTAGCATTTCAACGTGTGGGTGTAAGTGCTCAGCATGGAAGAAACATCCTGAGTGTGAAGGGAAAGGGCACAGTCCGGCTGATGCACACAGCATCGCCCGGCAGGGTTGGAGCAGTCCAGTCAGGGTGACAGTGGAAAGACAGGTGAAGCCTCATCAGAGACACTTAATAGAATGTTACACGCAGACTGGAATAGAATCTGAGGTGAAGGCAAGTGTGGAGGGGTAAGGATGGTTTAATTGGGTTTCAAGTATATTCAGTTTGAGGTGTTAGCAGAACTTTAGGTTCTCTTTGTCTAAGAGACAGTTGGAATTTTTAGTCTGGAGCGGAGGGGAAAAGATAGAAACTGAAGACAGTTTGACTGGCAGGACCATAAAAATGGTAGTACAGTCATCAGCATAAAAGTGGTAGCTATAGTCATCAGCGTTAAGGTTGTAGTTGAAACTGTGAAAGTGAATGAACTAACCCAACCTGACAAGAAGATACAGATCAAGACCAGAGGAAGGTGAAAACAGATCCTTGGAGTATTCCCACCTTCAGGGCATGAGCCTAGGAAGTAGGGCCCATCAGAGACATAGAAAAGAAAAAAAAAAAAAAAACTAGAGAAGTAGGAAGAGAATCGGAAAAGTGCATCGTCATAGAATCCAAGAGGGAGAGAAAGGTTCAAAGAAGAGCTGTTTGCTAAACAGGTGGTGAATTCTGTACAAAGGCTAGGATAACAAGAATAGCAAAACAAAAAGTCCATAGTTATGTAGTCTGTGAAAGTCATTGGTGCCCTTTTATAGAAATGTCAGTGGAGCTAATAGATGGCGATATTTAATATTACAAAATTGTCAGCAGTTGAATAGTTGTGTTGAAGAAAACGATATGGAGGCATCAGATGTAGAGGGAGTAGAGTAGAAGGCTGCTGATGAATTTTTCAGGGGTTTCTGGGATATTTCAGAGTTTGAGGTGTCCTAACACATAGTTTTAAGTGTACTGACTTTCAAATATTTTTTTGCCCCGGATCCTGGGGATTGACTTCCTGTCAGATTCCTGAGCGAGGATATAAAACAAAAGAGTGGATTGTTTTCGGAGGAGAACAATCCAAGAAGGCTGCAATCACCATCTCTACCTCACTGGCACACATGAGGTCAGTGTCATACAGGATGAAATTGCCAGAAACAGGAGCAGAAATTGCCATTTGAAATAAACAAGTGTCCAAGCCCCTTTTGCACCCTTCCTTTTGCTGCCACAACGGGTCCAGTCGTCATCTGTTGCGTATGTATCATTCTCTGTAAACCTATATCTTGCTCTTGCCCTATAATCTCTCTCTTCTCAATATACCTCATGTTCGTGCTTGCCAAATAAATAAATAAAATAAAAAGAAATGAACAAGTGTTATGGCAGAAACAAGCAAACACCCAAAGTACTCCTTGTGTTTGCCCCTCTACATCTATGCCTGCTTAAGAAGGGGAGCGACCTCGTGGGTTTGGGGGACCTAGGGGATTCAAATGGATGGAAACTTGAAGTTAAAAATTTTTAAGATTAGTGTCTAGATCCTTGATTTTCTTCCTTCAAGATCAGCATGACTAACTTATCGTCCTTGCAAAACAAACAGATACATTTGACTTCTGCTAAGAAGGTCTTAACCATTCCCCTCAGCTTGACTAAACTTTAGACAAATTTCTTCTAACTATAGGCCCTGATCACTTTTCTCTTAGAACATTTAATGCAGAAAGCTTGTAATTTGCAAACTCTTCCTCTGTCCCTCTGTGATGTAAATCTTATTCCAGCCTCGGCCAGGTTCACAACCCAGGATAGTCTTTCTCAATGACCTGGGAGTCCTCTCTTTGAAATGCAATCATCAGGAAAGACAGGGCCTCTTTCTCCCAGTCTCAGAGGGTAGGAACCTACTACCTAGGATAAGAGATAAGTGCCAGTTAGCAAACACAGTGGGCCTAATCACACTGACAAAACTCCTCTCAAAGTCCTCTAGTACTTTCCCCTATATCACCTCAGGACTTAAAACTTACCCATCTTTGTTTCAATAGGGTTGAGTTCAGTCTCTTTCTCTGATTGCAATGTTCTTGACCCCAATTGCAATAGTCTTAGATAAAGCCTTCCTTCCTGTTTAATTCTATCTGGGGCAATTTTTCTTTGATACTTTCAGGGGCTATTTTGTTATCATTGGAGCTTTGATTCTTATTCTTTTCTTCTTCTTCTGTGCATGCTCATTATCCTCCCAGGTTGGCTTAATCTGGAGAGGCAAGAATGATGTGCTTTACTGCCAGGAGGATGGAGGAGTCCAATAACTTGGAAACAGGGCTTAACAGAATGGCAATTGAGAGAACATATCCCAGCCAGCAAAACAGAAGTGTTTCAGCCATTCCCTGAAGTACAGTATATAGAATACAAAATAATCTAAAATGTTTTTTAAACTTAAAATATCTATTAATAACTTCTAATATTAAGGGGCTTGCTCTGCCTGTCTCTGTTTGAGCCACTTCAGAAAAGTTAGAATTTGGAATCAGAGCTCTAGGACATCCACTTGGTTTAGATTGAGCTGCTTCCCATATGTGCTAAAGGATAAGCTGTGTTTTAAAAAGAGCTATGAAACATTTATTAAGAAAAAAATACAGCAAGTGTGCAGAAGCTGCTTTTCCAAACAAAATAACATGGTCATTTTATTTTATCCCTGAAATGCCTAAAGGCACCAGGCAACATCATGGGCTAATGGTTGAAAATGAAGCTATACTTGAGTCATATGAAGCCAGAAATACAATAGAATAGAATAGAATAAATAAGCAAAAACATACTTTCTTGTGTGGGTGAAATGCTATCATTTAAAAATAGCCAAAAGGACTGCGCTGCAAAATTTATTTCCACTAAATCTAGTTGTTAGGCTATGTGCTAACTTTTGAATATCTCCAATTTTTACTAGATTATTAATACATCCTAGAAGGGGAAAATGGATTTTAATGGAAGTGCTGATATTGTCACAATATGGTTTTCTTTATATGTCATATGATTCTGACCTGCCCTCCTATTTAGAAATAAAGAAACACACGTTATCAGCAAAGTGTTTATCTCACATCCAAATAGGTTGAAAATACCTTCCCTATTTGCCACTTGAACTTCTCAATGTAGTGCTGTCATTTTATGAGATTCCTGATTTTCCAGTGGCAAATTTCTGTAGACAACACTTTTGCTGGGTGCTATAATACTGTATCTTATAATAAAAATAACTCCATGCTTTTATTTTTACTGAAGAGGGTGGTGTCAATGTAATCCAAGTTCAGATGATACACAAAAGAAAATTGAATAAGAAATAAGAATGAAATCCACACAAGACTTTCCTCTGGCATTCGATCATTAAGGCTTCAAGGGAATCAGTTGAATGTGTTCGCTATATATACTCCCAAAGTATTGTATGAGAACGACAGAACCTTTCACAAAAGTTTATGAAAGCAAATTTCACACTGAATTCTTTTATCATTTGAAGAGGAAGGTGTAACGTGAACATTCAAAAAAAATCTACAGAGGCTGTGTTTGGGTTAAGAAAAAAAAAAAAAAAAGGAACATACTCCTGACAACCTTCTCACACCATGTAATTGAGTCCACATTTCTTCCTATTAAATGTGCCCATGAGTTTTTGTGATTGTTCACCCAAAAAGGTCACTTGGCGTGTTAGCTCTTGGGAGGGGGACACACTAGGTGGGTGATAATGGCCAGAGAAGTCAAAGGGATAAACTTAGAAGCCACTGTCTCTACAACTTTAAAAACTCAAACCTCCTATTGGGGCATAAAATTTTGAAAACCATTTGTAGAGGTATCAGTGAGGGCCTGGGTATAAAAGAGGAATGATGCCTTGCAAAATCCCCCAAGACTGCCTGAGCTTTTTCATGGTAATGAAGAAATGTCAGTGGAAGTTGATGGGGCGTGTGTGCATGTGTATGGATGTGGGGGTAGAGGGGGGGTGGGAGGAAAATGCTGGCAGACTGAAACTTTACATCTGAAATGTCATTTGGAAATCACTTGTGTACTCCAAGCCCAAATCCCAAACTCTTCCCCTGCTATTAAAAATGGTCTGCAAACAGGTCAGTCTGCTGTAAAAAATTGATTTGACAACGGCAATTTTAAGTCGTTGATGGCTTGAAGTTGGCAGCATTTTCCTCTGCTCTGATGTGGTGCGAACAGGAGGATGTTTATCTGTTATTTATGTAACAGCCTGACGAAAAAATGGAGCATGAGCTTCCCTCCCATTTGTCTTCTGCATTAACCTCATCTGGAGGTCAGGTGAAAATGCTATAGGTACCGATCGCCGCACGTTATCAGCATTACTGCTTAATGTGCCATCAACCGCAAGTGTAAGTGGGCTCGTAATCACCGCCACGGTCTTCCCAGAAATCATTTATCTGGGCTAACTCTGAAAAAATCATTTAGAATTGTGACATTTAAAAATATAGATTAAAAGTTCCAAAAGCAACAGAAGTCACCCACACCAGGCCTTCTCAGCACCATAAATCAAAGTTTGTTAGAGCTGCAGCCCTTTATTGTGGTGATGCTACTCACCTCCACCACTGACCAGACCACTTCTATTTTTGAAGGCTATTCTCATCAATTTGAATGTGATTTTGGCAAACAAAAATAAAAAGCAGGGTTAAAAGAAGAAAATGTATGCAGTCCAAGGAACATTTTAAATGGGAATGCCAGGTTCATTATAAATTTGAAATAAATATTCGTTACCTGGCATGTGAGGGCCCCTGCCATTTTTTTTTTTTTTTTTAACTGAGACTGTCTGTCTCACTCCACTCAGTTTTGTGAATGGCAGCCCACAGGGGCTGAGCCCTTGGTCACCTCGGAGGGGTGTTTGGAAAGTATATTGGGGAGCGGGGCTGCTTCTTGGCTTCCCTCTGCACAAATCTAGTCAGTTTTCGATACTAGGGGAATATAGAAAATCTGCACTTGGATTTGGAATATCTGAAAACAGAGTTTTTAGGAAGATGGATGTTTAAGCATGGTTTGTATGCATGCTATGACAGATATTCATTAGTTATCATCAGTATTAGGAGCTTTGTTAGGAATTCCAAATAATACACAATGCAGATTATACACAAGGTTTTTGCAAGCCCCATCTTGTATGTGTCATCAAGCCACAGATGTTTCATGAATTTTAATAATTAATAAGTGAAAAGCCCTGCTAAATGCTACTCCTTTTGCAAAGAAGTAGTAGAGAAAGAATAATGTTGGCTGTTTATATTTTTTATCTTCCTCAAAAAGAGAATAAAATTATTTATGAAGTATTTGTAAGGAATTTATCATTCCAAATGCATTTTAATAGTTATGGATAAATACTTCTGTTTTTGAAAAGTCTTCAGAATTGTAATAGAAAATGAAATAAAGGGCTCATGTGGGAAGAACTTTGCAGCATGCGGCAACTTGATTGTTCACACTTCAAAGCAATCCTAAGAAAAACTGTAAATAAGGACTAGGCATAAAACTACGCTGGCACCTGGGAATACTCAGCCCACTGCACAACAGAACAGAGCCTGAGTTCTGGCAAACAGCCAACCTCTGTGGATAAATCTGGAAAGGCTTAATGTACACTGAAGAACTGATGTACTCAGAAGCTATGTGGGTGTACTTAGCTTCGTGCCAGTTAGAGAACTCATTTGACTTCCCTGAATACAAACTAGATCTGGTCATCATGTATTATTCCAGATTCTAGTACTGCTGGCGAGGCATAATAAAACCCCTGAGTTTATAGAAAGGACTCACCTTTCTCAAGAGATACTTCTCCCTCTCTCCTTTTTAATGCTCATTTGGACTTAGAATCTCCAAAGCAGTTCTCAAACACTTTAACAAGTGAAGATATACTAGCAAAGGTAATTGGGTGAGCATTACTAAGTCTGAGTCATATATAATAGCATAACAAAGGCTTTGAGTGAGTCATCTGCCCAAGTTACCATAGTTATACATAACACAACACTGCCTTTTCCTTTGTTAAGTGGACAAACTACCATAGCATCTAACATTATCAATAGCAAATTTTTTCCCTTGCTCATTTTACAATATTCTCAGTTATTTAAGTTTATGTTTTATAGCCTCCAGATTAAGGCTCTCTGGAAGAGAAACCACTGTTATAAAGACAGGCAACAGATCACTTGTGTATTTTAAAACAAGAAATGCACAGACATTGTAGAGCTTGTTTTTTTCATGATAGCCTGGTTATAAAAAATTTTAATACAAAACCTTTCATCTTCAAAGGGATCTGGGAAAAAGTAATTATTCAATGCAATAGCAAATGTTAGATTTCTATTAAGTTAGCTCAATTTTCCAGTTTCTCTTTTCCCTCCCTCAGCATACATTTCCCTATTGCTGGCTTCATTGGAAAAATAACAGCTTCAAATGTATCCCTAAGCTAAAACCCATCAAATGGTTGACAAAATCTTAGCTAACTTAAAAAGTGACTTATATAAAACCTGGTTTGCTATTTGGGGGCATATTCTGCTGTCAGTAAATGAACGTACTTTTTTTCCTGCATTGATCAGTGGCAAGTAGTGAATATTCTTCAAATGTGAAACTTTCTTATATAGCTAAATATCTCTTGTGCTAAGTCATACATGAGCATGTCTTTTATTCCTTTGTGATTTTATCAAAGTTCAGATATTTTTAAAAGATCTTGGAATTTTCCAAATAGGGTTCATGTGATATATTTTCCTGCTATGCATTTTTTCAAAAAGATATTAGGACTAATTTAGAGCCCAACATACCATCTTCTTGGGTATCATATCTGATCAGTCACCTTCTTAAGCTGGCAATAACTTTAACGTTGTAAATGAACATGTTCCAATGTGCTTGAGGCGAAAAAGACACAGTCAGTGAAACTAAAAGGAATTGCCTGAAAATGGCTGCAACCTCTATTTGTTTCTAGATTCTTATTAGCATCTGTGTTGGTAAATTAATTTTGGGCATATGACAGGGTTGATATTCACTTTGTGTCACCAGTATGGCTACATATGTGGTTAAAAACACTGAGAAACTTCTGTGTAGGTTGGAAGGTAGCTGCTGCTGCAGACTCTTCTAAGTGTCTCTGTTGTCTCCTGCTGCTCTGCTCCCACTCTGGAACCACCATTTCTTTCACCAGCTCCAGCAACCATTAATGCCTTTGCACAAGGGGTTTCTTGGGCGCTGCTCCCAAGCTAAGACTAGCATCTCTTCTGGTTGGCTGTTGCTCATGTCACAAATATATTTTAAATTTCATCTCAGCTTATGTGTATGGGGAGCAATGGGGTTAGGCTGTCCAGGTTGAATCCTGAATTCTGCTATTTACTACTGTTTGGCTTTGGATGAGTTTTTAACTACTCTGTGTCCCAGTTACCCCCTCTGTAAAATGGGAACAATAATAACAAACTTAGCTCACAGAGGGTTTGTGCACATTAAACAAGATAATGTATGTGGATGCTTAGAACAGTGCCTTTCAGGAAATGTTCCATATTGTTGTCATCTTTGCTAACTGGAGTAGAAATAGAACCCAAATTTATTGATTATGAGCTTAAAAGTTTTCTGCTAGATAATATCAAATAGTGCTGGTAATATGATAACGTACTAGAAATAACGATGATTTGAGTGAGAGAGAAATGAAACCCATTTTCGAATTTTATTGACTTAAAAACATGGTTCACTTGAGAATATTGCATGCTGATTTTCATTATTTACAAAGATGTTATATAAATAGAAAGACTAGAGGTATAACTTGCATACTCTACATCAAGTAGAATTTAAATTTGACTAAAGGGGAAAGCCAGGGAGTACCTCACTGCTATCTAGCACTGATTTTCAGCAGGACACTTTGAAAAATTCTATGCACAAAAAGTGCCTCATTGGCTGACACTACAGTAGCTCCCCTGTCCAGATGGAAGCAGGGTGGAGAAATGGGTACAGGGACCACACCAGTGTGAGTTGGTCAAGGAATCCTATTGTTTCTGCTTTATCCTCTTGGTGGTATTTACATCTGCGGCAACTGTCCTCCCTTCTCGAGGACTGAAGTATTTTGGATCATGGTCTTCTTCAGTCAAACTGATCAGTTCATTTAAAAAGTAACTCCTGTATTCAGCATAATTACTAAATCCTGTCACTTTCCGGTGCCTGTGTGTTGGAGTTGTTGAGAGGTGGGGATAAGAGGAGGAGGATGAAAGGGAGATGCCAGTTAATCCAATTAACTGGCTTTTCTTCTTGCTGTGAATTAAGTATCACCTTCCTTTTGTGTCCACTTACGGCTGGAGAGGGAATGGCAAGAATGAGCCACAGGAGTAACTGATTATTCTAACACCTACTACACTGGCAGATGTAACCGGCTGTGATGCATTCCTTCATTAGTGGACTCTGCATCATAAAAATAATTTAAATTAGATGGTGTAAAAATAAACTGGATGGGTAAACTTGGCTTGGTGTCAGTCATAGAAGCAGCCACACATGTACATTTTGTGAAGGAAGACAGAATAGAGCAGGCAAATTGCTATTGCTTACCCTTTGGAACAACAGAGGACTTTGTTGGAACAGAAACTTGAAAAAAACATTTTTTTGTAGGTATAGCCAAATTTAAACTCTATTCCTAGGTTAGCTAGGTACAATATTTACTTGTTAATTTTTATAAATGAGTTCTCCTCTCAAAAATAACTCTTAAAGGAAAGCATAATTACTCCAACAGATGTTATAGTTTGAATGTGTTGCCTCCAAAATTCAGGTGTTGCCAATGTGATGGTATTAGGACGTGGGGCCTTTAACAGGTGATTAGAACATGCAGGCTCCTTCCTTGTTAACAGAATTACAGCCCTTATATAAGAGGTGCGGAGGCCAGCGTTCGGCTTGTTTGTTCTTCTACTCCTCTGCCGCATGAGGATGTAGAGTTAGTTTCTCTTGCCTTTCTGCGTTCCACCATGTGAGGATGCAGCAAGAAGGCTCTCACCAGATGCTGGCACCTTGATCTTGGACTTCCCAGTCTCCAGAATTGTAAGAAATTGATTTCTGTGATTTAACAAAATTGGGAAAGTAACAGAGTGATCCCTCATGAATAACCCAAAGAAAGCGTACAGTATCTTCTTCCCTTGCTTAAGCCACTAGAACCCTAAGCCATGTTTGCTATCTTTTTTCCAAGTTTCCCTCTGTCCTTACAGGTAATATGAGTCAGTGTAGGAAAAAATATTCCAATGTTAAATTCTCAGTCACACAAATGCATTTTAATAATCATAAGTTGTTTATCTTTTATTAAACCAAATATAAAATGAACTAAAGAGAACATTGTAATGACCCTATTAAGGTTTCAATTATATAGTTTTTCACTCCAGATTTTCAAAGGTAGATGGACCTTTGGGATTGTCTAGTCCAGTTCTCTCATTTAATAAGGAAAAAGCTAAGAGAAGTGAGTGACTTATCCGAGGTCACAAAGCTAATTAATTGTGGAACCTAGATTAAAACCTAGGTCCTCTGGGCACAAATCCATAAAATCCAGGAGTAGGGTGAATGCAGGGCAGTGTTAAGAATACCTCCAATATAAAATCACTCATTCTTTTTTCTTTTTCAATTAATTTTTTCAGGTATAATTTATTTACAATAAATTGGACAATCCATGTTAGGCAAGCATGTATCCTTAGATTCAGAACAGTTCTAGCTCTAACAAAATTCTCTTTGGCCCCTCTGAAGTCAATTGTCATCCCGTATTTCTGAGTGCAGGCAATAGCTGATCAATTTTTTTGTCATTAATCTGTTTGCTATAGAATTTCACATAAATGGGTTTATATAGTATAGATCCTTTTGTGTCTGAATTCATTAGTTCAGCATAATTTTTAGATTCATTCATGCCTTTAGCTGATTATCTTGAACTAAGTAGAATTATATAACCATAGGCTTACCTGTTCACCTCTTAGAACTTGCGGTCTTCCTATCTTTTGCTTATTATAAATAAAGCTTCTGTATACATGAGTTTACAAGTCTTTGTATGGAAATATGGTTTCATTTCTCTGATATAGATTGGAATTGCTGAGATGTGATGAATTTATGTTTAACTTTGTTAGAAAATGCTGAACAGTTTTCTAAAGTGCCATTTTACATTCTGACCAGTGATATAGGAGAATTTTCATTGCTCCATATACTTTAATTAATTATCCTTTAATTAATTGCCACACATTTTTAGTCATTGTAATGGGCGTGGACTTTTATTTATATTTTCAAAATTGTTTTTGATTTTTCTAGATATTTTGCACTTGTGTATGAATTTTAGAATTGGGTTTTCAACATCCGTAAAAGCCTAATGGGATTTTTATTGACATTGCATGCAATGTATAGATGATTTTGAAGAAAATATACCTACATGTATATTAAAAAGTTTATTTCTAAGAACAAATTTTAGTTTTCATGGTTTTTATTTTATCTTTTTAAATAGAGTTTATTTTTTTAGAGCAGTTTCAGGTTCACAGCAAAAATGAACAGATAATACAGAGAGATCCTATATGTTCCCTGCCCCCGTCCCTAACGTGCACAGCCTCCCTCATAATCAACATCCCCTCCCAGAGTGGTACATTTGTTACAACTGATGAACCTAGAGTGACACATCATCACCCAAAGTCCACAGTTTACATAAGGGTTTACTCTTAGTGTTCTACATTCTATGTGTATGGACAAATATATAATGATGTGTATCTACCATTATAGCAACATACAGAGTGGTTTCATTGCTGTAAAAATCCTCTGGTCCTGCCTGTTCATCCCTCCCTTCCTTTTAACTCCTGGCAACCACTGATCTTTCTGTTGTCTCCATAGTTTTGCATTTCTCAGAATGTCTTAGAGTTGGAATCATATAGCATGTAGCTGTTTCAGATTGGCTATGCCTTTATTTTAATTTTTCTTTCCAGTGATTCATGGCTTATATGTGGAAATACAGTTGATTTGTGTATATTGGTCTTGTATCATCTGGCCTTACTACACTCCCTTATTAGTTTTAGTAGATTTTATATAGATTGTTTTACATACATGGTCATGTTTTTGGTGAATAAAGAATGTTTGATTCATTTTTTCCAATCTCTGTTTGGTTTATTTTCCTTACTTATTTCAATGGCTGGAACTTACAATACATTATTGAATAGAAGTGCTGGGAGCAGTTATCTTGACCTTGTTCAAATACTTAGAGAAATAGTGTTCAGTTGATCGCAATTATTTCTGATGTTAGCTATAGTTTCTCAGCAGCTCTTCAAAATTTGAGAAGTTCTTTATTCCTAGTTTGCTGTTTCTATTATAAATTGGTTTTGCATTCTTGTCATTATTTTCTGAATCTTTTGAGATCATAAATTTTATTATTTTCTCAGTATGGAGAGTAATATTATTGACTTTCAAATGCTAAGCCTATGTACATATTTCTGGTATTTCATTTGGCCATTATGTATTTTCATTTTTATATATTGATGACTTAATTTTTGAACAATTTGAGGACTTGTATATTTTCATTTGTGATTGCTATTGTTCTATAATTCTTTTCCTGCAATTTTTTGGTGTCATTTTGATATAATACTGGCCTCAAAAATGGGAACTATTCTATCTCCATTTTCTGAAAGAGTTTACGTAAGAGTGGTGTTAATTATTTCTTAAACTTTTATAAAATTCACCAGTAAACCTATGTGAATTTAAAGCTTGCATTATGGAAGGGTTTTAATTATAACTTCTTTAATAGATATAAAGCAATTCAGATTTTCTGAAGCAGTATATTTTCATTTCAGTTTTTGTAATTTGTGTTTTTCAAGAAATTTGTTCATTTCATATAAATTATTAAAAATATTCCTTTTGTACAATAAATGCCTGAAGACTTATTGATATTAGTAATTTCTGTTTTTTCTTTTACATTCTAGCTATGTGTTCATCAATTTTATTTTTGAATGAAGAAACTTGCATTTCATTATATTTTTCATTGCTTTTTTCTTTAATTGATCTGTGCTCTTTATTATTTCTTTTTTTTACTCATTTTGGTTTTAATTTGCTCTTTTTTCTTACTTTCTTACAGTGGAAACTTAGAGTTTAATTTGATACCATTTTTTATTTCTAATATGGGCATTTAAATTTATAAAGTTTTCTCTATAGACTTGTCTGAATCCCACAAGTATTTGTTATGTTTCATTTTCATTTAATTCAAAATATTTTCTAATTATGTTTGTGATTTCTTCTTTGACCCATGATCTATTTAGAAGCAAATTGTTTATATTTCCAAGTCTTTAGAGATTTTTTTAGATTTTATTTTGTTATTGATTTCTGATTTAATTCTACTCTGATTATTGTCTATATAATTCAATCATGTTATAAAAGGACCATGAATTTGGTTTCTCTTGACAAATGATATATATGCACTTGAAAAGAACGTGCATATGTGATTATTAACTGGAATTTTCTGTTTGGCAATTAATTTGTTTGATACTGTTGTTTTAATTTTCTATAGTCTTAGTTGTTTTCTTTCTATTGGCTCTATTATTTAATGAGTAAGTAGTGGTGACAATTTTAATCTAATTGTGGATTTATGTTTCCTTTCAGTTCTGTCAGATTTTTGCCTTATGCATTTTGATGTTTGGTTGGTAGGTGCATGCTTATTTTGCATTACTATGTTCTTTTGACGAATTGACACTTTTAATTATTTGCAAGATCTCTTATTATCTTGCCCTTGAAGTCTAAATCACTAATATTAAGATAATCACTCCAGGTTTCTTATAAAATATTCACATGGTATATCTTTTTTTCATTGTTTTAACTTACATCTGTCTTTATATTTAATGTATATTTTGCAGACAACATATTATTGAGTATTTCTTTATCCAGTATGGCAATTTCTGCCCTTTGATGGCAGCATTTAAACCATATATGTATATTTAATCCAATTTCCTTTGTTCATATTAAATTCTTCCATTCTAATATTAATTTTCTATTTTCTCATCTGTTCCGTTTGGTTTTCTTCTTTTCCTGTTTTTCTTTTTTCATTTTTTTTTTTTGATTGAGTATATTTTAGTATTCTTTTGTATCTCCTAAACTGGCTTATTGTTTTTTTTTCTTTGTTTTTTGTTGTGTTTGTTCCAGAATATCAATCAGTCTGCTTTCAAGTGATATTATACCACTCATGTGGTATAAGAGTTTTATGGAAGTATAGCTCCATTTCCTCTACTCCTGTCATATGTGTGTATCTTATCATAATTTTAAATCTACATATGTATTATAACTTTAAATACTTTGGCTCTTTTTTAGAAATTGTGAATTATCTTAAAGAAATATAAATGTGAGAAATGTATTTTTAATTTAACCACATATTTAAAATATCTTGTATTCTTTCAATAGTGTACATCTGAGTTTCCATCTTGGTAGCGTTTTCCTTCAGCCTGTAGAACATCCTTTTAATATGTCTTATAGCACAGCTTTGTTGGTGGTACATTTTCTTCATTTTTTTGTGTAAAAACATCTTCATCTTTCCTTTATTTTTGAAGGATATTTTTATTGCATATAAAACTTAGATTCACAATTTTTCTTTTTTTCAGTGCCTTAAAAGGTCATAGTGCTTGTTTTGCATTGCTTCTGATGTTCTCAGCTGTTACTCTTTTTATTATTCATTTGCAAGTGGTATATCTTTAGTCTTAAAGCTTTTTGTGTATATCATTAGATTTACTGTTTGTTATCATGTCTCTATAGTGTCCTCTAATATGTGACAGTTTCTCAAGCTTTCCTTGTTTTTCATGACTTTGACGGTTTTGAGGAGTGTAGGTAAGGTATTTCATACGATATTCTTCAATTTGTGTGTATTTTTCTTCTCATCATTATATCAGGGCTATAGACTTATGGAAAGAAAACCACAGAAGCAGAGTGCCCTTCTCCTCCTATCTTGTCCAGTGTCCATGTTACCTATATGACATTCCTAATGATGTACTGAGGTAGTGTTTGCTGGGTTTCCCCACTGAAAAATTACTGCATTTCTCTTTTGCTTTCCTGAGTCTTTAGAATTGAGTCACTAAATCAAGCCCACACAGTCATGGGCAGGGGAGCATCCACATAAGTTATTTGGAATTCTTATGTAAGAAAGGTTTTTCTCATATCCCTAATTATTTATTTCAGTTATTTATATCAGTATGGTCTCTTGTACATACTTTCATATGGTGGCCTATAACAAAACTACATTATTTATTTTATTGCCAAAATCAGCCATAAGGAATTCTTCCAGGTTCATTTTTGTGTCGCTTTAACATGCCCCATTCCTTTTATATTTCAAGAATTTCCTCACTTTCTGGTACTGCAAGATGCTCCAAGCTCATTTTGTATTTTCTTTCCCCCAGCCCCAGGAACACTCATTTCTACAAAGAACTCTGGTTTCTTTTAATAAAATATGTTATTTAGAAATGAAAATATAGGTTCTAGGATGTTCATTTTTGTCAGCTTTTTCCCCATATGTTTCAGTTTAAATAGTTTCTATTGCTATGCTTCCAAAATGATTGATATTTTATTTTTCAGTGTTGAATATGCAGTCAAGGACACCAAGGACGTAGTTAGATTTTCATTTCATTATGTTTATGTTTCATCACTAATAGATCCTCCCTTTTCGCCTTAATATGTTCATATATTCCTTTAAGTCCTTGAGCATTGTATGCTAGATACTTTAAACTTTTTGATAACTCCCTCACATCTGTCATTTCTAGGTCTGTTTCTATCAACTTTTCCTTTTCTGTTTCTGCATGCATTTCTTCCCTTATTCTCTTATCAGTAGTTTGGCATTAGATGCTGTACATTGTGGATGCTTGTCATTGAATATCTGAATTTTGTTTACTTGTTTGGGCAGGCAGTTAAGTTAGTTACAGATCAGCTTGATCATTTCTTTAAGCTTTTTAAAATGGGTCTAGTATAACCTTTACTTTAGGGTTTATTTACTATTAAGCCATTCTTTTATGGTAACTCTACTAAATGCTATACATGATCAAAAACATCTTCACATTGCCTGATCAGAACTTAAATAGTTCCTATTCCCGTATGTTCTAGAAATTTCTTGGCTTATAACTCACTGATAGTTGTTTTTCCCCTTGCCTGGCTTTGTGTACTCTGTGGTCATATGAGTATCTTAGTACTCAAATGAAGACCCAAACATACCCCTCCACAGATTTCTAGAATCTTTTTTCTGTATAGTTTTTTCTTTTCTTATAATTCTGCTCCATAAATTCTAACCTCATTAGACACTCCAAATTTAAATCTGTTTCCTGCATCTTACCAAGATTACTGGGTTCTTTGGAGTTTCCTTCTCTGCATTCTTATCTAGAAAATGTCTAATCAACTTATTTATATTTCCTTTCTTTCATAGTTAATAGTCCTGTACAACTTCTTGTCCAATTTCTGATAACAGCTATTTAATATCTGTTTTTTAGTTACTTATGGCTGGAGAAAACCTTGTTCCAGATATACCATCAATGCCAGAAGTAAAATATATTTCAAGGAAAAAATGCACTTTTATTTCAAAATTCTTATTGTGTTTGTAGGAATTTCCCAGTCTTATAAATGCCATTTGTTTATATTTAGGCAAGTAGATGAATGTGAGAATAAGACTATATTTAACAACTAGAAGAGCAAACATTAGTGCACATAAAACTTCCTTGGTTTTCCTTTTCAAATGAATAGTTTCAAAGGATAAGTTTTACCTAGTGTCCTTTAATTATTTGATGTAAAAAATGGGTAGAAGTGTTAAGTGTATAATCCATATAAGGTTTTTTTTAAAAAATTGTTCAAATAAGTCAATGGTTTAAAGCAAAATAATCAGCCCACTCTACACACACACACACACACACACACACACTCTTTTTTCTTGTTAAACTGTCAGGTTTTTTCTTTTTCGAGACCGAGTTATTTGTTAGGTAAAACTGAATGCCAACACCTTTTAAAACTTGATATTTTAAGCTGAAAAGTTAAGCTGTGGGAGTTTGGGAAACTTGCTTTAGAAATATAATTGCTTTCAAAAACATTTTCTAGGACTTGAATGTCACCAAAGGAATAAAAAATGAGGCGAAAAAGTAGACTATAATCCTGAAAGCATTTGGAGGAGAAAAAATTTTTCTGGTTTCATGATATTAAATATAGTGCTTCCTTTGCTTAGAACTTGGCATCCTTTTTCCCCCCTTTTGTTTGTTGGCTACCATTAGATAAGAACCAACTTTTTAACTATTGGCATTAAAAACAAAAAGAAAATATTTCAATCCTGTTTAGTGATGGTTTAATTGATTCCATCCCTGTCCTTTAGCGCACACTAGAATGGCAGGTAAGTCTGGCCTGCTAAATGCTGATGTAGTGTCAGGGGATTCTTGATCCAATTTTTCACTAGGACATAGTCTCTCATTTTAGTCTGACATTCTACTCAACTCGCCACTGTCAATGTCAGAGGAAGTGTCATTATTTGAACAATAGCATCTTCCAGAAGAAAAGACACCATGTTTACTTTTAAGAATGTCAGCCGTTGTACATTTAGAAGCATTTTTCCGGGGTTAGCAGAAACACATTTGACTGGACTAAAAGCAAAACTCCTTTTCCATGCTGAGGATTACAGACTTAAGCCTGGAAGGGCCCTTGAGAGGTTAACCAGCCTAGTCTCCTGCCTTCAAGTAAAAGACAGGAGTTTTTTTTTTTTTTTTTTTTTCCCTCTGGAGCTCCGTGAAGCACACTCTGCAATTACTTTAACTATTTTTTTTTTTGTGATTCAATAATTCCAATTCTGTTTCTCATACTTCACGTTTGCCTTCTCGTGATATGTATTATATCAAAAGAACATTTGTTTATAAATATACATTCAACTGCTTTGATCTTTAACCAGTAAAATTGTATGCACAAATTTCATTCTTACGCAGTCAGTAGCAGCTTATATAGTCAGTCGTGTTCTACAGCAGGAGTCGTCGAACATTTTCTGTAAAAGGCCAGACAGTTTCTATTGTACTGCTGGCCATGTGGTCTCTGTTGTAACTTCATAACTCTACCGCTGTAGCATGAAAGCAGCCATAGATAATATGGAAATGAATGGGCATGACTGTGTTCCAAAGAAGGTTTATTTACAAAAGCAGGCTATGTGCCAGGGCCTGAGGGTAGTAGTTTGCTGACCCCTATTCTACTTCTTGGACAAATCTACTGTTGGGAAAGGAAGTCACGAGTTTGTAGTCTTTTGACCCCTGCAGTGTTGCACACGCATGTGTCTTGGGCCTGGAACATTTCCTTACAAAGAGATAAAGATGACTGCCTGTGCTAGGTGAATCTCTTTGTTTGTGAATATATTTGTCTGTTCCAGACTTGATGTCCACTTCTTTTTTCTGCTGAAGTGTGAGTATCATTGGGCACCTGACCAACCCTGCTGCTGTATCTGCTTCAGTGGGAAGGAAGCTAAGTTGTTTGTAGCAAAAAAGGGGAGAGTGCAGACCATCTCCCTGCGGTGGCTGCTAGGCAAGACCCACTAGCCATGGGAACCGATGCTTAATGTTGAAACTGATCTTGCTCTGTTTCATCTCTCTGTGAGTAAAGTGTTGTTCCATCTAGCGCCTGTGGGAGTCGTGTCTTTCTTGACAACCCTGACACTGCAAACCATGAAATGGGTAGTAGACACCTTGGGACCACTGCTCCTGGTGGCAGGCATTACTATATGCTATTTGCTATCCTCAACAATGTGGGACACTGCCTCCCTTGGAGGTGACAATAACTATCAGTTACTCAAAATCTACATTTTTTTACTATTATTTAAAATGTACAGTGTTTTCTATAAAAATGTGTTTCCAAATGTGGAATTGGGTCAAGTAATCACTTTTGGCTAAACCTTTTACTAACCTGTCCTACATCAAGGCTAAGAGTTGAGGATGTCTATTCTAGGCTAATTCAGAGTGATTCCTTATTTTTCTTGGAATCCTTAGTTATTAAGTCAATGCTCCAAAAACTTATGTTAGTTATGAAATAATTCTGAGTTACTGTACTGTGTTCCAGTATAACATTATAATGTTAATGAGGCATTATATTGAAACAAATCTATGTAAAATAAAATAAAATAAATATGCAAATGTGCATAAATATCTAAAATTGTTAACAGAATAAATGACATTTTCAATTAATGATATTTGTTGAAATATTTCTTAGAAAGTAAACTTTCTATAATTCTGACCTCATAAAAATTTAGCTTTTATGTCCATAATTTCTGCTATAAGAATATTTAAGCCAAGAAAATTTTTATAAAAGAATATTAGTGAAAATTTTGACTTATTAATGGTTTGGTAGGAAAATGTGTACAATTGTTTAGATTTAGATTTTTTTTCCATCTGTTTTCTCTAAGTAATGGTGAACTTAAGTTGAAAAATAAGTAGATTTTTTAGATTTGCAATTTGGGGGATTTTCATTAATATTTAGATTCCTATGGTAAGTTTTCATGTGGTTATCTTGATTAGACTTTCTGTTTGAATCAACTTAATGTTTGATGAACTATTTTGAAAAACTAAAATATTGAAGGTATTTGTAATATTGAGAAATGAAAAACTTTCTTTAAATTTGTTTAGAAATGCAGCTAGATGTAATTAGAAAGATAATCACCTATGTAATTTTTCATTTCACTTCAAATCCCCTTCCTGAATTCCCACGTTTCTCTTCATATCATAACAGGTGTGAATGAGCATAATTCTGATATCTGTATTTTTATTCACACCATAAAAAATAGATACTTGGATTCTTTTTTATTGAATCAAACAATGGTAATCAGTTTTTTTTGGATGTGGTAAATATTGTCAGTTGAATGGGAATTAAATTACTATGTATGGTTTCCTATGAAAACTCTGGGAAAATTTTGATGAATCAGAGTTAAAACATTTGTGGGTATGAAGAAATAAAATATCTGGCTCTCAAGGAATTAGGGATATGTTGTACAGTGATTTTCTGCAAAAACTTTAATGGATAAACATAGTCAATCAATAATTATAAAAATGAAAGAATAACATTAGGTTTTTCTTGCTCGTTAAACAAACAAACAAAAAGTTATTGGTCTGATCCCTTTGGTGGAAGAGGAATACCTTTACTTGTAGTTGCATTAACTTAGGCCAATAATAGACCATTTAGAATACTGGAAAATGCAATATGCTAACAGATCCCAGGCCATATGAAAGAATTAAAAGATTTAATAAAATTAACACTATATAATCCCCTTTTATTAAGATGAGAATAAATGAGTAATATCATATTTGGAATTTTTAGCCTTTGCCAAGCCTTGACAAGAAGCATTCATTATAATAAAGATAATTTACTTAATTTGTAAAAAATTTCTGTTTTTATAATTCATTGATAAATTCTTGGTAGGTTTCTCATATTTTCAAAGTCATCTTATGAAAAATATCAGCAGGATAAATGAATTGGAAAAGAATTATTAATTTTCATTGCTAAAATGCATATATTGTTACAATTCTGAATATATACATAAGAATCTCAACACATTGCATTAGGAGAATATAATCATAATTGCCATTTAAAAGATCAGGCCCCTTGTAAAATGTCAGCTCTGTTTTTCATCAGGACTCCATTACCTACTTTATCTTACTTTCACCTGATAAAGGGGATATAAACAGATTTCTTTAAATAAAATATAAAATAAGAATACTCTATTGTAATAGTGTTAACCAGGTCTGGATTTCAAAGAATTAAAGCAACAGTTATAAAGAGATTTCATTCCACAACAACAAAAATCAATTACATTGAATCATCTGAAGGACAGGGCCTCTCTTCCTATTTTCAGTACATAGCACAGATCACACTAACCTTATCACAAAATACTTATATCTAAAGATTTCAGCTGGTAATGTTGCATACATTTAATTCCATTTTTACTTATTAAAAAAGGAGGGAAGTTTGAAACTTCTTCGATTCCAAGTTAAATGGATATCCCTCCAAATTTTTCACAATGGAATATTGCCACTGTTTAGAATTTACCTTGAAAGCACACTATTTCTTGTTCCAATAAATATTGCATGAAGTATACCAACAATCCCTAAATCTCTTTGAAGGAATTTGTCTTCTTAAAAGATCAAAGTTGTTATTTATTGCAAAATTGTCATTTTATCAATAATGAGGGAAATAAGAACCATCTACCACCACTCCATACGACACATCCTTTGTTTTCATTTTGTAGTTTATTTTTAGTAATCACCTAGATAGAGACTATACGACAAGTTATATTCATACTTAGTTAAATGTCGTCTTTTTTTTTTTTTTACAAACTTTCTAATCTTACTCCAGTTACATTATCATTTTAATAGTTTTATATTTCTATTTTGCTATTGAACTAAAATTTACATAGCCTATGCCATAGTATTACATGCTTAAATTTTATCAGTATAATTAACATTGCATTGCACATTTTTATGAATAAAATTTTTTCAGCCTTTGAACTATTTAGGACTTATCTAAACTTCTAGAAAAAATTACCAAGAGAAGTGTGGTAAAATGTCAAATTGTCCCCAACTATCTGCTCCTTCCCGGTAGAAGGATTATATGTCCGTGCCCTTTTCCATGTGACTTGAGGGGCTTTTTATAGGTGGGATAAAATTTCTTGCCTCATTATCAGGGTTGTTTATATGGCTTTTTAGGGCAATGAAATATGAGCTGAAGTTACAGTGTGCTAGGTCTGAGCAGAAGTTTTAAAAGAGATTATGTGCTTGAGTTTGGCACTTCTGTCATGAGAACAGAATGTCCTGGAAAAAAGTTCCTCTCTTAGCTTGTGTCCTAGATTAAGAACACACGTGAAACAGTCCTACAGATGGGAACAAAGCTGTAATCTACACAGCAATCATATATCATGAGAAATAAATGTCATATTGCAGACTACTGTGATTTGGGGTTTGCTTCTTAGTAAGGCAAAGGCTGACTGATACACACACACACACACACACACACGCACACACACACACACAGGATTGCTAAACCAAAGTTTTTGATCATTGTGTTGGGTTCTTGACAGGTATTGCTAAACTGTTTTCTAAAAGATTTTGCACAAATGTACATTAACACTAGCAATGTGTAGATACACATTTTATTATATCTACCCTGTATCATTTAGGGTTCAGTCAATAAAACAAAAACAAAACTAGATATTTTAAAAGGAAGTAGTTTAATATAGATAATTAATTACATAGATGATAAAGGGGCAAAAAGCAAAATGGAAAAGCTGAGAGAGCACAGAGTTTTTAACTAGAGGAACTAGCTGCCACTTCTAGAGGTGTGGAAGCAATGGGGAAGAGGTTTGGCATCAGAGGAGAGGCTCTGCAGACCTTGGGCTTGGACCATCAGCTTCTGAAGGGGATGTAACAAGGCTGATCAGAAAGTACAGAAAGAAGTGGGAGGACAAAATGAGTGTCTTCAGCTAATTCCAGTGGGAAATAATAGGATTATATCAGCAAAGAATAAGACAAGAATAGGTAAAAATTTAAGCTTTGTTCATGTACGCCTTTTGTTCTTAGGTTAAAAAGATGGAGAAAGGATTTTAGGCATGATAGGCCTTCATATTCATGGATTATGCAGCTCTTATGCTCTTATATGACCTCCTCCCCTTTTGTTAAGAGACAGGCTCTCGCTCTGTCACTCAGGCTGGAAGAATGGTCTGATCATAGCTCACTGGAACATCAAACACCTGAGTGCAAGTGATCCTCCTGCCTCAGCCTACCAAATAGCTGTGAGTACAGGCATGCACCACCATGGCTAATTTGTTTATTTTTTGTGGAGATAGGGTTTCACTATGTTGTCCAGGCTGGTCTCAAACTCCTGGTCTTAAGCAATCCTCCTGCCTCCCAAAGTGCTTGGATTACAGGTGTGAGTCACCATGCCTGGCCTGAACTTGTCTGTACATCTAGTGACAGCCATTATCTTGCATGGTCTATTTCCTTCAGGATGCTTTATTATGTTTGTGTCTCCCTCTTGTTAGAGGCTTTTTTCAATTGTCTGGTAATCTCAGGTTGTCTGCTTCTGATTGCCAGTGGGAGTATAAGGAGCTGATAGAAAGATGTATGTATATGGATGGTAGGAGTTGTAAGTATTCTCTGAAGGGTGATCTAAGGTGGAGGTTTGCATCTGACCACCCTCATGGTCATTACCCTTTGGCATTGTTTATTCCCCAGAAAGGAGTCTTTAAGCTCCTCACTGGAGGTTAAGGGTCAGGTTGGCAGCATTCTGAAGGAGAAAAGTGAGCTGGACGTGTCTGCATTCAGCATTCTGATGATAACTCCATGCCCTCAGTGGTTGCAACCACCTGAGTTTTAATATCTTCTGAGAATAGACAGTTAGTCTTCCTTCAGATTAGAAGGGGAAGGAATAGTAATCAGTCTGTAATCATTTCCATACAGTCTTCTTATTTTAGCTCCTCCCTTCAAGCTTATTTAAACTCCTAAGCTCGTTGCTCATCATAAAGTAAGTCTAATTAGCTTTTTTTAGTGCTGCATAGGATTTGGTTTATTAAGTCAGTTATCAATTCTCCATTAGCTTTTTAGTTTCTAAAATTATTGTCTTCTCTCATGTTCACCCAATTACTATGGGTTTATGGTTTAAAAATTATTTTTCATGAAGTTGTACTAGAGTTTTAGGGGGAATCAAATTTACTACAGTCTCTTTAGAACCAAATCCAGTGAAGTTTTCATTCCATCCTCTCCATGAAACTTCTCTTGTCAAAGTCAATGATGACCTTGACCTGGCAAAATCAATAGGTCAAATTTTTTGTTTATATTTTATCTGACCACTTAGTGCTTGACAGAGGATCAGTCTCTCTTTGAAACTCTTCTCCCCCCCATCATTGGGATTCTAGGACTCTACATTCTTATTTATGTATGTATGTATAATTGATAAGTTACTCATTCTCAGTCCTAAAAAAGGGTTTATGCCTTTACAAAACGAATGTTTCTAAGGTGAAAAAGTTTTTTAATAGAACTTTTCATATGCTATCTTTTATTTTGATAAAATATTTAAATATAAAAATATTTTGAACCCTGTGTCTATATGTGGTAACTCAATCTTCAACTAGACTTCACTAGTTGACTCTATCGAGATTGTTACTACCCTTAGAGACCAGATGGGACTAAGGTTAGAGCAGAGATAGAAATTAGCTATCTATTTTAGCTTTAGTGGCCTCTATAGATTTTTAAAAACTATATTTTTATTACTTATAGTGCATTCGTAGCCTAGCAACCTCAGCATATAATAAGAAAAGATTATTCTGTATGAATGTTATATCTACATTCACAAATCTGAATAGTTTGACTGATGAACAGTCAAATCAGTACAGAAATCAGGTATCAATCAAAAAGTTGTCATTTTAAAAAGTCTATTTTTTAAATGTAAAACTGTTATTTGACTTACAATTTTCTTTTTGACTGATAGTCTTTATTTATTTTAAACCAGTTTTACAAGCGTATACTTCACATAAAATGATATTCACCAATTGTTAGTATACATTTTGATTTGTGAGTATTGGTAGTCAATTAACCACTGCTAGAATCATGACAGAATATTTCCATCTTCCTTAAATTACTCTTATAATCTCTCTGCAGTCAATCCCCTACCCAATGCCCATCCCCTCACCATCAGTGATCTGCTTTCTTCACTTTTGCTTTGAATTTTCCAGTATTTAATAAAAAAATGGAATCATACAGTATGCAGTCTGTTGTTTCTGGTTGCTTTCATGTGACATGATTCTTTTGAGACTCACCCATGTTGTTAACAAATGTTCCAAAACCACATATTACATTGCTATTATTTTTGCCTTAAATAATTGTCTTTTAGCAAAATTATTAAATGGAAAAATATGTTTTCATTTAGTTATATATTTACCATTTTTAGTGCTCTTCATTCTTTGTGTATATTGAAATTTCTTTCTGGTACCATATTCCTCCTGTCTGAAGAATTACCATAATTGTCTTGTAATGAAGGTCTGTATGTGATTAATTCTCTCAGTTTATTAGCCTGAAATAATTTTTATTTTGACTTCATTTTTGAATGATATTTTTACTACTTAAATTTTTTTGATAGGGTTTTTTAAAATCAGAACTTTAAAAACGTTCCTTCGTTGTCTTTGGTATTGCATGGTTTTCAGCAAAAAGTCTGCTGTAAATTTTTATCCCTTTCCTACAAATATAGGTGTCTTTTTTTTTTCTCTGATTACCTTTAAGATTTTTCAACTTAAAACTGGTTTTTAGCAATCTAATTATAATGTGTTTTGGAGCCATTTTATTTGTTTATTCTGATTGGTGTTTGTTGAGTTTTTGAAACTGAGTTTATAGTTTTCATCAGATTTGGAATATTTTAGCCATTATTAAAATATTTTTCTGCCTTAGCCACCTCTTCCTTTGGGACTCTAATTACAAGTATGATAGATGCTACATATTGTCTCACAGAATATTAATGCTTGGTTTATTTTTTTCTAGTCATTTTTCTCTTTGCCTTTCACTTCAAATTGTATATACTGCTGTGTCTGGAAATTTGTTGATCTTTTCTGCTATATACTTATATATACTGCTAATGCCATCCTTTATGTTTTTATTTCAGGTATTATACTTTTTATCTTAAGATGTTCTATTTTTGCTTTTTTCATAAATTTTTTTTCATTATGCACGTTTTATTCTACCTAAACATATAGAGTATGTTTGTAGTAGCTCCTTTAATGCCCTCTTTATTTATTTTGCTATTTCCATCATTTCTCCCATTCTGCACTAGTTTTTATTGATTTATTAAAAGCTGATTATAGATCATATTTTCCTGCTTCTTTGTATGTTTATTAATTTGTGTTTGTTGTTGTTGTCGTTAGACATTGTGAATTTTACCTTGTTATATTCTCCTGAAGAGTTGGATTTTGTTCCAGCATGGCATTAAATTCCTTGAAATCAGATGGATACTTTCAAAGGTTGCTTTAAAGTTTTGTTAGGGTTGTCTGGACTTGGGCTGATTCAGCCCCATTACTAAGCAGATATCCTTTTGAGAATTTTATCGGATATTGCATATTTTACAGTGTCTCTCCAATCAGACTTGTGGAAATATGATCTATTCTCATCACTGTGTTAGCCCCTGGAATTGTTCTGCAGGCTCCTTTATACTGATACTTTGCCCAGCCTTGGGCAGTTTCTCTCACACATTTGCATTTCAGCATGAAGCTAAAAACTAGAGGTTATCCCTTTGTACAATTCAGAGCTCTCTTTCTGTGTCTTTTTCCTCCTCTCTGGTCGTCTGTCTTGCAAATTTCAGCTGTTTTGTTCTCTCAGACCTTCAATCTCTGATTCCTCAATGCGGTGAGTCTTCTGGAAACTGGGGTTCTTCTCCCTGTGCTGCTGCCTGGAAGCTGCCTCCAGTGAAAGTGAGGATTCACTTTATTTTTTCTTTTTATTCAGGTATCATATTCATAAATTGCCTGTTACCCAAAGTTTGAAAAATGCTCCTTTATTTTGTCTAATTCTCTAATTGCATAACGCAGGAGGATAAATCTGGTCTCTGTTCCTTTATTTTGTTTAGATGTGGACATCCTGAGTTACTTATTTTTTATTAGTAATATATGGGGTTTAATAGGAAAGGGAATTTTACTTTGATAGCCTGGCACATATTACACAATCCATAGAATTGTTTCAACGAATGATCAATAGTTACATAATGAGTTTGAAAGCACATTATTCCTAAATACTTTAAAAATAAATGGTGTTATAGGAAAATTAAATACAGCACCACAGACTCCTTAAGACTCCACAGAGGATGCATTCCCCAGATGTGAACGTGAGTAGAAGCTCCTCTCCATGAATTTCCAGGTTCCCAATGAGTTTGTAAGTCTGCTTTGGGAGAATGATTAGTTTGGAGCCCACATTGCACACCTTCATTGTATCTTTTTATATATTTGGGAATCTAAAACATAGTGAAATGTTTTCAATGTTTGCAGCTTTGAAAGTTTAAACAGTTTTCACAGCAAACATTCCCTTTTAAAGACATAGTATATCATTCAATAGAAGCTCATTTAACTTTTCTTTTCTCCCTCCCTCCCTTCTTACCGTTCTTCCTTCTTTCCTTTTCACAACCCCCATCTCTCTTTAACAATAGCCTCTGTGAAATTTTTGAGATGTTTGGAGATAATGAGCTTGAAAAAATGAATGTTTATATTGCTAATCTAGATCACTATTCAGAGGTTCTTTCAGTGAGCATAGTGGCCTATTGCTATCTACCTCCCCAGCCCCTGGTAATGAAGGGAAATGTTCTCTAAATAGTCACTCTACCTTCATTTGAGAGCTTTAAATATTTCTCACAAACACATAAACACATTTTTGCAGTGTATTTCTGACAACACATTCTCTGAAATATGCATTAGACAGACTTCCTGAAAGATTCTCAAGAGATTGTGAGGTCTTTTGAAGCTAATTACTAAAATGTGTAGCCTTTTAGCAATTATGGAAGTAACAGTCAGTACTAGATTGATTATGGTAGAATTCATTGGTATGTTGAACTTTAAATAGAAATATAGTTAGGAACACCAAGCAAAAATGTTTCTCATTTTCGTTGTTGCTTCAATGATTATAACTCTGATTATAAATACCTCAGGTGTTAGCTGCATCCTTTGGCCTCTGGAGATCTGGAAATCTTGTCCCAACTTCCATTCCAAGAGTTATGATAGCTCATATCTTTCCCAACACTTTTTTTGATCTACTTATATCTTATTATATTTCCACTGCATTTCTCTGCCTATATGTTTCTGCATTCAAGAATGTTGTCTGGTTTTTACCCTGGAGCAAACATAGAAATATGCAGCCCAGCTTCTTCTCCAATTTCTATGAGAAATTCGATGACAGTATTTCATGGTTCTAGCAATATTACTGAAGTGTTAGGAGGTTACAGGGAGTCATTGCATTAAGAACATCACCTTCCAACTCCACTCTCCTGCCAAAGGAGCCATCTAACACGCTAGTCTTTGAGGAGTGGGCCAGCCCTTGTGCTTACTATTTATTTTGCAGAAATCATCCTCTGTGGAGTACACTGACTGTCCAAGCACATGCTAGAATTCAACAAACAGATTCTTTTTATTATGTATAACTAGAGACTTTTATTTGTGTACTGCATAATTTTCCTGGAGAAATGAATAAGAGATTTAAAAAAATTGGTAGTTCTTTGCTCGCTGTGGAAGGAACTCCCATACAGGCATCCTGCTCATTACCATCATTCTCCAAGCCCTTCCTGCTACTTGTAGATGACTGGAGGGCTTTCTTCTTTTCTTGGCTGTGTCTATTTGTAATCTGACTGATTTAACTAATCAGTTTATTTATGGGCCAGTTCAGTCAAAATTTCTATCACAGAAGAATCCCCTCTGTGTAGTATTTTCTTTTTTTTTTTTTGAGACAGAGTCTCACTTTGTTGCCCAGGCTAGAGTGAGTGCTGTGGCGTCAGCCTAGCTCACAGCAACCTCAAACTCCTGGGCTCAAGCGATCCTCCTGCCTCAGCCTCCCCAGTAGCTGGGACTACAGGCATGCGCCACTATGCCCGGCTAATTTTTCTATATATATATTTTTAGTTGTCCATATAATTTTTTTTCTATTTTTAGTAGAGACGGGGTCTCGCTCTTGCTCAGGCTGGTCTCGAACTCCTGACCTTGAAGGATCCACCCGCCTCGGCCTCCCAGAGTGCTAGGATTACAGGCGTGAGCCACCGCGCCCGGCCCCCTCTGTGTAGTATTTTCTATGGGAGGCCCAGTAGTTTAATCCATTCCTATAAAAAGTACTCAGAGAATACCATTTTTTGTTGTTGTTGTTGTTGTTCAGGTCTTCCTTGTACACTGTCAGTCATAAAAAAAATTTAAAAATTAAGAATTGAAGTTAGAGGGGTATAGAGTACACGTTAAAATAATAATTACACTTTTTCTTCCTTGAGTGCTCTTCGCTCCTCTGGTGTACCTGAATAAAGGATACTTGTAAATGTCCAGTTCTTGAGTAAATACTTCTGTAAATAGTTCTATGACTCCCCCTAGAAGTAGAATTGGCATTAGTATTATCTATGTTATCTTTCCTCATCAAAGAGAGAAATACTAAGGATATCTTTGATTCTATGGACTCAGAATCTCATACAGTATTCTCAGCAAATGTCCATGGAATGACTGAAGGAATAAAGACAGCATTAAAAGTGACACAAACTAATAGAGTAGGACATGTAAAAAGTACAGATTAATATTGTACAGAACACCTAAAGAAAGTTTCACTAGAAAAAATACACTAGAATTGAACATGGAAGAGTACATAGGATATGTTTGGATGGAGGAAAAATACCAGGGCATTCTGCAGAAAGAAATATGAATGGATTACAAGATGGAAATTGAGATATCTTGTGGGATATTAAGGAGACTGACTTGATTTGGCAGAAGGCACATTTTAGAAAATTTCAGAAATAGGTTTGGACATGACAGATGAGCTAGATTATTGAGCCATGAATTGGTGGCAAAAATGTTTAGCCTTAACGTAGTAGGCAATAAAGAACTACTTGGTAATGTACAATTATAACATATCTATCCTTTTCTTAACCTGGAATAGGACTGCCTTGAAAAATCTAGCTTTATTCTTTCTTTTGACTATAATGAGTATCTAGAAATGGCTATAGCCACCGGATGGTATAAAATGGGTAAGACTGCAAATGGCCTTATATTCTAACATGATAATTCAAGTCTCTTCACTAGTGCTTTTCTTGCTGTCTTACTCTTTGGATGCCAGGCCTCCGAACTTACCTGCCTGCCTAAACTGACAGCACCACCTGCCTCTTCCACTTTTGACTACATTGGCTCAAAGCACAGTAAAAATGGGGGCTTGAAATCCAACAAGGAAGCTATGAGAATAGTTCAAACGAGATAGAGAAAACTTAAACGACAGTTGTGTTAGTGAAAAAACAGAAGAAGGTCTAGAGAAGAGAAACAAGTCAGTGGAAGAACTGAGAAGACTTAATGATATCATTTAGGACAATCGTGATGGTGAGAAAAATGACGGCGTAACTGATAGTTGTGGTAGAGAGAGAACCGATTCACTTGGGTTAGAAAGAGGCTGTAAGTTAGGGTTTGCAGGTATTCTATTTAGGGTGAAGTCATACCATCCAAAAACGGTGTAGTATGATTTAATAGATAGAACTAGAGATTTGGCAGGAGAGAAAACAAGTTCAGGAGAGAGAATTCGAGTTCAGGAGAAAGGACACATACTTTTGTAGAGGTGATAATTGAAATCACGAGAACAGATGAGCTCTCTTGGAGAGAATGCAGATGGAGGAAAACAGATGCCATTTTGGTATTTTAGTATCAAATACATCATTGGTCTTAAATAGGAATCAATTTAACATTGATTCTCTTCATTGAAAATGTTTCTGTACACGATGATTATAAGCAAGAACACTTAGGCAGAGGCTAGACCCTTTATTAGAGGCCTATGTACCATGAGAGTGAAAGAAATAGGAAATTGGTCCCCAGTGGGGGAGATCTCAATACAGACACAGTGAGTACCAATCACTGTGAATAGCCATGATATTGAAAATAAGCTGTGTTCTCCACACAGAAATCTGCCATCATCCTGAATGCATTTGGGGGCCTTTGAAGACAAGAAAGAGAAGAATACATTTCTGAAAATGCATTTCCACAAAATGTTTCTTTTTATTGCCAAGGGACTATAGTTTGCATAGCAGAGGGAAAAATATAGACAGCCAGGAGATAATCTGTATGATTTTGTGAGACCAAGAAAGCTGCAGGCTGGAACCACAGAGAATTTGCTGTCCCAATAACCTGTGAGCAAGGTCTCTCTGCTAAAGCAGGCAGCAAGGATTCAGCAGGCTTTGCAGGAGATTGTAGTGAAAAAAGGTATACTGACATTGCCTGAGGCAAAGGAGCACGGACCTCTGAAAGTGTTCCTGCACATCAAGTACTCTCATGTGGTCGATGTAAGCTACCTTGAGGAGAAGAAAGCAAGCCAATTCATGCAACTCAAATGATTTGTAAAGTGAAGGATACTTGTGGGCTATTTATTCATAGGGAGCTGGACAAGGAATTTGATAGAATGTATCCTAATAAAAAAATCAACTGATCAAAGATCTAGAAATAGCTGAATTTTAGAAACTTTACCTACTAAGATAAATGCAATATCATTTTATTTCACAAGCATGAAATTCACTAAGATGAACACCAGGTTTTGCTTTATAAAATTGTATTGGAGAGATATACAAATTCCCATACAAATCACATATATATATATATATTTTTTAAACCAGGAAAGATAAACTGGATTTTATTTCCAGTCACAACTGGCAGGAAGCTGAGAATTAGATCTCCCAAAGAAATTTTTTAAAGCAAAACTTGAGGGTTGAAGAAGAACAATTACCCTTCAATGTGGCTACATTCTCTGGGGGTTTGGTAAAAATAAAAAAGTAGCAAAGGAAAAGAAATCATTCTGAAAGCATTTAAGTTGTGAATGCTTTTAATCATCAATCATTGCCATTTTTAAATTCAAAAGGCAACTCCTGTTTCCCAAGATTTTCAGAGTCCTGAAAGGCAGGGTAATTATAAGTTAAGTAGGTGGCTTCTGGCTTCTAGACTCCTGCTTTTCAGAACTGAACTGACTCCGAGGTTAGAAGAAAAGTCATACATGGAATCTAAGTATACAACAAGGCTTAGACTTCACTATTAAGGCAAATCAAGTAAAATTTTGGTGAATGGTTGAAGAGTAATACCATGGAAAATGTGTTTTATCCATTTAAAATACATTGACTTCAATTTTTATCCAATAAAGTTTCTTCTAATAAAGAATTGATATCATTTTGAAATATATATAGTCAGAGTTTATAAAAGATAAGCACATCTATAAAATAATATGATGAACTTTTGTATATCCACCACTTGGCTTAAAAAGTAGAACATGACCAGTGCCTTAGAAGTCCACTCTGTGACCCTCTCAGATCAAATCTTTTCCATCTCCGGTTGCAGAAGTAACAACTAGCTTGATTTTGTGTTTCTTTTTTCTCGCTTTTCTTTAGTTTTGCCATCCATGTATGTGTACCTAAATATTCTTTTTGTTTGTCAAGTTTTGAACTTCATGTAAGTAGATTCATTGTGTAAGAATACTTTTACAAGAGTTTTATTTAAAATCATGTTTCTAAGATTCATTATGTTGTTTTGTATGGTTGTAGTTTTTTCATTCCTGTATTCTATTGTATAAATGTGCTAAAGTGTATCCATTCTGGTCTTGGACATTTGGGCTGTTTCTAGTTTTTGGATATTATTTAAAAAATGCTGTACAAACATACTTGCCCATATATTCTGGTATGTAGGAGCATGGTTTTTAGTAAGCATATATGTCTAGGCAGGAAAATACTGGGTTATAGTATATCTGTATTGTCAACTTGATTATGTAATGCAAAACTATACTCTAAAGTGGCTGTAATGATTTATATTTCAGTTAGCAGTGGATGAGAATTTCCATTGCTCTATGTCCTCATTAGCACTAGGTATTGAGAGTCATTTTAATAATTTGCCAATCTGGTGGAAATAAGATGGTTTCTCGTGGTTTTTATTTGTATTTCCCTGATTGCTAATGTTATCATATATTTGTATAAAATTTATTTAATGTTTTATCAACACAAACGGTCCTTTGGCCATTTTCCTATTAGATTGCTTGTTTTTTGTTATTGATATGTAGAAGTTCTTTACATATTGTGAATACTACTCATTATAACTTTTATATATAGATCATATACATTTTCTAGTTTTCTTTTTACCTTTTTCTGATTTTTTTTGTTGAACAGCATTCTTAATTTTACTGTGATCTTTTCTTCCTCCTAATATTGCTAAAAGATTCTTTTTTGTTCTGCTTTTCTCATTTTATTTTAGAAAATTTGTGATGTCCATAGGTTAAATTGATCTGGAAGTATCATTTTTTATATTGGCCATGTTTCATTTTATCATCAAAGTTATGTTACTATGAATAATTAGAATAAGCTGGGGATTGGTCCATTTCTCTTTTCTGAAAGAGTTACTACAGAACTAAACTTCCTTAATAGTTTGGTATAACTTAAATCTAAATATGTATGGGCTTGCTTCTCAAAATTGCTGATGGGAGTACAAATTGGAACAACCCCTAACATATGCACAAGATTATTTGTATAGCCACATATTGGATAAAATCCCTATCTATATGAAGTTAATTGGCTAAATTATGGTAATTCAAACAACATATGTGTTGCTATATGAACATTGACCTTTGTTTCTAACTGCAGCATGATGTTCCATCATATTTCTTTATTCTCTATCTTAATGATGGACACCAGATTGCAACCAACTCCCTACTGCCACTAATAATGTGGTAGTCAGGCATGACAAAATATTAATGACTGGCACACCACAAGTCCTGTCCAACCAGAACAGATGCCAATCTTAGTACTGGACAGTTTCTTGGAAATCCCTGCTGGGGAAGATCACAAGCAATATGGGCATATTTTGATATTTTAAAAATAAGTGTGTCACATTGTTACATAATAGCTAATTTATGGCTTTGATTATGAAGGACATACTTGTACATACTCCTCATGTTAGAAATATTCTGAGACATAAGACCGGAGTAAAATTACTGTGTCATTATTTATGGTGTGCTCTCTAGAATGCTTGCACCAGTTGACACTCCCAATGATGGTGGATTGTGCTATATCCCTACATCCCTTTCAGCACTTGTGAATCTAAAATGGGTCAAGTGTTTTAATTAACATGTCTTTGATTCCTAATAATTTTGAGAATCTTTTGTGTTTTATCTTCCATAAATTGTTCCTTTCTACTGCTCATTTTCTTTTTGTAATTCTTCTTTGTTGATTGTAAGGAACTCTTTGTAATTGGGATGGTAATACTTAGTTGTTTTTGATATTGCAGCTATCTTCTCTTCTATCATCTTTATATTTACTATGTACTTCACTGTAAAGACATACTTATTTAGTTTTTATATATTCGAAGAATGAGTTCTTTTAAAAACTCTATTATTTATAGTTTTGTAGTTTTAGTTAAGTCTTTTTGTATATCCAGGACAGAAAGTAGTCTCCTAGATTTATTTTCTTCTAGGTTTTGGGGCATGTGGCATAAGAATATTTTATTCTACTCTGTAAAAATATCTACTTTGGTAAACAATGGTAACCCACAAAATGTCTCTATCTTGGCTTAGTTAATAGTCATGATTTGTTTTTAGTATTTTGTTATGAAAAATTCTAAATATACAGAAAAACTGAAGAAATATTGAAATGAATATCCATATATCCACAGTCTATATTTGACAACTGTAACATTTTTTTTGCCATACTTTCTTTAACAATACCTATATTTTCACTTCTGACTAGAGTTGAAATTTTTTCTGAATTCCCTTTTCTCCTTAGAATGTATCCCACTAAGGCTACAGAGTCAGCATTCTGTTTATATAGTACTTTAAAGAATCTTTTGTTTTCTCTCTTGCTCTTTGTGGTCATATATCCAATTTGGCAAATAATTAGGTTTATTTGTTTCAGCTTGCTTTCAATTTTTAGATTTGTGTATGCTTCAAAAGTCAAAATAATATAAAGCCATATATTAGTGAAGTCTGATGTCATTCTAACCATCTCTACACTGTCAACTCCCTTCTTCATAGGTGACCATTTTTATTATTTTCTGCTTTATCATTCAATTGTTTCTTGTAAAAACAAATACTTCTATTTCTATTTTATTTTCTTTCTTACACAAATATGGTATAAAATATTCATTGCTCTGTACTTTGATTTTTCCCCTAACAATAATACCAGATATCACTACACAGAAATCTTTTTCTTTCTTCTTTATAGTCATGCAATAATACATTGTGTCCATGTAACATAGTTTTTATTTAACCAGACGACTATTAATGGACATTCGGATTATTTTGAATTTTGTTTCATGTTTGCAGAGGTATATCTTTAGGGCAGATTTCTTAGAGGTAGAATTTTCTGGTCTAATGACATATATTTATTTAAGATATTGCCAACTCTATGGGAGTTGTAACTATTTGCACTCTGATCAGCAATGCAGGACAGTTTCTGATTCTTTACAGCTTCACCGTCTGAGTGTGCTTTCAAACTTTTGGAGTTCTGCTAATCTGAAAGGTAAAAAAATTTCATCTCATTGTAGTTTTAATTGGTGTTTCTCTCATTACAAATGAGGATGATTATCTTTTTCACTTATTTGACAGTTTGTATCTTTTGGGAAACACCTCTCCCATTCTAAGTCTAGGTGGTTGGGGAGGGCTTCATTAGATTAAGTTAATCTGCATGTTTTATTCCCTTTGCTGCAATGATTGGTTCAGAGATGGGCTATTGGCATATTTCAAGCCAATATTGCCAGTTATAGAACAGTATTGTGCTTTCTCTTGCAGACTGCAGGGTTCATTCACATTTTATTTATATTCTTTGTCACATGGAAACAAAGTCATTATTTCCCCTTTTTGAATTATCAATGTTTTGTGCAATAAGCAAGTTATTTTTAATTATTACATTTTTTAGTAAATTTGAACGCATCGAAACCAAACAAGCTTATAAAATGTAAATATTGACCACAGGAAGGAGATAAATTTACAATTTGTGTTTGTTTATATTTTTATTCTAAATGATAGTTTCTCTTAGAGTGATTTAGATTACTACACCTTTTTTTATAGGCATCTTATGAAAATTATGATTTCAACTGAATCTCTTCTGTAAAATTCACAATAAAACACCCAGACATTGTTCGATTCACCCTCCAGTGATAAACATTTTAAAGAATATTTTTTTTACTTGCAACACAAATAAAATGTGTTGTTTTAAAAACAGAAATTCTTATAAATTCCTAATATATTTGTTGTGAATATTGAATTTTGTAGATCACAGCTCTACATATCTATTCATCTGTGATGTATAGGTTAAGTAATCCATGCCCTTTGGCATTGTGATTAAAAGAAATTTAGGCATTTTGGAAAAATCTTGCATTCAGCAAAATTGTACTTACAGGGAAAAGCCAAGTAGGGGTCAGCCACTGAAAATCCAGGTAACTCTGTTTCTAGGTCACTAACAAAAGCAATTAAAAATCTGATAACACACTAATACACCTTAAAAGGTATATTAAACCCCATTACATTAAACAAACCCATGTAAGACTTTATATTTAAAAACAGATGAAGGTGGCTTGTTGGAAGGAAATTTAAGGACGCATCGAGGTTGAGTTATAGGGACAAATGTGGAATGCACAAAGACCAGGAAAAATCCATCTGCAAAGTTCCTCCAAGACAGATCATGTGGCCACAGAGAGTAGACAGGAAGAATGCAGAATGGCCAGGTATTGGGTACAGCACTGTACTCAGCTTTTACTATTAGTTCCACTTAGAATACTTTGCATTTCTCTAATACTCTGTGTGGTATAAAATATGAATGTGACAAGAAAAATATCATACACAAATGTGACAGATTCTGTATACTAACATCATTTTCCTGTTTACTGATCCACCTATGTGCTAATTTGTGTTACAGAGACATATTACGTGAGAGTAGAATGACGTAATACTCTTCCTGGAACAAAATTATCACTTAACAGTTTAAGCTTCTATTACTCTCATCATCACTGTCATTTTTTGAAATGTGCATCATTTTGATAGTTCATGGTTCACTAAAGTTTAAGTTGTATATATCAGTGCACAGTGCCAAATAATCAATGAAAATCCTTACAATACAAAAGAGTACATATTAAAATATGTATATTATTATTGTTAAATATTTAGGAGTCTGAAAAGAGTCTGATTTACTAAAGAAAAATTAAAATGTGAATACAGTTCATTTTATTCAACTTCACAAAACTTTCAAAAGTTTCCCAATAGTTCTGCATACTCAGCTTTCTAAACATAGGGTATCTATCTCTATGCCAAAATTCCCAAAGGAAATCTTGTAAGAAAAAAACTTAAAGAATGTCTAAGAAGGCTAAATTAAATATACTTAACATGTATTTAGTTCTGATAACTTAAGTTAAATTACACTGTTTTGTACTTAGTTTTGCCTAGTTTTGAACATTATATAATTAGAATCATCTGTATTATAGTATTTCATGTTTGGTGTCTTTTAATCAACCTTCTATTTACACAATTCATATTTTGTGAAGTCATAGGTAACAACTGGTATTCTTATTGCTATATAAAATTTTATTGCAAGAATATACCATAATCTATTTATCCATTCTATTGTAGATGGACAGTCAGGTTATTTACCAATTTTGGCTATCATGACAAATATTTCTATAACCACTTTTGGACATGTCTCTGAACATGTGCATACATTTTAGTTGGTGTATATCAATAAGGGAAATTTCTGAATCACAGAACATTCAGTTTCAGTAGATACTACCAATGTTCTGAAGAGATGTTACCAACGGATGTTCCTATCAGTTGCTGCACATTTTTGCCAACAGTAGAATTGTCATTCTTTAAACTATTAGCCATTCAGGCGGTCATGCAGTGGTACTTCATTTTGGTTTTATTTTTCATTTATATATTAACTGATGAAATTAAGTTTATTTCCCATTTAGATATTCTTACAATGTGCCCGCTCATGTCTTTTGTCCATTTAGAAATAATTGAGTTGACTGTCTTCATTATTAATAATTTGAAGGAGTTCTTTTTTTTTTTTTTTTTTTTTGTTGAGACAGAGTCTCACTTTGTTGCCCAGGCTAGAGTGAGTGCCGTGGCGTCAGCTTAGCTCACAGCAACCTCAAACTCCTGGGCTTAAGCGATCCTACTGCCTCAGCCTCCCGAGTAGCTGGGACTACAGGCATGCGCCACTATGCCCGGCTAATTTTTTCTATATATATTTTTAGTTGTCCATATAATGTCTTTCTATTTTTAGTAGAGACGGGGTCTCACTCAGGCTGGTCTCGAACTCCTGACCTTGAGCAATCCACCCGCCTCGGCCTCCCAGAGTGCTAGGATTACAGGCGTGAGCCACCGCGCCCGGCCTGAAGGAGTTCTTTATCCTGAATATAAATCTTTTGTGTATACAGGTGCATATATACAAATGTATATGAATATATGTTTATATATACACGTGTGCTTATATGCATATCACTACCCAAGGTCTTTACAAAATAATTCCAATTATAGTAGCAACTTCATCATAGGTAGAAACAGAATTTTTTCTCCATTCTTTTGTCTGAGCTGCCTGCATAATTTCTTCTTTTTGCCTTAATCCTGTATTATTTCTATGTATCATCCTTCATTTAATGATCTTGTGGTAGATTGTATTTTCTGAAGATGGCTATTGCAATATTTTCCATTCCATGGAGTCTTCTTACAATGTGACTTTGCCATTTAGCCCACTGAGAGATGGAATCTTTGTTTCCTCCCCTTGAATCTGGACAGACTTGTGACTCCGATAGAAGTGATGCCATGTAACTTTCAAGGCTAGGTTGTGAAAGATAGCATAGCTTTCACCTGTTTCTCTTGGAATGATTGCTCTTGAAAAATCAGCCATTATTCTCAGAGGAAGCCCAAACAAGCCGATGCTGAGGGACCACATAAAAGGGCACATGATGGCATGCTAGCTGACAGCAGCAATTGCTAGACATGCACATGAAGATGGCTCTAGATGATTCTTTAGCTGCTAATTCACTCTAAACCTTCCAATCTAAGAATCTAGGCACTGTGGTTCAGAGAGAATCCACCTTTTCTCTGATGCTAAAATTGCAGAACTGTATAATCCATGAGCATAATAAAATGGATGTTTTATAAGACTAAAAGTTCTGGGATGGTTTGTTATCCAGCACTAATAACTGAAAAAGGAACTTTCTCTAATGCCTTGCACTTAAAAGTTTTGAGGGATAATCTATCTGTGTAGCATGGTTACCAAATCTGGATGATTTTAGAGACATGTTCATTTGTTTCCTGTGTTTCCTCCTTGTCTTTCCCCTCATTTGTCTAAGTGGCAAGTTTTTCAGAGGAGATATTGACCCCATCCAACCAGCTATGTTCAGTGCAGTGTCATCTTATATCACAGGCCACTTTTCTCAAAAGAGGACTGGGGACTAATTATGTGACGGTTAAATGTTCACATTCTAGTACAAAATGTATACATTTGTTAATTAAGCAGTAAAAGTTTATTAGATAATTTTTTAGATGAAATGCAATACTGTAGGTTGATAGTAGATTACCTATCATAACAAGTAGAACTCAAAATGTATAATAGTTGGAAACACAATATAGCTCTACTTCAGGCTTATGTAACTATTCTAATTGGTGAATAAGTCAAAGAAGTGGTCCTCTTCCATGCAGTCATTCAGGGACCCAGACTGCCAGAAACTTTACAATTTTCAACACATGCCTTTCAAGCTTGAATCAAAGAAAATTTTGGGAAGCAAGTGGAGGGAGGATTTTATGGGTTTGGGTATGGGTTTGAAAGTAACACACATTTTTTCTGTTGATACTTCATTGGATAGAACTGATATGCAAGGGAGACTGCATTATACTTGTGTACCCAGGAAGAAATAAAGAACCTGGATTTTGGTGAGCTGTAGTCTCTGTAACAAACACAAACGATTCATTTAAATCAAATTTAGTATATGTACTGATCGCAAATGTTGAGAAAATTAGAATAGAGTTTAAGTGTCATTTAGCAATTCTTCTGGTGTTTTCCTTCCTTTATTTTCTGTTATAGCCTTGGCTAAGGTCTGAACTGATTCCACTCCTAACTATACCCCTTTCGGGATGTGAAACAGAACATTTCTCTAATCAGAGTCTTTCATAACATAGAAAGATGATTCACAATGTAATTGCAATAAAGAAAGGCGCAGGTACTCTGGACTTGAGTGGCCATTCTCTGGTTGACTAGTTAGCTAAGGGATTACACTGACATGACATTTTTATCTCTCTCTTTCTCCACTGCATTCTTTTTGTGGATTGAAAAAAAAAAAAAAAAACTCTTTGCATATTTCTCTTCTGTTCTTGTGCTTTATTCAAACTCTACCACTGAGACAATTTGGGCTGAATGATACATGTGACCACAAGTCAACACAGTGCTTATCTGGGTTGGATGTGAAACGTGAGCAGGAATTCCTAAACACTGATCCAAAGCAAAAATAAAACAATCTAGGGATGACTTTTTAAAGTTAGATATTTCCAGTTTTTGTATCAAAATGCCCTTTAAAAATATATAATGGTCGCAGTAAATTATATGTATTTAAAATATATTATAAAAATGACAAATAGAAATTTACAGATACGTTATCTTCCCAAAGTTTTGGATTATTGCTATCCTATGAAAGCATTTGAAAAGTAGTAGCATATAAAAAGCAAATTACCAAAGGGCCTATCTTTGGGCAAGCCCAGGTCTTTGCCTTGCTTTTAGTATCAGTCACTTTTCTTTCTGTTGAGTTTAATTACTGGGTCATTGGGAGTCCAAATTTTAAAATGTTCATCTAGAACACTACAGACATGGAAAACATAATTTTCATGTTTACATCTCTTTATAACATTGTTTTTATACTGTCATGAAAAATGTTGGTTTAACAAGAATAATGCAAAATTGCATTGCTTAGTAAAAATTTAAAAATATTGTTATTGTTTTCCAAAAAATATATATGTGGTATTATTTATAGTAACCCTGAAATTTAAGTGGAGATTAGAAATAAAAATCTATAATTTTAAAATGCTCTGTATACATTTATTTTAAATGGAATTATCTCTTAAATTTATGTCAAGGACATCTATTAAAGTTAGAAATATTACAAGATTCACTTTTGGTTTGAGAATGTTCAAAGTGCTTTTACCTTTGAGCAAAATAACTTCGTATTGAATAAAAATCACATTTTGAATGTCTGAATGATGCTTAATTCTTTGCAGCTAAATTCAAATCTGAAGCAACTATACAAATTACTTTTAGTTTAAAAGTTAGCTAAATTCAGAGCTTCTGATGCATATTTTAATAATACAATGTTGCGACCTTAACGAGGACTGCATTTGTCTTTAAGTCCACATGATAGTGAAAGCTTAATATTAAAAAAAAAAACTTTTGTCTAGCAAAAGTGATTTGAAGATGTTTTGCTCCATGCATGTGAACTCAGCAGGTGATTCTTGCCTATCTTTGATGTCAAACAGCACAAAACTTCAGTGAGTAGTAGCTTCAGAAATGCAATAGACATAGCTGAGTCTTCATATGAAGCTTATGCTTGAACTACATCAGAAGAACTGACATCTATTATGGTGAGCAAAGACAAGTGTTTGAAAAGAGATTCAAACAGAAGTGTCAGAATTTACAGTGCATAGTTTTATATAAGTTGATTTTAACCAAGCATATCTCTATGAACTCTGCAGGATAGAAAAGAAATTTCAAAAGGCAGAGAAATTGTTGTCATCTAAGGGCATGGAATGTTTTAATAGCTTAAGGAAGAACATTTCTGAAAGGTTATGTGGTGATCCATTTACTTTGACTGAGTAATAAGACTTGTCATTTTGATAGTGCAGTTTTTAACCCTTAGAACAATAGAAATGTATGTGAACCGGAGGGTATAAAGGGGACACTTACAAACTCAGAAGAAACTTGAGACCTATTTTAAAGTTTCGGTATTTAGGCACAGACACTTAACTATACATTTTCTGAATATCATCTAGTCACCAAGGAAAAAACAAAAAGAAGCAACAAAGACCATTTTTAGACCTGAGTCTTATTGACAGAGAAAAGTCAGTTGTGTTTCTAAATTAGTACTTTTCAAAAGAAAACAAACCTTAGCACTGTTTGTTTTGTGTGTGTGTGTGTGTGTGTGTGTGTGTATGTGTTTGTGTGCTTGTTTTTATTCCCAACAATGCACAGGCTTTGCGTATATTATGGAAAAAAAAAAAAAAAAAGTCTGTGTTTGCATTTGTATTAGTGTAGTGTGTAGTATGCTGTAGGGCAGGGTGGGTGTGGGTGTTAGAGACCTTTATTGGATAAAGATTTGTTTGAAATTGTGGCCTAAGGGCTTAATCACAATAGTCCCCTAAAACTCTCCCTAGGGGGTCTAGTGTCACAAACTAATCTAATTGTTTTTCTAGCAATGCTTCTCCACCCCCTGTACCCAAACAGATTTAAACAAAAGCAAAACTCCTTGGCTAAAGCACAGAAATTCAATTCCTATGCAGCAATTTTCAGCTTGTAATCAACATTTAGCAGTGTGAGATCTACCTCTTCTTAACCTACAATTAGCACAATTAATGTTCCACATGCCAAACTACTTGTTTAGTTATTATATTCTAATGTTTGCTTTTAACAACAAATTTCCCTCAGATTAGCTGCTAAAGCTTCCTTGCAGGAAAAAGAATCTGTCTTGTCAAATTCAAATTTGTCACTTTCTTGAATGCCACACCTCAGTTCTTCTATATTTAATTCATGAATGTATTATATTGCATTTAAATAAATACTTTCTCCTTCTAAAGTGGTTGAGATCTTTGGAAGGGACAGAATATTATATATGGCTTATGTTGTGGGCTGGGCCAGCCTAGTAATGGACACAGCATATAGCCGATGACCCCTTCTTTCTTGTTACTGCATACAAATTAAACCACAGAAAAGTAAATTTAGCATTTAGTAAGCATATACTTTCTATAAAGCATGATATAGTGCTGTGAGGAATTAAAAAATGATATAATAACAAAAATAACCGTCATTCACTGAGCTGTTACTGAATTAGCTCCTCCTATCCAGTTAGTGTCTATTTCCTTCACAGCGCTTACGGAATCGAGCAATTTTATCTCTTGTTTAATGTCTTTCTCTGCTTTTTCATTTAAAGACTCTAAGAAGGTAGGAATCTTACAAGTTTTTCTTAGTCCTCTATCTCCAATACCTAGCAGAATTCCTGATACATAGTAGGTGATCAATAACATCTTTGTAGAAAAAATAAATGTAAGTGCTTTATATATTAATACAGTATCTCATTTAATTGTCACAATAGGTCCATATTAGTATTGTGATTTTATGGATGTGGAAACCAAGTCTTAGGCAGATTAACTAAGATTGTTGGAGGTGTACTTAAAACATAGGTATACTTGACTCCAGTGCCCGAGATGGTTAACTATTTCACAATGTTATCAATTCAGAGAATTCATACTAGGTTTCTGTTGCCAAAAGATAGTTTTCAATAAGTAATGCCAAATATTTATAATCAGAGAGATAGAGATGTACATAAATAAATCATAAATGACAGATGTCGACAAATTGCTATAATAGAAATATAAATATCAATGAATGAGGAAAAGTTTAATTTTAACTACAGGATGAGGATCTAGAAAAGTTTTCTGGAAGAGCATGATTGATTTTATATATTATAGATTAAAATCTTCCTTATAGTTTCTCTGTACTGAATTTGTTTTTTTATATTTTAATTCATTGTGAACATATTTTTCTTTGTTATTGAACAGTGCTCTGACAGATGATTTAAAATCCTGTCTGCTAATTCCAACATATGAATTGTCTCAGGATCAGTCTTCACTAAATGTCTTTTCTTTTGAAAATGGATCATATTTCTTATATCTTTATATGCAAGCAATTTTGAATTGTGTCCTAGATACTGTAAAGGTTATGTTTTGGAAACTCTGGATTTGATTATATTCCTCTAAAGAGTATTGATTTTTTCTTTTGACTATTTTTGCCTGCAAGGAACTTGGTTGGACTCAAATTACAAATTTAATCTCTTGGACAGCATCTCAAAAATCTCAGTTCTGTTTCTTCACCATTAGGTAGGTTGCTTTAGTCTGCCCAGTGCATAAATTATTTAGGATTCAGCCAGAGATTTGAGCAGAGTATACACAGAGAATTTGGAGGTCCTCTTCTCTGACTTTCTTCTTTCCTGGATTCCCCCTCACTTTTGAGAGGCTGTTACCCTGAATTCAGTTACCCTGAATCCCTGAATTTTGTATTGTGGTTCTTCACACCATTAGTGACTTTATACTTTCTATCAAAGTTTTAGCACCTGCATGGTGGGTGCAGACTGGAGCCCAGGCTCCGGTTGGCAGCTATAAAAATAAGAAACTCACTAGATGATGTTTCCTTTACCCAAGTGTCAGTTCCCCTTCAGAATCTGCCTATTTGGTTTAGCTATTTATTTATTTTTTTAATATTCTCTGAAGCTAATAGTTGTGCTCTGTAAGAAGGTGGACACAGAACCTCTGAAAAATAAGCTTTAGATAACCCTGTTAAGTTTGTCATGGATAGAAATGGGACCAGGGGTGGGAGGGGGTGGTGGGTGGTATATTTGAAAAGGAGGACTTCTAAATCATAGAAACTGTTTACACAGTGGTATTGAGAATGCAGCATCATAGCATGTTGAGTTTCCAAAACTGTGAATAGGTTAGTGCAGATATTTGGTTATTTATGTAGCTGTACCTGTGTGGGAAAATGTGAGCATGTAGGATGGGTGGGTCAGTCAGGTGGGGAAGGGAAGGGTAAAAAAATCACTTTTTAAAATACCAGGTGAATGGTTTGGACTCTAATCTCTTAGTAGTGTGGAGCCATAGAAGATTTTTATGCACAGTATAGAGATGATCATATGTGTCTGAGGATAATCACCAGGGAAGAGGTTGACTCAACTCTTGGGAAGTTATCACAGTAATCCAGAGAAAAGGCTGAAGTTGAGGGAGTTGCAGTATACATCTCTCTAAATTGAGCAACTACAATTAAAGTTCAGGAATACTTTTCTATACATATGCTCCATAATAGTTAAAAAGACATCTAAAATAAAATCTTGTCACCATGGAAATCTAATTGTTAGACTATTTTGATTGATATCAAATTGGTCGTAAAACATTTATGAATTGTGATTTCAACTTGTCACTAAAAAACATTAAACCCCTTTGCAAATTTAAACATTAAATATATTTAATTATTGTCAATTAATTAGCATTAGACTTGAGGGGGTGAGAGTGAAAATAAACTGATGTTTATAAATTACTTACTACATGCCAGACACATTATCAACTCCAGTGCCTATTGTAACCTCTGAGAAATAGTCATTTCTCTTCCTATTTTACAGATGTAGAAATTGAACAGTACAGAAGTTAAAAGTAGCTTTTCAAGGTCATACAACAAGTAGAGAGAAAATTTATTATTTAAGCATTGGGCTATCTGCTTCTAATATTTATTCTATTTTCAGCAAAACTTTACTTTCAAAAGTGAGATAATGAATGTACAGAGAAGCTATAACACTTTTTTTGGGAAGCATCTTCCATATCTCATCCTCTTCAGTGTCATCTGATAAATTATACTGGGTATTATTTCAACAGTGGACACAAATTTCATGAAAGTACAAGATTTTCTTTGGGAAATGGTCTTTCAAGCCTTTTTATATAGAAGAAAATGGGTGGAATTAATTCTTAACGGAGTAATATGTGAAAGAAAGATCATCTTCATTAATAGTAAAAATACATGAGATAAAATGAATAATCTTTACTCAGGTAACCCAAATATTTAGATTTTTTTAAATGAGTTGACAGGGATAATCAGGAACAACCTGGAGAAAGGATAGCAATTTTTAGGAAGGGTGTTTTTAAGGTTTTATAGTATTTTCATATGGAGAAAGTATGGAGAAAGTGAGAAATCATTTAGTCCTTCTTAAAGGCTTTAAATATTACAAACAGTTAAATGAGCATTAAAGATGTACCCCCAGTTTAATCTTATGTCCCCTGGTCATGACTTCAATATTTGGCAGCTCATCTTTTTTCTAACTGACACTTCCTCCAACTACTGGACAAATTTAAGGTGAATGGGACACAGGAGAAAAAGAGTATCTTATGATTCCTGTCCAGCCAATGATACCAAGAGCATGTGAGAAATTTCAACCACATCTTATGAAAGATCTGATTGAATCTAGCAGAAAGTGGCTTTGCCATTATTGAAGACTTCTCACATTTTTGGCGTGCTCTAAATTATTTTAACAATGAAACTTTCATGAAGACTGACATGAAAACACTGGCCATTTCCAGTTTTATTATGATGTGCTGTGTGATGTGGGAAAAGAGTCACATAAACTAATTCAGATTTTAGTTAGCTATGAGTAGTAACCCACATGACCCAAGAACAACGAGTCTCAGGAGATCTGGTTGTGCTGGCAGTATAGAGCATGTGTAGGTGGTTCTAAAAGGGCACATTGAACAGAGCATATTGTGGACACTTGAGAAGAAGGAATCATTGAATTTGGAAAAATTGATCAGTTCGTGCTCAAGAACTAAGCACAACCTCTAGCTGAGGACTGTTAGTTCTGGTTTTATCCCCAAATGAACTTGCTTATCAGTAAGCATTTTTGTGAGCATTTTTGTTTTTAAAAACTAAGCTCTACAGATCAGCTTAGTTTTTCCAGATTTTGGGACTCAGTCCAAAATTTAGGAAAAATACTGGAGATTTCAAACATACCATCATAAATATAAATATGCTATCTTCACAGTTTTAGAGAGGTCCCTCTACAGTCATGGCAGAAAGATCATGTTCATGTTCCAGTTTCAAGATTTAGCTAAAAAACTTTGTGAAGGTTGTTCTGAATTTACAGATATATAATATATATTGAAACAAGTATATCAAGTATCTTTTCATTGGCCTTTTCTTTTGAGAACAGCTAGTAAAAATTTACTTAAAGACATTCTTGTCATGTTTTAAAGAAATACATAATTTGAATATCCTGTATTCAGAAAGAAATATTGGGGGTATTATAATGCTAAACTCATCCTGAAACTATATGGTTTTTTGCTTTTGGCTGAGTAGAGTGCTTAATACTTTAATCAACAAATTGAAAATTTATATGCTGTTGTCCAGCCATGCTCCAGTAAGACAATATTGTCCATTTTTCATGGATGAGGAAACTGATGCTCAGAGTGAGATAAACTGTGAGAAGTCACACTCACAGAAGTGTGTCATCAGAGGTAGTTTTGCCTAACTTCAGCATCCCTATTCTTTCCTCCTTACTGTTTATAGGGAAATAGATCCCCTAAAAATTGAAATGAGTATATCCTTCATTCTGTATAATCTATATATAGATGATAGATAAGTAGATAAATTATCTCTATATATTTATATAAGAAATCAGTCTTAATTTTTTTTATTATTATTTCAGCATATTGTGGGGGTACAAAAGTTCAAGTTGCGTATATTGCCCTTGCCCCCACCCCCTGGAGTCAGAGCTTCAGATGTGTCCATCCCCTAGACAGTGTGCATCGCACTCATTATGTATGTATACACCCATCCCCTCTCCGTCCCACATCTGCCCGACACCCGATTAATGTTATTCCTGACCAGAGTCTTCCTAATTTTTAAACTCACCTCATAGTGAGTGTTTCTTTTAAAGTATCAGCAACTGAGATCACTCAAACTGGCTGGTCACCAAAGTATTGCAGGATTCCAGAATAGAGAAGGATGATTCTGTCAAACGGTGGCCATACTACTTTCACAGTAATATCACATCAACTTTGGTCATAATGAGCCAGTGTTGGTGGGGCTTACATAAAAGAAGTAAAAAACAAATTGGCCCTGCAATACAGATGGAAGTTTATTTCTCTAGATACACATTTTGCTGAGAGTTTGATATAGATATTTTTTCTGAAATTACAAGTTGAATGTACTAAAAAATTGTGATTTCTCCATATCCTCTGAAAACACCCCTTACATCAAAACTTGTCTGTCCAGCAATTAAAGAAAACTGGATAGGGAACTTGCTTTTTCCAAAGGACAGAAGGGATTGCATTTGGATTCTAGCAAATATTGTGTTTATGTGGATTCTATAAAAGTGATAATTATCTTTTTAGACTGCTTAATATGTAATCTTTACCAAATGAAATATGAATTTATTATATGAAATGTATCTTCATGACAAGTTGGTATACTCGTTGCAAAATTTTATAGAACAGTAGAGCAATGGTTTGAAAACTTTTATTTAGTTGCAGAACTCCTTCTCTTTTTATTTCAACAAACCGTAAACAGATCCCCCAAATATAAGACAAACACAAATGAAGCCTTTGTGGTTGAAATATGAAATGTGAACTACCTTTATGGGATCTTAGGCTCATCTGAGACACCACTATGGAAAACCTTGAAATAGAACATATAAAGAATTTTTGAACAAATGTCAAATGAGTCTTAGTGAGAAAATACAATAAAAAGAATTTCAGGGATCAAGTTGAAAATAAAATTTACTTGACAGTGGAGTAACAAATATTTTAAATTACTATTTTATATTTTCCAGCAGTAGTTTAACACAATTTTTAAATATATGCTGGGCAATAACCCCAGACTTAATCTAGTTAGGCTGTCCTTAACATTATCCTTAAATCTGCCCATGGCAATAGATAATACTTTTATATGTAAAGAGAATCTGTGCAACCCACCAAAGCATTTGGTACTCAACCAACTGGAAAAGGGCCTTGATTTAAAAACTTGAAAGCCAAATGTGTTCTCTATCAAAATTACAAACTACTGTTCTAATATTGGGTCATTTCACCAGCAGTGGACCACAGCTATAAGCTTTATTTAAAAATGGTAGCATGTTTCAAATGTCCATTAATGTGTGTTTAATTATAATGGAATGACAATAAAAGTCCATGTGACATCTACATGAAGATAAAAACAATTAATTATAATCAGCGTTAATGGATACAGAATGAATTACAAAGGGGTGCTCAAAAGAAAAAAAATACTAAATGTAAAAAGCTTGAATATGAATAATAGTGGGTTTATTTTTATTAAAGGAACCAAGAAAATTTTGTAACACATTTTAAACATATTTAATTTAATTAATAACTGTTTTAAAAATGTATATTTTATCAGTTGCTAAAAACTTCCAACTCACCAAACTCACATGTAAAAGTACATGAAAACAAAATATACATTTATTTAATCATTTATTCATTAGCTCAGCAAATATTCAACAATTTTTAGGTATCAGACACTGTCATAGTAAAATACACTACCTAGTCATAAGTTGCTCATACACTTAGTTCAGAGAAGTACATAATTACATTATTGTAATCAGTGTAATGGGAACAATTATAAGAGTATGTACTCAAAGAAGGTAATAGTTCTATGAGGTAAGGGTGGATTGGGGAGATTGCGATAAACATAGAAATATACTTCAAAGAGACAAAATTCTTAAAGGGACCCCTGAAGAATGAGTGGTAATTAGAGGTATAAATAGTACAAGATTACTTCAGGAAGGAAGGAGAGCATGCATAGTGGCATAGGGTGTGGAAGAGTAGTGTCTGCAGAACACTCTACATCATCCACCTTGGATGAAGAGTGAGGTTCAGGGGGATACACTGGGAGACGAATTTAGTTGGAGCTAGGAATCAGAGGCCATTAAAGACCAAGCTGAGTAATCTGGACTTCTGGACCCTGGGAGGGACTAAAGAGTTCAAAACAGGTGAATAATGCCATCAGTTTTACATTTTTTAAGCTCATACATGTTTACATTTCTTTAGTGAATCTTTCTTCCAAGTCTTGGATTTTTTTTTTTTTTTTTTTGTGGTTTCTTTGTGTTGGTTATCCATTTTTTTCTTGCACATCGTTGAGTTTTCTGATGATCCATGTTTAAAATTCTTCTTCTGTCATTTTGGTGTTCTGAGTTTGGTTAATGTCCATTGCTAGAGACCTGGTGTTTCTCTTTGGGGGTGTGCTTTCTGTTTGATTCTTCATACTTCCGGAGTTCTTTCGCTGATTCCTTCCCATCTGGATCAGCTGCTGCTTCTTGCCTTTAGATTTTCGTTTGGATGATGACACTCCCTGTTTAGTCTCTGAGCCACTAGGTGGTGTTTGTGGGTGAGCTTTGACCACACCCTATAAGATGAGTCAGTAGATGCAGTAAAAGGGTGTGCAGAATGACCTCCCTGTCAGTAGGCGGTGCTTGCTGGGAGGGGCAGGCTGCAGTGTTGATTTTGGGTCCTGTAACCAGCTCTCTTCCCCTGGAGAGGCCCCCTGGTGCCTTAGGTAGTGGGTGGGGCCCTGGGACTTCCAGGTATGTCCTTATTCTCCACCTCAGCAGGGGCGGGTCAGGGAGTGAGTCTGGGCAGAGCTGGGTTGGGTGAACCTGCCCTCAGGCTCCACAAATGCTGTTAGCAGGGGTCAAAGGTCTATTCTCTGCCTCTGGGCAAAACTGCCAGGGAGGGGCTGGAATAGCCCCTCTCAGCAGAAAAGTCTGGATCAGTGTCTCTCAGGATCTACCCTGCTCTCCTGGAGTCACCAGGCAAGCAGCACCTGGCAGGGTGGGTGGGCAGGCAGGGAGCTCACAATCTGAGTACCCCTCAATCTGCTGTAGGTCCCCAAAAGGAGAGGTCTGGTTCCCTGCAGATACCTCTGGGTGGTGGCTAAATTGTCTCTCTCGGCAGTGGCCGGTAGGCAAAGGGGGAGAGGAGAATGAAGCCATAGGGTGCCTGCAGATCGGCTAGGGTCTGCAGACCGGGAGGTGCCCCCAGGGAGCTGGGAGCCTGGTGCCCTGTCCGCAAGGGGCTCATGGCTCACTGGCGGCGGCTGTCTCTGGGCTGGTATGGGAAGGTCTCTCCGCTTAGGAGCCCACCCACAGTCCAAAACACAAGGGAGGGGAAATATAGCTGCTCCACCTACCCTTGTTGCTGGTCTCCAAGCTTCTTGGGGACCTTTCTCCTTCCAGTTCTCTGCAGCTTCTTCATGTAGAGTCTCCTGTAGTTTCAGGCACCCTTCCTTCCAACCCTCATCTGATCTGTTTGTCTGTCTGATTATTTTTTTTCACTTTCTTCTAAAATCTGTCTTTCTTGCAGAGACACTCTGGCTGGAGGTTTTTCTAGACCGCCATCTTGATTCTCTCAAACATATATCCATACATGTTTACAGATAGAGCAAATATCAGAAAAGACCAGAGTTAAAGATAGGGAGACAGTTAACAGAAAGCTACAATAACCCAGAAGATGAGGTCCTCAGCTAGGACAGTGGCAGGGAAGCTCAAGAGAATGAACTCCAGAATGAACAGTGACTTGAGGCTGGGGTTTGGGAATGAAATGGAGAGAGTGGAGAATAGTATGACCCCCATGTTTTATACTTGGTGACTTGTTGGATTGCATTATCTTTTACTAAAATAAAAAAATGCAGAGGAAGAAAGGTCTGGGAGGAAATAATGAGTTCAGTTTTGGACATGTTGAAATTGATGTGCCTCCAAGATATACATGAAAAGATCTCAGACATCAGTTGCATATTTAATTATGGGGCTCAGAAAAAAAAGCCAAAATCAGAATTTTTGCATTAATTACATTATGTTCATGCTTTGAAATGTTTAATCAGTATATACATGTCTGTTGGACTGTAGTATTTCCGGTGTGTAAAATATTGTCACTACGGACCAAGTTGGGAAAAAAAGCACCTGTGGTAAGTATCATGAGTATAGAAGAGAACTACAAATGTGGCAATCAAAGGTTTCAGATAATATACTCATGGGCATGGACAAATGATTTTTTAAAATAACGGTCAATATAAAAGTAAATATTAATCCAAAGATCAGCCATTTACCTTCCCTACTTTTATTCACATATCCATTTCTTTATTTTCATTGTTCAGGCACTATTTTAGATGCTGGTTTAATAGTACCAAGACAGAAAAAGTTCAAGGGTTTATGGAGCTTCCAGTGGTCAAAATTCACCATGAGTACATACACAAATATATACCTTAACTTCAGATAGCAGTCATTACAACAAAGATAAAGAAAGCAGGATAAGGAGACAAAGGGTGAAGAGTGACTATTTTGAAAAGATTGGTCAGAGAATTCTTTGTTGAAGGGAGGAAGTGAGGGGGTCATGGAAAAATATGGGAGAAAAATCAAGTCAGAAGGATCAGCAGTTCAAAGACACTGAGGCTAGAATCAGCTTCCCTCCTGGAAGGAAATAAATGCAGCGTAGGCTGGATTAGAGTGAAGGAAGGAGAGAAAGTGGGAGATGTAGTTGGAGAATATACCAGGGGTGGATATTATACGGGTTTAGTGGCCACAGAGAGCAGTGTGGGTTTTATTCCGGTGTAAGTATAATCTGAATACATTGGAGGGTTCTGAGTAAAGAGTGAAAATATCTGGTTTCTATTTTTTTAAAATTAATTTTGGTTGCTATGGAGAACTATGAATGTAGTGGAGCAAGACTGGAAACGAGGAGACCAATTAGGAGGCTACAGCTACATACCAGGTGATAGATAGTCAAGGCTGGCCCAAGATAGTAGTGGTGGAGTTGATAAGCAGCATTCACATTTGAGAAAGGTGTTGGAAGTAGAGCCCTGTGACTTGCTGATGGGCTGGAAAGTATCAGCTGCCATGAGCTCTTGGTCAAAAACACATCGGAGAAAGTGATGCCAAATAAAATCGGACTGTTAAATATTGACAAAAATTTTAAAGTAATTTTTCAATCTGATTTTACCAAAATATTTTGATGAGCCAACATATTTAAACAAGTTTCTGAATCAGGATACATCCTTACCATAGAATTATCATTTCCTAATATATGTCTATGGCTGCAAAGGTATGAGTGGGCTATGTTTAAGTGAAGAATGACACAAGTCCAACGACTATTTGAGTCTTCAAATAGCAACACACAAGTGTCATTTGTAAAATGCTGTGCAACATGGATGACTCTGAAGAGGATTTTCATATATCCACAAACTAGATTTTATTAGACTCGTTCATTTTTAGAATGAAAAAACTTTTTACTCATTTAGAAAAATGTGTAAAACATTCATTTGAAGACCAGCAAATTCTATTTTGTAGCTTAGACCAGATGAGTCTAAAGGTAAGAAGTTTTAAACTCATGAAAATTGGAGTTTACTCAGGAAATACTGCTAGCATCTTAATGAAAGTGCCATGCGTGCCCCTTCTGAAATTTAACAAATGGAATGAACCTTCCCACATCTGTGGCAAATGCAGACTTTGCTGCCTTAAGGGTTTGGCATTTTCAGATAAAAAAGAATCAATGTCATTATACAGTATCTCTCTAGAGCATTGTAATTATTCTGCATGCATACAATATTTATTTAAAACTTAAAATTAAACTTCAAGAGGTGGTCATTTGAAAGCTGCCAGTCAGTGAACAGATCCTGTATTCATGAAAAAGAGAATATTTCTTCTAAAAGTTGAGAAATAGATCAAAACGGTCTTTCCAGTAACTGACACTTTAGTCATATAGATGCTTTTTATGTGTCAGATTTATTAATAAAGAAGGTCCATGGGAATGAGAGAAGGAAATCTTGAGGATGTGACTGTCAGTTTTTGATATGTCAGGTATAATTTTGTAGCTGTGATTTTTGGATTGCAGTACACACGTAGCATTGTACTGATGTTTGTGTACCTCTTTGTACTCATCATTTGTGATGACTGGAAAAGAAGATAAGGCGGAGATGTTTTGATACAGGATTGAAACTTGAAACTACAGTCCTTCAATTTGAACAGTATTCCTGTTTCATCTTTCTTTTCATGTTACCTTTTTAACTTTTGCCACTGATGTAAAAGGGGGAAAAAAAAAGAAAATTTGAAAAGATGCCAGGTGTTGGTTCTTATCTGGGTGAAGGATCACAGAAGTAGAGGATAAAATATAGTTTGTAGCTTGTCACAGCAGCAGACTTATGAAGATCAAACAGTTGTCAACAACAACTGTTTGTCCTCCTATGGCTATCATAGAATTATTAAGACAGTGACATCTCTTCATAGTTGGTGCATTTTGCCAAGATTGTAGCGTATAATGCTCCAATTAGTTTAACAGAATATATTCTGCTGTGATGAATACAGTCTTCCTTAATTGCTTTTGGCAGCTTCCTGAAATAAAAGAATGTCATCTACAAATGTATTGGTCACTGAGAAATTCAGAATGGTATGATCCCTTTTAAGTCATCAAAAATAACAAAAAAACAGGTATTTCCAAAAATTGAGCTAAAGCAGTTTATTTTTTACAATACCTGAACTGAGAATACAACAAAACTGAAAAGTAAAAGAATTGGGCCAAACTTTTTTCTTTTTTTTGGTTACCATCTTAGTTTGCTTGTCAAATAAACAATTTGATTTCCCCCATTGATTTGTACGAATAGACCAGCTGCTTGTGTGTTAAAGTTTTGCACTGTACCATGCAATTCTTTGTGAAAATTTTCATCTTTGACCAGAGATCAAGAATGAGTGACTATTCCTTTTCCACAAACCTACTATTTTTTTTTTCCTTTTTGACTCTTGCAGATCTTAGTCCACCATGAATGTCTAAGGTCCTGGTCCGTATTCAATTCAGATTATTTCTATGAAGCTTATCTTTGTGAGTTCTTGGAGCCACTAGTGCCTTTCAGAGTTTGCAGTGACTGGTGCATTGCTACATTTCTTGCAGCTCCTTCCAGGTTAGTCTCTTTTAGCAGTAATTACCTCCAGTAGCTACATGAGGTCCTAAAGAACCTAAGAGGCTGGAAAAAAATTTAGTCAGCAGGTGGGCCAAAAGGAACGGGAATAAAAAATAAGGAAAAAATTTGAGGAAGAAAGTCTTGGATAGAGATGTGAATCCATTAAAACAGAAACATAAGATTTTAGGTGAAAAATATACTTCTTTAACACCTTCAGGGATTTTGTGATTTTAATTTTTAAGTGGGTTTTGTATTTCTATACATGCCAAACAAAACCACTTGAGAAAACCAAGTTAAACATCATAAAATTTTGTGCATATAAGCTAATAAAATGACATCATATTTATAAAGAGCTCTTTACAAATTGTGACTTAATCTATGTACCTATGGTAACTTCACATAAGTCTAAATTTGTCCAGAAGGTTCTAATTAATGGACAGTTCTCAGAAATAAGAAAACATTGGCCAATCAGAAGATAAAGGCCACGACTTAACCTATCCGGTTAGTTTGCTGGATTTAAAAAGAACTCCCTATAATCTTCTCCAGGGACTTCTTCCTATTAGCATTTATTAGTTTGTTACATTCAACTTTTCTGAAAATAATGCCATGTGTATTACTAATGGCTTATACCAAAATACAACTTTCCTAACCACGACTCCTAACTATTCTCCTCTGCAGAAATGACCACTTTCAATGCCTTTAAGGTGTTTCTTCTGTTATTCACTTCCATACTGAAAAATATATATATTTCTTGATTTTATAATTACAGAAATATATTGACTTTCTGTGTTAGAACTACAGGATTTACCTCTCTCTTATGTTCCTCACCTACTTACTCTCTCCCAATCTCAAGATAATTATAATTTTCTGGTTAAGGTAATAGTGGATGTTTAATATAAACACTATTACATAAATATTTTTCACTTTTGGGCCAAAAGATGAATTATGATTGTAATTCCTTTCTGATAAAGCCTTTTGTTTTTCCAGGATTTAATATTGTCTCATTTTTTCTTGGCTTATTTTTCTGTAAGTATTTTTCATTTATATTTTCTATGGAGTATTTTTCAAAATAAATTTATTAAAATAAATCCTCCAAAAATATGTCAGAGGCCTATCGGTGTTTTTTCTAACTTTTGAAACACAGTTCTACGCAGTTTCTACCCTCTCCCCCGATCAGCCCTTCATCTCTTGCTCTAATCTTTCTCTTGGTGGTACATAGCTGACGTACTAGTTCTTACCTTTGTTGGTGTCCTGTATTTGAATCTTTGATTCTTGAATCTTCCTCCTTGCTTTTTTCACTGGAGTTCTTTATTTTTTCCAGAGAAGAATCCTCTGTATCTCCTGAGGGTAAGGGTGAGTAGGCATAAGACTGGCTGTGGGCACCTTGGGGGTCTGGAGGGGAGAGATGGGGTGGTTTACCATGCTTCATACACATCTCCCCCAACCCTGTCGTCTCCACCTATCCTGGACTCCGTGACATTTCTGGTGCTTTCCCCTCCACACCCCCAAACTAAAGCTCTGGTCTTTGAAGGAAAGGTCATTAGGGGAGAAGTAGCCTGAAGGTGTGTGGTAGGTAGCCCCTTATCCTCTCAACGTTGGTGTAAGCCTGTTTTCATATTTCTTTGTCTGATACTAGGCTTCAAGAGCTTTGCTGCGCACTTTATTAAGTAAAAGATTTCAGTTGTCTCAAAAGTTATACTTCTTTTTTTTATAAGATAATTTGAGTTGCATTTTGAGGTAAAACTTTATTGAAAGCTTTATAGCTGACCAGGTGCATTAAACTAAATACTTTTCCTTCATCTACTAATTTTGTAATTTTGTTAAAGAAATGGCTTTAGTTTTTTTGAGTGACTTTCCCCCCTCTAGAATATCCCATGCTGCTTACTGCTCTTGTTTCTATTATCCCATAGAGGCTGTAGGGTTTTTTCCTCTCCGGGGGCCTCACAATAGACTTTTCAAATTGTAATTATCATGGCAAATCTTTTTGTTCTGACAAATAAAACCTACATGTTTTATTTTATCCCATTTTCTGGAGCCTACCTAGTTTAGCCTAAGTTTTCATAAGTAATCACTACTCTTTTTTAATCTTGGGAGTGTATTTCTTTAGATTCTGTAATGCACGTAGTGTAAAACCATTTAAAGTTATGTTAAATTTTTCTTAGAAATACTATTTCAAATAATCATGCAGAGAAAAAAAGTGAAAATGACTATTAATATATCAACGGAGGACCTCAATGAGAGCTGTTGAAGTGTTGAGAAATAGGAAAGTTTAAGCAAAGAAACTTGGATTATTTTGCCAAGAGAAAAATCTAACAGTATCTACAGGTCAAAGAGAATGCAGAAAAATAACAATCCATTGTTTTGTACATCTAGAGAAGACAGGATAGGAATTAAGTATAAAGTGAACTGTGAAAGTTGTGAAATTTATAAGATGCCCCACCATAACTTTCACCAATACTTCAGGGAGCTTTAAAAAGGAATAAACAGCATGATGGATATGCCAAAAGCCCTGATTTCACCACTATGCAATCTATGCATGTAATAAAATTACACTTGTACTCCATAAGTTTATACAAATACAAAAGGGAATAAACAGATAGGTTAAGGAAAACTGGACGCTTAGGTAAAAACACATGAATCATAACAATTTCTACAACAAAGTTATCCTAAGAATCCCTGTAAAAACATAAAAACTTTCATTCAGAGATATCAAATTCAGAGTAACTACTAAAAGGTCCAGCTAATTCAATTGGTTTAGATAAAAATATTTCATAATGTTCATCTCCACTTTTTAGTAATACAAAAAACCACCTAGGGAAACAAAAACAAGTGTGTATGTACATGCTTATGTATGTCCACTGTGCAAGGGACCCCTCCAGAGGCAGAAAATAGATTATATGGGTTCAGAGACTCCCATCTCCAAATGTCTGTTGTCTTCCTGAAACTGCCTTTTTAACCTAGTAACTTCTGATAGCATTGGGCATGCTATTGCTCTAGTTTTCAGTATAGCTCCCATCATGCCAGAGGGCTCCAAATACACCAGAATGATTATATACCAGAGCAAAGGCTGACATGGCTTTCTTACTCCCCCTCACCCCGCATATTTATCCCGGTACAGTTTTCACTTAACTTTTCAACCTCCAATTATCTATTTATTCAATCCTTTTTTTTTTTTTTAATTTTTCTATTTTGGTTGCCTTGTGGAACCTAAGACACAGTAAATGCAAATTGTATTTTTAAAAATAGTAAGAATGTATGTGTGTGTATATACTGTGCTCTCTGTCCATTTTGTACATTAGAAGCTTCCTCATGGGAATTTGCATTTATCTTTTCAAACTGGATAATCAACACTTATCAATGCTTAATCTGATAATAAATATGAGGCTTTGCCTGTGAGGGAGAGTTGCTTGAGATGGGTTGAGGGTAGATAACTTACTTGTTAGCATATGAGTCTTTAAGGAGAAATACAGGACCCAATGCTGAAGGCTGCACATCATGTGGAAATCTGGACTTTAGGATGGATGCAGTTACTCTTAATAGGTGTGACTTTTGAACTATGTCCTATAGAAAGGAGTAAGTATATTTCATATAAAATGGGGAGGAGAAAAGAAGGAGATATAGAGATATATAAACACACATATGTACATTTATGTACACAAATATATGTCAAATATTAATAATCAAAAGGGTGGCCTTACAGATGCTGAATTGGAGAGTCAAATGCCATTAACAATCTCCTCCTTCCCTTTCTTCTTATAGAATACAGCCTGGAAACCTGGTCTCTTTTGCCATTAGGAGAGGCCACATGAGAGACCTTTGTATAAAGAAAGACTAGTAGAAAGTCTTGCAAAATGCTTCTCTCTTTTTCATGCTCAGAGGGCAGAGTGGGGAAATCGGGACTTGGGTCACCAAACCAAATGACAAAACCCTACAGGCTAATAACAGTGGAGCAGAAAATGGAAGAAGTCTCACCGCTGGCCTTGCTGCATTTCTGAGCCAGCCTTGGACTCCCTTCCATTAGATATTTGTTGCATGATACATTTATACCCCTTCCTGTTTAAGCCAGGATGGCAGGAGTTCAGAGTATTATACACACAGCTCTGCTATAAGAGTTAAGTAATAAAATGATTCAAGGTTAAATAACTCCAAGAAGACCTTGAAATAATCAATGTAGTTATGTCATAGTCCATTTTTGTTGCTTATAATACCTAAAACTGGGTAATTTACAAAGGAAAAGAATTTTTTTCTTATAGTTATAGAGGCTGAGAATTCCAAGGTTGAGGGGCCGGCCACATCTGGTGAGGGACTTCTTGCTTGTGGGGGCTCTCTGCAGAGTACCAAAGGGGCACAGGGCATCACATGGCAAGGGGGCTGAGTGTGTTAGCTCAGGTCTAGTTTTTTCCTTTTATAATAACATTCCTGTAATAACTTCTTAATCCACGAATGGATTAATCCATTCATAAGAGCAGAGCCCTCATGACCCAATCACCTCTTAAAGGCTCTACCTTTCAATATCGCCATATTGGGGGTTAAATTTCAATGTGTATTTTGGTGGGGATAAATATTCTAACTATATCAAGTTATATACATACAAAAAGTTATATTTTTGAGGCAGATACCTTACAGCCTTCATAAATTCTCCAAGGGTGGACACAGTATGCAAGACTTCTCAGTGTGTTTAACGATGGTACCTCCTACTTCCCCCAATTTTTTTAGCAGTTTCATTGAGATATAATTTAAATGCTACATAATTCACCCATTTAACGTGTACATTTTAGTGGTTTTTAATATGTTCAGTTTCCCAGCCACTTCCATCATTACATTTTAGAACCATTCTATTACCCCAAAAAGAAACCCAGTAACTCCTCTGTTTGCTAAGTGTTCCGAAGAAGTAATTATTGTGAAATGTTTTTATTTTGTGGCAAAGAATTTTAATATTACAGAGGCATACACTTTACAAAATGAGCATTATCTTTCACGTTGACAACATGAATGTGGCAAGAAGTCTGATCAAGCCAATATCTGAATTTATACCTTTGATATCCTCATATCTATCACAAATTAGGACCAAAATCCATCTGGCTGCCACAGATTAGAGACCTATCATGTGCAAGATGACACTGTGATCTGAAGCATTTGCCTATTTGGATATATGCAGATTAGTGTGAAACATAGGGTCAAAGTGCATTCAAGAAGAAATTAGAGAAGAGGAGGGATGACCTGTTCTATTTTTCGTCTTAGGAAGACTGCCCCGAAAATGGCAGATCCCTCGGAGCGCGGCGCCGGGAAGCCGGCCTCGGCCGGTCCCAGCCCTGCCAGCGGGGCGAGAAGGAAGGAAAGAAGAGAACCGGGGGGAAAGTGGTCGCGTCCCGGTACGTGGACTACGAGAGAAAAACCAGAAAGCAGGCTCCCGGAACGGATGGCCTAGAGACCGGCGGGAAGGTACCTTAAGTCCCTGGAAAGAAACCGGGCCGGCTCCGGGAAAGCAAAGCAGACCGCGGCGGGGTCGGCCAGGGTGACCTGCAGTCCACACTGGAGGAGGGCACGGCACGGCCCCGCCTGCGCTGGATCTCTCTGCCATTAACGAGGAAAGTCAAGTCAGAAAGACTGCACGATCAGGAAAAAAAAACGGCAGAGCAAAAGGAGTCGGCATCATCTTCTGTCCCTCGGAAAAAGAGCCCAAGCTTGTCCGAAGAGATGGAGAAGATGGAGTCCCAGACGCTCCTGCTGACTCTTCTTGCCGTCAACATGGAAAACGGCCTTGCTCGGTTCGAAGAAGAGGCGGAAAAAATGTTACCAGAACTGTGCAAAGAGGAGGAGGAGCTGCAGAAAAAGACGCACGCGCTGAAGCGCAGCCTTCGCCTGTGTCAGAAGCAGCGGGAGCTGGAGGGGGGCCTTGACGCGCAGATGGAGTTGCTGGGTCCCTTTGAGGCAGTAGGCGAGCGGTTCAAGGACCAATACAAGACCTTGGCCACCGCCCTGGACGCCACCCGGCACGAGCTGCCCGTGAGGGCGACGCACATGCAGGGAGACCCGCAGCAGTTCTTAGATGCGCTGCAGTCCGAATTGAAGACCACTCAGAAACTGCTGTCAGATCTTGGCGTTGGGAATTCAGAAGAAAACGTGAAGGTGCTGGACTTACTGGGTGAACTGAAGGATGTGGCCGTGAAAAAAGATCTTGAGCTCCAAAGGAGCTTGGCCCAGGTGCTGGAACTCTCCGCTGAGGCCAGTAAAGAGGCCGCCTTGATAAACCAGGGAGTCTGGGAAGAGGCCCAGGGCATGGCGACACCCAGCCAGTGGTACTTCAGCGGAGACAGCCCCTGTGCGGAGTCCCAGGGAGCAATTAAGAGCATGCTGGCATCTGAGGACAATGAGCCACGTGCCCCGTGAATCCACACTCATGCATGCTGTGTTCAGCAACCCAAGTGAAGACGGTCCTTCAAGCAGACGAGGAGAGAGCCTGCTGTGCCTCTTGTCCAGTGGGGATTTGCAGTGACGTGTTGGTGAAATTCAGGACACTTTATACACTAGCTTGTTTGATACTTTAAATAAACCCATTTGCAATGGAAAAAAAAAAAAAAAAAAAAAAAAAAAGACTGCCCCAAACAGAATCGCGAAGAGAAAGTTCCTTTTGGATCTCCTCCTGTATACCTTCGTAAGCTGCCCAGTCTGTGGCAATTTGTTATGGCAGCCCCAGCAGACTAATACACTGGATAACCAGTACCATGCCCTTGCTCTGCACACAAGGAGGAGAAAAGAGATGTGGTGCAGGATAAGAAGCTTCCTTTTCAGAATATAATTTTGAGGTTGCAAATATTGTCTTTGTTTGCCTCCCACTGGCCATAATTTAGACACATGATCACACCTACATGTAAAGAAGGTGGGAAAATATCTAGCAAGTTGACTTGTTCCCTGCTAAAACTGTGTGTGTAATAATGAAAAGACAGAAGGGGGGGAAATGAATACTCAGGATTTAGGACTGTCTGGATCAAGCCACCTTCCTCCCAGTTTCGGCTTCTCCTTCTAAGTGCCTTTCGGTTACTCAACAGCTTCCCAACAAACGATTGTACATTTGGCCTGTTGACTGTATCCTATACTCTGAACTTTGATATTTGAGCTCTTTAAAGTTTTTTGCAATCCTTTTTCTTTTCTCAGCTCTATATTCTTAGAGAATCGTGATCTTACTAATTTATACTGGAATATTAATGGATAATAAATTAGTGGCTAATGGATAATAGTGCTCCCAAATAACATCTTTTAAATAGAAACTTATAGGAATTCCTGAACTGTAACCTAATTGGTAAAGTTTTAAATATTAAAATTTCTGATCATCATGCAGATACATAAGGATGTAGTCTTGACCAGTTCTTGTTTCAGTTACACTGAGATAAGGAATACATAATTATTTGTGTTTAGGATCTACTCTTGAAGATGAAGCAATGAGTAACATTATCTTTGTTTCTTATTACTTTTAAACCATTTGTCCCTTTCCCCTCCCATTTATTCTTTTGGGAGATTTTTTTTTTCCACACATGTATATCTATATTTGCATTCAGAAAGACTTCATAATATCAACAGATGGTCTAGGGATATTAAAGAATTGCATGATGTAAGGAGATCTAAAGAAACAAAGCTTTACTAATGCCTGCCTGGGACATCATTTTTTAGTCCAGAAAATTTATTCGCTGTGTGCTGGGGACACAAAGAGCCATGAACAATATAGACCTGGACCCTGTTCTTATGGTGCTTAGAGATAAGTGAGGCTGTAATAATGGCACAGTTTTGGTCTATATTTGCATGCAGAAAAAATAACCCCTGTTTCTATCAGGTTCTGCTATTGAGAGGAGAAAGGGGGATGGGAACTCAGAGCATTAAAATAAATATTTACGCTTTCTCTCTCTATGCCTATATTCCTTCCCTTTAAAAGCTGCTTCCTACATACTGTCAGTGCTTATACCAGGGTCCAGTGGAACCACGTTTGAACTGCTGACTCATTTGTGACAACACTCTGATCTCAGACACCCACAGACTATATTGGCTCCCTGCCGGTCTGCCCACACTTTGTGATTCTTTTGTAGTGACTGTACTCCTAGTTGACAAGTAAAAACACCTAGCACAGAGCAGATGTGAATGAGGAGGGGATTTTTCAAACTGATAATCTTTAATTAAAAGCATAACACTCTCTAGATTCATGTCTCAGGACCACATAACACGTGAAGTATTTTTATAATGAAATTCATCTGGTACTTTCTTTCTCTAATGGGTCTTCTTGGATAGAAGCCAAATGGATTAAAGTTGTACCAAATTTGATCATGTACCAGGAGGTATTATCATTAAGCTTTAATATATACAATTCAGCTTATGCATTTCTACCAGGAGAGCCAAAATTAATTTAATTTTATGAGGGTCAAGGGACAATTGTAGGGAGTGTATGGGAGGCCTTGGAATGGGGTTCAGCCTCATTGTCATCAAGTATGTTACCAGGGATGATGTACGATCTTCCTAGTCCAGTGGGATGAGGAACAGGAGGTGATTCCATGGTGAGAGAGCTGGTGAGGGCAGAGAACTGGGATGAACGTAACCTTCTGATATCTACTCTTTCTGACAATAGCCTAGTCCAGCCATCAGCAAACTTTCCGTAAATGACCAGACATTGCTATCTGGCTATTGAAGTCTTTGTGGGTCATAAGGTTCCTATTATAACTGTTTAACTTTGCCATCACTGTTGCAGCAAGAAAACAATCAGAGACAGAATGTAAATGAATGAATATGGATGTGTGCTAATAAAACTTTACAGACAAAGGAACTTGAGTTTTATGTAATTTTAGTATGTCATGACATATTATTCTTCCCTTTTTTTTCTTAAACTATTTAGAAATGTAAAAACTATCTGCTCACAGGGGATAGGTAAACGGATGGCAGGCCAGATTGACACTTCTTTCATTCAACAAGGAATTACTGAGTGACTTCTATATGCCAAGCACTGTTCTCAATGCTGGAAATCTGGCAGTCAACTAACAGAAAAACGTCCCTGCCCACACAGAGCTTACATTCCAACATCATCCGCTGGCTGTTATTGCTTATCACCCAGAAGGGAGTTACTATCATGATGACTATTTCTGTGCACAACCCAGTTATAAAATTTTATGTTCACATGCCAGCTGAGCCATAGGTAAATGAAGTTAGCATTTTACAATTGCATATTCAAGTATGCTCTTTGTACATACCCTTAGTATCATCTTTCTCAACTCATATTACATCTTTTTTTTTTTTTTTTTTTTGAGACAGAGTCTCACTTTGTTGCCCGGGCTAGAGTGAGTGCTGTGGCGTCAGCCTAGCTCACAGCAACCTCAAACTCCTGGGCTTAAGCGATCCTCCTGCCTCAGCCTCCCGAGTAGCTGGGACTACAGGCATGCGCCACTATGCCCGGCTAATTTTTTCTATATATATTTTTAGCTGTCCATATAATTTCTTTCTATTTTTAGTAGAGATGGGGTCTCGCTCTTGCTCAGGCTGGTCTCGAACTCCTGAGCTCAAACGATCCGCCCACCTCGGCCTCCCAGAGTGCTAGGATTACAGGCGTGAGCCACCGCGCCCGGCCTACATCTTCTCATTTATTCTTCATCTCCAGCACAGCCCTGACACAGAAGAGCATTTGTGATAATCAAATAATATATATCTAATAATATTTAGTTGAGACTTAAAAATTAAGCAATTTTACTATTTAATATTAATTGGCTAATAATTGAATCTAAGATGTTATTACCATTATTTTATGTATTAAAGAAAAATGCTAACAATGAGTCTGAGATGGTTGTCATTGTGAGAGGCACTCACATTTCAGAAATGCTAGAATATGAAAACAAAAAGGTAAGACTTAGACTCTATGAAATATGGTAAATGTTTCCTAAGTTGTGTTTATATTCCCATTCATTCTGAAAATGTGTAATACTAATTTATAGTGAGGCAAAGGAAAAAGTCAAAACCACAAATAAGGTCTGTGTGAATAATGTCACATGAGAGTGTGCCCGGCTGCCTCCAGGTGACTCTGCTGCATTTCTGTGCTGGAGATGTTCCCTCCTAAAAGGCCTCACTTGCTTTCTGGAAGGCTCCAGGGCTGTCTCTCGCACAGCCTTACCTCCTTCTTGCCAGTCTGGTGGTGAGTGATGCAGAAACATTTTAATTAATGGTGAACTTCTCAAAGTTGAAGTGCAAACAATTACAGCTCAATTTTACTTTTGGCCTCATTTTCGTCATTTCCATTTTCTCCTCCCTCCCCATTAGATGACTCTGTTTCACAGTCTGTAAGCCGGCTAATGGCTCTGCTTGGGAAAGAGAGGGCATTGTTTCTCTCTCCTGCAATTAAAAGCAGCAGAAAGACAAAGAACTCTCATGCCAAACACCTCTAGATGAGTCCTTCGAAAAGGTAGACAGTCACCCTTCTCTATCTGAAAAATGATTTGTTTTTCGAGAGGAACATGTCTTCCCCATAACAACTGTTTACACATAGGACTCAAAAAAAAAGTTCATAGCACACATCACAAGTACATCTGATATGTAAGTGAAGTGATCTGTAGCACTGTTAATTAGACCTAAATTCTTGATTTACTATTTATAAAACAAAATTGATTATTACTTCATCAACAACATTTAAAGCATCATTAAGAGAGGTCTGCTCCAGCAGCCTCAGGTTAAATTTTTTAACAAGCACTTTAGTTGCTAATCTGTGTTATTGCCAACATATGTAAACTTCCTAATGCTAATTGCATTCAGCTGTGAATCAAACAATGTCTAATTCTCTTCAGGATTAATTATGCACATGTGCTGCCTGCATTCCTAAACATGGTTCTCATAAATAATAAGAGATATATCTAAGCAGATGGGATTTTTCCAACTAAATGATCTGTTTATCATGAATAAAACAAATGACACATACTAGACTTCAAATGCGGAGTCACTGCAACTTCACATATTTTTAGCATTAATAATTATCCCAACAATTGTTTGTGTGAATACATTTTTGAACAATTCAGCAGCAAACCATGTTCGCTTACATGATATATTTATCTTTCACAACATTTTTTTTTAAATTTGAACTAAGAACCAGGAATAGTGTCATTTATTTTGTGCACTGACTGGGTAAAGATAATTGTGCACCATAAAAAAAGATTCAAACCCTACAGTCCCCAGGGAGTTCTGTTTAAATGGACTTTGTAATTAAGCTGATAAAACGTTATACAGTCTTCTCACTCTATAGAACAGAATATGTTGATGGACATCTTTTCTAGCATTGCAAGACTAGAATCTTAGAATCATTTCAATAGTTTAATTCAAAAATAGTTTAATTCAACTCTTTCTTCTTGCAACAAAGATAATTTTGAAATAAAATGGACTTGTGTAAAGGGGGAAAAAAGAACACAGGAAAATGTATAGAATTAAGTTAATAATGTATCCTATTTTGTGGAGTTTTAGGGTTTTGTTCATTTGTATAGTATATCCATAGCAAATGTATGTATGAACCATACATATATGAATGTATGCATGTATGAACCAAAATTGGGTTCACTGGCATGCCTTAGCATTCCCCATAAAATTAGAGTAACTTTTTTTAAAGAGAGAAATTCATAACAGCTTCTTCTAGGAAGGATTGAAAGGACAGAGATTTGGGAAGACATATGTCACCCCAAATGTGCTAGGGTCAAAAGAGTAGTCCCTTCCACAAAATAATGCCAGAACACGAGATCTAGAATTGCACTGACCAATATGGGAACCATTGACCACTTGTGACTACTGAATACTTGAGAAGTGCCTAACCTGAATTGAGATGGATTAAAAAGACTGAGTATAAAAAAATGTAAAATATTCCCTAGAACTTTTATACATTGAAAGGTAATATTTCACATATACTGGGTTAAATAAAATATATTATTAAAATTAATTTCACCTGTTTCTTTTCACAATGTGGTGGCTAGCAAATTTAAAATTACATATACTGACATTATAGTTCTGTTGGACAGTGCTGATCCCGAAGGTTCTGAATCATCCAGTAGATCCAGAGTGGGGAACAGATATATGCATTTTTTAAATGTTCCTTAGTTGAATCTGATGCACGTCAGATTGAATACCACCGCTCTAGGAAAGGAGGAGTGTACAGAAGATTCATGGCTTTACAACTGGAAATTTGGGCTATGTAGATAAAACCAGAAAACATGTATGAGATTCAGAGAGGTCAAGTGACTTGCACAAAGCCACACAACCACAGTTAAGTACCACACGGTAAGTAAGAGAGCCAGAGGTGGTTTTCTGTGACTCCAGAGCTCGTTCTTTCATCTACAAAACACTGCCTTCTGGAAACATAGATGGAAAAAGAATAAGCATTATAGGAGCAGGACCAGTGGCACAAAGTGGCAATGGAGTCAGGCAAGAGGAGGAAGGTAAAATTCAAGTGCCATCTATTTGACAGGCTTGATGGTAGCTCTTTTCACATCTATTACCTTTATTCAACTTTCACTTAGCTCATGCCAAAACACTTTCTTATCATAAGCCAGACAAAGTTGTTCAGACATTTATCTCTCAGTTTTCACTTCTTTTGACTATTATACATTCTTCCTTCAAACATTTAATACGAACCCCATTGTTTTCTCCCCACCTCTTTTTTCTGTTTATCCCATAGTGACCAAAATGTTTCTGTCTTCTCCATGACCCTTTTTACTGGATTTTGCTAGGTAGCTAAGCTAGTTGATAAATTATTTAACCTACTGCACTAAAGATAATGTAAGTGCATATAAATTTAGAATACAAAAAGACCTGAATTTGAATCCTGTATCTACTCCTTAACAACAAAGTAAATTTACAAATTATTTAACCTCATCATGAGTTTTATTTTCTTCACCTCTATAATGGAGATTGTTAGGTTCCTCTGTGTGGATGTTCCCTGGTTCCCTGGTTCCCAGTGTCAAGAATGAATACTGGTACCCAGTCGAGACAATGATGGAGTGATCACAAACATAGAGCAATTTTATACAAGCAGTTTATCACATAAAAGAAAGAATGAAAATAAAAGAAGCTACACAAAGTGAAAATGCATTCCAGAGAGAGTAGAGCGAGTCAGTCCCCAGGAGTGGAGAAAGACACTGGAGGCTGAGCACATGTTGCCTTTTAACCAACTAGGTTGTCCCGCCTTTCCCCTGGCAGGATTGGTTGCCATTTGCCACCTTTGGGGGTGATTGACAGATTGTGGTTGTATAACAGAGTACATGACAGGTTACACAACAGGGTAGGTTATATAACAGTTTCCCTTCCCACGCATACATCTTTTTTAGAATTTGCTACGAAGCTCCACCCATGGCATGCTAATTAGATGTGAATAAGCTCTAAGTCAGTTAAAAGTTACTAGGAACTTTTTCTGATGTATGTTCCCACCAGGGAATAGTTCCTAGCCACAATTTTGTTCCTAGCTACAACTGAGTTCCGCTCTCCGCTCCGGCCACCTCTTTGACACATGTTTATCCTCCACCAGACCCAACAGAGATAGCAACACCTCTTTTGCAGGTGGTTGCGAGGATTTAGAGAGATCTTCACAGTTCCTAGGCTTAGCCTGTGCAAGGCACTCAGCTATTGATAATTCTTCATATTTCTCTTTCTTCTACCCCCATATCATTCACCTTTTAGCATTCACTTGCAGAGCCTTAACAAAAAAAGAATATATGGAACTTTCAGAGGGAGACAGAATGAGCTGGGGACTTTTCTGGTACCTCTTAACTTCACTATTTCACTAAATTCTATTGTTTTCCTTGGTTTGTACAAAACCTTCCTTGTTTTAAACTATATGTTTCTTACTTAGCTTAATATAGTAAATACACTGCTAAAAAGCCCAATTTTTTTTTATTCTACCAGTGAAATATATAACCTCACCATGGCTTTCACAGAAACACTTAACGTCACCTATGTCATGTGGTAATAAAGTAAGACATTGGATCAATATTGATTTCAGCTGGGAAACCTGAGAACTTCGGCTATTTGACCTTGTGGCAATGACTATTTTGAACACTCACAATCACACATTTTTGGTTAAACAGTCAGCCATGCACCACCCTTATGGTTTTAGAAAGACGTCCTAGGCTTCTGAAAGAACAGCATCTCATGTTGCTTGTTAGGAGGTGATGGTGTGAATGTGGTTAATGGCCGAAATAGAATGTAGAATAAAGTGTTCTTTGGCACAAACCCTTTTGTCTCAAACGTTTACTGGGAAATATTCTCACCTCTTCAATTTACATCTCTCACAGTGTATTGGGACTCCTGCCCCTCCTCTCCATGCTCTAGGCTTGGTACAATCTTCCTGCCCTCATTCAATATTTGACTCATGTAGATAAACTGGAAACTGACTGTTCAGATTCTTCAAGTATGTAAAAAACTTTTTTCTACTTAAATCAATCAAAAGTTTAGACTGAGAATTCAACCAGATAGTCACTAGAGCATCAAAACTAAAAAGCAAAACAAAAATGAAACAAAAATCCAAATTTAATGCTTTGCCTGCTAATACTTGTAGCACAGTTGTCATTTATGTTAAAAGAAACCTGGGGCATTAATGATATTGAGACATAAAAAAGTAAAATTATATATAGTATTATAGCTACATTTCTGATGTCAGGGAAATAGATATTTCAGACAGTTTCCCACCAAGTTTGAAAACTAAGATGGTTATTGGACTTCAATTTTTCTCAGTATCCTCACCTATAAAATGGAGACAGAACTAGTAAATACTTCAGGGTAGCTTGAAGATTAAATAAAACAATAGTTGTAAAGTGCTTAAAACAATGCCTGGCAATGATGAGTGCTCAATAACTACTTTCCTCTATTATTATTATTAATTTACAAATTTAACCAACTCAAACTTTTCCACACACTTTTGACCGTATTAAGTTCTCAATGTGACTTTCTTATTAATCATGGGTTTTAACTAATAATCTAAGAAGTAAATAGTGCATGTAGATTTATAAAAAATCTAGCTGTTTTAAAAACTGAAAAGCATCCAAAAATACAAAAGGAAGAAAAGAAATAAAACACCAGATTAATGAAGGAAATGGTGCTATTGGAAACTGTACTGGCTGTGCAATATATCCGCCCTGGGCATTGAGTCTGAGGGCGTTTTTATGGTTTTTTTCCCCTTTCACTTTGCTCTGGGCTTATGCCCACATGTAAATGCAAGCGTCAATCAGTCTATTCTCCTCCCCATTAGTGTCTTTCTAGACTTGATAAGGATATTGGTGCTGGTCCCTAGGGTTTAATAATTGCCAAAAGATGCATTAAATGATAACATTGATTGTGAAGTACTTTAAGTCCATAAATTCTCTTTTTAACAATTAATTTCATGTGCTTTCAAAAACTACTTGGCACAGAACATATGGTACTTAATATTTTACTGACATTTAAACAAGTCTAAATTTGCTGGTTTCATTAAATAGCTTTACATTAAAATTCATTTAATTTATAAAATGTATGTTTGGCAATGAATGTGCCATCTTATGTAATATAAAGGCTACATGGGGTAATAGGCTGTAGTCTAAACATATTAAATATCTTCCTAATTGATGCTAGAGAAATTACTACTCTTTAGTATCCAAATTGTAAGGGGATTTGGAAGTAAAAATAAAATTATGAATAAACAAGCTAATTTCTATATGGTCTATGAAATATAAAAGAGCAAATCAAATAAAATTGTCTTTGCCACTTTAACTATTAAAAGAATTTTCTCTAGTTGCTTATAGATATTACTAAATTTTTAAGAGTGAGGTCCCAGCTTAAGCAAAAAAAAAAAAAAAAGCAAAAAACAAACAATCTTAATTTGCTTTTAAAAAAGGAAAATTGTCTTCTGTTTTGAATTATCACACAAATACACAAATATATGTTTTATCTTCAGGAATGAATTATATCCTATGATTTCAAAGATTTCTTCTAATTTAAAATTCTCTTATTCCTGTTCTGAATTATTGAATTTGGATACAAATTTAATTGCATTGGTAAATAGTACAATATAATTAATATAAAGCTGTGGGAAAATAGACTAATTCATTTATTTTTTAAAATATTGTTTATATACCAAAATATATTTTATAATGCTCAAAAGTAAATGTAAAACAAGTCATAAGGTAATTAGATGAAAATTTAAAAGGATATTATAATAATATTTGATAGGAAAGATTTTGCAAAGCCCAATTCCAGAGGCAAAAATATCAAAAAGAAAGACTGATTATATATCACGACATAAAAATGAAAATCTTCTATTTATCAATCACCATAAATGACTTAGAGAAATATATTTGTTGGTAAAAGATTAGCATCTTTATTATATGAAAAATAAAGAACTTTTATAAATCAATAAAAAGATAAGTAAAACAAAGGCCCTGATAGAAGAATAAGCAAAAGACATGAGCAAGCAATTCATGAGAAAACGGAAGAAAATGGGTTATACATTTATGAAAAAATATTCAGCTTCACTTGTTGTCTAAGAAATGAATATTTAAAGAAGAACAAAATCTAGATTATCAGATTAGAAAGTTGAAAAAGAACATTAATATTCAATGTTAGAAAGATATGAAGAAATAGACATTTTTATATGCTGGCTCTCTCAGTAGAGGCAATATTATTTGAAGAGTTATTTGGTAATAAGTATCAATACCCTAAAACAATGTCAAGAACAAAAATGACAATGAGTAGTCATTCCAGATTAAAGGTAACTCAATAACAACAGATGCAGTGTGAATCCTGTATTGGATCCTGGAATGAGAAGGTAGGAGATGGGAGTGGGGAACTATTAAAGAAACACCACTGGGGTAGTTGATTATATTTAAATGTGGACTGTGCAATAGATAATAGTAGTGTGCCCGTGTTAATTCCCTGAGTTTGATAATTGTGTTGTGTTCACATAACAGAGCACCCTCTTGCTCTTGGGAAAAGCACAATGAAGTATTTAATGGTAAAGGCACAAATTTTTGTTAACTTACTCTCAAATGATTGTGGGAAAGAAGGAGATATAGAGAGAGACATATAGAGATAGAAACACATGTACAGGTACAGATGCGAGAGGGAGACGAGAATGCAGAACACGAAGCAAACAGGGCATAAGACAAAGGTGGTGAATCTAGGTAAAGGGAACAGAGGAGTTCCTGGTATGATTCCTGCAACTTTTCTGTAAGTTTGGAACCGTCAAAGTTGAAAGTTAGCAACAACTAAACAAGTTTAAAAAGCATATACTCAATGAACCAATAATTTCACTTTAGGAATTTCTCTGAAGGAAATAATCATGGATCTGCAACAAGGATATTTATTAATCACAGTGTTATTTATAATAGCAATAAGAGGAAACTAAAGGAATGTTCAACAAATTCACTGAAAGTATTTATTTTACAGGATGGAATAGCACACGGTCATTAAAACGTTTAGAGAGATGTTGACATGTGGAAAATATCTGAAATGGTGCTAATTTAAAAACAGGATACAAAAAATAAGTACATTAGGTTTCCTTTTGAAATGAACATTTCTGAACAATGGTAGGTTTACAAATGATCGATTTTCAGTAAGATCTTTTTTGGGGGTTCTATAATTCTTTCTGAAAAATGCATCTATCTAATGGGTAATGACAGAGATAAAAAAGATGTCACTGAGACAACTGTCCACAATTTCTTTGATTTTGGGGGGTATTTTGTTGTTCATCACAAGGCTACATTATGACTTTTATGGGCCCTAGGAACTTTTGCCTCCCTGGGCCTCTTCCTCCTTAAAGACCATATTAAAAATAGTATTTTAGAGTTGCACTAATATGAAACTGAAATATATTAAGATCATATATTAAAATATTTTCTTCCATATAAAAGCTAATTTTTTTTCTGATTTTAATAGAAATCAATAAAATTTCACGGGCCCTTTAAAGTTCTGTGGGCTCTAGGCACTGTGCCCATTGTGCCTAACCAATAATTTGGCCCTGATTCACCACCTCTGCTTTCTGTATAAGGTTTACTAAGGCATCTAGAGTGGTACTTCTTAAATTTTCATGTATATGCTAATTGGTAGAATATTGTTAAAATGCAGATTCTGATTAAGCATGGGATAAGACCCAACATTCCGCATTCTGACAAGCTCCTAGGTAGTGCTGATGACACTGGTCTGTGGACCACACTTGGACTAGCAAGGTGCTAGGAAATAGCCATGGTCACAAGACCAGGACTTCCATATACCAGTATATTTTTCTTTAGCATCTATGCTTTCTTTAGACGCTTCCTTTTAATAATTGGTCATATTTTCTTAGGCATGTAAGAATATGGTTTACTTCCTGCTTTACATACACCTATTGACCTAGATTCATACAAAGACCCATATGTGTACCTAAACCTGTGTCTGAAGGTGGTATGCCAAAACATTAATGAAGATCATTTATTTGTGGTAGAAATCTGAGTGATATTTTAATACTATCTGTGTACTTCACTGTTTACTAGCTTTTTATTACTTGTGAATGCTCTAAATAAAATAAATTGTGTATTAGGAATATGAATACTGAGAAATAGTTACTAAAAATATATTCATAAAAAGAAAGCAAAATAAATTGGTCAATGCACGATTTTAAAAAAAGGTGCTGTTTTGGTGATCTAGGTTGGAAAAGGGGGGGAAAATTAAACCTGACATTTAGGGAAGTGAAACAATATTTTATTTTTTTAAATTTTTTATTGATACATAATAATTGTACATATTCATGGAGTACACATTATATTTTGATACAAGCATATAACATATAATGATCAAATCAAGGTACTTGGGACATGATTCACCTGAAACATTTATCATTGCTTTATGTTGAGAACATTTGAAAATTTCTAGCTATTCTGAAATACAGTAAATTATTGTTAACTATAGTTGCCCTATTGCACTATTGAACACTAGAACTTTTTCCTTCTATTTAACAGAATTACTCCTTCACCACCACCTCTTCATTACCCCTTCCCACCACCGTTACCAATCTCTAGTAGCCACCATTCTATTCACTACCTTCTTGAGATCAATTTTTTTTAGGTCCCATATATGAGTGTGAAAATGCAATATTTGTCTTTCTGTGCCTGGTTTATTTCACTTAAAATAATGTCCTCCAGATCCATCCATGTTTCTGCAAATGACAAAATTTCCTGCTTTTTCATGGCTAAATAATATTCCATTGTGTACATACACCACATCTTTTTTTATCCATTTGTCCCTTGATAAACACTTAAGTTGATTCCACATTTTAGCCATTGTGAATAATGCTGCAATAAACACTGAAGTGCAGCAATATTTTAATATAAAAGTATTTATAGTAGAACTCACAGTTTTGTGTTTACTACTACAATGAAAGCCAATTAAGTTTTAAGAATACATTATGTCAATAGATAATGTGATTCTCAAGCTTGTATGATTTAACTTTTTACCTGCTTTGATCAATACATTCTGACTTTTTTATAGCAGCACAATTCACAATTGCAAAGATGTAGAAACAACCCAAGTGCCCATCAATACATGAGTGGATTAATAAAATGTGGTATATGTATACCATGGAGTTCCACTCAGCCACAAAAACAATGGTGATCTACCACCTCTTATATTATCCTGGGTAGAGCTGGAGCCCAATCTATGAAGTGAAGTATCACAAGAATGGAAAAATAAGCACCACATGTACTCACCATCAAATTGGTATTAACTGATCAACACTTATGTGCACATATATTAATAACATTCATCAGGTGTTGGACAGGTGTGGGGGGAGGAAGGGATGGATATATTCACACCTAATGGGTGTGGTGCACAGCATCTGGCGGATGGACACACTCGAAGTGCCGACTCGGGTGGGGCACAGGCAAAACATATGTAACCTAAATATTTGTACCGCCGTAATATGCTGAAATAAAAAAAAATACTTTGTAACTATTTAGTAGGTAATTTATGGAATTTGTTTTTTAGTGAGTGGATAAATAAGTAAATTAAAAAGTGTATTTGCTTTAATATTCTTGGCAATGACCACTGTTATCAATAATGAGCAAATCCATTAAAATGGTTGAAAATTCAGAGTCTATTACGTAAGGTTGTTATTGTGACTTGAAAGACAGCAACAATGCTATTCATTCCAGGTCTTAAATATCATTTGCACATAAACTTCTAAAAATTTGTCTTTGGGGATCTATGACACTACCCAAAAGTTTATTTTTACCTTTTTTTTTTTCAAGTTAAAACATTGCTCATGAAATATGTTCAGTTTATCTGAATAACATAAAGTAGTATTACTTCACTTTTTTCCATGAAATCTTAATGGGCATTCTTTTTATCACCTTAATTTATTACAGAGTGGTGATTTTTTTTCTCCATTAACTCATATTTTAACTTATAGTACGTGAATTTTTTCTAAGTCTTTATCTGATCATCCATCAGGCTTTGATAGTTATAAATGCTAGCTTAAATCCAAATAATTTGAACAGAAAAGAAAATAAAAATCCATAATTTTAGATTGGGCAAATATATTTTGCTTGGCAGTCAAGATTGCATACAACTGAATAAAACAGTATGTCATTGCCATATAACGAATACAGTGTGTGTGTGTATATATATATATATATGTATTATAAAACATCTTTGAAGTTTTAATGCTCTCTTTGTGCTATACCTTTTAAAAATTTATTTATAACTAGTATATGATATATAAACAATGGAAATCTTTCAAAGTTGAATTCATTACAGGTATTAAATGTACCCATAATTATACCTTTCTCCATTCACTTGAGGTGACCTGTTATTTGGCACTTTTTGGATGGAAATATTCTTATTCAATTCATGGAATGTTTTCAACTATATTAGTGCTAGTATGTAGTAACTGCTTTATCCAGACATATAATTCTTACAGAAATACTGGAATGGAACACCATGAAAATTAATATTCTGCGTTTCCCCTGCAGACCCTTAGAAAGAGGAATTTTATATGATTTTTGCAGAAACCTGATATAAGCCTGTATAACTTAAGGATCACATTCACGTTATTTCCCATAATTACTTAGCACCAAGCCAACACCCTGTATACAATGCCATATTTATTTTAGGTGAACTATAGTTTTGAGGTTTTATAATTTCTTTGCGTAATGTGTATATTTAGAAAATATATACATACGGTTGACAGACGTTATAACTATTCCTGCTGTACAATATAGCCATTGAGCCTTTGTCTTTGAGTCATATAAACATAATCTTATGAACTGTTTTAAACTTCAGGAAATAGATTACTTTATCCAGTATTTCAAATTTTAAACTTTTTATGGCCATATGTATATACACAATATTTATATATGTGAAAGGAATTCATAATTACCTATGCAAGTCTGTCTCAATTAATTTATTCATGTGTTTCCCCTGAAAGTCTCCATGACTGCTCCTTAGTAGTGAGAAACATGATGTCATGGAGAGCCAGTGACCTGACTCCTAAGAATAAATTTACTTTTATAAAATTAAATCATTTAGGGACACAGTTTTCTAATGATCTGACATTTGAAATGTAAAAATAATGCGTGAAAAATATGTATGACTTATTAAAAATAATAAGAAAAAGTCTTCATGATTCTACCACCCAATTTAAGAACTAGAATATTACTGATAGTGTTTCTTCTACTTAGGTGTTCTCATTTCCCTTTTCTTGTCAGAAGAAATCACTATAAGGAATTTTGTATTTATCTTTCTAATTCTTTTAAAAATAGTTTTATTACAAAAATATCTTACTTAAATTTGTTTGCTTTTGGTTGTACAAGAATGGTGTACTGTATGATCATAAGTTTTTGATGTAATATATCAGGACTTAGTAACCTATGGCCAGCAAGCCAAATCTGACCACCCACCTGTTTTTATAAGGCCTATGAGATAAGAATGGTTTTGATATTTTTAAAATATCATAAAAATGTGTGACAGACATTGTAGGTGACCCACAAAGCCTAAACTATTTGGTATCTGACACTTTACAGAAAAAGTTTGCCAAACCCCACTGTGTAATATTCTGTTGTGTGAATATACCATAACTTTTTAGTTCTCCTGACTATGGTTTTTCCTTCCCCAAGGGTTTTTGCTATTACAGACAATGCTGCTCTTCACACTCTCGTAATATTAATATCTCCTGGTGCATATATGCAAGGGCTTCTCTGGTGTCTATACCTAGGGATGCTGTTAAACCATACATTCTCTCAACTACTCAACTCTTCAGCTGTATTAATAGTACGTAAACAGCTGAATGATTTGGATCTAGTTCCCTTTAGCACAAAAGGCTGGTGAAACACATATAGCTCTAAGGCAATAGGAATTACCTTAAATTGTATTTACCTGCTTATGTAAATAAATAGGTACAGCTTTATCTTGTTAAAAACTTATTTACAAAAGCAGATATCAGGCCTTCTAACTATAGTTTGTAGACCCTTGCTTTACTCTATCAAGAAATGCCTTCTGTATTTGGTTTGAGGTAGAAATAGAATTTCATTTTTTTCTTTCTTTTAAAATCTAACTATAATTTCTTTTTCTTGTTTTAAAGCACAGACTTGGGCCTCCAGTTCAATGCTAAAAAGAAGCATTCTTTGTAGGTCTCATACAATTTCTCTCACATATTTTTTACTATATTTTAAAAATATAAAAATCATTTTTATCTCATGGTCATCCTTTTCTTACTTTTCATATTAAGAAGAATGTTTTCTGTAGATTTTTGATACTCTTTGCTCAATGTTCTTTTTATATATCTTAAACATTCTAGTTTAGAGCATTTTAATTTTGTGTGGAATAAAATTCTTAGAATTTTCTTAATTGAGTTTCTACTTCTTAACAAGCTCTACTTTTCTCAATTTTTATTCATCTGATAAAAGTTTTTGTTCTGTCTTTGTTCTTTTTTTAAATTGACACATAATTTCAAATATTTGGGGGTAACTATGTGATGTTTCAATACATGTACACACTGTGTAATGATCAAATCATGGTATTTAGCATATCCATCACCATAAATATTTATCATTTCTTTATGGTGAGAACATTCAGAATCCTCTCTTGTAGCTATTGTGAAAAAATACACTATAATATATATTATAGTCACCCTACTGTGCTCTAGAGTACAGAACTTACTCCTCCTATTTAACTGTAGTTTTGTACCTGTAGATCAGTCCTCCCCATCATCCTCTCTCTTCTACCTTCCCCAGCCTCTAGTAATCACTATTCTACTCTATTCCACTCTGTTATAAGATCAGCTTTTTTAGATTTCAGATATAAGTGAGATCATGCAGCATTTATCTTTCTCTGTGTGGCTTATTTTATTTAACATATAATGTCCTCCGGTTCATCCATGCTGTCGTAAATGACAGGATTTCATTCTTTTTATGGCTGAGTAGTATTCCATTATGTATCTACACCACATATTTTAATTCTTTTGTGCATTGATGGATAAGTAGGTTGATTCCATATTTTTGCTATTGTGAATAGTGCTGCAATACACATGAGTGTGCAGATGCCTCTTCAACATACTGACTTCATTTCCACTGGAAAACTACTCAGTAGTGGAACTGTTGGATCATATGGTAGTTTTTAACTTTTTGAGAAAACTCCATACTGTTTTCCAAAATGGCTGTGCCGATTTACATTCCTACCAACAGTGTATAGGAGTTCTCTTTCTCCACATCCATGTAAGTATTTATTATCTTTTGTCTTTTTTAATACAGCCATGCTAATTGAGGTGAGGTGATACCCTATTGTGATTTTTATTCATGTTTCCCTGATGATTGGTGATGCTGATGATTAGGGATGCTGAATATTTTTTCATATAACTGTTTGCCATTTGTATGTCTTCTTTTCAGAAATGCCTATTCAAGTCTTTGTCTTTATTCTTGAAAAAATAACTTCATTGAGTTTCGATTTTTAGGTTGACAATTATTTTTCTTTCGGCACACTGCGGTTATTATTGCACTGTCTTTTGAATTGTGCTGTTGCTGTTTAGAAATCTGCTCTCAGTCTATGGGTTGTTCCTTTCTAGGAGAACTCTTTTTCCATAAGACGATGTCTCTGTTTTTGTATACTTCAGTGTTGTTAAATGTCTAGGTGTGATTTATTTAAATGTGCTTGATATAAATTATTATTCCTATTTCTGTAAATTAACATTTTTCATCAGTTCTAGAAAATGCTCAAGGATTATGTTACTTCTTTTCTGTCCTCTGCATACTTTGCTGTTGAGATACCAAATTAGACATGTCAGACCACAGCAACCTCAAGTCTATTAATCAAGATAAATAACACCAAGTGCTATAACAAACAACTCCAAAATTCCAGTTATTTATCATGATAGAAGTTTATGTTTTGTTTAGGCACGGTCCACTGTGGATTTCCCTAATTGGGTGGCATTCCTGGGCCACTGTACCATAAGCATTGCTTCAGGGACATAGCTGGCTTCTCTGTGATGCCTCCATTTTGTGACTTTAAGGGTGATACCCTGGAGTCATCAACTCGGGAGATGAAGGAAAAAGTGCATGTAGAAAATTACACTTGATTATTTTTGGACTTTTGTCCACATTTCATTGGCTAGAAACCAGCCATATACATAGGCTGGAAACAGCACGTATTCTCATTAAGTGCAAGAGGGCAAGTAAGAAGAGGAGGCTAGAAAATATAATGTTGCTGAATACCCAGGAAAGAGTGAAGCCTCCGCCCCTGGCAGTCTTTACTTCTCCTTCTGATCATCGATCTGTTTGTCTCCCTGTGCAGCATCTTGGTTAATTACTTCAGATATATATTCAAGTTCACAGATTCTCTCTAAAATTGTATCCTATCTTCTGATTTACCCTGTCTTAGTCCATTTGTGCTACTATAACAGAATAACACAGACTAATTTATAAAGAACAAAAATTTATTTCTCACAGTCTTGGAGGCTGGGAAGTCCAAGATCTAGTGTCTGGTGAGGGCCTTCTTATTGCATCTTCACATGGCAGAAGGTGGAAGGACAAAAAGGGGATGAACATAGTGCCTCACTTGGAAGAAGAGTGAGAGTGAACCCACTCCTGGAAGCCCTTTTTACAAAGGTGTTGATATACATTCATGGGGGCAAAGACTTATGACCTAAAGACTTCCCAAAAGGCCTCACCTCCTAACATTGTTGCATTGAGGATTAAGTTTTCAGCACATGAATTTTGGGGGACACATTTAGACTATAGCAAACCCAATGCACTGGTATATTTTTATTTAAAAAAAATCATGAAAGCTCTGTTCGTTCTTTTTCAGATATAATTAATTGTTTTGAAAATACCTTATGCTTGATCATTTTTTGTAATGTTATCATTTTTTCAAACATTTAACACATAGATATTCTTTATTTTGTGAATGATAGTTTCAATATCTGAGGGTTTGAAGTTTTAAATCTATTGCTGGTTTTCCCATTCTCAGTCATCATGCCCCACCTCCATTGAGAATCATGGCACCTGGTTAGGAGTTCATATGTAATTGATCTTAATCTACAGAAAATTGTGAGTTCTATAACCAGTATGCTTTTCTCTAAATATCTCATGATTTTATGACTCCTTGGAACCAAAGGGCGGTTTAGTCCTTTCCAGGCTTAATCCAGGGCCTCCGTTTAAGCTCCCTTTCTCTCTTTTCCCTTAAAGCTCTCAATGCTGCCATTGACATTTGCCCTCTGTGTAAACCCACCTTCGGTGCATGTGTATTGTTCACCATTTGCCATTCAGTTTACATGATGATAGTGATCGGGGTGGTGGGAACATCAAGCTTTTCTTTATTGTCATGAGCTCAGAAATACCACAAAACTTATATTTTATGCAAGGGTTAATTGCTCCATATTGGGAAGAAGATCGATCAGAATTCCTAGAGCGCCTTGGTATCTGAAAGAGAGCCTCCAATAATTGCTTAAATTATCAGAAACTAGTAATTTAAAAATTATGTCATAAAACTCTGAAGGACTATAAATTACTTCTAAAATTCTAAAGGGCTAAAACTGAGTTGTTTCAAAGTTATCATCAGCTCTGGCTGCCAAAACGAAATACCGCAGACTGAGTGGTTTAAACAGAAAAAATTTATTTATTTTTCACAGTTTTGGAGACTGGAGAGTCCAAGACCAAGGTGCAGCATGGTTGGCTTCTGGTGAGGACTCTCTTCTTGGCTAATAGGTAGCTGCCTTCTCACTGCGTCCTCATGTGCTTGGAAGAGAGAGCAAGCTCTCTAGCATCTCTTCTTACAAGGACACTAATCCCATAAAGCCCTTATTCCTCATGCCTTCATCTACACCTGATTATCCCCCAAAGGTCCCATCTCCAAACACCATCACATTGGGGGTTAGGGCTTCAACATATGAATTTTGGGAGGATGCAATTCAATCTGTAGAACTTGTGTTTGAATTTTCTATGTTTTAAAGTTAATGTGTTCATATATATATATGTATTTGTGGATAGAAAAATTATATTTGACCAAGCAGTGCAATGTATCTAAACTTCTGTGGCTGGTTTTTCTTATCCCTTTAAGCATCCAGGAACCCCAAATTAGCCCACCCTATATCATGAAGTTCACTTTACAATATTTCAGTCAGCATTAACTCTGCTGTGGTTGTACAGATGCAGTCTTTAAAATGTGTTTTTGTGTGGTGGATATTTTGGTTTCATGAAGAAATGGAACCAATTATCCACAGAATCACATACTTTTACTATGAATAACCTAGCCTATCCGCCTTCATCCTTTTATCACTCCATTCCTCACCTTCTCTTCAAAGTACTAACATTTTCTGAAATAACAACTCTTCACTAAAACATCCTCTAAATTCTTGAATTCTTTCCTCTATTCATTTCATTTATTTTAACCAAGTCATTAATTTCCCAATATATCCTCCAGAAACACTAAACTTTGTGTGTCATATAAACATGTTCTTATTTGCATTTTTCAACTGAATGCTCATTTTGTTATCTTTATCTGATGAGCAATTTAGTTGATTAGCATCTGGGTATTAATGTTCATCTGAAAACTATATAATAAGTATCGGTGAATTATTTCTACAATGTGAATTTTAATGGTATTTAAACATCATCTGAGATAAAAAATTATCATCTGTAGAAGAAAATTCCCCCTCATCTTTGCCATTGAAATGTGGTGATAGGATAGAGAAATATAGTTTGGGTTTCCATCTCCTAGAAAGATAACCTTTTAAAGAAAATAAAAAATAACCTACAAACGTTTGAGTTTCCAATGATATAATTGACATAGAACTTTCAAAGTAATTTTGGAAAATTTAATCTTTAAATGCCCTAGGGTAGGCTCTGACGATCTAAAATTTAGTGACTGGTAGAAGCATGACCAGATGTAAAAACTTCTAATAGTTTTGAGTCACCTAACACAGAGACTTCAGTTTGCCTGTCTGTAAAACGAGGATGTTGGATCACATGATCCAAACCCCAAATATCAAATATATTAAGAAATCTTGATATACAGATTTGCACAAGAGAAAGCAAAATGATTATAATTTTTTTGTCGAGTTAAAAAAAATATATCTGAATGCCAGGAAGAAAGTGTTAATCAAAGATTGTTTGATAAAAGTTAATGAGATATTTGGTGAAAAGATTATCCCAATTATTTTCCTGAACCAAATAAAGTCTTGTTTAACATTACTTCAGTTTCACTCTGAGAATAGTACATTGGCTTATGCACAATATGGAATTGTACTCTATTACTATTGGTTATTCATGATAAGAGAACAGAAATGACATGGGAATAACACTCTTCCTCAAGTCGCTTAACAAAATCTGCTGACAAGTCTGTCTTCCTACTAGACTGTAAACTCCAGTAGGACACACACTTTGCTGTTAGTGGTAGAGGGGATCAAATTAACAACTGTATCTTGCCTCATTTTTCATTCATTTCTTAGTTGCTGTTCAAAGTGGAAGCTGATGTTGAAAGGGAAAATGCTGGAAAGATACCAGCTGAAAGAAAAGGGGAAAGAAAACAAAACCTTGGGTAGGTTCCCAAATGGATCATGAGATTTTATTTGTCAAATACGTATAAAAATAAGTTATAAGAAATAATATATCAAGAGCATTGTGGAAAGTAAAATTTCTCAAATTTGAGTATGTATCAGAATCACCTGGAAGGATTACAGTTTGCTGGGCCTCATCTTCCAGAGTTTCTGATTCAGAATGTTTGAAATATTTGCATTTCTAATAAATTCCTAGGTCAAGTTGATGCTGCTGGTCCAGGGACCACACTTAAGAACCACAATTTAAAGTCTTTTTAGCCTTTCCATCATCCAAATGATGTCACTGGAATAATCCAGGTCATGGAAAACTAAACCGGATCATAATGATTGGTACGTAGGCTTATACTAGCAGACCATATTGAAACATTTTAAGAAAGTCATGGAGAACCTTCCTTTAGATTTATTACAAGGATGTTGGTATCATTGGTTACTTTTCTATCTGGGCTCATTTTTCACTATACTATATGAGTTTGTTCTATACATGAAAACCTAAGAAAGAAATTTCATTCATATTTCAATGATGTAGCATGCCTGTTTTCAGTTTTTGAACTGTGTGTTAGGAATCTGACCATATTTCTTTGGATTGAGTCCTAGGAAGCTCAGAGACAAGTTTGCAGCCCATGTCTAATAGAGTATATGAGAAATTATATTCAGTATTTGTGTATTAATTTTATACTTGGCTTTATCTTATATCATTCACCTTGATTTTTTTCTACCCATTCCATCAATTTTCTGTCTCATATATATGTGTGTATATATATATATTTGTATCTTTATAGTTATTTGGGGGGATAAAGTAAGGATGAAGATTATGAAATCAATGGCTAGCTAAGTAGTCAACAGATAGGTATATGATGACACTGATGATTCAAAATTAATAAAATGAGGTTCAAATAAATTCACTTAGTAAACATAGTAGATATTCTGTTGTATTTTGGGTGGAGTTATACTTATTATTTGGTTATATTTTCACTTATTCTTTAATGGAGTCAGGTTTGTTGTATATCATTGTTAACTGAGGTTTACCATAAACTGCACAGAGCATAAGTTATGATTGTTTTAATATGAGGACATAGCCCACCAGGTCTGGGAATTTTTTCCTTTTTTAGGAAAATGGGAGAGTACTTAATAAATCCAAGTGATTCTGTTTTCTGTTATACATCTGGAATGTTATATTTATTATTGTGCCAAAAACTACAAAAAAAGGAGGGATCACTGTTTATGGCAGATTAATTTTTACTTGTTCAAGTATACCATTTTTAAGGAGCAGAAGGAGAAACTGCCAAAACAAATGAGGAGGGAGATTGTTTGTTGTTGTCATTCAAGATCTTTTTGCTCACCATGGTGTCATTGAACTATTGTCCATATATTTCTGTAGTCCTGTTGATTCTTTAAATAAACATTAAGTCAGACAGAAATTATTTCCATATTTCATGCAGAAAATACATATGTTTTCTATTAAAAATTTCGGGATTTTTTTTGTTTTAATTGAGGATATTAACTTACTAGCACATGCAATGTTTCTCTACACTGTAATTGTTTTTAATTACACATGCAGACCATATGTAGTTCATTGACACTCTTTATTAATTCTTGAAAGCAAATTTACTCACCACTCATGTCATTTGTATCATGGGGTGTGTGTTCCTTGTTAAGTGATTCCTTTCTAATTTCTAAATAATTAGCTAATTAAGGGCATGATCCTAGGGTTCTTATGCAAGGATAACACCCACTGGCTTAAAGACAGCAGGATTTGCTTTTATTGTGGATCACAGTGCTGACTATCCTCATCATGTTGTTTTTCCTAATTAAAGTAGTATTCATATTTGCAAACGTTCACCTGTTAAACTTGTTAAACACGCTTGTTGATTCCTTTAATGTAAAAGTGGTTAGCTCACTGATGGCAGATGTTAGAATAGCTCGGTGGATTCCAGTTAGCTCCACTGATCTGTAGTTATCACTTCATCCACAACTCTGGTAAATATCTGTAATTGACCCTAGGAGGTGCTGTGTTAAAGAGCAGCATTAGATCAGAACAAACTACCCAGCCCAGAGAAACTAACTCTACTACTACTAAAAATGATAATGATTATAGCTTGTACTTTTCTACCACTTACTATGTGCCAGAGGCTATTACATATACTAACTCTGTTAACACAAAAAAAATTTGAAGATTGTACATATCCCAATAATAGTGGAATCATCCAATAGCACTTCTCTGAGCAAGTAGCCCCTTAGGGAAACCACAGGTGAGTCCCATAGTTTCCAATTAAAGACCCGATGGATTGCCAAGGTATTCCAATACCCTCACAGTTTGGTGTTTACCCACCTCTATAATTTTTATCTACTCCTCCTTGCCTTTTCTGAACCTCCACTCCACCCACAGTAGTGCCCTTCAAGTCATCTACACCAAACTATGTGGAGTTCATTGGCTAAAGCGTGGGCTATCCCTCCATCTCTGACTTTGACCTTACTTCTGCACTTACTTCTGTCTGACACTCATGCTCCTCTTCTTATCATTATATATTAAATAGATTCTGCTACCTGCACATTTAAAAACATCATCACCTCCTCCTGAATCCCTTCCTGAATACCAGCATTAGTAAAATTTTTAATGCTCTGTACTTCTATTGCACTATTTTAAATGTATAATATTTAATTTATTGTTTTAGGTCAAGTATGGAAGTATCCACACACTTTCAAGATTATTTAGAAATACTGGGGTTTTCCTCTACTCTCCCATTTCATGGAAGTTTTATTCCATCTCTTCCTGTGCATCTTTGATCTCAGTATATTTATTATCACTGGTGATGGTTTTTACATCACCCTGCTCACTTTCTAGATCACTTCTATCTAAATTGCTTGTGATCCAGCACTTTGAGGCTCTATACGATGCTGTTGTTGAAATATTTTTCCTATAAGTTCCAATTTACTTAATCTTCAGACATATTGCGCTCCGTTTGTCTATTCATGATCCCAATACCCTAACACAATGTATCACTTTATTTGTTTAATTGACAAAAATTGTATATATTTATAGTGTACAACATGATTTGATAAGCATATATATACATTGTGGAATGGATAAATCAAGCTAATTAACATAATGCATTACTTCATATCCATTATACTTTACTTCCCTTATCCCAGAATTTATTCTGATTTGTGATATATTTATTTATTTATTTGAATGACTCATTGTGAGATTAGGAATTCTTTGAAGGCAGGAATTGCCCCCCACACACCCACAGGCACACACCTCTACTTAACCTACCATTGTTCCATCTAACAGAGGCCCCAGGGCCATTGTGAGTTAGCAGACGTTGTCTTCCATATGGACAGTATCTTTTATCCTTTAAAATTGTTTTTTATGTCTTTTATCCTCTAATTTCACTTTATTTTACTTATAAGCAATTCTTAAGTAGTACATTAGTAGTAATGTATTATTCTTCTTTTAGATGGCAGCCATTCTTCAATAAAATATAAACTTTAACATAGAATCTTTGTCTTTTATATCATTTATTTATTTTGTGTTCTCTGCATATCGGAGTGGCTAAAGAGTGCCTCTGGAGCCAGACTGTCTGGCTTCAAATCTCAACTCTGCTGGTACCTAACTGTGTATCCTTGGGCAAGTTATTTAACCTCTCTGGCCTTTACATGACATCTCAAAAATGAGGAAAATAACCATCTATACTTCACAGGGTTGTTGTGAGGCTTCCATAATGAGACATGCACAGCAGTTAGACTAATGCCTGGCACAGAACAAGCCCTTGATAAATGGCAGTTGTTATTGTTGTTGTGACTTTTCTTTCTTCTCCTGTGGCACATCGAGCCTCCTGTTGGGCTCCTCCTTGTCCACGGGTAATGTGGACTCCCTAAGGGTCCAACTAGAGGATGCTCCCATGAGACAACTCTTGATTAGTTTTAGATGAAATGAATCGGACTGTTAAATAGATCTCTGTGAGCATTCAAAAGTGCTTTTTCTTATAATTATTTCTTAAAATACCTCCATCCCATCTCACTACATCTTTTCCGTGTTGCTCAAGCAAACTCTGAGAAAAGCCTGAGCAAACAGGTAGGCCTTTCAAATTGTACCCTGAATGCACAACTAAATCCAAACCTAATGAAGTTCATTCAGATTAAAAGCACTTCATATGCCTACGACAGCTCTTTATATAATGCAGTTAGGGGTAGAAAATTCATGGTATTTCATGCCTACTTATATGCTTTTCATGTGAAAAGATACAGTATAATAAAAGTCGAGGATTACTCATGTTAATTTATTATATTTTGCTGATATAGTCACATCAAGGGCTTAAGAAATATACTTCAACAGCAGCACAAATGAAGGAAGGATGGTTTAAGACATGGTGCATAAATGCTCTCCTTGCTGCCGCTTTTAATGACACTTCATTTAGAAATACACCCTCTTTCATATGGATAACGCTCTATTTTAGACTTAGACTTCTTTAGGAGAAGAAACTATAAAATGCACTGAACTGATTGTTTAGTAAAAAATTGAACAAAATCATTTCCATATAAATACAGTGAAATGTAACAAAAATGAGAGGTAGATGCCCCATAATTCTCATGAGCATTAACTTTTGGAAGAAATCTATTTTACATATCAATTTAGTTTATTTAATGTATTTCACATAGCATGTAAATAAGTGCTTTATTTAATTTTAATTGGGTGGCTTAGTGCCTTTGAAACTATAATAGAAACAATTTCTATTTAAATAAAACAATAAAATCTATGCCATCTTTTCACTAAATAAGGAATCTTGGAACTATCTTTGATATGAATCAACAAACAAATACTGAGTATCTACATATATAAAATATATATAAAAATTGGGCTGGGAAGAGGGTGGGATTGGAACAAAACCAATACACAGAGAACTGGTAATCAAATCAGTTTGTAAAAGCATACATGCATATTAACTAACTATTAAAATATAAATCAATATGTAATGCAGACTGAGTGTAGATAATAAGCACTACAAGAGTTTAGAGGAGAAACATATTGCAGTGGACTTAAACCAATCGCCAATCTTCAAAGAGGAGGTCCTATTTAAGAGCTGAGAATGGGTTACATTTTTAACAAGCAGAGAAAAAGGAAAGAATATAGCCAACTAAAGGGTGCTGTGGGCTTCTTCCAAAGCCTATACTCTGTGTTGTATTTGTAGTTTTTCTTTCTTTCTGCCTTTCTCCCTTTCTTTCTTTTTCCATCTTTCTTCTTTCCTTCCTTCCTTCTTTCCTAAAGAAGTCCTCTCAAATTGCCTAAGCTTTAGACCCCCCCAAAATCTCAGTGTTTATCTGATAATGACCCAGAATTGATGGGGGAAAATGATTTATTGTGAAGAAAATTAATGGACTTGATTGAGCACAGGGTTCATGTTAAGGTGTCCCAGGGGAATGAATAAAAGGGTAGGTCAGGACGAAATTGCAGAATTCATTCCTTTTCTTACTAAAGTATTAAATAATTGGAAAATTTATCCTATGTATAATAGGAAACCACCAAAACATGTTAAGGGAATGAATATTTATTGAGTCTCTATACTAGAGACTAATAATTATGTATTTCATGTAGGCTTAATAATCATAAAAGATGTTGTTATTCTAATTGAAGGACCTGAGGCTCAGAGAAGAAGCTTCTCCAAGGTCATGAAGTAAGTAAAGATGGAGCTGGGACTCTAAAACACATCCTTCTGGCTCTAATCCTGTTTTGTTCTCTATCTGGGCAATAGGAGAGTAGGAAGATTATTCTGACAGTGATAGGGTGACTGTGAGAAGAAAGAAGGGGGAGCTAGGAAGCAGAAGAACAGATAGCTATAGAATAAGAACCTCAAGAATTAGGGGATGTGAAGAATATCAATGCATTTCCTGTTGTTTGGGAAACATTATAACGCAATAGGAAAAAATATGAACTTTCAGTAAAGTATCATTTTATTGTTATAAATTCACTCTGGGTCAAAACCACCCACATTACTGCAGTATACAAAAAAAGGATCAAAAAGGAGCAAAAAAAAAAAGTGGAGTTTAATTTTTACTTCTGCTTGAAATGTCTACTTCTTGATTTGCTGATATTTTTAATTATAGAAGACATGGTGGTCTCTTCTTAATAAGAGAATACTTTCTCTAACTCTCATTTGGCATTCCTTATGTTTATTTGTATTACAATTACTTTTAAACATGTTTTAGTAAAACATTTAATAAAATTATGCCCATATAAATGTATTGAAATGTAATGAAAATGAAAAATTGATGCCCCATAATTCTTATGAACTAAACTTACAGAGGAAATCTATTATACATACTAATTTAATTTATTTAACACATTTTGTATAGCATGTAAATAAGTGCTTTAATTAATTTTAATTGGATGGTTTAATACCTTTGAAATATGAACAATTTTATATTTATAATAAACAAAATACATAGATTATAACTTCTTTGCAGGCAGTATATGTGACTGATATGTTCTAGCAGGATTGAACTCATTGCTATAGACCATGTTAATATCTACTGAACACACATACACATACACACACAGAGATCCCATTATAGCCCTTTCGATATCTAAAAAATGGCTTTATTCTTTTATAACATTTTTGAACACTCACGTGTTATAAAGGAGTGGAGAAAGAAAAAGAGAGGGTTTAGATTTAATCAATAATTAAATCAAGTGGTTATAAGAAAGACAAGCATAGTGGTCACACTGAAGAGAAGACATTTGTTAGTCAAATGACATAGGGATATCAAATGGGACCATTTGTGCTTTGGATGGTGTGTGACACCAATTCTTTGTTTTATAAAAAGCAAAAAACAAACTACTCACGATTTTTTTTAAAAATAATTCATTGGTCTCCAATCCATCTTTCATCTTGTAGGAGGACTTATCTTTTTAATACAGAGATCAAATATTACTCCCCCTTTTGAATGTATTTGTTAGCCTTCTACAACTTATATTCTAAGAAAACACTATATTCTAAAGTATAGTGATTAAAAGTGAAGGCCTTGGAGTCACACAAAATGAGGTTCAAATCACAGCTCTACCTGTACTAACTGGCCTTAGCCAAGTCTTTTTCTATTTCTAATTTAATTAAGTTTCAGTTTCTTCTGTCTTTACCTCATTGATATTGAGTATAATTATACTGAGGTTATAATACGGAGTAAATTGAATGAGCCATGAAAATGTGCACAGTGGAGCTAGTACTCACTATGTATTTAGTAAACATTTGTCAGGGAAACAGAACCAATGGGAATGAAGAAGCAGGGCTGGGGAGAGAGAATGAGACTTTAAGGAATTGGCTCACATGGTTGTGGAGGCCGGCAAGTCTGAAATTTTAGGGCAGGTCAGTGACCTGGAAACACGGCAGAATTTCTATGTTATAATCTTGAGGCAGCATTCTATCTTCTCTGAGAAGCTTCAATTTTTGCTCTTAAGGTCTTCAACTGATTGGGTGAGGCCCACGACATTATAGAGAATAATCACACCTACAAAATGCCTTTATAGCAACACCTAGACTAGAATTTGATGAAACAAATGGGAACAAAAGCCTAGCAAAGTTGACACATAAAGTTAACCATGACAATATTATTACTAAGGAAAAGACCTGACTTCCATATAATTGCTTGAAAATACATGCTTTCTCATGTCTCTGACTTCATGAACCATCTGCCTCTTTATCCTTGAATAATCTCCCCCTACTTCTTGGCATGGCAAACTTATACTAATCTTCCAAGTTTTGGGTAATTCTTTACCTTTTCTGCCAGACTTTTTTTTTTTTTAACCATTCCACTAGAATTTTGTGTGTCTCCCCTATTCAAACAGTGCTTTGTGTACATTCCCTTGAAAATAACAGCATTTAAGGTTAATTTGTTCCTTCTATTTGTATATTCTTAGCACACATAGTTAGTATAGAGTAAAAATTTGAATGAAGTTCAAATATTTGAATAACAAATGGTGTGAAGAAGAAAAGAGGGAAAGAAGAAGTCAAAGAAAAAAGGAATGGAGGAAGAAAGAAAAAAGCAAAGGATTATTAATTTCATTCCACAATCTGCTCTTCAATATTCTTAGTTGCCTACAATATTTTTCATCCTGCTCACTCAACTCAGAGTGATGAAATATGATAAAATATTTGCCTATAATCTGCTTAAACTTGAGAGCTAAGCAATATATGCAATACATATGTTTATATGCAACATAAGTATTGCACATGAAACCAGACTTTGTGGCAGAATTTGAGATTAATATAAAAGCTTAGTTTTCCAGGATTTTAAAAACAATTTTTTGTTATTACTTTTTACAAAAAAATTAGGTAACTGAAATATTTTGTTAGATATTTCGTCAGGTATCATATGTCTTTCACATGTCCAATGTGAGAATCAAGTGCAGGCAACCGTATCTATCTTCTTGTCAATGCCTTCATGCAAATAATTCCTGGATATCCTACAAGTGAGAGGTCATGGAAACCATTTTCTGGAATGATGTTATTATTTCTCACATGAAAAGACATCACTGATGGGTAGATTATTCATGTTGCTGCCTTCTGAATGGCCAAGTTTCCTCAGCCAGTTTATATCTTAGTCACCTCCTCTGCAGTTTAGGATATGATTTGCAATTTGGATCCTATGTAGTTAACTATGACACATTGGAAATCAAAAACTTCTGTATATTTTATACTTCCAAGGAAGGTGGCACAATATGCTTAATGTGGATTCTGCAGTAGGAAAGCTTAGAATACCCTTGTTTTATTATAAATTGTTATTCCACATCGCAGACAAGTGATGGACAAAACACTTGAGGGCTACATACACCACAATATAATTTAAAACGTAAGCTTATCCTTAGAGAAATAAATGAGGCTAATCACTAAATCAACAAGCAAGTAGAACTTTTTTGTTTTTCCTTTCAGAATTAACTTTTAGTTCCAGGCATTAATTTTATCTCAGTTATCCTACTTGAGAAAATTAAGTATTGGCCTACTTTTAAATATTGGGGTAAAAATCTTTTCTACCGTTCCTGAATTCTGATGAGGCAATTTAATAGAATTGTTACAAAGAGCCATGATGGAGAGGTTGGTGAGAATTCTTAGGCAGACTTTGGAGAACACACAATGGGGGCATTGGGGTGGAGGGAAAGAAAGAGAGAATCTTAGCTATCTAGGCCCATGGAATTAGCATAATAAACATCCTGTGCTTACTTTCATTTTTCAGTCTTATTGGTTCTTGATATTATTTTTATCTAAAGTGAACTCATGTTTTAATTATTGGTTTTGTTAATTGTTGCTTGTGTTGGCTGTCTTCTTTTATGGAGACTTCCTCATGCATTTTAGAATTTGGATTTGCAGGATGATTTTGAGTAGGAATTTTGTTTGGTTGGTTACCTTCGTTTGATTTAGCTCTTGGTTTGGCTTTATTTTCCTTTCTCTTGGCTTAGTTCTTGGTCACAAGATGGCTCTTTGTCCTTCTGCCTCCCTGAGCCCATAATTTGCATAAAACCATAATTTATATAGCCTGAATCCTAACTTCCTTCATGGACTCAGAGTCCTGGGTTTTAAGCTATAGGGCTCAAACACAGGAACTAAGACCCTACCCCTACTGGCAGCTTCGGGCTCAGAATTCTAAAAGTCATTTACTTTCAGCCACACTTTCCAATTTGAATTTATGTTCCATTTCTGGTCCAACAAAAAGTTACTTTGCTTTTGAATCAGATTTTGTGTTGCTGTTTTTTTTTTAAATTTTTTATTTTATGTTTCACTGTCAAATGTTTGGAACAGAGGCATGCCACAAAACAACTACTAACAAAGCCATTGTGACCAGATGTCTTCAGAATACTTATACTGTCAAGGACTCTTTGATGTTGAATCATAGACTGAAATAGGTTAAATATCTTTCTATGACTCCATGGTTGTCAAATTTTAATATGCCCAAGGGTCACTATAAGACTTGGTTGCAAAACGGTGAGAGTTTGATCTCTTCTGTTCCTATTTGGAATCCCTTAATTCTGCTCTCTTGCCTGATAGCTCTTGCAAGGACTTCCAATACTATGTTGAAAAGTAATGGGGACAGTGGGCAGCGTTGTCTGGTTCCAGTTCGAAGTGGGAATGCTTTCAGTTTTTCCCCATTCAGTATGATGTTGGCTGTGGGTTTGTCATATATGGCTTGTATCATTTTTAGATAGGCCCCATCTATGCCTACTTTGTTAAGTGTTCTTATCATAAAAGGGTATTAAATTTTGTCGAATGCTTTTTCTGCATCTATTGAGAGGATCATATGATCTTTATTTTTGCTTCTATTTATGTGATGAATTACATTTATAGATTTGTGTATGTTAAACCATCCCTGCATCTCTGGGATGAAGCCCACTTGGTCATGATGGATTATTTTTTTGATAAGCACTTGGATTCGATTTGCTAGAATTTTATTGAGAATTTTTGCATCTACATTCGTAAGAAATTGGTCTATAGTTCTCTGTTTTAGTTCTCTGTTTTAGTTCTCTGTTTTAGTTGCATCCTTTCCTGGTTTTGGTATCAGGATTGTGTTGGGGAGAATCCCATCCTTCTCTATATTGGAGAATAGTTTATGTAGAATGGGCACCAGTTCTTCTTTGTAGGTATGGTAGAATTCAGGTGTGAACCCACCTGGTCCAGGGCTTTTCTTTTTGGGAAGGTTTTTTATTGCTGTTTCGATTTCAGATCTAGATATTGGTCTATTTAGGAATTCTATTTCTTCCTGGTTGAGCCTGGGAAGGCTGTGTGTTACTAAGAATTTAGATCCCTCCCTACCTTTAGAGATTCTAATTCAGTATGCTTGTGAGTGCGGTGGTGCCTAGGCGTCTACAGTTTTAATAATTCATTTAACTGGTTTGGCCTGTTCCAATAGTGGTTAGTTGATAGATTCTCAGAAACCAATGGCTAGAATACATTACAATTCAAACATAAAGAGGATTGGTCATGGTGGCAGAGACTTCTAGTCTTGTGGGCTGGAATTCTATGGCTACTTGTGTGACCTGCCAAGATTCAGAACATATTGTGAAGAAGGAAAAAAAAAATAGAGAACAAACCCTAATGAGTGAGGGTCCAATGTGATCTATAGAGAGGAATAAAGCTAGCACATTCAATCCAGTTTTAGGAAGCACGGCTACCAGAAGGAAAACTCAGATCAGAGATGCAACACAAAGGAAAAAAAAATATAGGTTTAATACAGTGTTTCCCATTAATTAAACATCATAACATAACTTTCCAGCAAGAGTATTTGTCCTATATTCCAGAAATTCTCATGAGTACTGGGAAAGGCCAAAAGGGAATGTGCCACTCAATAATGTTCTCTGAAATAATCACCTCTGGGAATTTATGAAAAAATGGATTAAGGTGTTAAATTTATACTGAAAATAACTTGGCTAATAAGTTGCTTAATGACAGTGATATGAAACAATGAAGAAACATAGATAGCAGGAAGCTGATGAATTCTTAACTGTATTGATGTGGAAGTTCTTAACTACCAAGAATAAAGCCTTCTTTATTCATTTGTGTGTCACTCCATTTTGTGAATTAGAACATGAGTGAGTAACTAGTGCCTCGGGATGTTCTGATTTGCAGCAGCTAAAGAGAGCCAATCCCAAACTGTGAGGCATTGGTGGACAGGAACACTATTTAATCCTGCGACTTGAAAATCAGATTATTTTACATGTTTGTGTGTTGCGGGGAGTCCCTTTGTCAAAAGATATATCAAAAAGCTCTAAAATTGAGCAAGTTATGATCACTACTTTGGAAAATAGGCATAAATTACTGTAAAAATTCCTCTATGGCTACTCTTTTCTAAATTATTTAAGTATATAAATAAGAGAAAGTCCCCAAATTTGCTTGCTTTTTCTACTGCAATCTTTAAATGGACCAGGCTTGGTGGCTTGCCATTAGATTTTAAAAAGTTAGAGCAATTCTTTGATAGCTACAGCTAGAGTCTTCACTGAAGCATAGATATACTTCTTACAAACATATCTGTGATCCTTTTATAAAAATTTATACTGGAAAGATTCAGAACAACAGGTGTTTTACAACTTGTGCTTATATTTTTAGTTTGAGATAACCCCGGCTGAAACAGAAACTGAAGATGCCTTGCTATAAAAGGAATATCTGAATGAATGAAAGGGTTTATATAGTGGACCTACCTGGGAGAATTTCAATTCATAGAAATGATATATTTTGATGACTATCTTTCTTTCAGGAATATGCAGTCAAGAAAATAATACAAAAGATTACAAACTTTTTAATAAAGTCAGCACAGTGCTTTAGACTGGCAAATTTACCTGAAGTATTAGGAAATGTACATTATATTTTACCAGTAAATATTTCATACACTTCAATATTTCTTTTTTTTTAAACCTGAAATATATGTCTGATAACTGTCATTCTTTTTTTTTTTTTTTTTAAATAAAACTGGCAAGGTACTAAAAAAAAATCTGCTGATTAACCAAGGAAGTGAAAAGTTAAATTAGGAAATAGACATGTCTTTTGAGAGATTGGTTTGAAAACTATAGTGTTAGTATATAAATATTCCAGATTTAAATATTGCTTTTTATGGATGTTGTGTTTGAGTGACTTCATATGGGGGCAATATAGTTCAGGGGCTAAGGTATGGAACTTACAGACAGACCTTAGATCAACTGGGTTCAGGCTCCATCCTTGTACTAGCCTTGTGTGTAACCTTAAGCATTATCACATCCTTTCTTATCTGCATAAAGTAATTATGCAAGATAACATAGGTAATACCACTTAGCACAGAGGCTGCACCTCTAACTCTTCTGGAAGTATTGTGTCGGGGGTGGGGATTAGTAGTGGTATAAAGGGGGATGAGAAGGGAAAAGCAATTGAATTTAGCATGTTGTACACCATGCCTTTTTCTAGATATGAGATATCAAAATACAACTGTTTCAGTTATCTGAAAGCGGGCAGATAGAAAATATATTGTAGTGGACAAGCAGATTTGCTGCTTGGATCCTTAAGGAAGGATATAGCTTCTAGGAATGCTGTCTTTAGGCAGTCTCCAGCAGTCAGGATCAAGGTTTACCTTGGGTAGTCCACATCCAGTGACTGATGAAGGCAGAAACAAAGCTTAGGGGACCATATTCCAGGGATCGACCAAGGCTTTGTCGGGCCTTGGGCATAATTCAACTTACCCCTTTACCCAATTCTACTTCCTTTTCATTACTTTAGATTGCATTAGATTATTTAGAATGGGGTTCTATCATGAGTTTCCAATATTAAAATGGATAAAACTCTTTACTAAATAAATGGTGGGTAGTTATTTCTTGGTTGGGTAGTACAGTCCAAAATAAAGTGGTCCAACCATTAGCCAGTCAAATACTCACACAAAATGTAAAAGAACATACAAACACGACCGTAACTTTCAGGTTCAAGTGAGCCATTCCAGCCCATAGAGAGGTGTGTGTGTGTGTGTGTGTGTTGGAGGTGGGAATAAAGATTCAGGGATGTGTTTGCTATTCCACTTCACTCATTCTGTCAACCTCTATTTGGACTTCTGAGGTACCTTGAGTGCCTGTCTGTAGCAGTTGCAGACAAACCTCTCCTCTCCTTTTCTCTTTTTCTCTGTCCTCCATGGCCCCTCAGTCTGTTTAAGCCCATGGTCTTAGTCCCCCATTCCCATCCCTCACCCCCTTGCCCTCCCATATACACATACCTTTTCTTTCCTCAGTCACCACCGAGAATTTTGGGTGTGCTTTATTGTGTTCTACTGCCACTTAGCCGTAGAGGTTCCAGATCCTAATGGGCCATTCTCTGAGCGGATTACTTGGGACCCAAGAAGATAACATGGCTTTCAAAGGGTACTAGTAGTGAAAGAGCATCTATCTTATCATCATGGTCAGAACTGATTCCAAAGGCAGTTTTCTGTGTCTCTGCCTGATGTGTGAGGATGATATAGGTGTCTTAAATATTATCTTGAGTTTACACTATAAATGCATTCTTCATTAGATAGAAACAGTAGATTTTATAACATTCTCTCAAAAAACAAATGAACATCCTCTATGTACATAAAACCTTAGAGAGATTACTATTTAATAATTTTATGTGGGGAGTGGGTGAAGAGGGTGTGAGATCTATTCTTGCCCACAAACTGATAAACTCTCTATACAAAATTTTTTTGAGAAAACCATTAAAAAGATTTTAAAAATAAAATGATGGTTTTAGAACCACATATTAATAGAATTTTTTATTTTGAAAACATATTTTAATCATTCTATATGGGTTTTTTCATCTGCAAAATGGGGAGGAATAAGGAAAAGTTGGACTATGAGGTCATTGATATTCTTTCCAGTGCTAAGACCCTACGATAATAAAACACCTGTGAGTGTTGCTTAAACACTAGCAAAAAATTCAGAGAGCTTAATGTATTTAGCCCATTCACTTTTTAAAATTATTTTATATTTTTGAACTGTTGAAATGAATTACTATGTAATAGCTTTTTGTATTATGTAATAGCTAACTTTATTAGAAACCACCTTATGGTTTCTGGTGAACATTTGCCCATATTGTGAAGTCATCATACGATCTGGCACAGTGGACACCTTATATTTAGAAGAAATTTAGGACTATGGCCATGTTGCAGGTCATAACTAATATATTTTGACAAAGAAATGTTTAAATATTTAATCTTGTTTTATTAAAAATCATATATTTACAGTAGGCCAGCAAGGTGCTGAGACTATATTTATTTCGTAACAAAAAGTCATTACACTACCATATTTTTCCCAAACTAGGACTTTGTATTGTAGAGCTATGTCCAGAAGAATGTAAATAAATAGCTTAGTGAGTGATTTCGAATGTAGGTATACATAAAGATTTTTCTCTATCAAGACAATGCTGTCTTGTCACAATCAAATATGGTAAACACACACACACACACACACACACGCACATCCTAACCACTTCCACTGAAAATTGGGTCTTTATGCAAACAAGAAGCTGGTGATAGCATAATGAAAACCCAGCTGTAATAGTACAAAAAAGTTCATAATTATACTGATATAAACATGATTATGTTTATATGTCTGGAAAGAAAGTGTACCATTTTATTACTTACACGGGTTAGTGACAGAACACTTAGAGATACGTTTTGAAAGCGTGTATGTGCTGTTAGCTGCATGACTCCCATTAAAGTCAATGAGAATCACACCGTTAAAACACTGTACACCATTTTGAAAAATTATCCCAGAGGGCTCTAATACGGCCTTTTATGAGTTATCCACACAAATCCTTTTATTTTCTAATAGATCTTCTGTGTGGCAGAATAATGTAGATGAATTGAAGCATTATTCTTTAAAAAATAAAAGCTATTCCTTTAAGAGTGTCTGAGACCGTTGACTTATGGTGGGATTCTTTTTTTTCCTGTCCTCATTTGAGTAAAGTAATTTTTAATATATTTTAATGAGAACAAAAAAGTGCATTCAATTGATGAGAATTGCTAAGATATTTTAGAAATGTGAATTATATTTTTCAATTTAAATCAATTCTGCCTGTTCTTTGTGAGCTTATGCCAAAGCATTCTTCTAATGCTGTGAGTTTAACTGTGAGTAAAACAAAGTCCCTGTTCTTTTAAATAGCATATATCCTAGTGGGACTGGGGGGGACATAATAAATGAACTAAAAAGAAAAATAGATATTGTTTGAATATTCCATTAGTTATCAAATCACAAATTTTCTATCCAAAAGAGATTTAATGACTAGTTATTTAGCAAGATATATTCTTATTTTAATAGTCAATTCTTGTTTTCATATTTAACCAAAAATAGTCTTATTTTACAGCAGAGGTGCTAAGGCCACAGAAGTTAAAATATTTGACCAGAATCACAGGCAGATGAGGGCTTATAGTCACCTAATATTACCTAATATGAGACCAGTGTTTTAAAAACAATTTTTAAATAGTATGTAATATAAAAGTACAAGTAAAAATTTATAAAGCAAGAATTTAAAGCATAAGATTCTATGAATGATATGAATAATGACCAGGGTGAAATTCAAACATGAATATCTGCAAGAGAGGAGGGATTAAAATACGACAGTGAAATAAAAGTAACAAGTGATACTTTAAAGAATGAAAAATTCTACTTACGCGAAAAGTTTTGATTCATAATTTTTCTTCCTCTTACTAATTGGTCCAGAATTTTCTGGAGGGTGGTAGAACTTTCCACATCAGTGCTGCCTTTCTTTACATGCTTTGCATTTCCACATTTTAAGAGAACTTTAGAAAGGGGTCCCTGATTGAGGTTGCTTCACACCAGGAAAGAACGGGAAAGATATTAATAAATACCATCAATAGCTATAAGGGAAAATCTAAGAGTGACCAGAAGGTGATTTTCACACAAATTTGATTAATTCAACTAGGTAGATAAACAATTTATATGAAGAAAAGCAGAGCGATATTTTAGCATAAATAAGAATTACATTTACTTATGCAATTAACAAGTATTATCTTTGGCTGCCGAATGCATGAAATCATGGGCATGGGATTTGCCAAAGAAACATTGTGTTTATATTTTTCATTATTCATTACAACTGAGGCCAAATTTTTGTATAGCTAAGAGGTTCTATACTAAATGTCTTTCCCTTTTTTTTTTTTTGAGTGCATTGCCCATTCTTAAACGACTGATAAAAATTGTTAAATAAGGCAAATACTGTACATGCTGCAGTGTAATGAGGCCTGTCAAGCAGGGGGAATACTGCTCATCATGATATTAAAATTAAATGTAGCATTTTTAAAATTCTTGACATAAATAAAGAAGTTATTTCTCTGGACCACTGCTTTTTCCATAAACTCAATGTTCTGTATAAGTCACTATCATAGGATATATTTTATTTTGAGGCAACCCAGTCATTTTTCCCTCATAAATAAGTACCAAATCAAGTATAATTTATCTAAAAATTATGTCTTCTAAGATCTGTGATATGACAAAGATACTAGTTAGAGGGGGATGACTGTAGTTCCGCTAATTTATACACATCTTTTAAGAGGACACTCTTACTTTCCTTCAGATATGCAGGTTATGTCTTCAGTTTAAAGGGTAGTTGGGATAGTGTTTCTTTACATTTATTTTTAGGAACAATTTAGATGTTCTTGTTTGGAACTCAGGCTTCTGGTTAGGGTTATCTAAAATATTTATTGGGAAATATGTGTGGGGAGAAAAATGAATGAGAAGCTTTTGGAGTTGAGAAGTCAGCGGACAACAATAATATAGGGAAAACAGTCATTCCTGTTAATAATAATATAAAATATTTTAAGGAGTGTCCTCTTATGCATGATATTAATAATTTGACATTAAGTCCCCATTTCATTTGAAAACAAAAAGTTTCACAAACACTATTACTATTAAAATGTAAAATATGTAATATGTAATGTCAGAAATTTTGGGTTTTGTTCCCCTCCATATATGGTATCTTATTTAATCTGTATATAGGCCTTTTGAGGAAGCCTCACTTTAAATATTAGAAAATTTAAATTCATAATTTGTCTGATGTAATGATGCTAAAACAAAGCAAAAGTAGGACTGAATTCAATTATTTTTTAAATTTTCAATCTTTTTGTACTACCTATTCTGCTTTATCAGGTAGGATATAGGATATAATAGCATGAAAAAGAAAATATAGGGCAAAAGTAAACAACAATTTTTCCCGAAAATGTTTCTTAAAAATACTTCTGTTTCTGTGTCTCTGGGCATAAGTGTGGGAACCTCAAAGCCTGGAAGAATAGTAGTAGTTTGAGCAGAAAGTACGGAGTTATAAAGGATGTTGGGTGCGAGTACACAGCAACTATTTTAGATTAAAATCTTAAATTAGGAAGAGCAATGAAGGCTGATATAGCTTCCTAGAGTTGTTGATAAAGACAGTAGAAAATAACTAAGGGAGAGTGCAGGGAGAAAAAAGAGCAGAGAGTTTTAAGAATATATTTTGTATGAAGTCCACACACATCTTCCAGTATCACCTGAATTTCACCCAATTTCACCCTTTCTAAGATCTCCTTAGTTTTTTTCAATCAATTTAAGGCTGTTTTTATGCTACCAGAGTGTTTTACTGAATTCTCCTTTCACATTTTATGCTTATGAAGGGTTTAGAGCAGTTATTCTCAGAGAGGGGCATTTTCCCCTCCCAGGGACACTTATCAGTGTCTGGAAATATTTTTGGTTGTCACATTTCCAGGGAGGGAGATGTCTGCTACTGGCATCTGGTGGATAGAGGCCAGGGATACTGCTAAACATCCTGCAATGAACAAAATAGCTTCCTACAACAAAGAATTGCACATCCCAAAATAGCAATAGTGCCAAGGTTGAGAGATCCCGGTTTAGATAAAGATGTGCCAAATAACTCCCAGTTTGGGTACAGTTTTTCTAGAAGCAGAAGGAGATAATAGGTTAATGGGTGAGGAAAGTCCCACGTGGAGATTTAGGTCTCCATTTTAGTAGTACAAAAGTCGGCTAGTGAGACCCATTTAACAAATCTACGTGAACTACAGAGATAATTGTGATAATGATGCATTGTCTCATGTCCTCTTATGAAGCCAACTTGTCGTGACTTTTCTTTTACTCCCTTTTTGTTTTACACATTAAAAAAAAAAAAAAAAAAAAAAACTTAAGCAGGATTGACTTTGAAATAAAACCCAACATGTTTTCCAGTTGATTTTGATTTAAAGGAGGCCTTTGGTAGAGCGCCTCAGGGTATGCTGGCTGTGGCTATTTATCTTTATCCTGGGTAGTTTATATATTTTAAGAAAATGATGAATGGAAGCTTTAAAAAAACTCATTATGGTAATTGATTATTATAGAAAAACCTTGGGAACTTTACAAAAGAGAACTGTATTCTCTTGGTATCTTAGCTTTAAACCAGACGTGTAATTAGAAGAATCCATAAACATTTGTCACAGTAAGAGAAGCCTGGTCACTAAATTTAGAAGGAAACTCTGGAGTCATTTTATTGTACTGTACTGAGATGACACACAGTAGTGGCTGTCATGTATAACAGGAGATTAATATGCCCCATGAAATAAAAGACCACCCACGTGGAACCAATGTTAAAAAGTCGTGATAGGAAAACTTGGTTCCTTTCTTTAGAATGGTTGAATGGGATCCTTTCCTTACGGTGTCTCAGCATTTGTGTACTGAGAAAACTTTTAGCTACAATGCCATTTCCATTTAAAAAATTATTTTTTTTCTTTTGTTTTCTGTTTTCTCAAAACCTTAAAGGAACAATAAAAATATGACCTGAGAACATCTTGCAAATACACCCATGTCCACGTGCTCTCATACGCAGACAATTATTAATTTCTATACAGCAAGCAAATAAGAATCCATACAACATCTACATGGAGACCTCAATTATTGATTTTTTCTAATAATATAGTATAATGTTGATCCCTATGAAAGATTAAGAAAGGACTAATCAGAAAGCCATTTTTTTAAGCATTAGAAAAGAAAATGTGAACTTTTCTTACAATGGTTATGATAATGATAGGTGATAACATAGTGCTGTGTAATTTTCACTCTTTTTAAATTGATATTAATACTTGTTAGGGTAGATTGAAGAACATGGCTTCAGCTTCCTAGCCTTCTTGAACCTCCTGAATGGAGGCAACCTGGGTCCAACGTAATCCTGCCCTCAGCCACTGGAAGAAAGCACTGGAGGAAAATTTTTTCAAAACCCATTCAGGGCCTCCCATTTATAAGACTTAAAGCCTCAGGACTTGTCATCACCACATGCTGCTTTAACTCCACTAGGTAGGAAGCATATGGGCTCCTGAAAATCTCATCTCTAACCATCTGTGTGGAACTCTGGCCAATATGCCTTTTCTCCTGGATCTAAAAAAAACATCTGAAGTTGCAGCCCTGAGAGCCTTATGCCTCCTGACACATTCTGGTCACATGGTTATATTTAAAGTAGAAAATTATGGAATCCAAGTAATCTTCTCCCAAGTTGAATGGTCAAAGTATGAGAGACTCATACTATAGCCTCCAAGACCTATGGCAAATATCATGGGCTGGGAGAAATGTCTTCAAAAGATGCCAGGAGAACTTCACGGGAATATGTCCTGCTGAGTGCTGAGCAATGAACCTGGAGGCTAATGTTATCAGGACCCATAGACAATTCAGCTTCTTCAACCCATCAGCTTTAAGGAAAATCATCACAACCATGCTCCCTACATATGTCATCTTTGGCTACTTTTTCAAGTGTAAAACTCACTTGGTATCATATCATGAATACCTTCTACACATCTACAACTTTTTAATGCCCGAATTTTCTTCCTTTCACTACTGATCTCCTTCCAGTGACTATTTCCATGGTCTTTTTTGAAATTATCAGTTCATTAAACCAAACTCCCTTATCTTTCATTCCTGTTCTTTCTATACCTTCATTTTTTTTTTTAATCAAAAATTGGCTCTTTTGAGAGGCCTCAGGCATCTTGGGTTAGAGCAGGGTAGAACTTTCCACCATTCATACAACTAATATTCATCAAGTACCTGTTATATTTAAGACAATGTTCTAGGTATTGAGGAGGTATTGGAAGCAAAACAGAATAAAATTCCTGCCCTCATGTGGCTTATATTCTGATGAGTTTGCTAGGAAGTCAGTCTGACATCTGTGCCCCAACCCTCCCCCTGCCTCATTCACAGAGACTGGGAAATGTGCAGCAAAATAAAGGGTTCTGCTCATGTTCTGCATAGTGCTGAAAGGCAATCAAGGGAACATTCTATGATTTTGGATGTTTTCATTTGTACTGTGGAGACATGGCCATGCCATAAGATGCTTGTGTTGCTTTGGTCTCTTAGTCCCTTCAAGTTTGTTGCAGAAATTTTGGGTTTTGAGCATGGGCCAAGAACACAAGAAGTTGTGAATTACTCCCCTAGCTCTGTTTCAGGAAAACCTCTTCTTTTCTTGATACTTATATAATAAATCTGTATCTCAACTTGATGGAGACATCCTAAGACGCAGAAGGGAGCAATGCTTGAGAGCATGGGCTTTGAAGTCAAATAGCTCTGCAACCTTTAGCAAGGAAGCTAACTTCTCTAGGCCTCAGTTTACTCATCTTTAAAAGGAGGGTAATACCAGGGCCTTCCTCCAGGGTTGTAGTGAAGTTTAAATGAGTTAATAGATATCCAAGTGCTAACAACCCTACCCAGCCCATAATAAGCTCTCAATAAAGAACTAAAAAAGTCTTGATTTACCCCTCTTCTGACACACATAGTATTTCAAAACTTTGAATTCAATTGTTTACAGATACTCTTTCTCACACTTACCACATTTATTCTACTCACCATAAATGAGAATTTCACTCACTTTATAACCTGTCTGCTGTTAGAAGGCAGTTGAATTTATGTCAATTCCTACATATTGCTCTGTCTTTACTGTTTCTTTCTTTTTCTTTTCTTTTTTGACCATGGTATTTATATAAAGAAAATAAAAGATGATCTGTACCCTATTCATATGGGGCTAATGTTTTCAATTTTAATTCCTAGATAATTAATCTCTATTTCATCCTTTCAATATGGTGTACGAACTGGAGTCTTTATGGCAATTCTTATGTTTGTCTTTTAGTCAAAATAAACAAAAACTTAAGGTCAAGATTTCATAAGTTTACAACCTAAACTGTTTTACTTGTTCTAGCTCATAAATCTTTATCTCGGATTTTTTTTTTAAAGGACATGAAGGACTATTCTGTTTTTCGGATTGAATTTCCTTGAGGACAAGAATGTATTTTTCATTAGAGAAATTATCTTACAACGTACTTGCACTCAAAGATAACTTTACACTTAAACTAGCATGTTTGTATGGAAACATGAAATGCTGGTCTTACTGAGCTGTAAGCTACGTCAGGCCCCAGGTCTACAGACCATCTCTCCTGTTAGTTCTTAGCCCTGGTTTGAAACTGTTTCCCACGTATTCACACTCCCTTTACTTATAACATTGTATTACATTATTTTTTAAACTTATATATTTGGGAGATTTTCTGTTCTGTCTTCCCACAGAAGCTAAAATCTGTAGTTTTTAATGCTTAAATCTGTATTAAGCACTTATTACAATAAAGAGATGTATTTTCAAAACACGTTCCCATGTGTGACTGCGTATGGTTCTGACAACCATGTGTGAGGTGAATAGTCCAGGAATTCTTCCATTCACTGGATAAGAAAACTAATACTCATGGAACTCAGGCAACTTGGGAAAACTCTCAAGGTTTTTTTATATGGCAGATCTAACTGTTCCTCTCGTTTTTTTGTCAGTGCTGTTTCCTTTTGTAGAAACCACTGAGACTTATGCACTGTGGGCAAAACAAAGAAACATGAGACTCCTTTTGTTAAAAGGAGTATACTATCTAGTTGTGAAATATAGGTTGGACTGATTAAGATTTAAATAACAATATATGTCAAATATTATGGGAAGCTGTGCATATCAAATATGAAATACAGATGAGTACTTGTTTATACAAATAGGTGAATTTAAGAGATGATCACAAAATATCCCATAGTAGAGGTAGGATTAGGACCGGGCATCAAAGGATAAGAGTTTTGGGGTACACAAATAGGACAGAGGATAGCATAATAGGAAGGAAGATGGGAGAGGCAAAGGTGCAGAACCTGGAAAGTACAGGAGAACTTAAGAAGAAATGAACTTGTGTGATTGTAGTAGAAAGTGTGCTGGTGAATCATACCTAATTACATGCCATCAGTTCTGGTTCCATGTTTGCACACATGATTCCTGGTGATTTTAGTGATATTAACTGTATAGTCATCATGTTCACTGGATAGCTTACCCTGAAAAATCTATCCAATAATTGAACCCAGCAAATTTGACATAACAGGAATAAATGTGGAGCTATGATCGAATGTAAAACAGCTCCTTATTTACTTAGAAAGAGGACAGGAAAGGTTACATTTTCATACTACCTGTTATCTGTAGGATTGTTGATTTCTTTATACACCGAGAAAACCAGTGGCATTTGATACTTGCTAAGAAGAAAAGGGGCCTTTCACAGTTCCTAGACTGCAGACCAAATGATCATGCTAGACAGCTCTCAGGGATCCCGTGCATAATTAGCAGGTGATCACTTCCATTTTCGGGGCACCAAAGTCATAAGAAATACACCTTAGCAAATACATTTGGAGTCATAATTAAACCCCTGTTGCCACAATAAGCTGTGCCTATTTCACATCCCATACATGTGATTAATATAAAGAAATGAAAAATGTCAACATAAGAGTCAAAACTCACACTTACAAGCTTTTTGCTATTCTGAGATGACATCTGAAAACGAGCAGTTTGGAGTGAGAATTTTTCCATTAACATTGCTGATCAGCATGTGCTATCAATTCTCTATTGACTTCAATTATTAGCAGTTGTTATGAGTTTTCCATTAACTTTAATGATTGGCATTGGCTAAGAAATTTCCGTGCTTTCTATGACCAGTATTTGCTACAAACTCTCTCAATTCTTTTGTAACTCTTTGCTATGATTTTGGTTTAGGATCTATTTGTTGTTATTTTATTCCTAATTTTAATGGGTAGCTATAACTCTAAATTTTTGCCAAAGAACAATGTTCAGCATTTTCTATAAAGTCTTCATTTTTTTTTTTTTGGTTACAGATGTATTTAAATTTAAGCCAAATCAATTAGAACATATAAAACAAAGGAATTCTAAATGCAGGACACATGTAACGGAATACATGTAAAAAAACCACTAGGCTTCAGTCCTATAGCATTTTTAATGAACCAAATTCCAGCTCTGGACTAATTTTTAAATGCTTATTTATTAGATATCAGCTATCAGGCAATGATTTATGATCCATTGTTATATTTTATTTTACTCTTTATTTCCTGAGGGTAAGAGACTGAACTAGAGGGGGAGTGAAAGATGAATAATCTTTTCTTGGACTGATTAGGTTTTATAAAAATTTATTTTATTGTGTACATCTAAAGTATATAACTTGTTTTGATATACATGTACATAGTGAAATAATTACTAAAATTAAACAAATTTGCATATCCATCACCTTCCATAATTACCCTTTTTTGGTGGTAAGAGCACCTAAAATCTACTCTCAGAATTTTCGGTATGCAATACAATATTATCAACTATAGTCCTCATGTTGTACATTAGATCTCAAGATTTATTCAACCTACCTAACTGCAAACTCATACCCTTGAACCTACTCTTTGTTTCCTCCCAGTCCCTGCTCCTGGTAACCACTGTTCTACTTTCTGTTTCTATTTATTCCATTTTTTCTTTTTAGATTCTGCATATTAGTGAGATTATACAGTATTTTTCTTTATATGATTGGCTTTTTTCACTTAGCATAACATCCTCTAAGTTCATCCCTTTGTTGCAAATGGCAACTCTCCCTTTTTAAGGCTGAATACTATTCCATTGTATGTATATGTACTACATTTTCTTTATCCATTAATCCATCAATGGACACTTGGGTTGTTTCCATACCTTGGCTATTGTGAATTATGCTGCAATAAACATAGAAGTGCAGATGTTTCTACAAGATGCTCATTTTATTTCCTCTGAGTATCTACCCAGAAAAGGGATTGCTAGATTATATGGTAGTTCTATTTTTAGTTTTTTAAGGAGCCTCCAAACTGTTTTCCATTGTGAATATACCACCAACAGCGGTAATGGTTTCTTTTTCTTCACATCCTCATAACACTTGTTATCTCTTGGCTTTTTAATAATAGTCATTCTAACAGGTGTGAGGTGATATCTCATGGTGGTTTTCACTGCTAATGAACTAGATGACCCAAATGGTGATTTCCTCAGTGAGTAACGTTCATAGATTCTTTAAGCAAAAAAAGAATGAGCCATAAAAGATGAAAAAAATTCAATTCCACTATATTCTGGCAGAAGCAAGAAATCATTCTAAAAATAAGAGTACTTATGTAGAAAAAACTCTAAGAAAAAGTAATTTAATCACTCTTGACTCGACTCCCATCAACTCTGTCCCAAATAGTCTTCTCCACCAGCACAGAAGACACCTCTATTCTGTGCTCACGGACACCTCAGCTGCCTCACAAACTCTCTCTACCTCTTTGCACGCAGCAAGGCCAGCTCTGCATGGGCCTTGTCCTCCTCTCCATGTCACAGCAACATTTTTTTGTTGTGTTTATGCTTTGGTGGTGGTATGTTATCTGAAAGTTGTAAAGGGTATCAACTGTTGATTTTCTGGAAGGCAAAATAGGGAGAGTTATTTTGGTTTTTGTTTTTTCCATTTAGTCTCTGAGAAGTATTTATGGCAGTTTGTTTATTTTTGCATATTTGTGGGTGAAATAACCTCTTTCTTCTGCCCATTTGACTCTGACTCTTGGGGAGAAGGAGCAGGATATTAGGATTGAAGGACTTGGAGAAATGTTATTAAAAATATACTGAATCTTGGTTTAGCTATTACAAATTGCTCAAGTCTGAACTGGGGAGAGGTTCAGGATTGTGGTTAATTGTGATTTTTGTTGAAAAATAAACCTTATCATTTGAAAAATATTATTTGCAAAATATAGAAAATATTTTTGCTAAATTATTTTGATTTATAATTGTAAACACATTTGTATATTCTTTTATGTGGTTCTATCTTGATGCCTTAAAAATCTTTTGTCTTTCAATCTGGATCTCATCAACTTTGCTTCTCCTGATTGGAAATTTTAATTTTAAAATTTATGTGGAGTTTAGAGTCACCTTGCAAATGACATTTCCCTAAACTTCAGCTAAATTTAATAGATTTTTAAAAAATTATAAATCAATGTTTATATGTGGTTTTATCACTTAAGAATGCATTCCATTATAAAAGCATTCTAAGTAAAACTTTATAAACTTTGAACTTGATCTTGCACTCTGTCTTACTCTACGTTTTAATAGTATGCTTACCAATCAGTCATCTTCCTCATAAACCATCTCTTTCTGAGAAAATCCAAAAAGACACTCACAATCATGATATAATGGCACCTTTGTCAGGGAATTTGGGTTCCCACCTCTTTAATGCACATTTCATAAGCATTTTGGGGGCAGTAAGTTGTTAGTTTTATGTTTTCTGGTTTAAAAGAACCAGGAGGTGAAGAAGATTACCTTTGGCAGTTCTGCTCTATGCCATCACTTTGTTGTCATTCTTGGAATGTCTCAGAAGGTTTTATTAGATAAAGGCCTCTATAAATTCCAGGTGTTGACCATATGTTCATCATTGCATCCACAAACAGAAAAATGGTTTTATTTTCAAATCTGACTTCCTTTTATAAGTGCAACAAATCCTGCAGACTTCTTAGTACATAACTGTGAAAATCTTTACATAGTGCGAACTTTCCTTGGGAGCTAAGTTAAAAGCCAAAGAAAAATAGAACAGCCCACTCATATTGTTCCACTGTTCTACTGTGCCAAAGAAAAGTTTTTGTGAAATTTAGAAGGGACTATGCTATTTATTTCCCTAGCCCATCTGAGGGCAATGGAGCTGGGGGAAAGTAGAATTCTTGCCTCATTAGATTTATCATCATAGAAGCATATTTTGGTTCTCTTTTGGCAACTATTAATAACTAGTTTAGTTTCAGGAGCTCCTATCTTATAGTTCCAGCTTGCTTTGTAACTTGTCAATCTAATATGTGAGATGCCAAACCTCATGATAGTGGAGAGTTAGACAATGACACGACCCTGTTGCCCTAATCAAATCCCAACTGTGGTTTCCATTCACTTCTCTCCTTGGACATTTTTGGAAAAGAAAAAAACAGTGAAGAGGCAAAAAAAAAAATGATAGTGTGAGCCACCAAAACTCCTCTAGTCAAGCTTCAGGGCACTTCTGCTCAATTTTGTGCTCAAAGATATTTAATATCAACTCAGAATAGTCCAGTAATCTTTAAGTGAATGTCAGGTTGCTTGCAGAAAAGAAACAGAGCATTATTTTATTTTTATTTTCATCAGTGTCCATTTAAATGGAGTTATTTATGTAACTTTAAAATTTTAGACATAGTTGTGAACATTGGCACAACAGAGACAAATTAGCAGATAATGAATAACCACAACATTCCATTAGTTTTAATAGTTTTTCTCTTCCACCCTGAAAATTTGCTCATTTGGATTAGGCTTTTAGTTTTCATTACAAGGCACGAAAGCCTATCTGTATATTGGGTATATCTTAGACTTCAAATATTTTATGTTTATATGATTTGCTCTCCACTGCTACCAAGTAAATCATACACTTGTATTGAAGGCACAGGTTTTATTTAAGTTGAAAACCAATTGTCCTTTGAAACAAAATTATGAAGTGAATTCTGACAACTGTGTATATTAGTGGTTCTTTCTTGATGCATATATTAGTTTCTGTCTTGTACCTTTAACATATGCACAGTCAAATCTTGATTATATAAACTAATGGAGAAAATTGGTGAATAATGTGACAAATTGTCTGAAGTGATGGAAAATTCTGAAACGGCTCATATTTGATTTAGCTGACAACATATTAGTAAAAGTAATATTTATCTCTATCTTTATTCTGAAAAATCTGTATTATTAGTTATGAAATAGCAAAACTACTTTGTAAAAATATAAAAATCTGCCTTCACCATTTTTGTGCCTTGTTTCACCTCTCAGATCGAGAAAGAGGGTGTCACCCCTCGAGTTGCCACAAATATAAAACTCTTTTCTGTCACAAAAAAACTGGTTCGTATTTTTCTTAATGCTGTTCATTTTTACTCAATTCTTCTCCTTTAACACCTAAAAGATTATAACTAATAAGATAGGGTTCATGCCAACTAAGTAATTAATTAAAGGGAACTGATTATATGGATAATCTCTTAGATAAGCACATGCTAACTTTTAAGATGTGAATTTCTATAGCATTGCTATAGGATTTTCTAAATTGTCTAGTGATGAATCCTATAGGGTTTTTTTCCATGAATAATTCTTTTACCTACCTAAGAAATATCTTAATGGAAATTCCCTTTACCTTTATAGATAAACTCAAGTTAAATGTTGTTAAAGTTCATCATTCTTCGTGTGTTTTTAACCTTTTGCAATAAACTTGGATCTTCTTGTGAAATTAGAAAATTAAGCTCAAAGCAGTAATAATAAATTCAAACCCCTGAAACCCTTTTTCCTATTCCAGGCAATATCCTGATCTATTCTCAGATCATTGCAATCTCAGATGTGCAATGTATGTCCATTTTGTTTCTTCATTCAGCTAAGCACACTGAAGGCAAACGCTGGGTATCATGTCTCTTTTCTGTGCCTAAATGCACCCAGCATAGTGGATAACTGCATCAATTAATTCAGGAATGGAGCAATACATTTAATTTTCTAATTGTTTAATAGGAATTTTAAAAGAAAACTCTTGATTGGCCATTTATAAATTTGTCTTACTTAGAAAATACAATTCTCCTTTGTAAAAGAATGATGTTTCATTAACTATTACTGGCTTCATAACTCCTTTTCTCTCTCCTTTTCTTTCTTTTTTTTTTTATTGTGTAAAAAATATGGCATTCTGCCTGTATCACAACTTTTGTCCAGTCTTAAATTTGTGCTAATTATGGCAGATTTTCTTCAACTCAGTTTCATAATCATGACTACATTCTTGTTAATGACATGCACTCTAAGCAACTCAGTGCTGAACAGAGTCCACTATAATTGGGAAGGAAATGATTTCCATTGGTATTCCTTGGACCCGGAGCTAGAAGTGACATTTCGTTATACCTGGTGACATGGCCTCTCTTCTGGAGGAGAAATAAAAGATATTTCCTACAAATAGGCAACAGGCACCTGACCTGTTGGATCAGGTTATGTTGTTACATGATGTGACATGCCCTGCAGTGACCTGAGGCAATGTCATTCTGTGTTACCCTGGTGGAGCCATGCTGCTCTTTATTAAACAACCACGAGGAAGGCTGATCAGCAGTGGTCAGGAAACATTTTAATGCCATATTTGCAAAGAAGTGGAGAATCCTCCACGTTCTGAACTGTTCCTCCTAAGAGTCATTTAAGGAAATCAAAGAGCACAAGAACCACAAGAGTCATACAAGTTTTCATTGTTTTAAAATAGGAAGTCAAATTCTCAGGTACACAGAGAAGCATGAATTTTATGAGACAAGGATTATACACAGCCGGGGAGCAAAGTGTACTCTGAAATAAAAGTGTTCCATCAAAAATACTTGTAATATTCTTAAAATAATCATGTAAGCCATCAAATCAATTTACCTACTTTTTACATAAAGTCTGTTGATAACTACTCTTTCTGATAATACAAAGTTGTCTTTTAAAATTATAGTGTATAAATTAGAAGCCCCAATTAAAAAGTGTGATAAAAATATTTCTTTAGTCTTGCCCTTGAGATGATTTTTATGAAGACAGTAGCTCTCAGTAAAGAAACTTTCTCAAATTATTACATTATATGATATTATGTAGAAGAAATCCATTGTGTTTGGTCATTTTTTCTAATGATTTTAATAGTATTTTCCTATTGATACACCTTGCATATAAATTCAGTTTTAATGATCTGCATAAAGAACTGAACAATATTACATAGGTACATCTCGCTAGTGATTTTAGAGTAATTACTGGTGCATGGAACAGAATATAACCTTTTGGTTATATTCTTCAGTAAAAGGAATAGGTTAGAAAGGTTTTTATGCAAATTAGAAATGCTCTGTGTTGGAAGCCTAATTGTACTTTTTATTGTTAGACAAGTCAATACTGCTTTAATACACATTTTATAAGCTTCTTGCTGAAATTGTATATGAAAGGGATTGGTTTCCATAGATGAAAGGCATAATCTTAACAATGAGGCCACATAAGCAGAGTGGTTGAAGTACTGATAAAGGATTTGTTAGCTCCAACATAGAATAAGTCTTATTAGCCTTATTAGTCACCACTGTTTGACCCACTACTATTAACTGTGTGAGTCACGTGCATTGCAAACTAGGATGGAGCAGCACTGTGTTTGCCCATTTAGAGTAAACATAATGTAATATGAAGAGCATTTCAATTTCAAAGAATTAAGAACCATACCTTTTCTTTTGGTTTCCCCATCATTCAAAGAGTTGTTTGCATATTCAGGATTTTAATTTTCAAAAATATTTGATTGGAAATCAGAGTTCAAAAATATGAAATATAATGTTGAGCTTCTCTTTGTAATCAACACAACTCCTAGGTAAGAGAATATGCAAATATAGTAAGTCATTGCTTATAAAATCATGGACATTTAAGAGATTAAAATAATATTAAACAGAAGTTCTAATAAATCCAAATCATGCACCCTTATCTTTTATATCATTTCCATTTATAATTGATTGTGTTTCCCACTTAATTTAATGATGGGATAGATTAAAAATGGTTGCTATATAAAACTAATACTTTCTAAGAAAAAATTCTAGAAATCATAAAATCATTAAAAAGTGAAGGAAAAGATATCAATGCCCAATCCTTTAATTTGTGTAATAGGGTTACAGCAGTGTCAGGGTCAACATTGCAACTGCCCTGAATCCTACTTATTTGCAGGACCTGCTTTTCCAAACCTCCTCCTGATTTTTTGAGCCATATGTATTTATAAGAAATTTATTAACTTTTTGAATTAATGATTTCTGTTGTTTTCACGAGTGTATACTTATCCCCAAGCTCATTGAGTTGTAGATATTAAATATGTACAACATTTTATGTGGTTTTAAATAAATCCTGTTGTTTTCAATGAAGAATTCTGAATAAACCATATGTTTCTTAGTTTTCATTGAGAACAAATATTTATCAAAGAGATTAATATTATAAACCAATGAAATTATAGCCAATAAAATTATTAAAGGTTTAAATGTGATCAAACAAACCAACAGAAAATCATAAGCCAGCATAGAAGGCAATAAACTATATATATGATTCTATAATTAGGAAAGGCATGTTCATTCATTAGCTCATTCATGAAATACTTATTAATATGAAATACTTATTAATACAATATTCTAAGAAGTGTTCTGAGCACTTGTGCTGTGGCATTGAGGTGGTAAGAATTTTTGAATTCTAGATATATTTTGAAAATAGAGCAAATAGAACTTTCTGATGGATTTGATGTGGATATAAGAGTATGTAAGGTGCCAATAATTTGTTTGGGCAATTGAAAAATTGACTTGCCTATTTGAGATATAAAATACTAAACAGAGAACAGGTTTGTGAGGAATGGAGAGCAAGAGTTTGGTTTTGAATTTGGTTTGAGATGCCAATTAGACATCTAAGTGGAAATATTGAACAGGAAGTATTATGTTTAGCATCCTGTATTGGCAAGCAAGAGCCTGTGGCCCACACAATAATGGCCCCCCAAAGATGTCTGTGTCTTAGTCCCCGAAACCTATGAATATATTAGTTTACATGGCTAGGGGAAACTAAGATTGCAGACGGATTTAAGATTGTTAATCATCTGGTCATAAAATAAGAAGTTTGCCCTGGATTATCTGGGTTAGCCCAATGTAATTACAAATGTCTGTATATGTGGAAGTGGGAGGCAGAGGAGTCACTGTCAGAGTGATGCAATGTGAGAAGGACTCCACTGGCCATTGCTGGTTTTGAAGATGAAAGAGAGCCATGAGAGTACTGTGGGAGGCCTCTAGCAGGTGGAAGAGGCAAGAAAACAGATTTTATCTTACAGCCTAAGGAAGAGAAAGCAACCTTGTTGAAACCTTGATTTTAACCCAGTGAGACCCATTTCAAACATCTGTCCTCCAGCACTGTAAGATAATTTGCATTGTTTTAAGATACTACATTTGTGTTAATTCATCATAGAAACCATAGAAAACTAACATAAAGCCAATTATTTAATTTTCAGGAATTTTACAAGCTAGTTATCAATAGAATCTTTATTAAAAATTACATTATTTAAACTTACAGTTGACTACATTAAAAACAAAGGTAATACTCAAAACTCATTACTTCTTAACTTTTTACAAGATTTTATAAATATTTATGTTTTTCAGGTTATTTACCTCTACCGATCTATATGGTGGAAACATTATACAATGGTGTGCTAGTGTGTATGTTTTCTTAACTCCACATTCAATAATGTCAGGTTGTTAGCTTGAAATTGGCCATGGTGGAAATATTTACAACATGGAAATTAGCAAATGCTACAAATCAGAACTTTTTGTTGATTGCTTAGATTTTAGAAAGTGATGGAGTAAATATTAATAGTGCAGAATAACTATAAAAGTGTGTCCTGTCTGTGGCTGTTTCATTGTGTCACATAAAAAAAAAATTCAAGAGAATATTCTTGCAGTATTTGCAAAATATCTTGGACTCAAGAAGAAATTTCCCACAGCATTGTTGAAGGAGTGAAATTCTAGCACAAGTTTTTGTTTGTTGCACTTGGTCTTGCTAATGTAAACAAAAACTGTCAACCAATAGTCATGTTGCTTCTACACTTGTTTATCAGTTGCAGCCATAATTTTACTATAGTTACAAGAGTTCAGCAAATATCTCCCAAAAACATTTTATGAGAATAAATTGGCAATATGGAATTTAAAATTTATAATATTGTCTATTTTATTATTTGTAACTTGTATGCTATACATATTTTATATCAGTAAAATTTATAATAAACTTATATACCTTTATAGGGCACCCCTAGATACATGAGACTGAAATTCAGAAAGGAGTTATAGCTAATAATATAAATGTGGGTTTCTTCAGCCTGTAGATTATATTTAGAGCCACAAATTTACATGAAATAAGAGATTGAGATAAAGTGAAGGGTGTAAAGACTGGGCCCTGGAACATTCCACCAGTTAGAGTTTAGGACATTATGATAAAATCAGCAGAGAGTGAGGATGTGCAGTGTGTGATGTAGAAGAACTAAAGGAGAATGTTGTCCTAGAGGCCAAGTAAAAAAAAAAGTATAAACATAATGGAAGAAAATGCACAATAAATAAATCAATATATTCTATTTATTATGGAAGAATATCAGAAACACCTGGATCAAAACTAAGAGGCAAAATATTTCATATTTAGAAGAACAATGCATTTGAAACATGCACTTCAGAAAATGGGTGATATTCGTACTATAGATGCTTTAAAAAAAGAGTCTCTAAAAAATGTAAGAAAAATGAGAGAGTACTGTTGTCAGATAATTTTCAAAAGAAGAAATGTAAAAGGCTGGAAACATGTATAAACTAATCATTAATCACAAAAATGCTAAAAAATGATTGTGTAACTGCTTTGTATATCAATTGGGAATTCTGTATCAAAATCGTGAAAGCATGCATAACAGTTTATCTATTAATTTCAATCTAGAAATGTATCTAAGGAAATGATTAATAAAATATTGCACGTTTATTGCCCAGCTGTTTATAAACCTAAAAGAATGGCCAGAGTTATTTATCAAGTAATAAGAAAGAAGTCAAATAACTCTACAGTTACAGTGTAGGATACTAGTGAAAAATTAGAATTCAACAGTAGAATATGATCTTGAATTCACGCACATGTGTGTGGGCACACACACCACACACACATATACTGTATATCTAGTTTAAAATCACGTATTATGTAATATTTGAATAAAATATAATGAAGCACAAGACAATAAATATTATCTATAACTCCAACATCAAGATAATAACTTAATATTTGATATTTTTAAAAATCAATCTTTTTGTATTTTTAAAAATAATAATTAGAAAATTCCTGTAGGTAAAACAGTAAAATATACTATTAAAAAAGAAAATATTAAAAAGATGATAAAACAAAGAGATAAGGAAAATTAGGGATTGAGTTCAAAAATTTTGTTAACATCTGACTAATGAAAGTTTCAGAAAGAAGAAATAAGAAAAAATATGTGAAAAGTATTATCAGTTAGATAGTTAAAAAACCAAATTCTGGACCCGAAGAATGTGAGTTTCCAGATCAAAAGGACCCAATAACTACTGAGCACAATGAATGCACTAAGACCTGTGGCAAGGGTGATCAGTATGAAATCTCGGAACACCAGGTTTAAAGAGAAACAGTTAAACGTTTCCAGTGTAGAAGAAAACAAAGCCTACAACAAACTAAATAAGTAGTTCACATTCAAAGGGCCAGGTGTCAGAATGGCATTAGATTTCCCAACACGGAAAGAGAGAAACAACCAGGACAATCACAGCAACAGCAACATCTTCTTCCTGAGGTTATAAACTGGAGTAGAAGGACCAAGTATTCACGAGACCATTGCAGAGAAAATCAAAAGGAACTTATAAATTACCCAATGTTTGAATAAATTGAGAGATTTACAGATTTGGGAGAAAGTTGGGGCTGCCAAACTAATGATAGATGTACTGAAAACTAAACAAACAAGACTATAACTGATGAAACAACAAGAAAATAGGTAGTTGTATTTCCAAGATAAGAACAAATTTCATAGAAAAGGAAATATGATCATAATATACTGCATGCCTGAACTCTAACAAAATGTACCTAGTCATATCCTAGTGTAAACAACAATTATTTAACCAAAATTGTGGTATGTTGGAAGAATGAAGAGAGTATGTTTTCTGTGGGAGGACTGTTGTAAAACATACTAAAACAGGAAAAATCCTAAAATTGAAAAATCAACAAATAGCTACACATGTTATTTAGAAATATGAAAAAAGAAATAGCTACAAGATTTGGAAGTAAGTGCCATGGAGAATGGGACTGCTGTATTTTATTATGGATTTTAGGACTATGATTCTTAAAAACCTCTACAACTATTATTTTGATAAAAATGAAAATTAAATTTAAAAAGAGTAAGAAAAAAAAATGTGTGGCTAAATATTGGAGTCTGCAGCCACTAGAGGGCAAATATTTCCTGGAGATCAGTGGAGACTCAGAAGGGAAAAATGGTCTCCATAAGTATGGACCAGCCCCGAGCAAGATTATCCAGTGGGCGATTATCTAAAATAGCACAGTGTAACAACACGAAGAGGGTTAAAATTATAGAAAGACATGTTACAACATTCTCATGCAAAATGACATGACTATGACAGAAAATTGTTTTTATAAAAACACTGCACTTTTCCTTATAGACATAAAATTAAATTATTTTGGAAAATATTTTAAGACAGTTATTTGCTTTTTGCCTAAAAGTGTCTATTCCTTTATAAAGAACGAGGTCATTTGATCAGCTTGTCATATGGAAGACATTGATTTCAAGGAGAGAAAGGTCTTCCCTGGATTTGAGCTTTACCTGTCAGATAAAGAAATAAGGCAGCCCCCAGACAGAGTCAAGAAGAGGAGAGAGAAAGAGCAAGGAAAAATCAAGGGAAGATGTTGAGATGATGCTTTGCAAATAGATGCAGGAGAAACAGAAGAAAGTTGGTAAAAATTAATCAACCAATTCACGAACCATTTCTTAAGAAGCATTAGACTAAATGCAATAAAAAGTTCTTTTTGGCTCTAAAATTTAATGATTTTCAGAGGTAAGACCTACTTTGTGTATGATGTCAATATGGATTATTTGGTGCTGTAGGGCAAGACCTATGCCTAATTTACTTTGCCCAGTGCTTGAAACAGCATGACAAAGAGGTAGAATGCCCATGTGATTTATTGTCCAAATTGGGACATTTTGAGAGAGAGAAAGGGGATGCTATTAATAATTATACACCCAGATCATGACTGCGGGAGAGTACGCTGAAAGTATGATCACCCTACACAGATATGCTATGTAACAATATAGCCACTGGATAGTTAGCATGAAATAAGCAGCTGTGTTGGTTTTTAAAGCATACCTAATTGATGAACATCTGGTGGCAGGTAGCCAGCCCATTAAAAATCAATTATACTCAACGACTTGCATCTGAGCCATACTGCACCAATCTCCTCACACTCATCAGATCCACATGTTCCTGAATAAACACTTGGACCACTTGGGCCAGTGCCTTTGAACTTTGTGTGGTTGGAAGTGAATTTCATCAGTGTCTTTCCTCTGACCTGTAGTGAAGAGAAGAGTTCCTGTTAATCTGCTCTTCACTATTGACAGGTCAAGAGACCAAGCAGTGGTTTGAATAAAGCTCTAAATCCAAGGGTAACCAGAATATTCACTGCACTGTGCAGCTCTTAAAGATGGCATAATATATACCATTAACAACAGAAACTGGGTTATAAAACAATAAGGAGGTGATAGTGATCAGGGACTAGATTTAGAGTGTTGTAAGGGAGTTAGAAGTTAGTAATCAAAGTGAGAATACAGCTTCAGAATAGGGTGTGGAAAAGTTTTCCATACAAATCTCAGCTCAAAAGCTGGACATATGTTTTTATGTTGATGGTTTCTTATCTGCAGCATAAATACCAGAGAACAATTTGTGAACAAGCCAGCCTCATGTTATGAGAGGCATAATTCAAAGAGTTATTACACTAGAGATGAGTGATTTGGGGGGAAGAGAATGGACCAAGTGCCTAGACTACCACCCTGAGGAAGCCAAAATCTCCTGATTAAAGTCATCATTGGATTATAACTATTAACAGCACCAGGATGTCTGGTATAAGTACTGGATCCTTGGCAGGCCAGGAAAGGTATCATGTCAAGTTCATTTAAATAGAACGTAAAGATCATTCAAGAAAAAATAACTTTGTGTTAATGATCATCACAGAACTGCTGCTAAGTCCAAAAAGTTATTCAATTAAATCAGCTTTGGAAACACAGTAGTATAATTGGGATGGGGTCAGGAGGGTTCTACTCATCTTTTACCTGCCCAATAGCAGGTAAAAGAGGGGTCACAAAGAGGGGTTTTTGCTTTCTTCCTAAGTAAGATTTAAAAGAAATGTGAACAACAATTTCTGTAATATTGTGAAATTGATAGACATAAAAAAATAGATCTATTCCACAGGTATAGTTTGTTTAACTGGACTTTCCTATAGAACAGTGTATAGTTTTAAAGACAAAGTACATAAAATAAGTGGTTTAATTAATTATCTTGACTTTATACTTCAAACACTCCCCACCATTTTCAACTGTGTCTTAACGATTATTTATTTGTAATTAGAATTTAATTCTTAGATTTGGAAAGAACCTTAGAGATTATTTAGTTCCATCCCTTCTTTACAGATGAAGTAATTAAGGCTTTGAAGGGTGGCCCAAAGTCAGACTAACTTCAGGTCATGCACCTTGTAAATGGAGAATGGACACTCAAAGCCAGAGCTCTTGGCTCCAAGTTCACTGCTGTATTTTTTCAACTGTTTTTAAAATGTAAGGCTTATGTTTCATATTGACATGTTTATGAAGAGCTAAGCCTGATTATGGCATAATATAACTTAAACCCGTATTGAATCATTGGAACAGAAATATAAGCAAACTTACCCTTGTTAAGCTAGTTAACTATTCTTCCTTCTAATGGGCTTAATAATCCAAATAATCCATCATTTGACCTTTGTAATTTCTTGCAATGTTCGCTTATACATATACAGCACACACAATCAACTTATGGCTATGTATATACTGCAATATATATGTGTACTGTATATGTATTTAACATTATAAAATATTATGATTTCATATTAGAATTTATTTAGAAAAATGAGGTCAGAATTCTTCAGTTGATATTCAATACAGTTTGACATATACAAAGGGTAATTATATAAGCTATTATTAATAAAATTCATACATTGCATTGATGTTAAATAGCTAGATGGTTTTGTACAGTATCTAGTAGTTGCATTTCAGGTTGTCTTTTTAAAACTACCTGCTTACTCATCAGAAGTCACCGTTTCAGTTTCACTCCAGCCTTAGAAAATAATCACTGAAGCACTTTATTGTATGGTGTGACTTTTTCTGACAACATCTGTTGCTCTGAAACAGAAAAGTATCCAGAGTGACAAAGAGGGTGTTTTCTACTATTTTACCCATACTGAAAAGATAGGCCAGAGAGCTGTACAGCCCATAACAATGTGAAAATCTTTATATGAAGTTGTTCACCGGAGACCTGTCAATAGGCTGAGCCATATTGGATCTGGCAGTCTTTCTACTGGGACAGTATTTGCCTTGAAGTACTATCTTTTCTCTTTTTCAATGTCAGCCTGAAGGCTCCTAGACAACATATGTTCATTTCATGTCTTAGAGATACTGCTTCTGGTATTGCAAATGCATTACCACATTGAGCTTTTTTGTAAAACAGATGGTACATATTAAGGTCTCTGTTTCTTGTACAATTTCTGTAACAATGGCACTGCATTCTTCACGTTGACAAAAGTATCATCAACATCACGCAGTGCGGCCCTAGATTATGTCAGGATGGTAAATGAACACTTCAAAGAGAAAGATCAATGATAAAGGTGAACCAAACCCCTTAGAGAACTCCAAACTAAAACTGGCTATTTCTTTAAACCATTCTCTTGAAACTTTAACTAGGAGATACCCAGTTCTTCCACTCTTTCGAGGCCCTCTGTCAAATGGCTTTTCAAGTAAAACAATAGCATATATACAGAATAGTGAACTTTCAGATATGAGATTTTGAAGTAGATTCTCTCAACCTCTCCGTGTAAGTTGGTGTGACATCTTAAGAGTTAAACTGTTGTATGATTCTTATGATACATATGTTGTTGTATTATTCTTAGGAAGGCCATTTAGTGATAATTGTGAAATCACTCTTAAAACCAGGGTATTATTAGAGTTGAATTAGGTTTGTATATACCTAAATAAGCTATGGCATATTAAAATATGTGTTTGGAATATTCTGTAATGTTCACTAAAAGGATGAACTGTTGAAAGAAATTTTTGGATTCAGTAAATCTGTGAATTTGAAAATTTACACTTCTACAAACTACATGCCTTTGTCTACAAAATTGACCTCTGGACTTCGTCTCTTGGTTGGATAACAATGTTTAGAACTCTTCTGATTTTTTATTAATAGAAAGACCTTAAAATAATTAAACTTTCTTTTACAATGTTCTCATTTTTGTTGACTTTGTTTTGTGTATTGGTTTTTCTAGACAAGTTGTTTTGTTTTTTGTAATGGAAAGAATAAAACCACACACAACAAAGGAACAATGATCTTGTCAATAATACAATAGATACTTAATGTTTATTAAATTCATAGTTGTGATAGGCACTTTTTAAAATTGTAGGGATACAACTATGAAAGAGAGAGAGAAAGATCCTATTCTTAAGGAGCTTATATTTAAGTGGAGATAGAAGATAAACTTTTAAATGTATTAGAATATTAGAACTTAACATTGCAAGCTACAAAGAAGAAAAGGAGCAACTGCTTTTCTTTAACAAGATACAATTAACATATTCTGCTTTTTAATTTTTATTTCTTAATTGACAGGTAAAATTTTATATATTTGTGATATAAAACATTTTGATATACATATAAATTTTGGAAAGGCTAAATAAAGCTATTTAATGCATTCATTACCTCATTACTTATTTTTTATGGTGAGAATACTTAAAATCTACTCTCTTAGCAATTTTCAAGTAAACAATATACAGTCGGAATTCTGTATCTCCAGGTTCAACATCTGTGGATTCAACCAATTGTTGATCAAAAATATATTTTTTTAAAAAAGGATAATTGGTCTGTACTGAACATGTATAGACTTTCTTAGTGTCATTATTCCCTAAACAATACAGTATAACAGCTATTTATATAATATTTACATTGTATTAGGTATTACAAGTAACCTAGAGATGATTTAAAGTATATGGGAAGATATGCATATGTTATATGCAAATAGTATACCATTTTATATAAGGCACTGGAGCATGCGTGGATTTTGATATCTGTGAGGAGGTCCTGGGTACCAAGGGATGACTATATTTCATTATTATTATTGTTATTTTTTTTTAAGTTACTGGAAATGGGTTGTTTCCTTGATTTCTTTTTCAGATAGTTTGTTGTTAGTGTATAGAAACATTACTAATTTTTGTATGTTGATTTTCTACTCTGTAACTTTGCTAAATTCATTTATTAATTCCAACAGTGTTTTGGTGGAATCCTTAGGGTTTTTTATATATAAGATAATGTCATCTACAGCCATACAATTTCACTTCTTTTTTTTTTATATCATAACTTGACCATGGTGAATGATCCTTTTAATGTGTTATTGGATTCAGTTTGCCAGATTTTCTTGAGGATGTTAGCATTTATGTTCATCAGGGATATTGACTTACAATTTTCTTTTCTTGTAGTGTTCTTGACTGGCTTTGTTATCAGGATAATACTGGCCTTGTAAAGTGGGTTTGGAAGTATTCCCTCCTATTTAATTTATTTTAGAAGAATTCGAGAAGAATTAGTATTAGTTCTTCTTTAAATGTATGGTAGAATTCAACAGTAAAGCCATTAGGTCCTAGGATTTTCTTTGATGGGAACCTTTTTATTAGAGATTTTATCTCCTTACTTGTTGTTGGTGTGTTCAGATTTTCTAAGTCTTCGTGATTCAGTTTTGGTAGATACTATGTGTCTAGAAATTATCCATTTCTTCTAGGTTATCCAATCAGTTTGTCTATAATTGTTTATATTAGTCTCTTTTGATCCTTTGTATTTCTTTGGTATCAGTTATAATGTCTCCTTTTTCATTTCTAATTTTATTTATTTTGAGTTTTCTCTCTTTTTTAATCTGGCTAAAGGTTTAGTGATTTTGTTTATCTTTTCAGAAAAATAACTTTTAGTTTCATTGATTTTTTTCTATCATTTTTCTAGTGTCTATTTCATTTATTTGTATTTATTTATTTATTTTTTATTTATTTATTTATTCTGGGCACTTGGGTTGTTTCCACATCTTTGCAATTGTGAATTGTGCTGCTATAAACATTCAAGTGCAGATGTCTTTATTATAGAATGTCTTTTTTTCCCCCTTTGGCTAGATACCCAGTAGTGGGATTGCTGGATGAAATGATAAGTCTACTTTTATTTTGTTGAGGTATCTCTGTATTGCTTTCCACAGAGGTTGTACTATTTGCAGTCCCACTAGCAGTGTATGAGAGTTCCTATCTCTCCACATCCATACCAACATTTGTTGTTTTGGGACTTTTTGATAAAAGCCATTCTCACTGGTGTTAAATGATATCTTCTTGTGGTTTTCATTTGTATTTCCCTGATGATTAGAGATGTTGAGCATTTTTTTCATATATTTATTGGCCATTAGTCTATCTTCTTTTGAAAAGTTTCTGTTCATGTCCTTTGACCACTTTTTAATGGGTTGTTTTGTTTTTTTCTCGCTGATTTTCCTGAGTTCTGTATAGATTCTAGTTATCAGCCCTTTATCAGATGTGTAACATGTGAATGTTTTCTCCCATTCTATAGGTTGTCTATTTGCTCTTGTGATAGTTTCCTTGGCTGTGCAGAAGCTTTTTAATTTGATCAGTTCCCATGTATTTATTTTTTTTTGTTACCATGATTGCCTTTGGGGTCATCTTCATAAATTCTTTGCCTGGGCTGATATCTATAAGAATTTTTCCAACATTTTCTTCTAGAATTCTCACAGTTTCATGCCTTAGGTTTAAGTTATCCATCGTGAGTTAATTTTTGTGACAGGTAAGAGGTGTAGATCCTGTGCTTTTAGGTAGGAACGTTGAGTCAATGAACTGCTTATGGGTGATAGTTGAAGTGGACTTTCTGTATCACAGTTTTTGAAGCTACCTGAATTCTCCCATAGAAATAGATAGAACAACCAGGACGGTAAAATTACACCAAAACAAAACCAGATAGTATTTACAAAAATGCTTGGTGGTGAATTATCTATATGAATAGCAAAATATGAGCAGGTGGGGAAAATATCAATAGCTGTAAGAACAATGTGTCATCAAGTAGCTCTGTGGAAGAAAGACTAAAGAAGCAACAGAGAAAACCCCAAAGTCTTGAGATGCATGTATTAGAGAGGGTAGCAGACCAATGTGAAAATGGCAGCTGCAACTGAGAGAAGTTTTTGCACACTCAAGGCATGGAGAGAATATGGGATTTATAGCAAGATGAGAGGGCTAAAACAATCTTTGCCATAAGAATTCTCAAACCTGAAAAACAAAAACAGTAACAAAAACTTAATCTCTTTTTCTATACAAAGCCACATACAAAAGATAAAACTGAAACTAGAATGTAAATTAGTAATACAGGAAGAATAAGAGCAAAATAAAGAGAAGGTCCAGATAAAAAGGAAGAACAGCCAAGGAAGCAAATCTCAGAATGTATTTTGATCTTTTTGCAAAACAACCAAAGCAGGATCTCCAGAGTCAGAAAATAAAAAAACTATCCTGACCACTTGTTGCTAAAAGTTTAAGTAAACTAATCTTATGTAAAAATGTACAATGTAAAATAAACCCTATACAATGTTATTATAAGAAATGAGAGGCCGGGAGCGGTGGCTCACGCCTGTAATCCTAGCACTCTGGGAGGCCGAGGCGGGTGGATCGCTCAAGGTCAGGAGTTCGAGACCAGCCTGAGCAAGAGCGAGACCCCGTCTCTACTAAAAATAGAAAGAAATTATATGGACAACTAAAAATATATATAGAAAAAAAAATTAGCTGGGCATAGTGGCGCATGCCTGTAGTCCCAGCTACTCGGGAGGCTGAGGCAGGAGGATCGCTTGAGCCCAGGAGTTTGAGGTTGCTGTGAGCTAGGCTGACGCCACGGCACTCACTCTAGCCTGGGCAACAAAGTGAGACTCTGTCTCAAAAAAAAAAAAAAGAAATAAGAGAATAAAGATAATAATATCCTCTTGGATGATAAAGCATGCCACAAAAAACATGTCCACAAAATGGATAAAAATTGTAGTAACATATTTCAAAATGAGCTTAATGAAAATAAATAGAAGAAATAAGCTCCATGAATGAGATGTAAAAACACTCACAGAAAAAGTAAAAGAGCTCTGTAAAAAATCTGAAATAAAATTTAAAAAATTACTTCAGAAAGAAAAATGAAGTGAGAAGGAACATAACAGTGAATAAACAACAGATAATATCTTAAGAGAAATGGAAAGTGAAAAGGAGCAATGAGTTTAAAATCTGAAGAAATGACATGAGGTACTTCGGCTATGGTGGCATGTAGAGGTGAGTGAATACACTCTAGGAACAAAAACATAGAAAGTATTAAGCTCAACAAAATTTCTCAAAACAACTACTCAAGAACATTGAAGTAGATCAGCATTATAAAAGAAAAAGAGAAGTGTGGGTAGGAACAGCAGTAATGTGTGGTCTTTCTGCCTGCAGAAGCTAACCCCCGCCCCGGAACCCTCACACACACCCACTACCTTAAGCTTGGTTGCTGAGATCTATAGCTTTACCGCAGTGTAGATGGCTGCAAACCAAGCATCTTTGCTGTCAGAGGGGACAGATTTGACTTGGGCTATGGAGTGCAAACATATAGCTTTTTCAGCTTAATATGGCAATTCTGGTAGGAAACAAATTCCAATAGAAAATAAATAGGAAATTCCACAGTTGGGGTGAGTGGCAAACAAACCAGAAATTTAAGAGAGATCCTGGAAAAATACAGAAGGGCTAGATAAGGTCTGCATACATCTCTGGCTTAGTAGAATGCTATGGACATATACAAGAAATACTCAAGGGAATGAAATGAAAATAAAAAGTCAAGGAAGATTTGAGAACTGGATGAACATTGTATGCACTATACAACTCACACATATATCCATTATATAAGATGGAAGCCTTATGAACTTGGCACAGTTTAACATAACCTCTGTCCACATAATTGACTATTTCATAAGCTATGCAGTCACAGAAAATAGCCTAGAAAGCCAAACTGAAAAAAAAAAGTCAAAAGGATTCAGCAGATGTATCAGCAGTTACAAACAACAGGAAAAAGAGTTTCTTAAGAGTAAGTCCAGTATGTTACCAACAAAAACACAAATATTCACAGAAAAATAAATAAAAATTTGGAGTTACTAAAATATATTATTTAAAATGTCCAGATTTCAAACAAAATTAGGATAAATTCAAAGAAACAATAATTTATTATTATACACCCATCAAAAGAAACTTTATAAGTGATCTTGGATTTTGGATTTGGCAAACAAAGACTTTAAAGAAGCTATTATAAATGTGTTCAAAGAATTTTTAAAAATGATAACAATTATTTAATAAATGAAAATCTATTAAATAGAATCAGATTAAATCAGAATCTATTAAACAGAAGTAGAATCAAGCATACAAAAATACCCTGGAAACTCTAGAGTTATGAAGTAAAATAATTATAATAAAAACTTCAGCAGATGAACTCAACAGATTTGACATGATAGTAGAAAGAATAAGTGAACTCATAAATAGATTGTTATAACTTACCCAATTCAAAGAAAAGCAACGACTATGAATAATCACAGGCTAAGAGCCCTGAGACCTGTAGGACATCATCAAGCATACCAACTTATGTGTAATGAGAATATTTAGCTAAAAACAGTACTATGAAATACATTTAAGCACAAAAGAAGGCAGTGAACAAAGAACAGAGGAACCAAAAACATGGCATATAGAAAGCAAATAGAAAAATGACACATGCAAATTCTATCATATCAATGATTACGTTAAAAGTGAATGGACTAAATAACAATCAAAGGAAGAGATTGTCAGACTAAATAAAAAAGCAAGATCCAATAGTATGCTGTTTACATTTTTTTATTCAAAGATACAAACACAAAAATTAAAATAAATGGAAAATAAGCATCCTAAGAAGAATATAATGAAGAAATCATAAACTAAAGAATATATTTGCATATACTTTAAAACCTAGAAAAAATTAATTTTTAAAAGAAATATGTTACTTACCAAATTGATCTCTGTAGAGACAGAAAATCTAAACAGGCCAATCACCATAGGAAAAAATAGAGAAAACTGTGAAAGAGCTCACCCTACTTCCCTCCTCCAATGCCTATAATAAATCACCAGGCCCAATAGTTCCAATGGGTGTTCCACCAATTATTTACTAGATAATTTCCATTCTACTTAACCTATTCCAGACCATATAAAAGGAAGGAAAACTTCCAAATTTATTTTTACCCATAAAAATTAACTTTTTTTGTGGCAAGACTACATTTAAATTTTCAAAAAGCTTTGTCTTTACTAATGTTACCAAAGTATAGTTTCAATACCATAAAGTTCACCTCCATTTTTAAATGTTCAACTTACAATTTTTAGTAAGTTTCCAATCTGTGCTATTATAATACAACCACTTTTAGAACAATTCCATCACTCCAGTATGATCCCTCCTGCCCATTTACAGCTAATCCTTATTCTCACCTCCAGCCCTAGGCAACCAGTAATTTACTTTCTGGCTCTGGAGACTTGCCTTTATTACACATTTCATATAAATTAATTCATACAACATGTGGTCTTTTGTGTCTCACTTCTTTTATTTTGCATACTTTTTTCAGGTTCATCCATTTTGCTGCATATATCAATATTTCTTTTTTGTTTTATTCAAATTAATTTTGAAAAGAAAATGTAATAGTGATTTCAAAACCTGACAAAAATTAATCAAAAAATTAACCTACAAATCAATGTAATTTATAAATATTAAAGTAAAAATCTTTAATTATGGCTACCAGAAGCTGGGAAGGGTGTGTGTCTGTTGGGGGTGGGCGATGAAGAGAGGTTGGTTACTGGGTACAAACATTACAATGAGATAGAAGGAATAAATTGTAATATTCGATAGCCGAGTAGGGTTACTACAGTTAACAATAATGTATTGTATATTTCAAAACACCTAGAACAGAGGTCTAGTCCCAACACACAGCAGTGATAAATGCTCAAGGTGATCGATATTCTAAATACCCTGACTTGATATTATATGTTCTATACTTGTAACAATGTATCACATGTACTAATTTACAGTCCCACCAACAGTGCATAAGCATTTCTTTCTGCATCCATGCCAGCATCTATTGTTTTTGGACTTTTTAATAATGGCCATTCTGACAGGGGTAAGGTGATATCTCATTGTGGTTTCAATGTGCATTTCTCTGATGATTAGTGATGTTATACATTTCTTCATATGTTCATTGGTCATTTGTCTATCTTCTTTTGAAAAACTTCTGTTCGTGCCTTTTGCCCAATTTTTTTTAATGGGGTTGTTTTTTTCTTGGTTATTTGTTTGAGTTCTTTGTATTATACATTCTGAATATTAGTCCTTTTTCAGATGCATAGTTTGAGAATATTTTCTCCCATTCTGTCGGTTGTCTATTTACTCTGTTGATTATTTCCTTTGCTGTGCAGAAAACTTTTTAATTTGATCAAGTCCCATTTATTTATTCTTGTTGTTGCTGCCTTTGGGGTCTTAGTCATAAATTCTTTGTCTCCTAGGCCAATATGTAGAAAAGTTTTTGCTACATTTTCTTCTAGAATTTTTATGGTTTCGTGCCTTAACTTTAAGTCTTTTATTAGTACAAACTTTATGGAAAACACTATGGAGATTTCTCAAAGAAAAAATTTAGACTTACCATTCAACCCAGTAATCCCACTACTGGGTATATACCCAAAGGAAAATAAGTCATTTGATAAAAAACATATGTGCACTCAAATGTTTACTGCAGCACAATTCACATTTTCAAAGATGTGGAATCAACCTAAGTGCCCATAAATTCATGAGTGGATTAACAAAATGTGTGCTCGCGCGCGCGCGCTCGCTCTCTCTCTCTCTCTCTCTCTCTATACCATGAAGTACTACTGAGCCATAAAAAGTAACAAAATAATGTCTTATATTTTTATAGCAACTTGGATCGAAATGGAGACCATTATCCTGAGTGAAGTATCTCAGGAATGGAAAAACAAATACCACGTGTACTCTTTAATAATTAGAAGCTAATTGATGGGTAGACTGGCACAAAGATGTGTTAAGGTTATTGGAAATCAAGAAGAAGAGGAGGAGGGGAAGGATAAACACTTTCTATCCAGTACAATGAACACTATTTGGATGATGGGCACATTAAAAGCCCCAACTTAGGTATTACATGAAAAGTATTCATGTAACAAAAATATTTGTACCCCCTTAGTATTTTTAAATAAAAATTAATAAATTTTTAAAAAGTATGTATAAAATGCTCAAAGTACAAATTGATTTATTAAGTATGAAATTAACATTTAGTACACATCTTTAAAATAAGTTTTAACACTTATAAGGGAATTATTTTTGAATCATTATAAATTGAATAAAATATATAGACCCATGCAAAAAAAAATCTCACATTTAGCCCATAAATATGTACAGATGTTTCAATAAAAAAGTAAATATTTTTAATAAAGTACCTGCAAACAGAATCCAGCTATCTTGTTAATTATGTTAAGAAGAAAATTCATATATCTCCCTAGATATACAGAAAAGTACTTGGAAAAAATCTAACATTACTTATTGGAAATGCTCAACAAAACAGAAATTAATGGATACTTTCTTAATATAACATATATATTCAATCATTTATGTCAGTATGGCTTTACAAATACTGATTTTATATATTACATATACATATAGTATACTGTATATTATATACATATAATTTAATACATAGTATATATAATTATGCATGGAAAAAGGCATCATAAGCAAAATAAAATGTCAAATGGAGAAACTAGTGAAAATATTTGCAACATATATATCATGGTCAAAGGGTTATTATATCTAATACATACTGAGTTTTTACAGAGAGAAGAAAAAAATTGTGGTCTAGTGAATGAACAGTTTACAAGTAAAATAAATATTGCTTAAATGTATAAAAATACACTTAACCTTACAAAATTAAAATTACACTGGGATGCCAATCTTTTGCAGTTATTATAGTGGCATGAATCTAAAAGTTTAATGATTTATGTTGGCAAGATTAAGGTGAGGAATAGGCATTGCATAGATTGTCAGTATGTCTTTGGTATCTATCAATCCCTCTTCTAGGAATCTATCCCAAAGACACACAGAAAAAAATATAAAAATACATATACATGGGGATTATTTATAATACAAATCCATAGGAAACAACTCAAATATTCTTAATAGGGATTTGATTGGATTATCTATGGTAGCTTCTTACAGTAGAATATTACACAGCCATAAAAATAAGGATTGTCTCTATATTTTGCTAAGGAGTGATCTGTAAAACATATTAAACAATAAAAATTATTTGGAGAAAAGTGTGTATAGTATACAACTATTATCTAACAAAGGGGATATACAAATATGTGTGTTTGAGTATCAAAAGCTGGATGAATTATAAAATTTGGTTACCAAATGCAGGAGGGAGAATCAGGTGAACGAGACAGTTTTCAAAGCTTGTCTTCTTGGAATGTACCTCTTTGTTGATTTAATTGTGGAACTCTGTAAATATTTTACATTAGCATAAAGCTTGATTGAAAAACATAATTCCTACAAATTGAAAAGTAAGTGAAAACAAATGAACCTAAATGCATATTGAGTTGCTGGCATAACCATGCAAAGGGAAACTATATGTGACTTTAACACACAATAATTTAACTGCACATTTCTAGTGGGACATACAGAACTGCAACAAATTCTTAAGGCTGTTTTCAGTAATCATATTACTAGTCATAGTGTTTCTATTGTCATTCCGAGATTGTTATGTGCATAAGACAATATTTTAATTCTGTTATTACTGATTTCTTTGAGCACAAAGACTTCTTAGGATAATAGAAATTAGGTACAGATATGAAATTAAAGACATTAACAAAATCCCTAAAGTTCTAAATTTGAATTGAAAAATCAGTATGAAGTTGTGATATATTTTACCTTAAAAATAAATACAAAAGCAGCAGTACATTATGTCAGAGGCCATAAAACTAAGGATTGTGCATCAATGTAGGAATGGGAAAATCACTAATGCCAATGGCTTGGAGATAGAAGTGAAAAAAACCTTTGTATTTAGACAAAACCTATGTCTTTGGTTATTATCTAATGCACTTGATAGAAAGTAAACAGACTAAAAATCTTCTTAATATTAGAGAAAATTATATTATTTAAGAAACCCCAAAACTAAATAGAACAGACTGTTCAATGTTTAAAGCAATTCTCAGGCCACCAAAACTTATCCCAACAAGAAGTCACCTTTTAAAGCTATGCTACCTTCAAGAAGGATCTCCATCTCTCCACCCTAGGTGAGGCCAAGAAATTCAATTGGTAGCCTCTCAGAGACAGAAATAAGGGCTATGAGATTGGCTAACGGACTCACTCCTTCACCAGAGCATGGAGGCATCACTAAATATAAAAAGGGATATGGAAATCCTTTTAAGTAAAATTTACAAACTCTAAATAGTAAATTTCCAACTCAATGTCTATGATTCTTCATATAATAGCAATATAGAATAGATTACTATTCTGTGTTGGAGAAACAATTACATACCCATGAAGTGAAGCATAGTGAAGATTAGAAATTCCTAAGTTTTTCAGGAAATCGATTAGTGAAAAAAACATCAACCACATATACTAGAATTCATATGCTTCCACCTGGATTGTTGGACCAGGAAAAAAACAGAAAAAACTGAAGTGCAAAATGAATAACTATGTACAAATCTTTGATTGTGTGTAGAGCTATTTTTAATATTTGAAGACTAAAGCATGAATTGGGGGAACCCAAAAGTAGAGTCCAAATTTCCATATAATGATAAAGTCCTTATTTCACTGTGACCAGTATTTATCCTCAATGGAAATTATATTTGAAAAACACTATTTATTCAAACATTTGAATGTTTATATTTTAAATTTTTCATTGTCTCTGAAATTACTTGAAGAATTCCACATGACTTATTTTGATGTGTTTAAAATGCAAACCAGCATACACATTAATGTTGCTAATGAAATTTGGGAATCCTGCATTTATGTATTTAAAGCTCTACAGACCCTAAATCCTCTATTCAAAACTACCTCCTATCCAAATCTAGGTTATGTCTCCTGACATGAATCAATTACCCTGTAACTCCCTGGATTACATAAAACCTTGTTTACCAAAATGTTTTGCTGTCCCAGAACATTTTTGATAAACAGCGTTATACGGTCTGATGTGCACAAGTGCACCTTGAGTTACATGTATTATGAATCAGAATCATTTCCAGCACACCTGTCACCCTGACATCACCTTACTGTGGGATGCAGTCAACATTCATTGACAATGCAAATAATTGTAATGTAAAAGACTTGATTGTGCAGCTAGTCTTTTATTTGTCATATGTTCTTTTACTCATGGATATAGGAAAGGTTTTATGTGGAGTCATGTAGTTTATAGGTTGAAACCAATATGGCATTGGGATCCTTTAGAAAAGCTCTATATTTGGTCAACTATATGAAAAGACTTGATCTGTATTTAACCTTCTCTCAGCCATGAAGGAATTTTGTTTGGTTTTGTTTGCTTGCTTGTAGTGGTGATGCTGTCATTGTTATTAATCCTAAGGGAAAGTTGATCCAGTAACAAAGTTAAGTAATTGAATTGTCACTAGAAAGATTTTTGAACATCTTCACCCCACCAAAAAATATATAGGCATTTTAATTAGTGGGAGAAGAGGAGCTGAGTAACCCATATGCCAAACTTTTACTTCAAAGAGATACCACAGTCAATACAATCCTTGGAAGATATTGCTACTTTATTACTTACAGCACTAGAGAATTAAAATAAAGAATTCATAATGGTCTCAGGAGATTTAACCAGGTTCCTCTTCAACAACTGAGACAGGCTATAGAAATGTATAGCCTTTGTTACAAGTATTATTAAGAGTCTTCTCCTTGTATATTTCTGTAACCAAGGAAGCTAGTCCACTTTATTAATGATAATGAGGTATATCTTCTAACAGGAAAAATAAAGTAGACATTCAATTCCTGAGTCATGAGAGAGTCTTGGTTTTTCAATATTAATGCATTTAAATGTATTTGAAAACTAACAATGTTTTTTTTAAATAATGTGATAACACTTTAAATCAAAATATATAGTTTTTAATGAAATAAAGCAGTCGTACATTCACAAATTCAGAAAACAGAAAACATTTACTGATTATTGTAGCAGGTATTATATATACATATATATATATATGTATATATAAAGTATTTATTTATTTATTTCAAGAAGTTAGTTTATGCAATTGTGAGGACTAGTTTAGGCAAGTCCAAAATCTGTTGGGCAGGCTGTCAGGAAGAGCAGGCTGAAAACTCTTGGCTAGGAGCTGACACTGCAGGCTAGGGGGACACTTCTTCAGTTCTGCTTTTAAGGCCTTTCTCCGGATTGGATCATTTCCACCCACATTATCCAGGATAATCTCCTTTACATAAAATCAACTGATTGTAGATGTTAGTCACATTTACAAAATATCTTCACAGTAATACCTAACGTATCACTTGATTGAATAACTGTGCTATAGCCTAGCAAAGTTGACACATAAAACTGACCATCAGTACTGGATATATAGAGATGAATAAATATGGTCTATGACCTGAGGAAATTCAAATATTAGTAGAGGAAAAACATTTTCCTGTCTACATTTATCTAGGGGTTGGAACACAATTTATATTAATACAAGAACTTCTAAAATTTACATCATTTAAATGAAGCACACAAAAAATATATAATGTGAAAAATCCTGCTTGCCTGTTCATGATATGAGAACCAGCGGGGATAAGAGAAAAATGTGCTAAACAAAGAGTTAAGTATCCTGGGTCCTACTCCCCTATATGTCATTAACTCGTGTAATCTTAAGTGTCCACTTAACCTCTCCAACCCTCAATTTATCTGTTAAAACAAAAACAGCTTGACAATCAAGAGTCTCCAACAGCCATCACAAATTCATTCTGTGGCCAGGTGGAAAATACAAACAAACAATAAAGACTGAGTATACAAAAACAGACGATAGTAAAACAAATTTTCCCAAACAAGTCGTATTGGGGAATCAAGTCACCAGTTTGCCATATCTATGTCTCATGTTCTCCCAAGTTCTTTATTCCAATTTTATGTATTTATTTATTTATAGAGACAGGATCTCCGTCAGTTGCCCAGGCTAGAGTGCAGTGGCACGATCATAGCTCACTGTAACCTCGAACTCCTGGGTTCAAGCAATCCTCCCACTTGAGCCTCCCACGTATAATCCTATTTTATAAAATAGAGATATTTAAATTTATGCCTGCATTTATAAACAGAAAAACAAATTCACATCTGCACCAAACTTATTACATAAGAGAGTGACAGGTAGTATTGGAGAGGGAAGCATTTCTGTTTGTTTCATTACAGTAAATAGATATTATTTTGGTAATGAGAAACACAATGAAATGAGAGGAAAAAGATTAACTTATTGCCTACTCTTTATAAAAACTGAATTCAGTGAAGATAGAGTTTAAACATGATAGGATGTTGTATTTATTAAACATTACATATTATGGTGAACATACGTGTTAATGACCTAATGCCATTTTCAGAAAAAATTAAATACAGATATTCTAACAAAGGAAATCTTAGTTGCCTTTCCTAGGTGCCCAGTTGAGGTTGAATTGACATTCCCGTGCATGGGGAGGCTCAGACCGAGGCTTCCACTGACCTGCATGTGTGAGGAAAAGCCACTCTGAAATGAGACACGGCTGCTTATTAACCACAGATAGCTGGAAGTCCTCAAGCAGCAGCAAGCAGCTACAAACCTCACCTATGATCTTTATTGAAATTAAATTTTTGTGGTCTCTTCTCATACAATCCTTTTCCCAAAACCAATTTGCATAATTTGGTACAATTTGAAATGATTGACACGGGTTGCTAATTGTTGGGGTAGAAACTAGACCCTCAAAGTAGCTAAGTCTCGAAAGGCAAAGGTTAGAATCCAGTAACTGGTAGTGTGGGTTGAATTGATATTAGTTTAATAATCTGTAAACTATGCAAGAGAATGTAATTGTCCTACATTACAAGGGTAGTCCTTCCACTGCACAGTTTATTCAAATGTATAATCTAAATAATTGAGTACCTCTGCATACAATAGAGCATTTCCTCATATGCAAACACCATTTAATAGACAGTTAAATCCAAACAGATGGATAAAAGATGCCAGAACATAATTGGTTTGCTTTTGATTATTTCATTGATACCAATTTACTTAAAGAGTAAGTCTGGACAAGGTAGGATTTATTGTCACAGAATTTTCAGTTTGATGAGGGATGTTAAAAGATTCAGTAATGTTCTTCCAACCTCCACACATGAAAGTTTGGGTAGAAATGAAATCTTGACCAAATGTTTGGCTTTGTCTTCGTTTAGAGCTGACCACTACAAACATTTAACAAAGCTTAAATCTATCTTCTCATTATTTAAGATCTTTAGGATTTCTTGGTTTCACAATAGACATCAACCCACTACAGTTCTTTTGAATAGCTGGAGAATATTAATTAAAAAAGAAATGAGAAGTAATCATTGATGGAGCATTTTTTAAAAGCAGCTATACTTCCAAGTCTTAAATTACAATATTTTATGTAATCCTGAATTTTTTTAAGTATTCTAAATAAAACCTGAAATTTCAGGGACTATAAAGGTAAGTGAAATATAGCACATACACACACACGCGCGCACAGGGGTAGGGAAGAGAATGACGTTATCTTCATTTTACAAATAAGAAAAATAAACTTGAGAAAATTGAATTGTTCAAAGCTGCAGAGGTAACAAATGGGGAAACCTGGATTTGAACCTATTTTATTTTACTGTGAAATTAGTGTTTTTTCAAAAGCAGCACTACTAGCTCTTTCCCCAAAAGTTCTTAAAGTCTATTGGAATACCTCTGTGTTTTATAGATAAATATTTTAATTATTTTTAATTTTTATTTTTTGGTTAGTAAACCAAAATTTGAATTAATATTTTAAGACATTTATTCACATTGTCAAATTATCCTTCCAAAAGGTTACATGAATTTCTACTCTTAAGAAGTAGATAAGAAAGTTTCCCAAACTCTTGTCCACATAGACTCTTGTTTTTATGGAAGTTCTAATTGATAACAATGCTTTCTTGATATGCTGAAGTATTTACTAAGCAGTATAAAGGGATATGGAGTACTAAATTCACCTGAAATTTGAGGAAAGATTTACTTATATATGTAATAGCCATATAATTCTTAAGACTGCTTTTTGTACTTTTGATATAGAAAGAATGAAAGTATGTATAAGCCTACTTGCTATCCCTTTCTCCAACTACATCATTGTGTTTACCAAAGAACTATGAACATCAGGAAATTGTTTCTTTCCTATATTACTGTGCAATATTTAGGGTTTTATGTGTATGTTCAGGGAATATATAAGGGTGCATGATTGTATATGTGTGAGTGTAGAATATTTATAGAAGAATATAAATATTCTTCGTGCAAGAATTATTCACGTGCAAGAATATTATTCACATGCAAGAATATTTATAGAAGTGGTACTGAGGTTTAGATACAATGAATGGAAATTTTCCAGTTTTAAAATTTATACTTTTAATGACCAAAAACTGTAAGTTAATCAAATTTATAACCTTTTATTGGTGCACTGATAATTGACAATTTTCTATGATTTTTTTTTTTTTTTATCTTCTCAAGGAGACTCAGGTCTAATAACAAAACTAATAATTTTTTCCCACTTTGTTTCTAAAGTTGCTTATGAGCAATTTGTAGGGCTTCTTTTTTTGTGAAAATATTCCAGGGGTTTTATTACCATTAATCTTTTTTGAGGGTGTGTATAATTCATCTCACCAGCCATCAGAATTCCCAGAGGGTAAATTACTCTAGAGATCTCTGTGCCCTCACACTGTATCAAATTGACCTGCTTCTTGTTTGCCATTTTTGTGTACTACATTGCTTATTTAACAAGAAACAGAATGATTGTAATTCTGAGAAGGTCCTTTGATAGTAGTTTTGACACTCTGCCTGAATAATGACCCTCATTATGGTGCTGTGACAGGCTCTGAAAGTCCTGATTTATGAATATATCACAGGTTCAGCATTAGAGCTCCCCCTACTCAGTTCCTTCTGATATAGACCCAGATAGGGACAGAGCCCTTTGAAATATAGAGAGGCTGAGATAATTGCACGATTATGACCATTCAAATCATCTCTCATCCTGATTTAACAAAGCTCTGCCATTTAATTTTGATTGTCTCTGAAGTTATTAGGAACCTTTGACAAAATGTTTATTAGAAGAATGTGTTTCAGAGTAACTGGGCCAATGACGAAGGTGGAAGTTATTCTTACTTTTCTGTTCCTAAGCTTCAGCTAAATTTCTATTGCAAATACTCATTAATGGTTGATGTGATAATAGACTGTTAGAAGCAAGATTAGCTAAGAGCAAAAAGTCTGTGTCCTTGATAAAACAAATTACAAGACACTCTGTAAACACTTTTTTTGTGCAGAATGTTGTTGATTTATTGTTTCCTCTATAGTGATTATTTAAATAAATGTAGCTAATTTAGTTCATTTGCCAAACTGTATAATTTTGTTCTTTGTGAAGGGGTTATATGTAAAAGCCTCAAGGAATCACATCCCCATTAATCTTTTTACAAGTGCAATAAATAAATAAAGAGACATGGTTTAATTTTGCCAGTTAGAAGATATTTAAATAGCAGTGGTAAACTGATTTCTTTTTCTACTGTTTGAGAAAGCCATATAAATGCACTTTTTCTTGTTAATACTTTAATGAAACACAAGAAAACCATAGCAAAACTGTTTTATTGGGGATATAAGAAACAAAGGTTTTTCGATCATTTATTCTTCTGTACTATGGCCTTTTTAAAAAAAAAAAAATGTTGCTCATCTCATGCTTTTCCACTTAAAATATCTTTGCTACCTGCAAAATATTATGCAGAAAATTTAATTTAGTTCAGAAAAAAACATGAAGTATGGTACTGTTCCATATAAAAAAAACAAATTCATGATTATTTTCTTGCCGTTAACCACAAGGAATAAGGAGACACAATCACTTTATGGTTTCATCAGAAGTAGGGAAAACTGAAGGATCTCTCTAGGTATTCTCAGCTGATTCCTTTTGAGACTATCATCAGATGACCCTTGAGATTAAAAATACATAGTTACTAAGGGCAGTAGTTGAAAGTTAATTTTAAATGAAGTCTGGTAATGACCTGGAGTAAATTTAATAAGGGCCCTCCATTTCATAGCAAAAGCAGTCACTTAAAGCATAATAAGATGATTCTGAAATCTTTAAACAAAGTGATCAGATTGAATTCCTTTTAGCAAGCTGAGAATTTTCAAAAGCTTTTTTACATCCACAAAGCCTTTATTCTTAATTCATTAACATATTTTTAGAAAGTCTATTTCTAAAGGGGAAAATGTTTGCCACCTCTGCAGTGTAGGTGTCATTAATGGAATGGATCTTTGAGAAACTTCCATCATCTATTTCATGTATATATTTTGTAAAAATTCTGAAGGTGATTTCTCCTTCCTTTGCTGTCTTGCTTAAATAGGCCACACTGTAATTTTACAAAAGTATTTTAAAGCATAACAAAACCTTCTAGACCTTAATAACTATACATGACTGATCTGTCCTCACTAGCAAGGTTAACTGTTTCTCCCAAGGAGTTAAGTGGCATATAAACTATTGTTCAAACCATTTGTGCTAACAGTATAGGATGACCTTAAATAGTGTAGTGGCCACACAAGGTACCTGCACAATGCATTTATCAACAAAGGGAAAAGGACCACAGGGGCAGATCTGACTTTAAGTGTATTAGGACTCTATTAGGATAAATGCCTAACCTCACTCCACAGCAAAAAGTAATTACAGAGCCATTGTTTCTATAGTGTTAATATTTTTTATGGCTCTTTAGAAATATGTGCTATTTAGTTCTTGAGTTGACATCTGTACTGTATTATATTTTATACAAAGCACCCTCACTAGCGTGTAGTGCAATCAAAGAATGGTAAGATTATTTTGCTCTTCCAGAAAACCAACAACAGATATAAAACATAGATAAAGAAATAGTTTAAATTCAGTAATTTTTATACTTAAATTATCTAATAGTCTGAACAGCCAAATTTTAGAGATTTCTTTTTTAAAAAATTGCATGCTCAATTTAGAGTGCATCATTCTTTCTTATTATTCAGACTCTTCTGTTTGTGTGTATTTTTATAATACATCAATTCTCTTTCTATAGGCACTTCCTTTCCTACTCTTAAATATTCTCACCTTATTCTTCATATGCCTTTACGCATGTGTTACTGAGAAAGAGAGAAGTACTAAAACATTTGTGTTTACACACATGCACCCCATTAGGAAGATAAGACCTCTTCTTATCTAACTTAAGAAGTTAGTGGCCTCTTCGGTGAATACCTTTGAGTAACACACAAATGGAAAAATATGAAATGAAAGACAATATTGGAGTAAATCAAGTATACACATTTACATGCTCAGAACAAGTGATATTTAATTTTATAGTCACTTAGTAATTATCAGAAAAATTAGCTCCTTAAATTAACCAAGTCTATATCTTCTCAGAAAAACCAAACACACAAATTCAGGTTTTATTTCTCTCCGATGAAGAAACAGAAAGACTCGTAGCCCCATAAGAAAATGGAGTGCAATTTGTGGATCTATAGCTGCCTTTTAGGGTCCCAGGAAATTTTCAATATGTTCAACTCCTAGTAATCTTTTCTATACTTTGGAGTTATCTGACAGCAAAATACATAGTTTGTATTACATTAAACACTATTGGTCCTTTTACTAAAACATAATACTCCAGTAATAGTAGGATGTTAAAAAGTAAATTTATATCATATAAGTGTCAGCACAAGGATTTCATGATAACGGGTCTGGATGAGAGTCAAATGACAGAGCTATGCTGCGTCTTGTGGATTGTTTTTAAAACATTAATTACTATTATGAAATGGGTAGAAATTTTGATAAGGAGGAGGCAGGAAATCTATGAAAGGAAGTAGAATATATTCTCCCGGGAGGTTCAGGTTAATTATAGGTTTTGCATTATTTTGGAGACATTTTTGCTGTGTTTCTGCTTCCTGATACTTATAAAGGCTTTGGAAGCTTTGCAGTCATTTAAATAGATTAGATAGATATATGACTGCTAAAATACGATGAACTGCAACTGTAGCTTTCTGCAAAATAACTTTTCATCAGTTTTTCTGAGAAGCTCTTAGCCCCTCTTTTATTCAATGCAATTCAACTCATTTCAATATCATGAAGCTACACACACGCATACACACACACACACACACACACACATTAGCTTTTGCTTTCAAGAAGCTTACAGGCTGAAGGGAGAACAAACTTGCTAAGAAATAATTATAATATGGTATGAAAACAAGTAATATAATTGCAAACATGAGGTATAGAAATAGCATTGAGAATGTGTATAAAACTTCTGTGAATCAGCATATTATGTACATTAATAGGGTTCAGGGTCAATGTCATAGAAAAGTAATCATCTGGTCTGGGTTTTGAAGACTGAGTAGGAGTTTGTCATATCACCACATAAGATGAAAAGGGCATTTCAGACAGAAAGAGCAGCATTCACAGGGTGCAGGAGCATGGAAAAGCATGCTCTATTTGGGGAAATGCAGATAGTTTATAATATATGAGATAAAAATTGCAAAGGGTAGAGAGACTAACAAGAAATAAAGCGAAGGTTGGATTCTAGGACCATATCATGAAGAGTATATTTTATCAAGCTAAAGAGCTTATACTTTATCCTGTAATTGGTAACCATTGAAAAATTTAAGAAGTAACGTACAAATTTGTGATTTTAAGAATGAAAGGGAAGAATAAAATGGAGAAGAAAGAGTACAGGGACAGGAAACCAGAGAGGAAACAATTGCAGGGCTAGGAAAGACATGACAAAGGCTTGGACTAGTTTCCAGAAAATGGAGATTAGAGAGATTTGAAAGGAGAATGAAAAAATACAGTGTAACTTCAAATTCATGAGACTGTCTTTCTTCTGTTGTATTTCTCCTCCTAATTTTTTCAAAATGTGGATCTCACTTTGCTGGGACACCACTGAAGTATTCTAAGATCAGCACAAGGTGATCAGATCTACGTCTTTGTAAAGTCAAATGAGAGAGTGTGGCAGGAAATGAAGTGGATCTCATCCTTTGCCTCCTGCTACTTTCTCCCAGGTACCCTACATTTCACCCATGATGGCCTACTCTCTTGGGCTGTACAATTTGAACTACTCAATTTTCCTGTTTTTGAGAGGTCTTACCTTCTTTTACTGTTTGACATTCTTCTTGCCCTCAGAGTCTTGCTTCAAGCATCATCTTTTCTGTGAAGGTTTGCTTGTGGCCCCTGCCATCCTTTCAGACAGAACCAGGTTTCCCCTTTTCTGTGCTGCTCTTGTACCCAGTGCACACCTCTGTTGGATATATTAACATGCTGTCTTACAGTTGCCCCATACATGGCTAACAGATACATAGCAGATGATTAACTAAATTGGCTGACTGAATAACTGGAGTCCTTGATTGAAGCAGAGTAATCACAGATTTGGATCCATAGATAAATTTATGACCATGTTTATTGTTTAGTGTGGCCTTTTGTTAGATCCTGGACTCCTATCTTCAACTCCATAGTGTTTTTAAGAGTAGGCCTTGCAAAACTGGTCTCAAGAAATAGTTGACTAACTTGTGGATAGAGACAGAGAGAATGTGTTAGAGTCACTAAGGAAGATTTTGAGGGAAAACTTGGATGGTTGGTTTGTCAGAGTGACAAGGAAGGAAAAAGGTTGATAAAAGAAGCTGTAGTGAATATCAAAGGGGTAGGGCATGGGGGTACACAGTGACAGAACATTTATTTCCAAACCACAGTGGTGGTCAATGGCAATGACTGTTCTCCTTTCTTCACCCATGAGATTAGAAGACCAGGAAGATAAACTACCAATGGAGAAAAGTTGTGAAGATTATGGTGATTTCTAGGAGAAATCATGTTTTTGATTATGTATAAACTGAAAACTTTAAAGAAAATTTTGAGCACTAACATATGGTTTACTGGAGATAAAGAAAAGCTCATGGAAGAGTGAGGAGGAGAGGCATATAGTCCTAAAGAGAATTAAGTTGAAAATGGGTGAGTGTGAAAATATGAAGCTCTATAGTTGACTTAAGGTGTGGAAGATATATCCTTGGGATAGAGGAGCAAGGAGATTGGAAGGTAGTCCATGGTCTTGCATTTAATGGCAGAAATAAAAAATTCTATATTTGAAAGAATGCATAGAATAAACCAACTCCTGGGTTCAAATTAATGTTATAGCTGCTAAAACTTTACAGCACTGATACTATGTTTTGATTACAGAGCCCAGACTTTTGTGCAGTGGGTATGAAAAGGACAGGATGTGTGAGGAACAAAACAAAGGAAAATAGTTTAACTGAATCTTAAAAAGACTTTTCAATTTGTAATAATTAACAGAAAACTAAAGGACATTCATACAGAAGTTTAGTTGACTACATAATTTATCCAGATTGTGACTAAAAACCCATTGCAAGTGGAAAATTTGATTTTTCTCCCTCTGTAATTATTTTGCCTTATGCTTTAAGATCACAAATATATGATCTGAATTTTGTATCAGAATTTCACATCAATTGCAGGAAAATTTAAAACCATCTCCTAGCAATTTCTCCTCTTACCCATGCCATTGATGGAGTGCCTCAATGACTCATCATCTCACATTCTCATTTTTCATTTATGTTAAAAGAAAATTAACCTTCATTCTCTGTAAGAGGCTTGGTTGCCAGAAACCATGAGCTAAGCAAGGAATTTATTCTCTGCCATCAGGAAGCAAGTTTGCTGTTCCTGCTGTTATCTGGACGTTGGATAACTGCTCTGTAACCCTTAGTGCTAACTTTGCTGGTGGCAGTGGAACTGCCCCTAGGGCTGCTGTAGGATCAGCCGGCTGATGGCCTGTCTTTCTCTCCTAGGTGTTATTGATGAAGAATAATCCTCAACTCAGGGTGATTAAAGGGCCAGAGCAGAGATCGCTACATTTTCCTACTTCATCCCTAGAACTCCCATAAACTGTTAGGAAAAAAAAAAAAAAAATCTCACAATCATCATTTCAAAACAAGGGAAATCTTTTGAGTGCATTTTTTCTTTTTCCTTAACAATAGAATATAAATGTATTTTTGAAAGGATTCTTTAGAAATGCTGTAGGTTTCACAATGCAATACGTTCTTTTTCTATTCTTTCTTCATCTAACTTTTTTCCTGTGTACACATTATTGTTATTGACAGCAGTTCTAAAGCCTTTAAAATAAAAAGAAATTAAACAGTGAATCAATAAAGATTAGCTATTTTCTCCAGATTACTAGCTTATCATTCCCATAATTACAATAATGGTTGCTGATGGAAATTCTATTTATGTGAATCATTTTATTCTTGTTATTTACTATTATTAATGTTACCATTATTATCTTCTTACCCTTCAGTTCACAAGATGTATCTTCTCAGTGAATTTTAATTCCAGTATCTTGCTATTATACTGTACATAATCCTATCAAAGACTGTCCTTCATGCAACATTTTCAGTGATATATTATCACAGAGATTGTTAATGAATGAGCTTCATATCTTACTAATACTGTTTTAGATACTATTTTTATTAATTTTCCAAGCTGTAATTTTTCATATACTACCTGTGTCTGTCTTCTATTAAAGTTGTGTTTTCAATTTTTACATGGAGATTTCAAAGGAGAGCATTAACTTTGTGTCTTTAAAAATACATTTTACTTCACAGATTCTCGATGATTACATTATCATAATGCCCATGCTTTGTTCTCTTATACTTGTAACAAGTTAATTTTCACAATTTTCCTTTACTTTGGATTCCAATTTTATGTTAACAATCAAAATTAAAACAGTAACACTATGATCTTTCCGACATGCAACCGCGATAAGAAATATCTTGAAAAACAAACCAATTGCACTTTGTCCTTTGACTAAGATCCAGACACTATAGTCAAATAAAGAAAATAATTATGTCGACTTTTGTACATACTATCTCTAAGCATTATTACTTGAAAGTAAATACAGCCATCATACAGAAGGTACTGTGCTCCTTGGAAATAATTTATTTCATTGAAATGCCTTATTTATTTTATTTTAAAGGGATTAAGAAAGTGAGCAACAAGAAAGCCGTTTATTTAGCTTTGTTATAGTCTCTCTTTCATTGCCATATGATTCGGAATCCAAGTTGTTGCTACACAAAATAATTCTTGCTGAAATTTTTGTTATTTTTGCTCTTTCCCTCGCACTGGGAATTTTGTAGAATGGTATGGATTTCTTTTCATGTGTTCTTACAGGAAAGGTCAAACAGAGAGAATGTAGATTAAATAAGCTTAGACTGTAGCTACATTCCTTTGTAATTACATTAAAACATTCTGACAGTATAAAATGAGTGGCCAATATTAAAATGTCCTTAAAACTATGCTATGTATAGAACATGTAAATAAGCTTAAGATTCCTTTGAAGGAAGATTAAATATACATGTGATAATCTGTAGCTTAGATTAATAGCTAGGAAGAAATGCATTATTATGGTAATATAAACTTATAATATATTTAGCATATAGCTGTAGCTTTCTGCATAAACAAAACACATCCCCATTACTAGTTTGTATTGATATGCCTCATTAATCTTTTCAATACATCTATTTGTTTTTTCATACATCTTCAAATTTATACACACATGCAAAATACATATGTACTGGGCTAACTGCACTAGTAGCAATCAGGAAGAACAAGAACTGGCTGAAGAAAGAAAAGGGAAAATAAAAGGAAGAGAAAGAAATAAAAAAGATGAAAGAGAAAAAGAAGAAAGGAGGGAAGGAAGAAAGCAAGCATTTTATTAAATCTAGAGACTGAAATAAACCTCCGTCTACTTGTCTAAAAAGAAAAACCAAAGTACTAGATAGAAAGTAACCATTGTAAGACTATACTGGACTATACTAGCATACCCAACACACTTAAGACAATCCTTTGTCCAAGCTGTTGGCAGTTTCGATATTATGTCAGTGAGTTTAGAAATATTCAATGCCTCTCCTTTCATAACCATAGTGGCACTAGAAAAAAGTAGCTAACATTTAATGATGCTGATGATATTCCAGGTACTATTTTAATTGTTTTACAGGTATAATCTCATTTAATATTGAAAATATCTTACATATAAAGTACTACTATTACTTTGCAAAAGGTCGCACAGCTAATGGACGTGGGAGTTGGAATGGTGGTAGTTTGCTCCAGAGTCAAATCGAGCTACAATGGTAAACTAATCATTTTGCGTGTATTATGGCCTATAACTAGCGGAGGCAAATTCTGTCAAAGCTCTGTTTTGTTTTGTTTTGTTTTGTTTCTATTTAGCACCTGCATGTATCAATGACAGGGAAAAATCTCTTTAACAGTGTGAAAATGTTTTGAAATCTGAATTCAAATTTAGGGGTTTGAAGCTCCATTTGTAAGGCAAGTGCTAATGTTTTACTGGACAGTTAGTGATTTGTGTGTGCTTTCTTATTTTTTATAAACTTTTTCTGAAGGTTCATATAGACTTTTATAATTTTTCTAAAGTATAAAAACAAATTTACTATTCTAAATGCTATAAAGCTATACAATAACTTATAGCAATATCAAATATAAGATTATTAAATCTTAAAAAACATAAATGTCTCAGTCTTGGCAAATGATGTTTGGAAACAGGTTGACAGTATCTTTACTAATCATAGCTACACCATAAATATGGTAGATTTACATTTTGCATTCATCACCAGCGATAAATAATGCTTTATATATTACAATTTTATGGGATATCTTGTATTTCAAGCGTCTAAGACAATACCTGGCATACAGTAGGCAATCTAGAAATGTTTCTTAAATGAGTTAGAACTATTAATATAATGGGAATGGGAAAATGAAATAGAATTTTAAACAAAAAAAATTATTTCATTTTAAATATATATTATCAAAATTGAAAAAAAATCTCACCAATGACAGATACTAACATTTTCAAAAATGCAGAGAAATCTCCACCTCTGTATTAGAAACTTGGCATGAAGTAAACATCACACACTAAAACAGGCAATTTGAGAAGAACTTAATTAAGAGATCCTTGACAATAGTGTTGTCTGTGTTTAGGAAAATCAAGGGATATTGCAGTACCTACGTTGGGCTAGTGACCTCAGGTTCCCTTCCTAATTAGAGGATTTTAGGAAAAAGGACAATGAACAGTTCCTGGAGCCTTGAGTAAATAAGTGCTCTATGAAGAGGGTTCCCTGACAGGAGTTAGGACATCTGGTGAGGGACACAGCCAACCACAGCAATCAGTAGGAAGGGAGTGGAGAGAAAACATCCCAGCCACACTTTCCTCTTTTTCTCCAACCTGCTGCCCATGTTTTGCATTGGCTGAGCGGAACCAAAAGCCAGAGGGTAAAACAGCCCACGTGAGTAGCACATACTCAGAGTAGTACATACCTACCTGAGCACAGAGTTGGACTGAGAAAGGTGGAAAGAGGACCCAAAGGGGCAAACAGCAGATGTCTACTGCAACTGCAGTCCCCAACCCCCCGGGCTGCGGACCAGTAGAGGTCTGTTAAGGACCGGGCCACAGAGCTCCCACCCCTGCCACCAACAATATATATCCATGCCTATTTTGTGACTTTTGTCAATATTATTATGTATATTTAATTTTTAAATAATTTAATAGATGATCCATTTGAATGTTAGCTCTGTTCTTAGGACCTCCGTGAATTTACAAATTCTCAGCTTCTGTTCCTTATCAATAAGAAAAAAAAATAATACTCACCTCCAGTAAATTCAGCAAACACAAAAGCTAAAATAACCAAAGAAAATGGTGCCTCATTCTTGCTGTAATCTAACAGCTGAAATATATGGGTCTAGCACCTACAGTTGAATGTTAATCTTTTACATGGATTATCTCATTTTACTTATTTACATTATACTTACATGATTGTATGTTTTTTCTTCATGTTTGTATATTAGTTGCATATTTGTTGTTGCTTCCTGTTACTTGTCCATTTATAATTAAAAAATAATTATTTTCTTACTAATTTGTATAATTTGCTTCTATACATACATAAGTATTATAATTAGGATCCAACTGTTATACTTAATATAATCTAATGTATCTCTCCCAATTTATTCTGATTTACTAAAAATTTAAATTCAAATATAGTAAGATGTGTTCATTTTTTTGAGATAATTCTTTTTTTACTTTTTAAAACTTAGTAGTATGCAAATTATTATACACTCTGTTTATCGAACTGCAAGAGGGTCAAATTTAAGTTTCCTCCTCTATAAAGCTTCTTTCTTTTTAACAGATGGATGTATTCTGATCACTTCTAAACTCTTGGATCACTTTGGTTTTACAACTGTTGTATGATGTTTTTCATGTATTTTCTAGAATTTAAATTGTTTGTCTTTAGGTAATATCAATACTGTTAGTTAATATGTTTCCTAAAGGTGGCAGCCATTTTTGTGTTTTTCTTTTCTCACTTTGCATAAAACAACAGCATTTTGCGGTAGGCACTAAATCATCCACATTGTTTGGTTAAATGTTCTTATTAAGAAAATTCTACAACTTCGTGCTTTAACTTCTCAAAACAATATAAAGTACAACGTGTGAAAAAACCTCTTTCTACTCCTGACTCTAGAATTATTTACCTACTGTAAGGTTCAGTTATTCATTCAAAAACTACTAGCACTAGTTTATGTGTTATTTGATAAAAATTTAATGTTCTTAGAATAAATATGTGATCTTTTTTACAAAATATCTTGTATATTGATGTCATAAAAAGTACATATAGCAGCATTTTAATTTTTTTTAAGAAATTCATATTATGGTTACCTCAAAATAATCTAAAATACCAACTGCCAATTATTATGCACCCACTGTGTGCCAGGTCCAGAGCCAGGTGCTCTAGACATACCAGTAAGAACCTGGTCATACCAGTTCTTACATACAAGACTCTTACATACCAATACGAACCTGATCAGACCTGAGAAGAATTCAGTGCAGTACAAAAAGTAGAGATTTTTCAAATAAGGAAGTCAATATGTTTAGATAACAAGGAAGAGACCAGGAGTAATAACACAAAGTTTGAATAAGATTCCCACTACATTTCCCAAAAAAGTAGGTGAGAATTTGGTGGGGGAAATACTGTCAAACTAATGTTTTTCTAAATTCCACAATCAATTTTCCTACTTGAAGTGGAATTAAGTAAGATATAATTAAATAGTAACCATAAACATATGGAAAAGTTACAGTGTGGAATTGTGCTGCAGGAGGCAATAAATCTATAAAATGATTTTCTTTGTGATTATCTACCTATCTATATATATCAGATGATCTTAAGAAATTTCATGTTACCATAAGCTTGAATGACCCGAAAAGCCATTTATTATAATAATGTATTCTGAAAACTGAACTGTTGACAATAATTTCCAGTATAGAATGCCTACCGTAAATACAATTATTTTTCACAGCTTACTCATGTATATTTAGAGTGCTGTCATTAAGTTTTTCTAACTGGTTGTTGTTTTATTTAAGAAATCAGAAAGGCTGCTTTAGGCTAACTGGAGGTTATCTGTTCACAATAAATCTAGACATGAAAATCAATAGAAACATTTAAACCTGTGATGTTGGAGAAGTGCCTCTCAAAAAAGATCAAATGCTAAGCATTGAATCTCACATACACTATTGCACATTATCACTACAAGTGAAGGCTTGTTGACACTATTCTGTTTCTATTTCAAGGCAGCTGCAATACAATTTGAAAAACATGGCACTATTTAAAGGATCTTCAGGCTTATTAGTGAGGTCTCATAGACTGTGGGAGAAATGCCGGCACTCTGGGATTGGCTTTCTTATTCACTGAGGGCATCACCAAGGTTAGTCCTTGAACTCCTGGCACATGCTGAGAGAACAAGCAGTAAAGAAGGTGAAGTGATAGAAAGATGCACTTTTCATATTAGGTAGGAAGTGAGGCATCCAAACAGAAGGAATGGAGTGGGCATATACAGATATGATTAATGAAAAAGAAAGAAAAGAGAAATTTGCAGACTTATTAGATAAATGCATTTTGCAAAGAAACCTCCTTCACTCTCAATCCTTTCAGATGCCTCTTGTCCTGTGATAACACTTGATATGTCTTTCAGAGTCCTATCCCATCTGGAAGACCCTGTCTGTTTCTAGCAGATTCATGTTTCTCTCATCTTCCATTTCCTTTCAGTGAGTTTTTCTGTTGCCTTCCCCAATACATTTCAGGTTATTTTCAATTTTCCCAGATCTTACAGAATACCCCAAATGATAGTAGCAGCTATATCAACTCTCTAGAGCTACTGATCTTTACTCTAAAGGAATCTGTGTCTTTGAAAAATCTATGTCTTTGGGAAGTTATGAGGTTGTGAACTATCTTCTATTCCTAAGAGAAACAATAATAATAATAATCCTTGATGCTCTGTAAACCAGTTATTTATTTACAAATGTGCACACATTTACACAAATATTTCAGTCGAAAACATTTCACTATGCCAGTCATTCTTAATGAAAGGTGATTTTGGTAAGGATGGCAGAAAATAAAACTTAGCATTTAAGCAGTTACCTAATGTGAGAGTTTTGAGTGTGCCTGTGCGTGTGTATGTGTGTGTGTGTGTGTGTGTATTTTAAGAAAATCAGGAAACCCAAAAAACATGAAAATGCCAAAAAGTAATGAAGAGCTGCTTCATAGTATTCAATGAAAAAAAAGAATGAGGTAAAAACAACAATTTTCTCAAACTGTATTTATGGGTTTAATTCATTCAAAAAATTTTATTCAATAATTAATTCAGAAATGAATGATAATAAAATAGAATATTAGGGAAAAATGGCAATAAGAGGTTCTGACTCTTTAAAATATTAGTTTATTATAATTCAGTTAAACAGTGATGATGGCACCAAAATACAATGAGACAGTAAAGAAAGTTCACTGTTTATTTGCTTGAATTTTGAATAAATAAAAAAGCAGAGAAAGAAAGTAATGGTAGGATATGATAGACCCAGATGTCAAATTATTTAAGAGCCTAGTATCTATTCAAATAGAATTTAGAATAATGTAAAAATTATGAAATAATTGAAAGGAAATCAGAACAATCTTAAAAAGAAAGACAATTAAACATTTTCAGTGGGTGGTAATTTTCTCTACCACATAGATCATTTCTTGCTCTTAAGAAGACTTGGAATTCTTCGCTATATTTTACAGAAGATAAAATTGAAATTCAGATATATTGATAAACTACTGTTCTTTCTATTATGCTACACTGTCCATCAAAGTAAATTAATTATCTCTTAATCAGTGATAGCCAATAAATTAAAACATTTACTAGTCTTCGACTATATTTTTGTCCCCAGCAAATTTTATCAGGTTTAGGAAGATTTTTTTAAATTGATATATCATTGAAAGGACATTAGATATTTTTATATAAGGATAAACAATTAGACTATCCAAAAATATATGACTTAAAGATTTTATTGCAAATTAAAATAGAAATTAATACAAATATTGGTATAAAGCTTCAAATTATTTTATAGATATACAAAATAACAAATAATTTAGTTTTTATAAAAGATGAAGACCTGAATGTAAGGTTAAAGTCAACCATTTATTTTACTTACAAAACTACTTTGTGTATATTAGATAAAATTTAGAGATAAACACAATCAATAATTCATAAAGGTATGTGAACTCCAACATTCTAAACATTTTAACAACGCAGAATATTTGCATGACTTTACAGTGATAACAACACAAAAATATTTCATACTGATCACTTAATTGGGTAAAACCACCAATCAAAAATTCACCTTGGGAAATTTACTTTTGAAAATTAAATAAATTTTTTTTTCAGAATGTTATGGGGGTATAAACACTTTGTTTACGTATATTGCCTTTGCACTGCCCAAGTCAGAGCTATAAGAGTGCCCATCCTCCAGAAAGTGCACACCGCACCCATTAGGTGTGAATTTACCCATTCCCTCCTCCCCCTTCCCACCTGCCTAACACCAATGAATGTTACTTTCATATGTGCACATAAGTATTGATCAATTAGTACCAATTTAATTGTGAGTATCTGTGGTTTTTCCATTATTGTGACATTCCACTTAGAATAATGGGCTCCAACTCCATCCAGAATAATACAAGAGGTATTAGTTCACCATTGCTTTTTATGGCTGAGTAGTACTCCATAGTATACATATACCACATTTTATTAATCCCCTTATGTATTGATGGGCACTTGGGTTGTTTCTGTATCTTTGCAATTGTGAATTGTGCTGCTATAAACATTCGAGTGCAGATGTCTTTATTATAGAACGTCTTTTTTTCCTTTGGGTAAATACCCAGTAGTGGGATTGCTGGATCAAATGGTAGTTCTACTTTTAGTTCTTTGAGATATCTCCATATTACTTTCCATAGAGGTTCTACTAATTTGCAGTCCTACCAGCAGTGTATGAGTGTTCCTCTCTCTCCACATCCACACTAACATTTGTTGTTTTGGGACTTTTTGATAAAATTTTAATATAAAATTAAAATTAGTGATACCAAATTTATTTGTGAAACCCTTCCTGTTAGTATATGTTATGATTTCTTTCCTCAACAAGGTAGGAGAAATTATTTAAAGACAATAATTTCAATAACCTGGAAAGATATTTGGTAACTATTTGCTGAACTGAATTTAATTGAGGATTTTTTTCCCTTTGGTGGACAAATCCTGGTAGTTTTCTTTAGAACAGAGCTTTTAAGTCAGTCAGTTGGGGTGGGAGGGAGAGGGATGAGATTAAATAAATATTAATATATTTTATTTTATAAATATAGTTTAAGTACCTTTTAGCATTTTTAATCAACATTCAAGAGATTCATAATGTGACTGTCACCTATTACTGAAGAATTATTTGAATTCAAACAATTTCACATAACAAAATATCATGATTCTGATTGATTCTGATTTTTGAAATAAGCATATTATTATAAATTGTTCTTTAATCCTACCTAATTAGTATTTTGCCATTTATAGCCATAATAATGAAAGGCATATTCTTATAAATCTCCTGGTTAGATACAAAGAGAATGTTCTCATGTAAGTAATTAGTGTATCTATCACTTCTTTTCTATTTTGGACCTGAAAACAGCTTTATCTTCACAACAGAAAACTAACTGATAGTTTCTTCACTGTCTGGTCCAAGTTTAATGCATTGTGAAAATGGCATTTATAAAATGATTAAAATCCTCCTGTTTCACTGATGACTATATGAATCCTTTTCAAAATTTTAGGGCTAAAACAACAAAAGACTTGTGTTTTCACTGGATCAAGGTACAACATTCTGAAATTGGAGAAGCTTAAGGAATCTCCTGGTTAAATCCTAGGTCTGCAAGCTTATAAATATAGAAGCTAGATAGAATTAATACTCGAGCATAGCTCCTCTAAATTCAAGACCCATGCTTTTTTTCAGAATACCATCCTTCCCACTTCCCAAATATGAACTAAGGATGAAGATCCAAAAGATGTTAAAAGACTTAGAGTTTATGGGAACCTAGTCTGATTGCCCAATTAGTCATTAAAATCCAAAGCTAGGTAAATTTGCATGATTTAGGATCATGGCAAAGAAAGAAAAATTTATTATTATGTTATCACAATTCCAACTCACATTTTCCTTTTGGTTTCATTTTTTGACCCCTATATTTATAAAATAAATAAATATCTGCCATTTAAAAACCTCTAAAACATTTTCAAAGATGAATTCATAGAAATTGGAAATTAATAGTGAGCTACTCATTTATTTATCCCTAAGGGTGCTTCCTTTCATTTCAACTGAGGAAAATAGGTTCAGTTTTCTCTTATATAATATAAATAACATTGGAGCAAGATTGCATCTGTCATAGATGAAAATACCATATTTATGTCTTCTTATAATCCATTCATTGCTTTATGGACCCAAAGTCCTCCAGGGAGTGTCACAAATCCACATAATGTTCCTGAGTATTACGTTTTGCATTTGGATCTATGATTTAGCTGACAGGTGTGAATAAACACTTAGTGTCAGGGAACACTCTGATAACTGAATATGTGTAGCGCCCAAAGCGCAAATGCCTCTAAGGTCATATTAAGTTTTCCTTAAAATCTTCTATGATCTCTTCTTTACTGATCTTAAAATAGTTCCCTGTCAAGGAACCTACATAATATATTTTTAAAATTTATATTGTATTTTGTTCTTTTTACATCACCTTTTTAATAAATTCATTATAATGAAAATGCTATAATTTTCATAAAGAAATAAAACCACTGAATGCTACAACTTTGAGACATACTATCCACAACAGTGAAAAGAAAATCCCAGTAATTTTCTGTTTGCTTTGGAGAGCAACTTTAGGCATTATACAACACCACTGTGTTAAACATCAGTTTTAAACATTAAAAAATATTGGAATATCTCATTGGTTAATTGTAGAAAAACATTGATGAAAGGAAACTTTGCACATATATGTTTCTATTTAACATTATTCAATGTTCCTTTAACAGTCTCCGCCCCATCAATAACAAACTCTCCTAATGCCCACAAATAACCTCTCTCCCTGCTCCTCCCCTCCTTTTTTTGGCTCAACTAAAACATGATCATTCCTTAAGGCCATTGCTTCTCTTGTATTGCTCTCAAAATAATAACTCCTCCTTTCACGTCCAACATGTTACAAAGATAGGATGTTGTTGGCATTTTCAAATCTTTTCTTTGAAGTAAATGACACATAAGTAGCTCACCCTCCTATATTTTTTTCATCTCTATATTCTACTAGCAGAGGAAACAATCAACCGAGTGAAGACACAATCTACAGAATGGGAGACAACATTTGCAAACTATACATCTGACAAGGGGTTAATATCCAAAATATATAAGGAACTCAAACAATCCAACAGCAAAAATAAAATAAAATAAAAGCAACAGTTAAAAAATGGGCAAAATACCCAATAGACATTTCTGAAAAGGAGATATACAAATGGCCACCAGGTATATGAAAAAATGCTCAACATCACTAAACATTAGGGAAATCAAGACCACGTTGAGCTATCACCTTATCTTAGTCAGAATGGGATTTATTAAAAAGTCAAGAGATAATAAGTGTTGGCAAAGGTGTGGAGAAAAGGGAACCCTTACACACTATTGATAGGAATATAAATTATTATAGTACAGCTATGATGAACAAAAATTTATGGAGGTTCCTCAAAATATTAAAAATAGAACTACTATAGGATTAGCAATCCCACTACTGAGTATAGCCGTCCCTCGGTATATGCAGGGAATTGGTTCCCCTGCTTATATACTGAAATCTGTGCATACTCAAGTCCCACAGTTGGCCCTGTGGAACCCACGCATATGAAAGCAGCCCTCCACTTATGCAGGTTTCGCATTCCACAAATGCTGTATTTGCAGCCCACATTTGATTGAAAAAAATTCACATGTAAGACGACCTATGCAGTTCAAACCCTTGTTTTTCAAGGGTCAACTTCATAACCAAAGGAAATGAAATCATTGTGTCAAAGGGATATCTGCACTTCCGTGTTTATCCGAACATTATTCACAATAGCCAAGATATGGAATCAACCTAAGTGTCTGTAAAGGAAAATAAGAATCTTAGGAGCCCCATCCCCCAACTCCTTATGCAAAAAGAAAAATTAAGCCTGGAGGTTGAGTTATGCAACACCTCCTTCCAAATGAATATCTGTCACTAACATTATGGATCAGCCAGATGCCCACGGAAAGTAAAGGTCTCAGGCCCCTGTGAAGGACTGCCCCCAAAGATCCTAAGGAAATTCCTTGTTGGCCTCCCATAAGCAAGGACATGCAAATTGTAACTTTAAGTCTGCAGACTGAGTCTAGCTCCTAAAACTAAAGTCTGTTTGATTCCACGCTAATAATGTTGATTAACAGTTTATCTTCCGAGGTGCACAACAAAGGCAAGACAAAATTAAACATTCTTCCACCTACCCTGGGATATCTGCATAATTGATGCTTCCTTCCCTCCCTTTTTCTCTTCTCACATTTGCTTTATCTTATATAAAATATAGATTTCCTGAGTCTCATGAGACTGTAACCATTTTGTCTCACTATTTATCTCCCTTCCTCTTTGTTTTTTCCATATGCCCTGTCACCTTTAAAGGGGAACCTGAGTTCCAAAATCCCGCTTTGGAAAAACAACTACAGATTTGTCTGTAGTTTGTATTTCTCCTAGGCACGTCCTCAACTTTGGCTTAATAAACCTTCATTGATTGAGATCTTTGCCTCAGTCACTTACTTTGGGCTGTCCTGTCTATCAGTGGATGAATGGATAAAGAGGATATGGTCTATATTCACAATGGAATACTATTCAACCATAAAAAAGAATAAAAATTTGAGACAACATGGATAAATCTGCAGGACATTATGTTAAGTGAAATAAGCCAAGTACAGAAAGGCAAATACCACATGATTGCACTCATATGTGGAATTTAGGAAAGTTGATCTCATAGAAATAGAGAATATAATGGTGGTTGTCAGAGGCTGGGTGTTTGAGTACGGAAGGAATGGGGAGATACTGGTCAGGGGATACGTAATTACAATTAGGTAAGTGGAATAAATTTCAGGAGATCTATTGTACAGCAAGATGACTATAGTTAATGACAATATATTATATTCTTGAGAAATGTAAAGAAGTGAATGTTATGTACTATCACCACAAAAGTGATAGTTACGTGAGGTGATGCATTTGTTTATTAGCTAGATTTAACCATTATATAATGTGTGTGTGCATATATATGTATATATTTCAAAATATGTTGTACATAACATACAATGTTATCTGCTAATTTAAAAAATATACATAAATCATTTTGTTTTGAAAAATTAATCTTTAGAAAAGTTACAAGAATAATACACATCTTACCTCATTTATTTTCTCTCTCTCTGAAACATTTGAGAGTAAATTATAGACGTCATGGCTGTTTCCATTCACAAGTGTAGGAGAGAGCCTTCAGAAGAAACTAACTGTGATAATATCCTGATCTTAAACTTCCAGTCTTTAGAATTGTGATAAATTTCTATTGTTTAAGCCACCCATTTTGTGGTACTTTGTGGCAGCCCCTAGTAAAGTGTTAGTAATACACTTTATATTTGGAGAAATATCCATGTCCTATTTCACCAACAAAAAAAGTTGGAATTAAATTTCCCAATTTTCCCTGTGGCTAAAATGCAAATGAATAACAAGGCTCCACCTATCATATGAGCCTTGGTGAGATTTTGGTTCAGAAGGGGCCACAGGAGGATGGGCAGGCACTCAAAGTCCACCTTGCAGAGCCATTTTGCTTTACCACACAGTGGTGGTTGTGGGGTATACATAAGCAGCAAGATTTAGACAATACTTGAGTTTCTGGCAAAGTAAAATATTTGGCATCTGCAAGGCAAATTGAAGAACTTGGTGTTCAGTGACATTTATGATAAAAATCTTTGTAGTAGGCCAGCTCAGTTCTTCCTTTGCTTCAGATGAAGAACTCTGATTAAAATCAAGTAAGCTTGGTTCCAAAACTTTCTCTAGCAATTCTCTGTGGCCTAGGAGCAGAAAAAGAGAAAGCAAATGATTAAGGTGATTTACATAAATTCAATATGTTAATGATTCATTCTTATTTGGTTAATAAAGCAAAGCTAAGAAAATCCACCTGAAAAAAAAAGTCCTAGCAACAATTTTACAGTTTTTAACTAATAAAATAGCCTTTCAGTAGATGTAATTTAGGAAGAAAATATGTTCACCTTTAAGCTAATCACCATCACATGGTATTCCATTGGTTTCTATCTTTCATTTGATCTTTAACTTTATATATTATATTTTATAGTATAACGATCATAGTATATAAAATTTCATTCCCTACTTGTGTACCAGCCAGGGTCCCAGGAGAAAACAGATGGCACACTCAAATTAGATAATTTGAGAAAAGTCTAATAAGGGGACAATTGGTAAAGATGTGGGCTGGGTATAGGGAAACCAAAGAGGTGGTACAGGATCCCAAGGCTAGTAACAGGGTGCTGCTCCCAACCCAAGGACCAAAGAGGCAATGGTTACTCAATTCAGAGATGGAGAATGTTCTGTGCAGAGATCTGGGTAACAGAAATCCTCATTTTGGGCTGTGGGAACCCATACAGCTTTCAGTGACCCTGCAAAGAGGGAATTTGGAGAATAAAATACACATGCCTCACTCTTTCTGATCTCCTGCCAGTATTTCTCACTGCCATGACCACAGGGTAAAACTACCTGCTGATAAAGTCCAGGCAGATCAGCCTCCTGTGACACAGATCAAGGTGGAGCTGGAAGGCAAAAGGAGTGTATACAGCAGTACCTGGTTGTGTAATATTTTATCAAGATTGCGTATCATTGTTGGCTTAATTATTCTCCTAATAAAGAGCTTTTATATTTTTTCCTGTTAAAAATAAATGGGTGACATTTTTATGAGCATCTTGGTATAGAATAGTTTTTCTTAACTGAATAATTCATATGGAATGACACCAAAATTATGTGATTGCTTCTCAGGAAAATAATAGCTTAATGTGAGGAATATCTGTTGTCCTAATTTGTGTTTCTACATCATTTTTAGTGTTTGAACTGTAATTCATTTAAAAAATAAGTTAAATTTGTATATGGTAAAGTGTTTTCAGAGATCTTAGAATATATTTGTCATATAGGAATCACACACAAAATCAGGAATGTAGAAAGGGAAGATATTTGTTTTAGGAAATGAATAAACTCAGCCTTAGTAAAGTTAACTGTTTGCCCACAAATCATGTGGCCACTTAAAACAGAGTAAATTGTGGGCAGAAGTTACTAATGTTTAGGGTATGAGCTAAGCTACTGCAGGATATTTTTACTTGTGACGAAACTTCACTCTTTCAAAATCCACTTGACTTCATTCCCCACACAGCAGACAGGTAGAGGAGAAGGAAATAGCAAACAACTTCCATTTAAGAGCTGTGACCAGAAGTTGCATATATAACATTTACTCATGTTCCATTAGTCAGATCTTAATCACACGCTTTCACCTACATTCAAGGATGGTTGGGAAATGTAGTTATACCTGATCATTAATAATCTACCAGGAAAAATTCTATTAGTAAAGAGGAGGGTAAAATGGATATTGATGACAATTAGCTATCACTTCCATGTTGCCTCCCTCTGACCATCCACATATCAATACACTCCTTTGTTGTATACATACAAAATTCTCATTCCTTCCCCAAGGGAGAGCATCTAGAGTTATAGCAAACAAAAGATCTCTGTATCAGGGTGAAGCACAGTACTCTCCAGTATAGGAAGTGGCTACCTGTGGTCCTGTGACTTATAAACGAAAAGACATACATTCTCCATGTACCCACTAACACATAATGGCGTTGTAGGAACAAAAAAAAATTCAAAAGAAGGAAGGAGAAACACACAAGTCATCAAATCTTGCTGATTGTAAATTTTGAACACTTTATATTGTGAAAGGTCTTTGGTTAGTCCAACTGTTTACCGTGGTTCTGGAAATAATGCCTTTGTCCAGTGTCCTCAGTCATCCCACTTTTGCCCTCTTGTATGTTTTTCTCTGTGGCCACAAATGAAAATGGAGCTGAAGGTAATGTCTTTGCAGCCTTATACTGCTGGTATAGACTTTGGAAAACAAAGGTTGTTTTAGAGGTTCAGCAGCTACAGGCCTTTGCAGGCCAGATTGTGGTGAGCAATGCTATTTTTCCCCCATCGTTTTGCTTCCTACCAGCTTTATGTGAAGTAACCAAAGTGAAAGGATCTTCTCTGGATATAGCTTCTGTGACTTCAGACTTTTATTTATATACTAGTTTTAGGCCCAGAATATTCCCCTTCCCACCTTAACTGAATGGCAGCTACCTTGAAACCATCTGAAACCATGGCTTGCATGGGAGGACAATATCATTAAACTTACCTTGGATGCTGGGTTGCTCCAATTTTCTCATCAAGAAGATTTAATATGACAATCTCTAGAAAGGCTTGCAGTAACCATTCTCTCTTCTGCTGTTTGGGGTTCAGATATATTTGGCATTTTTAAACTTCTAAGGTTACAAATTCCTGAGCTCCTGGAAAATTTAAATTTTTTTTTGGTAATGTAAAACATTTGCTTTGGATACAATTTTACTGTTTAATATTGATTTGTCATATAACAGACATTAACATTTCTTTTTTAAAACCAATTTGGTACTTCTTTTTTCTTTTATTATGATGATTTTCTTTTTTTTATTTTCTTTTTTATTATTATGGGTTTGGTAGCACAACAAAATGACTATTATCAACAATAAGTTAGGGGATACTTTAAGATAGTTCCTCTTTCCTTTAGAAAATTTACTCTTTGACAATCAAATTACCCCTAACCTGGCAGGTGATAAGAAAAAGCAAAAATTAAATTTCCAACCAGTCTGCTCTCTCAAGCCAACATGGTCTCTCCATTTCTAATCCAGATAAAACCATGACTTGAAATACCATTGTTGTGGGCCCTTTAGTGACTCTTGACACTGATTTTATGATAAAAACAAAAACTAAAAAACTTCCTGCAACAAAATACCATTGCTTCATATTATACGATTAATGCCTACTATGATTAATGGGTCAAAGGTACTCTATTAGAAAGGTTTGTTCCCTTCCATCTTTGCTTGCAAACTGGCTATTGATTAACTAATCTATTTTTCCTAGTAACTATTAATAATAGAATTCGCTAAGTACACCAACATTTTGACTTTATTCTAGTCACTTCTACTAGAACTGCAATTCCAGCAAAGATGTGGCCTACCTCTAAAATTATCAGAGGTAGCTGTTTTATTAAATTTTGCCCCAATATAACAAAAGCCTTCAATATAGGTCATTTTGCCTCCCACCCCCTGATGGCAAAGCTAGTAACACATATCTTGGGTTTTGTTATAGCATTACTCCACCTTCAGATACCAATTTTCATGTTAAGATACTGACTACATTGTAATAAAGAGACAACAAAATACAAGATTTAAATAATACAGAAGGACATATTTTCTCTCATTTAACTATACAGAAGAACCTGATCCAGGGCAGACAGGTTGATCCTGCCATCCTCAATGTGTGGTTTTGATGTCTGGATCCAAGACAACTGTTGCACTTAAATCCATTTTTCCAGCTAACAGAAAAGTTGGGGGATGGGTTGGGGTGGGGTAAAGAAGTGGAAAGTAAGCACCTTCCTTTGGAAAGATGGGACTTTGCATTTTTCACTTCAGCTTACATTATTTTGTCCAGAAGTTAGTTATATTGCTCTAATTAACTGAAAGGGAAGCAGGGAAATGTAGTTTGGCTGGGAAGCCATGTACACAGACAAAGCTCAGCAGGTTTTAGCACTAAGAAAGAAGAGAATGGCTGGTGGAGCAAATACGAAGCTGCTATATTCTTCTCCAGTGCTCTTTTCACTAAACTAACCTTGAGAAATAGCCTGGCGCTTTTTAGAACTAAAAATGATTGGAGACTTGAGTGCCAAGGTTGAATAATAAAAGGTAGTTTCTCGGGGGCAGGGTGTGAGAAGATATTTATTTCTAAGTTTTTCCTTAGGTCAAAATAGCTGAGAACCAAAATACTGAATTATAGATCTGGAAGAAATTTTCAGACATCATCTTGCCTTTAACTTGAACCACATCTAAAGCACCCTGGGAAAAATATTAGCCCAATTTAGCCTTCTTAGATCTCTGAAGGATATCTCTAGCTTCTTTTTGCAATATCTTCTACCATTTAATTTTAGAGAGGGGCCATGAGATGCCATTCCCCATCCCTCACCCTGGCATTTCTCTGCAGGACAATGTAGTGCCTGTAAAAATGGTGGGCGTAGAGCCAGTCTGCTTGGGTTCAAATGCAAGGAATTCCAGCTCTGCCATTTACTAACTTAACGACCATAGAGAAATATCTAATCTTTTGGAACCTCAGTTTCCTAATTTATAAAAGGTGGATCATATTTGAACCCACTTGGTGGGGGTATTAAGAGGATTAGACAGTTTAAAAATGCGTAAAGCATTTGGAACAGAGTCTGGCAGTGGGTCAATTCTTAATGAGGAACAGCTATTATCATTTCCTTGTATCTTTTCTCATGTCAGGAAATGCTCCCAAAGGAAATATAATAATATTGTAATCTTTAAAAAAGTGGCTAAATTATATTAATGATGACTGAAATTGATCAGACATCATGAACCTACATTATTTTGTACTATTAAAAAGTGTGTTATAGTAACACAAATTAATAGCATAAATAAGATGAAATAGTAAACTACTTAAGAGTGAAAGCCCAACAAATCTCTTCAAGTACCACCTTAATGGGTGGTTTTGCATGAGACATAAAACCAAACTAATTACAAAATAACTCTCTTCTGTTTGTTAAAGCACTTTAACAGTCTCTAAAATTACATCTCAGCTCCAACTTCCAGTGTTCTTGTTTTTGCAAACTAGCACAAAAGGAAAGTAATAAAATAAAATGCTTTTCTTCTGATTATAACGATAGCATACAATCATGCTGAAAAATCAAGAAATAGAGAAAAATACAAAAAAGAAAATAAAAGTTATCTAAAATTCTACCACTATCAAGTGACTACTACTTACCATTTGGGGCCTATTTTTCTAGATGCTTCTTTAAAAAGTACCATAAATTAAAAAAGAAATAAGGCCTTTCTTATAACGACAGGCAATGCTTTCTACAATGATTTTAAAATCTAGACAAAATTATTAAAAGTAATTATTTCAAGGTACTGGAAATTTTAAAAAATCATGTAAAATTTTTTGAGAATAGTTTACTTTTAAAGATGACGTGTATCAGGTGAGAACTATGAGTTTGAGGTTTTCATTTCTTGGGTGCTTCACAAACCACTCCACCTCCTCAAACAAGGTGGTGGAGAACCGCAGGCTTAGCAGCTGAAGATGGCAGGTGACAGAGAACAAGACAGCACATTAGCTGGATATTTCAGAGGAAAATCTTGTAAGCAAAACAGCCACAGAAGGGCTGACATCTAAAAATCTAAATATAAAATCTGCTCAAAATCCTGGCTGTCTTTAAACCACACATGAGCATGGGAAAGCACAGAAATTCTGGTTAAAAAGCAGGTAGAAACTAAAGGGAGATCTACTTTTGAAAGAAAAAACAGCTTCTGATGTGATTTGAGAGTATGCTCACCTTTGACTGAGTGCATTGCTCATCCATTTACATCTCCAAAAGGCAGAAAGCAAATGCCTTACTGGCTTGAAGTGTCAAAGGATAAAACTCAGGGCTGGAAAAGAGACTGGGAAATTTATACTTACCATATGGCCCGGCAATTCATCCAAAAGGCATGAAAATTTATGCCCCGGCAAAGACTTATAAATAAATGTTCATTGGAACTTTATTCATAAGAGCCCCAAACTGAAACCCACTCAAATATCCAACAAGAAAAACAGATTATGTAAATCTTTAAAAATAAACATCATTCAGAAATAAAAAAGGTAAAATATGAATATAGAGAACAATATAGATAAAGAATGCCAAGCACAAAGAACACATACCTTATGATTCCATTGATTTTATATCCTAGGAAAAGCAAAACTACAGGAGCAGAATGTATATCAGTGGGAACCTGGAGATGGAGGTAGGGGAGGAGATAACTTCAAGTGAGATGAGACATTTTGGGGGTGATGAAATATTTCATATCTAGATGTCTATACTTTTTCCAAAACTCATTAAACTGTATATCTAAAATGGGTGTATTTTATTGTATGAAAATGATTCACCGATAAAGCTGTTAAAATAATAATGCTCACCCACCTTACATTTCACGTCCCATCCCCCTAAATTGCTTCTGATATAATATATTGATCAGAATTCTTCTGATGAAAATGTCCATTTGAAAAACAGAATGACCCCTCAGCTTCTTCCTAAAATCCTTGGGATTTTAACTGATATAACCCCTGAAGAAAGAGAATGAAGCTAGGAGTGACAGGTAAAGAAACTATTACCAGATTTGAAAATAGTAAACATTTTCACAATAAATTTTTCCTTAAGATTCTGGGGGGAAAATAGACAGCATCTATAAATATACATACATCATTTTATATCCTTTCTTCTTCTAACTTAACAATGTACCCATATTTATATACAAGCATATCTATATAAATGTATACACATTTATATCTATATTTCTATGTACAATTGACCCTTGAACAACGCAGTGGTTAGAAGCACTGACCACTGTGCAGTGGAAAATCTGTGTTTAACTTTTAACTCCCCCAAAACTTAACTACTAATAGCCTACTGTTGATCTTGCCATTAATGTAAATAGTCAATTAATGTTTTGTATTTTATATGCATTATATACTGTATTCTTAAAATAAAGTAAGTTAGAGAAAAGAAAATATTATTAAGAAAACCATAAGGAAGAGAAAACATGTTTGTTATTCATTAAGTGGAAGTGGATCCACATAAAAGTCTTCATCCTCCCTTGTAGTCTGTAGTCTTCACGTTGAGTAGGCTGAATAGCAGGAGGAAAAGAAGGGGATAGTCTTGCTGTCTCAGAGTGGCAGAAGTGAAAGAGGTGGAAGAGGTAGAAGGGGAGGTGGGAGAGCAAGGCACACTTAGTATAATTTGTATTGAAAAGAATCCACGTATTGATATAAGTGGACCAACATGGGTCAAACCTCTGTTGTTCAAGAGTCAACTGTCCATATGAGATACAGAAGAAAAGATTTGCAAACCACGTATCTGACCAAGGACTGATGTCTAGCATATATAAAAAACTCTCAAAACTCAACAGTGAAAGAGCAAACAATTCAATTAGAACATAGGCAAAAGACAAAGGGACATTTCACTGAAGAAGACGTACAGATGCAAAGAAGCACAGGAAAATGTATTCGATACCATTAGCCATTAGGAAAATGCAGATTAAAATCATATGAGATATTTTACACAGCTATCAGAATGTTTATTTTAGTCAGAATGACTAAAATAAAAACTAGTAACATACCAAATGCTAGCAAGATTGTGAAGAAACTGGATCACTCATACACTGCTTGTGGGAATGTAAAATAGTACCGTCATTCTGGAAAACAATTTGGCAGTATCTTAAAAAATTAAACATGCAACTACCATATAATCCAGCAGTTTCACTCCTGGTTGTTTTTCTGAGAAATGAAGAATTATATTCACACAAAAACCTATATACGAATGTTTCATAGCAACTTTATTTGTAAGGCACAAAAACTGAAAAGCACTCAGACGTCTGCTGGACAGCGCTCCTGGTGGCCTTGTATGGACAGACTCAGTTCTTCTCCCTTTGTTGCTTGTAGCTCACAAGAATAACTGTAGAATGTGCTGGAAATGCAGGAGCACGAGCTAAGGAGGAGCAGGCTAGAAAAGGCTTGGCTCTCTTCTGGTCTTCTCCTAAAAACAGGATGTCCTTCAACATTGTAGCCCAGTAGGTCACGAATCCCCAAGGCATATAATCCAGGGTGGGCTGCTTTCCAGGTTCCCTCGGCAACTGGGGTATTAGACTCCACCCACCCCAGGGGGCCTTCTTGAGCCTTGGGGGACTGGCTCCCAGTGAATCCTAGGATTCCCTTGTCTCTTATTCTCTGCATGTAATAAATCCAGTTCATGTAAACTGTTGTGTGTGGAGGGGGGTGTTTTTGTCTCATTAGACTCAGACAAATTGGTAAGCAGTGCACAGTGATCCTGCTTTACGTTGTTTTTCGTCTGAACAATTCATGGTTAAAAAAAATTGTGATATATCCATACTATGGAATGCTGAGTGCAAAAAATCTAATCAATCACAAAAAGCTGTATATTATTTCTTATTTATAACATTATTGAAATTACAAAATTATAGAAATGGAGAAGAGACTATCAGTTGCTGGCAGGGTGGGAGGAAAGAAAGTATAGCCATACAATGGCAACATGAAAGCTCCTCACACTCTCCAAAATAGCACGAGGACATCTTGGCTCTATCAATGTCAATATCCTGGTTGTGATATTGTGCTATAGCTTTTGGGGATATTATCGTTGGAAAATCAGATAATGGACATACAGTACCTCTCTGTCCTTGCAACTAAATATCGATCTACAATTACCTCAAAATAAAATGTTAAAAAATAATTTAAAAACTATGCTTTTTGGGTGGCAAAAAAGGTCATTCTGAGAATTTATATTTATATGTTTATAGTATTGTGCTAATATAGTTTGTTACAATAAGCTAAATTTTTTTTGAATAATTACAGAAAAATAAATAGAAATATAAGAGATATAAAAGAAAAAAATCAAATGAATGCATTAGCATGAACCTAATTCTGGACTCTCTAATCTGTTACATACATCCCTTTGGCAATACAGTTATGATTACTGTTGCTTTATATTAAGTCTCTAAATGAGATACTGTGATTATACCAACTTTCTTCTTTTTATTAAAAATACTTTTGGCTACTTTAGTTCCTTTGACTTTTCATATAAATTTATGGAAATTTATTGTCTATATGTATAAAAGAAGCTGCTGGAGATTTGACAGGAATTGTGTTAAATCTATAGATCAATTTGGAGAGAATTAGTGTCTTTATGACTTGGGGTCATTCATATCATGAGCACAGTATCTCTCTCTATTTAAGTATACTTTGACTTGCAAGCATTTTGTAGTTTTCAGTACAGCTCCTATATGTATTTTGTAAGATTTATATCTAAATATGTCATATTTTGGAGCTATTTTAAATGCTAACATTTTTCAAATTTCAGTTTCCAGTTGTTCATTGCTAAAATTAGAAATAATGGTTGATTTTTATGTCTTGACCTTGAACCTTATTATTTTGCAAAACTAACTTATTAGTTCTTTTTTTTTTTTTGGTACATTTCTTGAGACCATCTGTATAGACAATCATGTTATTTACAAATAGAAACAATTTTATTTTGTCTTTATCCAATCTATATGCTTTTTATTTCCTTTTCAATTTACTGCATTGGCTAGGATTTCTTGTTGATGTTAAGTAGAAGTTGGGAGAGTGCATTGACCCCAATCTTAGGACAAAAACATTTATTCTTTCTCCCTTAAGTATGATATTATCTGTACCTGTTAAGAAGATGCTTGTGATATTCAGAATTTTAGCCCCCCCAGAGATGTTCCACTATAATCCTCAGAATCTATAAATAATCATGTGCTATTATGTCCATAAATATATTACATTACATGTCAAAAAAGATTCTGCAGATGCAACTAAGGTTACTAAGTGATTGACTCTAAAATATATTTTGGGAGGATTATCTGAGTAGGCCTTTCTATTTGATACTTTCTTGGAATTTTCATCTCTCATTGAGTGAACATTGCTAACATTGTCCATCTGTTCTTACATGCTGCCAACTTTATCCATTAGAGACCTTGGCATATTAACCAGGTAAACTAGTACAACCATCATTGTTTTAAGTTCTTGGTCTGATAATTCCAACATCCTTGGCATATCTAAGTCTGGATCTTTTGCTTGTTCTGTCCCTTTGAACTATGTTTTTTTGCCTTTTAGTATGCCTTGCAATTTTTACTTGGTAGCTAGGCATGATGTATGGGGTAAAAAGAACTGCTGTAAATAAGCCTTTAGAAATGTGATGGTAATACGTGGGGAAGGAAAGCATTCTATAGTTTTCTGATTAAGTCTCAGTCTTTTAGTGACAATGAAGGTCAATACATTTATTTTTAAAGAATTTTTACTTCTTATAAAATTATGACCAGTTGGCAGTCTTCCCCCACCTCTTTCAGCCCTTTAAAGATATTCCTTTATCTTTTGACTTACACAGTTTCTGAGGAGAAGTCTGGAGACATTCTTATTTTTGCTCCTCTGTAAATAACATGTCTACTTTGGCCACTTTTAAGACTTTTTCTTGAACATTGGTTTTCAGCAATTTGATTTTGATATGCCTTCATGGTGGGTTTTTTTTTTTTTTTTTTTTTTTTAGTGGACGGTGATCCTTTTCACACATTTGTTTTTTTGAGCTTCCAAGATCTCTGGATTTATAAGTTTACTCAAATTTGACAAATTTTCAGCCCACATATCTCTAAATTTCTTGTCTCCCTATCCTTCCCCTTTGTCTGGACATTTTGTTACACATTATGTTAGACCACTTTTCATGTACAGCAGAAGGGCCTAGGGTGCTCCCTTTAACGTTTCCTATAAGGTCACTAATCCCATTCATGAAGGCTCTGCCCTCAGGAAACAACTATCTCTGAAGGCCCTACCTCTCAATACCATCATCTTAGGGTTTAAGTTCCAACATAGGTATTTTGGAGGGACATATGTTCAAATGATAGTAAAACCCTAACCCCCAATATAACTTGTATTTGGAGATGGGGTTTTTAGGAGGTAATTATGGTTAAAAGAGGCCACAAAAGTTGGAGTTCTAAGCTGATAGTATTGGTGGCCAGCCTTATAAGAAGAGAAAGAGAGAGAGTGATTTCCCCCTCACCATGACCATGCACCTAGGAAAGGCCATGTGAGCACACAGAGAGAAGGAGGCCATCTGCAAGTCAGATAAAGAGCCCTCACCAGAACCCAATCACGCTGGCCCTCTGATCTCAGACTTTATCTTCCAGAGCTGTGAGAAATAAATTTCTGTTGTTTAAGCCATTCAGGTATGGTATTTAGTTATGGCAGCTTGAGAAGACTAAAACATGTTATACCATCGATATCTTGAGCAAGCCTTGTTTACTTAATAGACACTGAAAAAAAAATTACAACATTCTGATATAAAACCTTCAGGAATTATTTCATAAATAAAAAGTTATATGGCAATTTTATTAAAATAGCTTTGTTAAAAATGTAAATCAAATTAAAATTTGACTCCAAGAAAATGAAATGACTTTATTGTCAAGAGATTAGGTAGTATCAAATTGTTAAGACAGGTAATTTCTCAGTAAATTAATACTTTACCAAGTATAACAAATTTCTTAGCACTATCCTCACACTGAAAGGCACCAAACAAGCTCATAAATGGTGTTTTTTTTTATTTATATAATATACAAGTGAGAGTAACTGTTGAGGAATATGATTATAATTGTCCTACATAAATACACTAACTCCAGGCTAACTATACTCTAATCTCCCAGTTATGTTTTATCTGAAGTATGATTGCTATCTACATTATGATCATTTACTGAATGAAAGAGACCATACCACATACCTCAATCCACTTTCAGAATAAGTAGGCAATGGAAGCAATATATTTTTTTCTTAATTTTTTTTATTTCAATAAGTTTAGGAGGTACAATTGTTTTTTGTTACATGGATAAATTATATCATGCTGAAGTTAGGGCGTTCAGTGTACCTATCACCAGAATAGTGTACATTCTACTCAATAGGTAGATTTTTATCCTTCATTCCCTCCCACTCTCCTCCATTCTTAGTTTCCAATGTCCATTACTGCTCTTTATGACCATATATATCCTTCGTTTAATTTCCATGTGTGAGTGGGAACATGTGGTATCTGTTTTTCCATTCCTTAGATACTTCACTTAGGATAATGGTCCCAGTTCCATCCAAGTTTCTGCAAAAGCATCATTTCATTCCTTTTTATGGCTGAGTAGTACTCCATGGTGTATATACACCACATTTTCTTTATCTACTCATCAGTTGATGGGCACTTAGGTTGTTTCTATATCTTTGTAACTGTGAATCGTGCTGTGATAAAGATTATGGTGCAGGTGTCCTTTTATTATGTAAAATGACTTATTTTCCTTTGGGTAGATACCCAGTAGTAGGATTTCTAGATTGAAAGGTAGGACTATTTTTAGTTTTTTGAGGAATTTTCATACTGCTTTCCATAGCAGTTTTGCAAGTTTACAGTGTATAAATATTCCCTTTTCATTACAACCACACAAATTATCTATTGTTTTTTTGACTTTTTAATAATGGTGATTTTGACAGGGGTAGGGTGGTATCTCACTGTGGTTTTAATTTGTATATCCCTGGTAATTAGTGTTGTTGAGCATTTTTTCACATTTGTTGGCCATTTGTTTATCTTCTTTTGAAAGAGTCTGTTCATGTCTTTTGCCCACTTTTTGATGAAGTTATTTGTTGTTGTTGTTGTTGTTGTTTTTCTTTCAGATTCATTTGAATTCTTTGTAGATTCTATATTAGCTCTTTGTCAGATGTATAGTTTGTGAATATTTTCTCTCATTCTGTAGGTTATCTATTTACTCTGTTGATTATTTCCTTTGCTGTGCAGAAAGTTTTTAGTTTCATTAATTCCCATTTATTTATTTTTATTGTTGCTATATTTGCTTTTGGGGTCTTAGCCATAAATTCTTTGCCTAGGCCAATTTCTACAAGAGTTTTTCCTGCGTTTTCCAATGAAAGCAATAAATTTTATAGAAAATACCTTTACTGTTGTGATACTAGAGGCTAGTAGATGAATGAAAAGAAACTATCAGGAATACTAAGATATAAAGGGAGAATATCAAATTTTTCTTTCAGAAAGATGTCAGAATGTAAAGAATTGCAGACCTATTCATCACTTGTCTGTACTTTGTAGTTTTGGTTCATATTCAACACAGTCAATTCATAGGAGACAGATAGGGAAAGAGCAGGAAAGACCCTAAATGGTGAACCTCCTCTTCAATGAGCTAGTTTTCAAAGAAGTGCAAGTGAACAGTGTACTGGTATGTCTGGTGTTCATCAAATACCAAAACAAGCTCTCTATTTTGAGAAAATGAGATTTAATATTACAATTGTGCAGAGTCAAATCATACTCAGTGGTTTTAACTCCTCAGATTCTATATAAATGTTATAATGTAGATTATGATACCTTAATGAAACTATTTAGGGTTAAATAAAATGATCTAAAACAAGAAAATATTCAGACACAGCATATGGCTCAGTTAGAAAATTTATGGTTGCAGCAGATGAGCTGGGGAAGTTGAGATCTGACCAGGTCCCATCTGACTTCCATGATCTTCCTCAATGTACATATCATCCAGTTTAGGAACCTGCTATTTGTATTATTGCCTTAACAACTGTCTTCTGATTCCGAGAGAGGCAAATATAATCCTGGATAGGCAGGTGGAATGTTCAGTAGTAGAAATGTATGTATGATTATTAATTTGCCAATGCCAACTTACCACTTACTTGAAATAAGCAGAAAGAAAGACAAATAAAACCAGTGAATCTAATAGAAAGTACATTTAGAGCATAAAGATCAAGAATTGGAGTCTTTACAGATGCTTAAAATAGTCTATCATGGGAATGTGTTTGAGAACTCTACTATTTTTTAATTGCTAATATAGCTTCTCTCTCTCTCTCTTTTTAAAATGTAATTGTGCATTTTTGAGTATACACTGTTGGCAATGTCTAGTTATCAGCAATACTGTAAATATGCCTACAAAGAAGTATAAGGAATGGTTATTTTCTTTAAGGAACCTAAAGTCTTGCAAGGGAAGGTAAAATAAGCATACTAATCAGTTGATGAATCAAGTCCCTTAAGAGTGGAACAAAGAAAGTGCTAAAGGAACTCCACTTCTTCAAGGTCTAAGGCCCCAGGGGTATAATTCAGCTAATCAGAAGGGCATAAATTTTAACTTTGTTCCACTCCACATTCTCAGATGACAGGGCCAGAAGTCTACTCCCATTGAGATCTATGGCTTTTGCTACACGAACAAAAAAAAAAAAAAAAAGACTTATTCTCTGACGACATGGACTCCTATTTGGCTGGGTTAACCTGCTCTCACTTTCCTTAAGAGGATAATTGAAGTGAAGGAAGTTGCATGTAGTGATTCAGAGGCTTGCAACTAGGAAATTCTTAGATTTAGGGGCATATGTAGCCTTTCATGTACAAAGTTCTCATTTCAACCTACCTCAGGCTACCCGGCTTTACTGATTTATAGTTAATTAGGATTGAGATTTTCGTTGAAAATTCGAATACTTATATGCTTTTTTGTATGCATTTCAGATTATGTTGGCTGGAGCAAATAATTGTAACAGCTCTCAAGAAATGAATGAATACCACAGGGAAGAGCTGCAACCAGCCCTGCCCCTGACAACCGGTAAGTAAATCCTGCTGTGTTCTCTGTTCACAGAAGTATCTTTCTGACATCAGTTGTGATAGCTGAAAGATTTATTTCCTATCAACTATCAAAATCCCAATACCATGTCCTCACTTTTAAACCATGTCTCAACATCCCTTAAGAAAGTTTCTGCTGTTTGCTGTTAGACTTTTACTCCATCTATCTAGTTGGACCATATAGAGGCTTAGTTATTATACACGTGTTCAAGTCCCATTATGATAAATGAACAGCAATTGGCGAGAAGATCGAGAGAGGAAATCTATATTAATTATGGCAAAGAAGGCAGAATATATTGTCCTCAGAATGACTCAATGGCATTATACCATTGTGCATTCAAGGCATTTGATAAATACAGAATTCTAGTAAAGAAAGAAGGTCTTCATTCTTATTTAAAAAAAGAAAAAGCCTAAAAGATCTATTTTGCATCTTTTAAGTATATTACTGAATAGCTGTCAATGAGGTCAGATTTTCTTCATTATTAATGGTCAAGAAAACAAAATAGAGTGAAGTTTAAAGTACTTACAACTTACTTAATTTATCTGTAAACCTTTCCTGTATATAAAAGAAGAGACAGTTCCAGAGAAATAGCTAAATTGTTAGGTCCAGGGATGCCTTTTATAAGCTATTGAATCCTTTCTGTCTCTTATTTTACAATTTGCTGCTTTTATGCTATTTTTGAGAATATGTAAAATATTTGGATGCCTGACATAAAAATACTTCAGTTGTACTTGACCATAAGAAACTGCATGAATTCACCTGTTATTTCAGTTGTCAAATTAGGATTTTAGGCAAGGAAATGTTTTGCTTGTCAATCTTTAATTAATATATTCATTTTCTAAAATTTACCAAAACATTATTATTAAGATTATTTAAGAAAAGATAAAGCTTAAAAATTATCCAAAGGATAGAGAAGCTAGATATTTTGCCTTTTAGAAGCTGAGTTTAATGAGGCCCCATAGAAAAATAGGATTTTTCTGATTTCCAAACTGATCTTCTGCCTTCTTTTGAATGTTCATTTATGTGTAAGTTTATTTACATGCTACAATAAACTATTAAACAGTGACCAATTGAGAAATCACAATACAATATGCTTTGTCATATATTACTATGTTATACAGTATTGTTAAACATGTTAATTTGTTCCATTTTCTGAAAAAAAAAAAAAAAAAACTAAGTGTATTCTTCTATTCACTTAACTCTTGATCCCTCAGTGAGGAAGCAGCTTCTACAGTCTTACCAAAATGGATACCTAAATATCACTGAACATTAACTTAACATAGAGAATTTTCCACTTGAGGAGATGCCTTTTCTCACTAACTTGACACTTCACCTCTTAAGATTTATAGTTCTTGACTAAAACTGGAAGTAATTATTTTGTTAACTCCAAGAGAAGACCCTGATTCTATGATTGAGTGAGAAATGAAAATTTTCTCATTGTTTACAGTTTCTGACCAAGAAAGAAATCTGAGGGCTAAGGATCTATGATTAGTTCAACCTCTTCTATTGGCACTGATGACAATTAAATTATGTAAGTGTCTGTTACATTTAGCCAGTAAGAACACCCACCTCGCAAACACAATACATACACACATACAATAACAACAACAACAACACACACACTCACAATTTTAAAAAGTCTAAGTCCTGTAGTCGGTCATTTCTAAGGACTAAGTTGTGCACCTATAAATAATAGGTTTAAAACAGAGAATATGATGATGAATGAAATACAGTCAGACTAATTTATGACTTTTTAACTCCAAATTAAGAATGAGATTAAAACATGATATTTGTTAATGTTTTCTAACCCATTGTTGGTCCTCATTCCCATTGGTGTATTTTGTGGAGTTCTGTAGTATGTTGTAAGCTTCCTTTTTTCTAAAATAACAAGAGAACCGTTCTGCAATTTGGCTCCTTTATTGACAATTACTATGAAAAGCCCATTTGGTTATTGTATTTGAATCCTAAGAATTAGATTCTCTCAAATATCACCATACAACATGAGACCCTGGATGTTATTTCAGCACCTAAAACCAGTTAATGGCTCAAGAACTACCATAACATCTCAAGATCATAGGCAGCATTCTCCAAGCTGGTTGCTGTTGTCACATTTCCAGTATTTTCAGTGGTTGAAGTCATTCCTCTCTGGCTTTGTTTGAGACTATTTCTGCACACACATACAGTGATATCAAATTACATTGCAATAAAGTTTTTGCATATTGGTTTATCTACTATGTATTTTAGAATGAAGAGACACCCAAAGCAAATTCAGGGTCTACCCTTGGGGAGGGATGTTGTGATTTATATTTTTTCCTTCTTAAAAACAATATCTGTTGATCAGTGAGTAAGTCATAAAACCTTATGTAATAGAGATAATGATGATTTTAGATGGTAGGTACTATAAAAATATTTTTTATTTGCTAATCCAGTCAGTGTTTGCCCCCTCTGCCCCATTTGAGCTATTTAGTTCTCCTCTCTTCTTTTCTCTTTATTCTTTAACTCAAGGAAGAATTTTAATTATTAGGCATGTTCTTCTCTGGTTACAAAATTCCTTTCTGGCATTTACTTGTCATGTGCTCAAGAAATGTAGACTGGAGTCATAGAAAGATTACGGGATTTAAAATCAGACTACCATGGTACTACTAGTATTATTTCTTTCATTGTCCTCATGAACTATGGAGAAATCATTATGTCCCTCTCCAAACTCTATCACTTCATTTAAATAAATAAGAATGCTAAAAAGGATGATCCCTAAGGTCCCTCCATGTACTAAAGCCCTTTGATTCTATTAACCCAAGTGCTGATATTTTGTATAGATTGCCTCCAATCTGGAGAAAGATCAAGAATTGCACAACATGTAGCTGGTCTTTTTATTGAAAAATTAAGTGAGATTCCATCATTAGCATTGATCTCTCCATTGATAGCTTTGATCCATATTGATATTCATGTGTTCTGATGTTCGACGTCATTTAAAATCCCTTGGTAAATATAGTGGTTACAAACCACAGGCTTTGGTGTCAGAAGGACCTGGGCTTGAATTCTGAACTGAGCACTTACTAGCACTGAGATGCAACTATCTGAGCTTTTCCTGTAAATTAGAAATAATTCCAACTCTATAGTCATTTTAATATGTATTACATAAATGCATGTAAAGCACCTAGCACAGTGCCTAGCATAAGACGTATGTTCAAAATGAGAATATTTTTGTTATTGCTATTACTAATAAGCTTTTTGTTCCTTCTTGAAAACAAAATTTTAAAAGAAAAGAAATAGTATGAATATAAGTGCTGGTGATAGTGAAGGGGTGCCATCAAAAGATAATACAATTATAGAATATGAAAATTTTTGTATGCTACAAAATGGTCCTTAAATCAGGATGGCCAATGCTATGTTAACACACTGTCAACTTCCATGACAGACATCATTAATTATTATCATCCTAATGAAGTTGGACATGACCTCAAAGTCTTCAGATAGGCCCTACTATTTATTGATATGGCACTCAAGACAAATCCTAATTTGCCATATTTAGCCTAGATCTAGGCTTAATCTAGAGCATAAAACAACAAAAAAGAAAAATAAAAGAAATGCTGGGTGAGTAATGTGCATGTACTGGGGATAAAAATTTACAAAATGAATTTAAAAGTTAAATTTAAGTCATGTTTACTGTAATTACCTGCTTTGTTTTATTTTTGAGTGTACAGAATTCTTTCATTAGCAAATACTTCATAATGAGTTGAAAACTCATATTTAAAATAATAAAAGATTTAAATCTAAGGCAGGAAACTAAAAATTCTAGAAGAAAATGTAGGAAAAACTCTTCTAGACATCAGCCTAGGCAAAGAATTTATGACCAAGACCCCAAAGGCAATCACAGCAACAACAAAAATAAATAGATGACACTTGATTAAATTAAAAAGCTTCTGCACAGCAAAGGGAATAATCATTAGAGCAAATTGACAATCTTCAGAATAAGAGAAAATATTCAGAAACTGTGCATCTGATAAAGAGCTAATATATAAAATATACCAAGAACTCAAACAAATCAGCAAGAAAAGAACAAATAACCCCATTAAAAAGTAGGCAAAAGACATGAACAGAAGCTTTTCAAAAGAAGATAGACAAATGGCCCACAAACGCATGAAAAAATGCTCAACATCACTAATCATCAGGGAAATGCAAATTAAAACCACAATGAGATATCACCTTACCCCAGTTAGAATGGCCATTATTAAAAAGTCAGAAAACAGTAGATGCTGGCATGGATGTAGAGAGAAAGGAATGCTTATACACTGCTGGTGGGACTTTAAATTAGTACAGCCTCTATGGAAAACAGTATGGAAATTCCTCAATGAAATAAATATAGACTTACCATTAGACCCAGGAATTCCACTACTGGGTATCTACCCAAGGAAAGGAAGTCATTTTTATTAAAAAGACACCTGCACTTGAATGTTTAGAGCAGCACAATTCATAATCATAAGGATATAGAATCAATCTGAGTATCCATTAATTCATAAGGGGATTAACAAAATATGGTATATGTATACCGTGGAGAACTACTCAGCCATAAAAAGAAATGAATTAATGTCTTTTGCAGAAATTTGGATGGAACTGGAGACTGTCATCCTAAGTGAAGTATCTCAGAAATGGAAAAACAAACACTATATGTACTCTCTAATAATTTGGAACTAATCAACGGGCACACATGGGCACAAAGAGAACAGTCATTGGAAATCAAGAAAGGGGGAGGGAGGAACAAGGGAGGGGTAAAAGTCTACCTAACAGGTACAGTGGACACTATCTGGGTGATGGGCACACTAGTATCCCTGACTTAAACATTATAAAAACTATCCATGTAACAAAAACATCTGTGTCTCCTTAATATTTTGAAATTAAAAAAAATGATACTGCGAATCACACTATGGAGCATTCTGGGGCACATTCATTAATCAAACAAATTTATCAAAAACCTATTTTGTATGAGTCACTTTGATTTTTAAAACATAATGATGCCTTCAATATAGTTCTTGGAAGTAACTCCTTGGAATTCTGAATATCATTTTGTAGAGAGGAAGAAAAGGGAGAGGTGGCTTCAGAAATGCTGACTCTGTATGCAGAAATATTTCATGGAGAACTACAAAATCAATGTGGACAACATTGCAAATATTTCATGTCTGCATGTTAAATCGAAAACAGATTTCAGTGTCTTGCTCTTATTTAAACCAACTTGCAGCAATACTGACAATTAAGAGTGGTGTAGAATGTTCAGTTGAAGGCTGCTTCAGAAAGGTAAAGCACTACTAGAATAAAAAGAATTCATAATTGAATGAAATGAAAGGTAATTTAAGGTATTATAGTAAGAAAAAAATCTGAATCCAGTTTAACCTGTCTACCCTCTTTTTTGAAACAAAAATTACATCTTCTAAAACATCATTAATTTATCACCCTTGTTAATAAAGTTTCAATTTGCAGAGATTTTTATACCTTGTATTTTACTTCCTAATACATGTGATATAAGTGAGTGAATAGTGTATTTGGTATTTTGAAATATCTCTTAGCGGATTTGAAACAGATTATATTACAATTGATTAGATATAATTATCTAAAAAGACACTTGCCATTGTTTTATATAATTATAAGTAGAAATTTACCAAATTTGAAATTGTTTTAATAGTTGAAAAGTGATTATAATGTACTTTCTTTTCCAAAACTAATTGGAGGTTAACTACACAGCAAATCAAATACTGATTTTTTTGACAGTACGTTTGATAAGGATATTTTTAATGAAGGTATTTTAGAGTAGTGATCATAGACCTGTCAGATTTTGATGGCAGCTGTAAAGTGATTGAGGCTGGTCAGGTGATAGAAAAATGTGTGAATATGCTGCCTCCATTTTGCTACAGTTAGGTCAGAATTAGTCATAGTAATGAATGTCCTGGAGTGTAATTTCAAATGTAATGGATGATGTGTGGAAAAAAAGGAAAATGCTGCTGCTTCTTTTAAAGGCTTCTCTTTTTAATGGAGCATCTATTATTTGATGGAACTGTTCATTATTATGTAATTTAACTCTTTCAACAATTTTTTGTGATTAGTTCTACTATCTGTATTGGATAACTATGGAAATTCAAACAGAAGAATTTAGAAACTTACCTAAATTACAGACCTCATTTTCATAGTATTCTTCTCATTTACCCTGTTCTGAATATCTTGACTACCACTTTCAGCTCCCCAAATACTTCCAATGCTTTCTCATGGGCTTTATAGTTTTCTCTGCCTGGCATACCTTTCCCTTGGATAGAAGTACAACTTCCCTATCTTCCAGGTCTCACCTCAACTCTCACATCCTCAGAGAGGCCTCCCTTGACTATGCTGTTCGAATCAGCTCACCAGCCCGCCCCATTTCTTCACAATATCACTCTGAGTACTGCCTTCAGAGCTATATCTCACTCTTTATGGACTGAATTGTGTCCATCCAAAATTCATTTGTTGAAGTCCTAATCCCCAATACCTCCAAATGTGACTATGTTTGGAGATAGGGTCTTTTAAGAGGTAATTAAGGTAAAATTAGTTTGTATGGGTAGGTCCTAATCCATCATAAGAGAAAAAAAAGAGATTAGGACACAGACACACACAGAAGGAAGACCATGTCCAGACATAAAGAGAAAACAGCCATCTATAAGCCAAGAAGAGAGGCTCTCAGAAGAAACCAATCTGCTGACATCTTGATCTTGGATTTCTAGCCTTCAGAACTGTGAAGAAATAAATTTCTTTTATTTAAGCCACCCAGGCTGTAGTACTTTGTTATGGCAGACCTAGCAAACTAATTCACTATCATCATCATCAACAATTTAGTTTCTATTGCCCCACTTCTAGAAAATAGAATCTTAGATGCAAGGACTTTGTCTTATTTCCAGTAATATTCCCAGTACCCAGTAAAGTGGCTGGCATATACTAAGTTCTCAACAAATTATCTCTGGATGAAAGAATGACAAGAGGTGGAAAAGGCACAATTCACACCCATTTTTGCCTAAATTTAAATCTGATTTTCTTTCCCTATTTGCCACATGCCTCCTGTAAAACAGGCTACCCCAAAGTCTCTTAGAGGCAAAAATAAAAAAATCTGACTTCCAGCTATCCAAACAGAGGCATTTCCATATGAGAATTCAAGATTCAGAATGTGGACTTTATTCCAATACTTGGGAAACAAGAAGGGAGACATAGGCTTTTTGCTTGTGTAGTCTACATGGAGAAGGGCATAATGTTAAACTCCACAGCATCAGCTTTAGATTTAAAGAGCATGCCATGGAATAATCTGGGACAATTTACATACTCCTAAGCATAGTTAAGGCAATACCAGTAACTCAGAGATAATTGAAATGGAGAAGAGCATCTTTGGATCCAGCTGTGAGAAACTGGGAAAGACAGAGGCAGGAAAAATGAGATGGTGTCTGAAATAGTTCAGGTATCATTTCTCCCAGAATATTTTCTATAACCTCCCAGAGGATTTGCTTCTAAAGCTTCCTGTGTGTATTTTTATTATACTATCCACCACACTGTAGTGATATTATATGTTTATACATATTTCTACCACCAGAACTGTATTGTTCATTTATCTTGTGTTACTTTTGTATGTCCAGCACTTACCAGAGTGCCTGTCATATTATTGGTGCTCAATAAGTGTTCAGTAGAGTCCGAAATTGATATGAGGAATATCCATAATATTTATAGGATATAAATCAGCCAAAAGTGTATAAATTATCATTTACTTATTTCTCATTTCTTATATACCATTTCTTTATTACTAGTTACTTTAGTTACAAATTCTCTTATGTATATATTATTGAAAAAGGATTTTACCCTTGAACAATGCCGGGGTTAAGGGCAGCAACGTGTCCTGAGTCAAAATTCCACATATAACTTTTGGCTCTCCCAAAACTTAACTAATAAATCCTACTGGTGACCAAAATCCTTAACGATAACATAAACAGTCACTTAACACATATTTTGTATGTTATATGTATTATATACTGTGTTCTTATTTGATAAAGTTTGCTAGAAAAAAAAATGACATTAAGAAAATCATAAGGAGCAAAACACATACTTAATATTTATTAAGTGGAAGTGAATCATAATTAAGGTCTTCATCCTTGCAGTCTTTCTTCACTTTGAGTAGATTGAGGAGGAGGAAGAAGAGGAGGATTGGTCTTGCTGCCTCAGTGGTGGCAAAGGCGGAAGGAAACCTATGTGTAAGTGGACTTGCACAGTTCAGACTTGTGTGTTTCGAGTCAACTGTGTGCATCTCAGATGCTACATTAATTTTTCTTTTTCTCATTCAATAACTACCTAACTTCCTCAACCATGATTAAAAACACATTTATCCTGAAGTTTCCCATTACTTCCTTCAAAAGCAGTATCAGATAACAGACAAGCATCTCAGATAAATACTTCAAGTCTTTCAGAGGTTGGCTAAGAGTTCAGCCTTGTACAAAATAACCTAAATGCCATGATGTGGTCTGATATCATGGCCTTCCCATTCACTCTAGTTCTGCTCATCACTTAGGGTCTCTTGTTTTTTAATTCAGTAAGGTTTAGAAAATAAATTCTAGATCCTATAATAGGACTAGTGAGAGAGTCTGGGCAAGAGCCTAGATGTAGTCAGATTACAGGAATTCAAGTAAGCCTCGAGTGAGTAGTCCATGAGACATATCTAGACATCTTCTGCTCAAGGAGTGCGTGAACTATCATATCAGGAAAGCCCTGGGGAGTCTCTGTCTTTTTCGAATCTGGGCAAAAATTCAAAATAGGTAACATCCAGTAAATGATGTGTTTGTATAAAACACATCATTTTTCTGATGAATTAGAACTGACTTTATTTCCTTAATATGTTATGTACAAAGAAGTGAAGAAAAAGTAGAACTTGAATTATAGTGAAAGAAAATAAATCCTATGAGGCAAATTGTTCATGCTGAATTAAGCGTCAGGACACTTGAACCTTAAGCCTTGATGTGTGATATAAAGAAAACACTTGGAGAGGCTACCCTTAACCCAGATAGTCCCCAGCCATCCTTTATCTTATTAACCTGTTTCATTGCTTTTCTTAACACTTAACAATATCTGAATTTTTAAAAGCCTCTTTAGCTGTTTATTGTATTTCTTCACATTTACTCTGTGAGAGTAGGGACTTTGTCTTTTGTTCCCTGCTGGAGAGTACCTAGTATACTTCCTGAAAAAGAGTTTGGACTCAAATGATCACAATATCTACCATATAGCAGGCACTCAAAAGAAGTTTTTTGAATAAAGGAATTATCAACTCCTATCTCTTTCCTGATCTTTTTTTAAACATGGGTTTACTTTGATAATATATGCGTTGTTTAGAATTTTTTTTAATTGACAAAAAAAGTATATATTTATTGGGTCCAGCATGATGTTTTGAAACATGTACCTATTGTGAAATGGCTAAATCAAGCTAGTTAACATATGCATTACCTCACATATTTTTTGTTGTGAGAACACTCAAAATACGCTTTTACTAATTTTCAAGAATATAATACTTTGTTATTAACTATAGTCACTATGGTGTATAATATAATGGATTTCTTGAATTTATTTCTCCTGTCAAACTATTAAATAAAATTTTCTACCCTTTGACTAATATAGTCTAATCCTTCCTTCTCCTCCCAGCCCCTGGTAACCACCATTCTACTCTCTGCCTCTATGAGTTTACCTTTTTTAGATTCCACATATGTGAGATCATGTGGTTTCTATATTTCTATGTCTGGCTGATTTAATTTAATATAATGTCCTCCAGGTTCATCTATGTTGTCACAATGACAGGATTTCCTTCTTTTTAAAGAGTGAATAATATTCCATCATGTATATATTGAAATAATGTAATTGCTAGTATATGTGAGATTCCTTTTATAAAAGTTCAAATGCTGCACAGAGATTATCATTAGAATTGTTATTATATTGATTTCTTTAAAGGCTAAGCAAGCATTATAGAAGGGAGTAGCAAAGGCTATATCAGACAGATTCAAAGTCTTTCACGTGGGCAACTCACCCCTTTATTCAGACTAATAGTTGGATCTTGGCTCTGCTGTTTCCTGGGTGAACTTGGACGAGCTATTTACTCTCTGTAAGCAACAAGGTATTTATCTGATCGTATGTATGGACTACCAGGTACATTAAATTAGATAATATATGTAAAATGCCTAATATGATCTCATGAATTCTAGTTATTCAAGAAATCATTGCTACTATTGCTATTTTTTCGAGCTTTTTTTCACTTTACACAAATGCTTATGGAATATGGTCACTTGAATGGTCTTTAAAAGTATCCCATTGCATGTGTGTGTGTTTAAGAATGTGCTTTCTCTTTAAGGAGGATATATAAATATATAGAAGGGAGCAGGGTATAGATACTGACATATCAGACTTCACTTGGGAAAGGTAGAACCAATACTTATGGATTTCAGAAAGGAAAATTATAGGCTTCCTTATGTTCCGTGGTATCTCTCCTGTGAGCATCTATGTTAGCACCTTCTGATTTCCCTTCCCTTAGATTCCCTTAGGGAGACTAACCAGTCTGTGTTCTTTATTTTGAAGTGATAAAATGGTTCTCTCCCAAAATGCACCATTACTGGCAGTATGACAGTGGGAAAAATTCTACATTCTCTGGACCTCATTTTTAATATAACCAGCATTAATCATGGTTCATGTCTTTATTTATATGACAAATATTGAGGATCTACTACATGTCTGACACTGTGCTAGTTGCCTTAAATTCATCAATGCACAAAGAACTCTGCCTCCTCAGAGCTTACCTAGACAGGTAAACAGATGACATAAAAATAAGTTTAACAAATAAGAAAAGCATATAGTATGTTAAAAGGTAAAAATATCCTTATAAAAATTCAATCATGGAAAGAGGGGCTAGGAGTGCTGTGGTCAGGGGCTTGGAAAATTGAACACTAGGTCGTAAAGCTGAGTGTCAGGGAGAAGCTGAGATCTGGCCAAATATTGGACAGTAGTGAGATAATTAGCCTAGAAGGTATCTGTGGGAAGAACATTACAAAAAGATGAAACAGCTAGAGCTAAACCTCTCAGGTAGATGTCTGCCTAGTATATTCCAAGAACAAATAATTTTTGTGAAAACTAAAGGGAATCATGTCCATGTGGGCAATTTGTCAGCTATTAAATGATATATTCATGTAGATGGTATCATAATTAGTCCTGCTCTGTCACACAATACCCTTGGCAACTTAGGCAAGTTGCTTTCTCTTGGCTCTATTTCCTCCTTTAAAGGGGATCTTGGAAGCTAAAGTCTCTCTTAGTACAAAAATTCTATGACTATAATGAATGTAATTTTAACATTTTGTGTAGCTTTAAAATTTTTCTTATGTACTTACTTACTATAATGAAAGTGAACCAAATAGAACTGAAATGGGTATACAAATTGATGAGAGGAGAAAAGAGTTAAACAAAAACTTTTGTTATATAAATATTTCATCATTTAGACCATAGATATAAACTATATTACTTTCTAGATTAAAAATACTGTATATACAAAGTCATGAAAACAAGGAAAAAGTGAGAATGTGTCAAAGATTATAGGAGACATGGCAAGTACAATTGAGTATTTTGAATATGATCATGGAAGAGACAAACTAGTGAAATCCAAATCAAGTCTATAATTTAGTTAATAGTGATGTACCTATGTTAATTTATTAGCGCTGATAAATGCATCACAATTCTGTAAGATGTTAACATTAGAGGAAGCTGGGTGAAGAGTATGCACCTGACCTCTCCATACTATCTTTAAAGCTCTTTTTAATCTAAAATTAATTCAATATAAAATGCTTTTTAAAAAGTGTGTACGATGGCTGGGTACAATGGCTCTCGCCTGTAATTTTAGCTCTTTGGGAGATTGAGATGGGAGGATTGTTTGAGATCAGTAGTTTGAGACCAGCATGAGCAAGAGTGAAACCCCATCTCTACAAAAAAAAAAAAATAGAAAAATTAGCTAAGCATGCTGGCACATGCCTGTAGTCCCAGCTACTCAGGAGGCTGAGGCAAGAGGATCACTTGACTGCAAGAGTTTGAGATTGCAGTGAGTTTTGATGACTTCGCTGTACTCTAGCCCAGGTGACAGAGCAAGACTCTGTCTCCAAAAATAAAAAAAGGAAGAAAGAAAAAAGAAAAAAGTGTGTGCATGAGAACATTTCCTCATGATTTATGCTTTCCTTGAATCTTAATAGTCATTACTTATTTTCAATTCTTAGAAGAAAATTGGAAACAAAAAAGATATACATAACTTCATCATGTATTAAAAAGAGAAATATATTTTCTTTAAAATAAAATTTTTGTTTAATAAATTTAGATGGAAACTATCAATAAGCCCAAATAAGGAAAAACAAAACTATAAAATTATTGTAGAAATAAAAACATATAGAGAAAAGGCTTAGCTACAAAATTCAAGGCAGCAAAATACTAGCCTCTTTACGCTTAGAAATAAAATTTTTCTAATATGACTTAGGACAGGAACCTTTCAAATAAGAGGCAAAGAGCATGTGTTTGTGTATTTAATGTGAAATCATAGCTCTATTCATATCAGTCATTAAAACCTGCATACATTTCTGATGAAAAGTGTTGTGATGAAATAGAGTTTCCTACATAGAGACATCCCCAACTGTGTTTCTGCAGGACCTGGCATAATCTCTGTATTTTCCAAACCTTTTCCTTGCCAAGAACCCTTCACTTAGAAAATAAAGTTCATAATGTCTTTCCTTCACCTTGAGAGAATATAGCAAGAATAAATGAGATAATGTCTGAATAATGCTGCGGCATCTCAGATGAAGGGGACCTTATCACTGCAATATAAGAAAGATAAAATTTGCCTTTTTTGTCTAATTCTTTAAGTTGGTGATGAGTACATTGACTGATATATGGATCTTTCTCAAAGCTCAGTGTGACCATTTTGGCGTCTAACAAAACAATTAGTCTACGTCCAATCAATATATCTTACTCTGCATCAGTTCACAACTTCTTGGCTGCCAATTTTCCTAGAAAATCACATGAAACTGGCAGCCAGCAGGAGGCTATAAGCACGATCTCCTTGTCAGGTTGTTCCAAGTTAGGGACAGCAATGCCAAATTTGAACGATGGAGTTCTCTAGAGTTTGTCATACTTTTTGATCTGTTCCAGCATGAAAATACTTGAACATGAGTGGCAAAGGCTACAGGGAAGCACTGCCCAGAATGATAAGTCAGAGTATGGAGGAGAAAACGGCAATTCATAGGAGGTGCTTGTTGAAAGAGTGAAATAGCCTATCAGAGAAAACAAAAAGAGCAAAAACTTTTTACTAGAAAAAAGGATAAGATTTAAACTATCAGCTGAACATTCAAATAGAAGACTTTTGTAAGCAATACATACAGCAGAAAGAATAAAGGCATTGGAATTTCAAAAGGATTATCTTCCTTCATGAAATGGAAATACGAAGAATGCCAAAACAGAAAGTATATGCAGCAAAAGGGCGGGGGGCAGACAACATATTTCTCCCTAATTCTCATTCAAACTTGAAATCCTAAACATAATGTGAACAGAGAATACGCCACAGGATTTCCTGCTGACTTGAAATGGTTTTGTCAGGGGTGTCAATATGCTATTTCAAAGATGTTGTGTTTGTCTTCATTTGAAATTGGATCCAAATATTTTGAAAAATTTACCAACCTGGGGAAATAAAAGGAATTTCTGTCCACTCTTAACTCTGAGCCTTTCCTTTACGTTCCACGACTCCTTTGACATATTCATACACTTGAGCAAATAAGAATTACAGTGAGAGACATATTTTCTCATGGTATTTCTAATTAGAAATAACAAAAAGAGGAAAAAAAATTTATCGAATTATTTCTAAATGAAAATTCTCTCTGAAAGCATGTCCCCTACAATATATCCTATTGGCTTTCAAAGATGGGCACTCAGCAAGAAGCCTTTGGCTGTACAATGTGTGGTGAAGAGCAGCACCAAGATCTAACTCAACACCCTCAGTCATAGCTCACGTACTAATTATTTTCCTACCAGGATGCTAGAGTTATAAAGTGCTTGCGTGGCTCACTGAGGTCATGTGTTACTTCTGCTCTCTACAAATACAGGTTGTCACTAGTGTTTGTGGTGGATTGGGATGGAGGGTTTGCATAAAACAAGATTATTTTGTTACTTACTGATGGTTCCTAGTGAATACTACATTTGATGAGAAAAGAAGCAGTTAAAAAATGACGAAAGGAAGGTGAAATGAAAGGAAAGAGAGGAAGGGAGGGAGGTTAGACAGAAGGGTGGGGAAGAAGAAAATGGCTTTATAGACGAAGAGATTTATAACATTTATGGTTTTTGTAGGCTGATGATAGTCAATCATTAAAAGAGCTAAAATAATCTTTCAGGGGATAATCTAATTGACCATGTATATTGTTTCAATACAAATACTAATTGTAACAAAAGTGTAATAATGAATTTGAAGTAAAAGTCAGAGTGCATTTGCCTTGTCAGCAGCAATGGTCTTTTCTGTTAAGCAGAAAACAATCATTGATTTAAAAAATACCTGATTCTCCTGATGAGTAACATTTCATCATCATTATATACTTTATTTACAAGGGGAGGATAGGAGAGCATTTCAGCCTAATAAAATGAGTTTTAAAAGTTTACCAAACTATAAGTTATAAATTTGCAATGCAATTTCTATTTTGTGAGCAATTTTTAAAATCCATAGTCAGAGAATTTTTTAAATATTAACTTTTAACCCCACCTCCACGTTATTACTTGCCATCTAGTCTAAATAATCCTGTTTGATCAAAAGAGGAATGTTTAAATTATGCAAATCATTCTATTCTGCTATATTAAGGAATCGATCAGAAGAGGTAAGCAGCTGAGTGTCTATAATTTGTAAAATTCAGTTGATTTTCAGTCAGTACCAAAGCAAATAGGCCATCTTGTCTTTCAAAAACAAGACATATAAACAATTATCTACTCCACTTTATTTTTATTACAATGCATGTATCATGGTGAATTACTAAGTCAGTAGAGAGCAATGTGGTATAATGGAAAGACCAAGGGATTTAAAGTCAAAAGACCTTTGTTTGAGTCCTGGCTCTGCAATTTACTAGATACGTGACCTCAGGCAATTGATTTAATCTAGCTCAATGTGTTTCTTGCTGCGTGTACCTCTTGTGGGGATAAAATGGGGTAATGTCTGTAAACGTCTATTCCACCCAATAGTAGGCATGAAATGGTCAAAAGACTGTCCTCTGAGCTACAGCAACCAGGGAGAGTGTTTAACAGCATCACACAAGAGTGTCATGGTGCTGCACAAAGGAGGAATCAGTTTTCAACTTAAACCTCAAAAAGAAAGTTACTTTTCAGCCCAAGAGAGTACAAAATAATCCTCCCCATGCCTCAGTGTGGTAGATAGAACACTGTGGATGAGAGATGAAATACAGACATAAAACAGTACACCAAGACTGAAGAAAAAAAGGAACACCACTCCTGAAGCATTAAATTAATACAGCAGACAGACATTCTGCAGCGTATATGGGAAAGAATAAACCACTAAAGAAATTAACTGATGAAAAAATGGATGCTGGGAGTAAACTCTGGACATGGGCAACAAAAGAGACCCAGATAATTTCCAGATATTAAGGACTGTAAATAAAGAGTAGAATCCTTGGTACGTACAGAACAAGAACATGATCATAGTAGTGAGAGCTAGGTGAATTTGAAAGATAAAGAATTTATACTATATCAGAAACAAAAGTATTTCCCTAGTTTATATGTCTGTGTATATACATGTATATATGTTATATATAATGTATAACATTTATTTTGTATACATAAGTATTATAGATGTATATATAATTTGTTATATAGTAAAATGTACATATACGCAGATTTCATTCTAGACTCCCAGTCAATCTTATTTACTATGTCGTCCCCCTGCCAAGCTCTGGGTTACTTAACGAACTCTGGATATTATTATAGTATGTACTTCTGCTTGGAAGAAAAAGACTCTACCTTAGAATTTCAATTAAGATATTGGGACCTCGGTTGCATAAATGTCAGTAAACAACCTCACTTAGTGAAGTCAGACTGTTGATTTGGGAATGCGCCACATGAGAAAAGCTCTTAGGACACTTAGAAGCTTGTTTGAAATTACCTTATTCCAAATTGTATCTCAGGTACTAAAATATGTTTGACCAAAAGCATGGTCCTTCTCTGTCTGGGAACATCTTTGAGAAACACCTCTGTAAAAGATGCCCATGGAAAAGAAATCACTTAAACACACAAATTTAGCAATCGGAATAGGTATCACAGTAAAAAATATTCTTAAATATAGTAACTCATAGCTTTTACCAAAACTTAGGGCTCCCCTGTTAGCTTTTCTCTTTCATCACTATCTGATTTCTTCAGAGAGGTGTATTTACACTCGGTAACCACAAGCCTAAGTACATTTTAAAGCACAGGAGGCATTTTAGAAAACACCCTATAGTGTATAGCTTTTCAGCTATAGCTTTATAATTTGGGTATTTTTGTGTTTGCAGGGCTACACAAAAATGTTTTTACAACAAATTCCTGTAGGACTTATTCAAAAGATGACATTTACGGGCTGGTTCACCCAACAGGAATAATTCTTTTCCAGGAAGTATTCTGCAATGATGACTCCCAGAACTTAGCCAACTGGGATACCAGTGGAGTGACTGCTTCCTTAGAAAAGAAATGTTAAGAAAGCTTCCTTTTCAGTACCTGAAGAGGTTGACACTCCTTTAGGGTTTTTACATGGATAGTTTATTTTAACACTTATAATAGCCCTATGAAGAAAAGATTATCTTTTACAGATGGAAAAACTGGTGCACAGGGAGGCTGAGTGACTTACAAAACATCATGCAACCAGGCAGTTTTGGTACAGGGTTTGGAACCCAGGTGCTCTGATTCCAGACTCCCCCGTATTAGCCTCTATGCTGCCTTGAAAGCATCTGTCTTCTATAGACGTTTCCTATGTTCCCTAACAAGTGCCCTCCAGCAAAAGCATCTGCTTCTGGAGCCGAAATTTAGCTTAGCCAGCTGATCCAGGGATTTGCTCTTTAATTGTACTTGCCCACAACATTTACACAGATCTGATAAAGATATTGATCACTTAAGGCCCATGAATATCCAGCTCCACTTCATGCAGCACCAAGTGTAGCATTTCTTTTCTTTCTGCATTGTACAGAAGCCTAAGTTGATATTAAAAGGTTGTGGTAGCATGAAACCTGCTTTTAGACAATCAGCTTAAGTCATTGGCTCTTCAGTGTTATCCTATTTATACCAGTTCATTATATTGTACTTAATATGAAATTACAATGATTCATAAGTGCAGCTTTCTTAGACTTAATTAGACTCTGAAGAATTATTAAACATTTGACAGCACATTGTACATTTGATCTTGATATTGAATTCTCATTGATATTAATGCACACACAATGTAATATAATGTGTTTCTCTGACTGTGAGCGTATGTAATTTTTCTCCGTTTAGCAGCTTTTTGGATGCCAGATTCTCTCCGATGTTTAGCACATAAACATTTTCTAACAAGTTAGATGTTGCTCTTAATTAAAGATAAGACAATTTGATCAGGTAAAGAACAGTGTAAAGACCATTTCAATTAAGGGAAAGTCATCTGAGTTCTAAATTTCGAGTCTGCCCCCTAAGTAAACTACCAAGTATGCTATTTAACAGTATCAGTTTCCTCATCTCTAAACATCAATGTATTATAAAAGAGCGTTCCTATTCCTTTTTAGCTCTAAAACATAATGATTTAACAAATAGTTTTTGTAGATTCCATCATAGAAAGAGCTGTATTACTTCATCAGAGATCTGATTTCACCAAATTCAAGTACTTCATAGCTCTTGTCAAATTGTTCATTTTAATATGCAGAGGATAGGAATTCTACTTGGGTTAATCTTATGTTTCTTTCTTATTTATTAAGATCTTGAAAATATTTATCTTGTTACAAAGACATAATTGAGTAATGAAATGGTAAAATTGGAGTTAGCACTGTAAATGAATTAGGTATGTATCCAAGTATTAAGTTAGTAATAAATAATTCTTATACTACAGAAAATATTTAGGAAACCTGTAAGCTCCTACATAAAAGCATATAAATACTTAGCTTAGCTCCTAAACAGTTTCAGCAGCACCACCAGCAGGGCTTACTGCCCTACAGAATGGATCTTCCAGTTTAAACACCTTTTTAAGCTTCTTGGATTTATTAGTTCTTGAAAAAATGATTATTAGTAGAAGAAAAATAAATGTTAACTTTCTACCATCTAATATGTAATCATATACAAATGTAGCATAATAAACTGTTTTTTATTACAATTTCATCACCTGAATGAAAATTATAGTGTTAGTGCTTTTAAGAGATAGTTCTATCTGCATGCACAGTGAGAGAGAGTTCGCATAATGGTCTGTAAGGCATATCAAATTTATTCTGTGAGGTAGATAAAGGTCTTTTAAAGGTCTTACTCCACTTGTGGAATGAATTTCTTATCGTGTATGAATTCTGAGTGTAACATGTTTTTTTTTTTTTTCCCCCTGCAGAAATGTGGTTTGTTTTCAAAAAGAAAAGAATAGCTAAAGAATTTCTCTACCATATAGCAGAACAGTTTTTTTTTACAGCTCATTATGGGGGTACAAAAGTTCAGGTTATATATATTGCCCATGCCTCCCCATGCCCCTGAGTCTGAGCTTCAAGTGTGTCCATTCCCTAGACAGTACACATCACACTCATCATGTAGGTACTTAATTAAAGGAAAAATTACACCTGGCATGATTATTAGCATTAAAAATAAGTCTGCATTATACAGAAAATTGTTGAGGAGAAATTATACAAATACATCTACTCATGGAAGGAAGGAAATATGAACACTGAAATTTGACCATCAGAAATAAGACTATATTTAAATTAAAAAAAACAAGAGGGCACGACATTTTTCCCTCTCTGGAACAGAAATAAGGGAAAGTTGGAAAGATATATTTTAAGTATATTTTGTCTTGCTTAGGATTCATTATCACAGTTTCCATTTATAATAATGCTTTAAAAATATTTTTAAATTTAATTGACAAATTGAGCCTCTTAAGCCATCATGTGAAGATTTTCTAATACAGTATATGCTATTCTTTACAACCATATAACCATTGGCATTACTATTATTATTATCATTATTATCTGTATTTCTATAGGCGAAGAAATTGAGATGTATAAACACTGAATACTTTACTTGTTTAATAAACCTCATTGAATTCCTAATAAGCATATGCATTAATTATTTTAGTAGGCCCAGGGAAGGAGCAACTTCCCTGACCTCAAGAAGATAAAATACTAAGGAGGAAAAAAAGCAAAAAATATTATTATTATTATAAAATTTCATAATAAATAGTCATTCTATGCTTCTAATGCTAATCATATGAGAAACATAACTTCAAACATGTTAATAGTTGATACAACAATGTTCACCTTTCTTGATACATATGAATATAACCACCATGAGGACAAAATCTTTTGTTTTATTTATTGCTATTCTAAGGTTTAGGTACCTGGCACATAACAGACCCTCAAATATATTTTGTTAAATGAACTAGATATTGAATATAACCATTACTTTTTTTCTTATTTGCGTCATTCACCCTAAAGAGATAAATCTACTATGACTGGCATGGCCTTTTGTTCATGATATGGGTTTAGTCAAGAATTGTAGAATAAATGAGGGAATAAACAAACCATGGCTATTTGAAGGTTTTAATGCCATTTGGAAGTATTACATTGATTGACAAAATCTATGGTTGAAAGTATTTTTATCTTTATCTTCAAGTTTGACTGTTTTGTATCATTCCAATAACATAAAAATATATTGCCTTAAACAGAAATTCTTTTATTTTCTATGTCTCAACATTTTGTCTTAAGTTTTGTTGCTATTTTGGGTATCTAAAATATCATATCTGATATTTATTTTCTTCTTGCATTTTTTCCTTTCATATTTGGCAGTCCTGTGCAGATAGAACATATCAGGCAGCTAAAATAAAAACTAACGAAAAGGAATAACAAAGAGAAATCAACACAGAAACATACCTTAGAAAAATACTATTACATTTTCAGAGAATGCAGATAGATATCATGCAGACATTTATATAATCTTTCAAAAGCAATAATCTGATCAGAAAATCCTTTGAGTTTCCAACCATCTAAAATTAGAGTTCAGATAAAAAAAACCTCAGTTGAAGAAGGTAAATGATAGAAAGTTTAAATTACTTGTCCATGATCATATAGCTGGGAATAAAACATACTACTACTTTCTCAGCTCCATAGTATAGCTACTTAGCTTCTTTGGGTTTATAAAACTTTTCTAGAAGATATAAGACAACTTTCCTTAACAACTCAATGAATCTCCTTGTGATTGTCCTCTGTATCTTCTCTAAAGAGATGCATATCTACCATCTCTGGGCAAGAAACACACTTGCTGTCTCTCCCACTTTTGCTATAGTATCATCCTTCACAGGTTTTAAGCTATGGTTTCCTTCTTTAATTTGATCCCATTTGCTTTTAGTTTTTTAAAATTCTTCACAATTATTAGTCTACCCTGGAGTCTCCTTTTCGTTTTCCAAAAATGATTATGAATTTTAAAAATATACATGTTGTTTCATTTATATGGAATTGAGGAAGGTGGGGTAGGCCATAGAATGTGTTTCATATGCTTTGTTTAAAAGGATATTTGATAATTTTTTATGCTTTTATCAGTATGTCTAGTAGTTATGTCTAAAATTCCTTTATGGAAAAGAGATTCATTTTTTTAAAATTTCCCTGGAGAACACAGAATGACTTAAATTCACAGTAAAGTGTAAATGTTCTCCACCCTAAACACTATGTGGAAGGACTATGAGTTATCATTATCTTGAAAATTTTTATTGAGACCTTACAAACAACTTGAGTGGAAGCAAACTGAAAAGCATGGGTGGGAGTCCAAGAGAAAACACTTACCATTAACATGAAAAAATAGAAACCCACTAAAAACAGGAGAGTTGTTTTACCATACTTCCTAGATGGAAAGAGGGTGGAGAGAAAATGAGGAATAGTCAATCATCACTAGTCTCTCCAACTTTCAACAAGAGATATTAAGACTGGGGCAAAATTAGTATCTGAGAGAGGGCAAACAAGGTGTAGGGAGAATCAAGCAAAGCCTCACTTGACATTTTACTCCTCCAAAAAGAAGTAATGACATGAGCCAAAACATTGACTTCGCCTGCAAGAAGGAAATGACAGTTAACAACTCTTACAGTAGTAGGAATGAAAGGAAATTTTCTTCATTAAATACAGGTTATGTTAATCGAGCTCTGCAGAGAAGAAAACAGATGTGAATATAGGATTAAGTGTACAAGTATTTTATTAAATTCCTAAGTGAGAGAACATGGAAAGGAGCCAGGGAACTGGGATAGCTGTTAGACCAGGAGGCAAGTCAGACCCTGAGTAAAGGAGAGAAGGAGGAAAGGTTTTGTGGAAGCATCCTAGACCTCGGGGCAATTTAAGGAAGATTCAGCAGACTGTTGGGGAGTCTTTAAGCCAAAGTCAGCCATCAGTGGAGTCCCATGTGCCCCAAGAATGGATCTAACTTGGTTTCCGGCCATGCTCAGTCATTGGCTGGGAAAGCACAGCCTCAGAGCGAACACAGCGCTAAATTTCAGAGTGCGGCAGCTGGGGCCCTCAGTCAATTGTCCTCCATCCCCTATGATGGTAAGTCTGCAAGGTACATTCTCATGGCTGCCATTAGGGTGTATGCTGGAACTCTACAGCAAATATCCTTGATGGTGGAAAAATAGAAGCATTCCCGTTAAACTTAATAAGACACATTATAATGGTGATTTTAGCCAATGCAATATGATAGGTAGAAGGGGAAAATATTGGAAATGAAAGATACAGTTGTAATTTATAGATAATATAGTTCTTTATAAAATCCAAGTGAACGTATTTTATAAATTCTTAACACTAATAAGATAATTCAGCAAGTGAACTGGGTATAAGGTCAACATGAAATAATCTTATCTAAAAGCACACCCAAAATTTATTAATCCTCCACGTCAATAAGAAAAAAACCTCACTCACCTCAAGAGCAAAGTCAAAAGGCTAATATAAAATGAATAAGTTTTCCAATAATCATAAAAAGGCAAAGTAAAATGACAAAGATAAATCATTCTACTCCCATTTAATTGAAAAAAAAATTCTGACATTTCTAACTGTGGTGGGGATTTGGGTAAAATTGAAACTTACAGCATTCTGGCAAGAGGGTGAGCTAGTAGAATGACTTTGGAGAGCAACTTACAACTGATTCATAGTAAAGCTGAATATACACACAACCCAATTCCCAGCAATTATACTTCTAGGCATAAGATCTGAGAAATCCTTGTACTCATGAACCTGGGAATACATTAAAGATATTTTCAGGGTTATAAGTAATACGTAAGAAAAATTGCAGCCATCCCATATCAGTGCTACTCAAAGTACATATTACTGCTCTGTTGAAGTTTATTACCAACATCCTGCAAGATAAGGGGCTTGCTACAGAAGGCAAATCAATTACCTCCTAACTATATCATTTGCACCTGCTGTTTTGTTTTGTTTCCTAGCTTGACTTTCTGGATGAATGAAATAATAAATTAATATGCATTGTGACGGAAGCTCCTTATCTCATTACTGACCAGGTATAAGCAGTTTTCAGATCATGTACTTTGAGTAGCATTGACTCACATGAACACAAAAAAAGAAGGAATTTAAAAATTATAGCATCGTCATACTCTGCAGTAGCATACCAAGGAGGGGAGTAGGGGAAAGGTAGTGGGAGTGGCCTACCTCGGTGCAAGCAAAGAGAGGGCAAATTGTCTGTGGAGAATTTAACAAAAACAATAAAATTAACAAAAAGTTGGCAATTCTAAACAATATCAGTGAAAAAATTATCATTCTCTTCCTGGAAAATAGTTCCTACCCTCTGCTTCTCCCATTCCCACTTTGCTTTGCCACTGGTACAATAAAATACAATATAGAGTTAAAATTAATTAGAATTGCATGTATGTACATTTTAAAAATATTTAAAAAATCACAATAAACTTTCTAGATATTGGTTTTATGAATATGTTATGAAAGTATAAAACTGTGGACAGTTAAACTAAATAACAACTTCTTGTTAGTGGACAGTGATGGAGAGGAATGAGATCAGGAAGGGGCCCAAAAGGGACTTCAACTGAGTCAAAAAAAATAAATAAGTAATCTGAAGCAAATATGACAAAAGAAAGAACACATACTAAAGATCACTTTCAAATTTATTTTATGCAAAATACATATTTACTTCTAAACACAGTGTCCTGTTTCAAACGTTTTTCACCATGATCCATATATTTCTTTACTTGTTCTTTTTACAAAAATTACTTTTAGATATAAATAAAAAAGAAAGGAAATAACAGTTCATGGCATCTGAATTCTCCTGTGTGTCATGATAATTTCATTATTCTTCCTTCATGTTAGTAGGATAACTAGCAGCTATTTGGTAATTATGACTTCTACCCAAAGATCTTCATTTAATGGGTTATAATACACTTATACTTTTCATCAAAATTTGCTAGGAAAAAGTTCTTGGTGTAAACACAGTGAGATATCACCTAACACCTGTTAGGTTGGCTAATATTAAAAATAATAATAGTAAGTGTTTGCAAGGATGTGGAGTAAATGGAACCCTTGTACTCTGCTGGTGGGAATATAAATTGGTGCAGCCAGTGTGGAAGTCAAAAAACTAAGAACAGAACTACCATTATCCAGCAATCCCATTTCTGGGTATATATCCAACACAATTGAAATCAGGATCTCAAAGAGATATCTGCACCTCCATTTCCTTGCAGCATTATTCACCATAGCGAAGACATGGAATCAACCTAAATATCCATTTGATAGATGAATGAATAAAGAAAATGTGGCCTATACATACAATGAAATATTATTCAGCCTTAAAGAAAGAAGGAAATCCTGCCATTTGCGACAACATGGATGAACCTGGAGGACATTACATTAAATGAAATAAGTCAGACACAGAAAGACAAATACTACATGATACGACCTATATGAGGAATCTAACATAGTCAAATTCATAGAAGCAGTGAGGACAATGGTGATTGCCAGAGACCGGACAAGGGGGAATGGGAAGGTGTTAGTCAGAGGCTACAGAGTTTCACTTATGCAAGAAAAATAAATCTTAGAGATATACTACACAGTATAGTACCTATGGTTAAAAAATACTGTATTGTCTACTAAAAGATTTGCTAACAGGGCAGATCTTATGTGTTTCTACCACAAAAAACTTTAACAACAATAATAAAGATGGCAAGAGAAATCTTTTATAGATGACGGGTACGTTCACAGCATAGATTATGGTAATGGTTTCACAGGTGTACACTTATCTCCAAACTCATCAAGCCGTATATATTAACTATGTATATTTTTTGTATGTTTATTATACCTTAATAAATTGATTTAAAAATCGTTAGTAAAAGTATGTTTAATCTCATTAGGCATTGTACATGAGTATTTTTAAACCATTATAAACATATTTAGATTAAAGTTTTTAAGATACAGAAACGTTTAATGCATTGTTTTAAATGTCCAAAAGAAAATTTAACACTTAAAAAGCTACAGAAAGATGTAGTTTTAAGTGATAGATGGAGGGAAAAAAGAGTAATATTATGTAAAATTTCTTTTTATAATACAGATAAAATTACAAAACCTATGGTACTCTGAAGAAATAGTCAAGATATTATCCTTTTTCAAACAGAAATATATATGAACTATCTGATACTTTCCATTATTATTTTATTTAAATCACATTCAATTAAATAGTAGATAGCAACTAGAGCTTTGTATTTTAATTAAGTATTATTAAGTTCCCATATAATGAAATTGGCAGATGCTCTCTGTTTGGGGGAGAGTGATTAGGAATTAAAGCAACTGAGAAAAGCAATGAGGAATCAAACATAATATGAGATATAAAAGCATCATATGACATCTATTATTAATCCATTGTTTTTCTAATACTGCACTTATAAACCTGAGTACTGACATTAAAGCTAAACTAATAAAAATGAATAGAGTAATTTCTTTTATAAGGAATGTAGTTCGGTGGTGATTTTTAATGAAAGAAGCTTTTTAAAAATTCTAAAAATAATATTATGCCATCTTCACAATGTTATTTCAATTTTCTGGTTTTTAAAAATCCTTAGGGTGCTGTTTTTAAAATACTATGTATGTTCTTTTTGTTCTCTTCCATTAGATAAAAGGGACTTATTCTCAAATGCAGGTAAAACAAAATAGAGCATTATCATTTTTTTTATTTAATAATGCAGATTAGATTTAAATTTACTTCAGAAATATGCCTAAATTGATTATTTTGAGCATGGGATACTACAATTTACCTGTTTAGTGTTATCAGAATATTCTTACTACTAAAATGCTGAGAAGATGAGTTTTAACCTGTTCTTCTTTTCAGTGTTGAAAAACCTGTTTTGATGGTATGTTTTCTAAAAATGGCTATGGCAGTCTGTATTTTACTGAAGTACGTCAGTGCATGACCACACAAGACGTGAAGTACCATTGCCACAGTTACTATTTGCCTAAGAAAGAGGAATATAAATAGTGTCAACCTCTGGAAAACTTATGGAGTCAATCAAGTTCATTTTTGTCATCTTCAGTTATTCCCACATCAAATTTTAAGTGTCAAAGAGGTAAAAGACATTTTCCCTTCATCTAAAGGAAAGAGCAACATTTCCTTTGAACTGAGCTGAGATGTAGAATGGAGACACGTTCAAGGAAACAGTCTCCCCTCCACCCTCGCTCTCTTCCTGCCCACGCCAGGCCAAGGCAGTGAGGATGCGTTCTGGCTCTTCCTTACCTACACTTAGAGAATATCCTTTAATGGTTTTAGTGATAAAAGGCTCAAAATGTAAATTCCCAGGACATTCTATAAAAATGAGTTTCAGTCAAAATGCTATTAACAAGCTGGTAGTCATTTTATGCTGCCTAAAGCTCACAAGCAACCAGGGAAATTAACATGGGTAGAGGGATCCAACTAAAGAAGCCCTCAGGGAGCTGAAGAACAGTGGGAATATTGAAGTGGAAGATCATGAATGGAGCACAATCATAAAAATAATGATAATCATAAGAATAATAGCTAACACATAGAACATGTAGTGGTTAATTTGTGCAAGGTATTGCTTTAAGTCTTTCTCATACATCATTTAATCCTCACAACAATCCTTTAGGGAATGAAGTATGATTGTCCCCATTGTACAGGTGAGAAACTGAGGCACAGAGGGGATGATTAACTTGCCAAAAGTCACAGCTTGTAGAACTATTTCAGTGGAGGCCTGTGGAGACCAAAGACCCCCAGTTATTAGAAACAAGATTTAAATGATGCAATCTTACATTTTTCAATGTGTATATATGAAAGTATCAGTTTCTGCTGTGTTTATGGGTGATAATGATGATCACCAAATACTATATGATTTCCAAGCAAATTAATAATAATAGCTATTTTTGAGGACAGACTACATGACAGGTACTGTTTTGAGAGATGTTTCATGTATTAGCTAATGAAATCCCCATGGTAATTTTTAAAGAAAAATAGTTTTATTATCCTCTTTTTACATATGATGAAACAGAGGAGATGGAGGTTAAGTACCTTGCTCAAGGTGAGAGGATCCAGGCAGAAGCAGAGGATCCAGTATCCAAACCCAGGTGCTTTGGCTCTAGAGCTGTGTCTTTGCATCAGTACAGATTCTATACACTGAATGACAAAGCAAGTTGAGAAAACTAATTTTTTAATTGCGCAAAAGCAATAGTAATTACTATCATTTATGCAAACTGATTATTTCTCCTTAATTACTATAGAGAATAATGACAATTATGTACATTAGTTGACTAATTTTACCATAAGATTTACTTGATTAACAACATAAAATTCTTATGTTAGAAAACACAATCTTTTTGGTTTACAACTCTTTCATCATATCCACCTGCTTACAACAAAAATTCTAAAATTGGGGGCATTGCTTTAATAACAATGATATTTCCTGATATTTGATAGTAACTTGGATCAATCCTATCTATCCACAATAGCTGTCTACTGGTTGCCTCCTGAAATATGTAACAGTAATTCCTGAGTAACCCATGTACACTTTTCTTCTTAAAGTGATCTGATTACCCTGACCTATATTGTTATTTTAATATTTGAAGTCATAAAGTAATTTGAATAGTTACTTACAACGTATTATATAATAAACTTAGTTCCTTCAACTTCATTATGAATTCCTTAAGGGTAAGAACCATACTTCATACAGTTCTCTATTATTTTTAATGAAATGTGTTCTACATTGTTGGGGATCCATATTTTTTTTTTTTTGGTGATTGATTTCTTTTTAGTGATTGGTGAAAACCAAGAATCATAGGCTGGGATGTTCTAGGTTTAAGTGTTACTTGGCACCTACTGTGGTTCTCAAGCTTCACTACACATATAATTCTTATATAATTGGTTTTGGATGAGATTCAAATATAGACTTCTTTTTTCAAAGTTCCCAAGGCAATTTTAATGTGCAGTCAAACTGAAGACCCACAGAGTTACAGGATCTGAAAAGCCCAGTGGTTGACGGCTGACCTCCCAAATATAGCAAGTAGGTGGGATTCACTTATCCCTTGATTGTCACATCCTCAATATACAATCATCTCAGATTATCAATGCCCAACTGAGGCATTAACTCAAATGTCAGCCAAACTATCTTGTTTCTTGAGATCCAAATCAGAGGAGCTCAAAATGCAGTACATGTGCAATGGGATCCATGTGTCCCCAAATCTCTTAGGGGATTGCAGGGGCCAGATGTCTAAAGTTTTCCCGGTCACCATTGGCTCCAAATTTCTGCTTTCCATTTATTGACATCTTCATTCATTATCTCACATATGGATTCCAGATGTTTTTCTTTGTTTTGCAAACATTAGTGCCACCACCATTTAAAGAAGGCATTGGACTTGCAATATGGACTTCACAAAAAATTTAGGAAGGTGAAGGAAGAGTCACATCACGATAAAGAAAATAATTTGGAATCAGAAACATTAGTCATAATCCTTTTTAAAATTTCTTTAAAATATTTTTCTCCAATTAACTCTTGCCTTCTCAGCTCTCCCTGCTCCTCTCTATCCCTTTGCCGCCCAGTAATTTTGAGTACTATTTCTTGTACTTAAGCAGAGTAAATTACTTGTGCCTGACAAATGTAGCTCTGTATCTTCCCTTGAAATTTCAAAGAAAATTTAATGAACTTTTCTAAAAAATAGGCCATCTTCTCTGGCTTTTATAATTTCTCCCCCTCCTACACATCTATAAACAGGAAGACAGCAATATATGGATGTCTTTCCCCAAATACTGGATTTTTCATATGATTCTTCACTACCACCCATTTATTAGAAGGAAGAAGCTGTCACATTCAACCTTGGAATAAATAAGAGGTATTTTTTTAAATTTCATTAACATATCAATTATGTTTGATAGAATTTTTATATAGTCAAATTGCATATTTCTTTGAAGCAAGTAGTACAATTTTTATTTATCCATCTCATATTTTGCCAGTTAACAATTGTGAGCTCTTACCTCAGTCATTTGGAGATTTTTAATTGGTGACAACTGACCAGCCTTAGCTTACCTGCTATCACTAAATGACATCTGAAACAAATAAGTCTGTTGCTAAAGAAAGTAAGCAAGTTGTATAGTAAGCTGCTACTGTTTCATAGTTATAGGGGAGGGAGACAGTACCCAGCAACCTTAGCTGCATATTGGAATTTCCTAGACTTACCATGATGACAAATTACCTTCATATATGGATACCCTGCAAAACTGGACACTCTGGCTGTCTCAGCACTAATTCCTGGTACAAAATACCATCATTTCTCCTTTGCATTTGCAATAGCCTGGTAATAGGTCTTCCTACTTCCACCCTTCCACCCATTGCTTATTTACAATGTAGAATGGTCCATTTAAAACACAAGGCAGATCTTGTCACTACGTTGTTCAGAATGCTCCAATGGCTTCCCATCTTACTCAAAATAAAAGGCTTAGTCATTTCTCATCTCTCTCATTCCATCTCATCCCACTTTCCCTTCTGTTGATATGCTCTAGCCAAGTTGCCCCTTGTCTCCCTCAAACACACCAGGTACAGTTTTAAGAAATATATGTGGTATCTGGCCTTTGACCTTTAACTTTTGGATGATTTTACACTGATGAATGTTATTGTGCTGATCCATGTGTAACACTGTTCTGAGTACTTCCTGGAGGGCAGGTCTTGTTTTGATGAATTCCCTCAGTCTTTGCTTGTCTGAGAAGGTCTTTATTTCTCCTTCATATAAGAAACTTAGTTTTCCAGGATACAAGATTCTAGGCTGGGCATTATTCTGTTTGAGAAGATTGAGAACCCTATCAAAAAGTGGGCAAAGGACATGAACAGGAACTTTTCAAATGAAGATAGACTAATGGCCAAAAAACATATGAAAAAATGCCCAAGATCTCTAATCATCAGGGAAATGCAAGTCAAAACCACAATGAGCTATCACTTAACTCCAGTGTGAATGGCCTTTATCAAAAAGTCCCAAACAACAAATGTTGGTGTGGATGTGGAGAGAGAGGAACACTCATACACTGCTGGTGGAACTGCAAACTAGTACAGCCTCTGTGGAAAGTAATATGGAGATACCTCAAAGAACTAAAAGTAGAACTACCATTTGATCCAACAATCCCATTACTGGACATCTACCCAAAAGAACAAAAGACATTCTATAATAAAGACATCTGCACTCAAATGTTTATGGCAGCACAATTCACAATTGCAAAGATGTGGAATCAAACAAGTGTCCATCAATACATGAGTGGATTAATAAAATGTGGTATATGTATACCATGAAGTTCTACTCAGCCACAAAAAACAATAGTGGTCTAACACCTCTTGTATTATCCTGGATAGAGCTGGAGCCCATTATACTAAGTGAAGTATCCCAAGAATGGAAAAACAAGCACCACATGGTATTAACTGATCAACACTTATGTGCACATGTGGTAGTAGCATTCATGGGGTGTCAGGCAGGTGGTGGGGGGAGGAGAGGATGGGTATATTCACACCTAACAGGTGCGGTGCACACTGTCTGGGGGATGGACACACTTGAAGCTCTGACTCGGGTGGAGCAAAGGCAATATATGTAACCTAAACATTTCTACCCCCGTAATATGCTGAAATAAAAAAAGAGATATATGAATATTATGTTTTCTAACCCTATGATAATATATTAGTAGATGCTGTTATAATTGCCACTTAAAGGAGGAAATTGGGCTTTGAAAAAGATAGTTATTTACCCACAACCACACAGCTATTGTAGGGCATAGCAAACTTAAGCAGTCTAGTTCCAGCTTCAAAGACTTTTTAAAATATTTGTTACTGTCACAAAAATTGTCACTTTTGTTCTATTTCTGTTCCTTAATTATTTCAAAAAGTTGGTATTCGTCTACAAACTTGTATTTTTCTTGGCAATGTCATCAATTTTTAGTGAGTCAAAATAATAGAATTAGTGATATCCTTGGATAAATTAAGTACTCTGTCTCAGGATCAACTTCCTTATCTCCAAATGGGATGATAATATATTCAATATTGGGTTTTGCTGAAGGACTGAATGAAGAAACATATTATAATATGCTCAATAATTGGGATCAATTATTATTTTCAAAAATATTTTTAGATTTTTCTGATCATGAAAATATTTTAAACTTTTTTATTTGTAGTAGTGTAGAACAGTTTACAAAGAGAATAAAAATCACATTCAGTAACACTACCAGAAATATCTGTTAGCAATTTGAAGTATTGTCTTTCATAGATTTTCTATACATTTCATATACATATGTATTTTGACAAATTGTGATTAAACCTGAGAAATTCTGAATAGAAAAATGGTGTACATCTGACCTAACTAAAGTAAAAGTGCTTACAAAAGGACTATGGCAGGCATTTCATAGAGGCAGCTTGTCAAAAAGACACGATAATAAACTTGTGAGGTCTTCTAGAGAGCTCATAAACAACTAAAGCTTTTTCCTTTGATATGGACTAGTTGGCTTGTATAAAAAATAGATGAGCTAGACTCACTTCTTTGCTAATTGCCCACTAATCACTAACCCTAAATATGTGCAAACAGAGAACTCTTCTCAGATTAGCTGTAGCTTGGTATTCTTCCCCTCTCTTCTCTCTTCTATCAAGCCTGTTTTCCTTCTTGTTGGATAGAATCGATCTTATGGATTCATCTCCTTTGCCTATGAGTAAACAGCATGCTGGTAATGAACTTGATCTCTTGACACACTCATTTGCTTTTGGTCCTCTTGATTTGTCTTAGAATGATAGCGATAAATAAGAACTACCAAACTTTATGTTCTATTTCTTTTTGCATTTCTAATAGCTTTTAATTTTTATTATTATTTGAAATTCTTTTTGTTATGTAAACATCCTTAAGTATTATAAGGACTGCCTAAAAGAGAATGACACATTTTATAAAATATAAAGCATTTTGTTTCATTTTAAGGTCTTCACCTTGAATTCTATTTTGTCTGACATACATATCGTCATTTTCCATTTTATTTTGTGTCTATGCATCTGATCTACTTTAACCATTCTTTCACTTATGCTTATTTTTTAATTTATATTTTAAAATACCTTTAAAAATAATATATTAAGATTTTTATATTCTTTAACTTTGAGTATTTTATACTCTTCTTTTAGAATATAAATTAAATATAGCTGAGTGGGGTTTTATTTTCTCTTTTGCCTCAAGAAGTATGTTTTCTTGGTTTTAAGTTTTCATTAAAATTTGGTAAATAATTATCCCATTTTTAATTCAAATAACTGTGGACTTCTTATAAAAGGTATGAAATTTAGTAAGCTTTTGCTTCTATTCTCAGATCAGTAAATCTTTACTAATTTCAGAGTTATAGATCAAGATAATTATCATGTTTTATTTTTATTATGCATAGCTCCTACTTTAAATGCCATTTTACCATGTATTTGATTTCATCTCCACATCAAAAGAACTATTTAGAAAATCTGTTTATTTAACTATTATGTTTACTAAAGCCCTTATGTCCCCAATATTCTTTTTTTTCCCCATGGTAAGTATACAGTAGACAATATTCTTATTTTTGGATTTGCCTATTCTTCTATTTCATCTCTTATCTTGTGTACCAAAGCCTAATTAAGCTTGAAAGTAATATTTTCTCATTCCTGAAATATCTGATAATATATTTTTTGCTACCTTTGCTCATGAATTGCATTTGGCTAAGTAATGTTATACTCAGTGATCCAAAAATTAGAAAATACTCATTAAACAGTACATGTTATAACTTTCAAACTGTTGAGTTATTTGAAAATGAATTTAAATTTAAAATATATTTTTACAGACTAAATACACAAGAAACATTACCCCACAGCAAGCCTACATAGCCTAGTATTTCATATTTTAGAATTATGCCATTTATATATTTATAATAATTTTTTCATGATTTAACTTAAAACATTGAAGAATAGACTCTCAATTCTTCTCACATCCTGGAGTATTGGCTCTATAAAATAGTGCATTTGGTGAAAACATAAATTTTATATATAATTATATATGAATTTTATATTTAGGATTTGTATAAACATGTCTCACATAAGTGAACAGATACCAACTCTTCTAAGATGAATTTTGAATTTAAAAGAAATATTTTATTTTTGTACAATATTTCAAAGTCTTGAAATTATGTTTGCCTCTATTGTCCCATTTAATCCACTATTACCAACAAGATTACCATCCTCATTTTACATAGGAAAAAAATTAGCATCAGAGCAGATAAGTGATTTGGCCATGTCTACAACCTTTTCAAGGGACAGATTTGAGGCTATACCACAGATTCTCTGTCTCCAAGTACAGCTTTCTTGTTTTGTAAGGTATGCTATAACATCTTTCTTGGTCAGATTGGGCTGCCTTAATAAATATGATTAAACTGGAAGACTTCAACAATAGAAACCTACGTTCTCACAGTTATGGAGGCTAAGAAGTCCAACATCAATGTCCAGCATGGTTTGGTTTCTAGTGACAGCAGGTGATCACCTTCCTTTGTCTTCACATGGTCTTTTCTTGTTGTGTGCATGTGGAGAGACATCTTTCTTCCTATTGTTATGAAACTACCAATTCTATTGGATTAAGAAGCCACCTTTGACCTCATTTAACCTTAATTGCCTCCTAAAAGCCCTATCTCCAAATATAGTTATTGGGATTAAGATTTCAATGTGCTTCTTTTGCATGTTCTAAAGGAATCTGGGGAAAACACAATTTAATCCATAGCATGTACTTTCCAAAATCTGGCCAAAGTCTTTCTAAAAAACTTGATACATTTCTAATATCAATTTCTAGAAAGAATGGTTCTGTCTTGAGTTCAACTATTTCATAAATCCTTAAAAACAAGGTAGTTCAGATTTAATGTAAATACGGAGGATATCTTTTGGAATGTTGACTGTAAATAGACAAAAATGATAGATACACTGTTTCATTTATAATGGCTACCAGACATAAACCAATTAGTTATTTTTCTAAATAAATAACTCTAAAGAAAATTTTACATTAATTTGAAAAATTGCTATAATTGTTAAAAGCTCTAGTTAACCAAATTTTAAAAATTAATTTAGAATTTAATTTCTTTTAAGATCCAACATCTATGAGAATGATAGATGAATATATCTTGAAAACTTAGATAAACTTAAAAGAGTTTCATATCCTATTGAAAGCCCCACCCCCACCAAATTCATGTGTGTCCAATGAAAAGGAAGGTGAAAAAAGAGAATGGTGGGGGTAGGGAGAGAAACACAAGGACAATGATCACTGTAATCTGGTGGGATAGATAATACTTCCTATTTTCATTGTCCTAATTATGTTTCACATTATAAAAGTTAATGTTGCAAAAAATCATTTTAAAAATCATAAAAAGCATTCACACTAGTGCATCATCCCGCTAAAACTTTGAAATAAAATAAAAACACAATGTTTTAGTAATGCTCAGGCACATTTTAGAAAGTTTTATTATAAAATTCAAATCTTTCCTGAATGCTGTTGTCCATTTAATTATGTAGTGAGAAACATACGGTGATATTACAATTATGAGGTTATTCTTTATTTGGTCAATAGTTCATAGTATTTTAACCATAATTATCTGCCTAAATAAATTTTTAAATGCTGCAAAGCCAAATATTCTGGAACAAGTGATCCTTAACATCTTCCAATATGTAATCCTAAGGGTTTCTGATGGTTTCTGCTTATTTTGTTGACCAGATTTCTTTTCTAATTCTATTATCTGGTTGGTAAATTCCATACCAATTACAGGGGAAAAGAATCTACAATTTAAAAAGGGTTAAGAGTAATGCTATTATCCTGCTGAGCTTCCTTTAAAAATTCTTTTCTACCAAAATTATAAAGTCTCTCAAAATTGAAAAGGCTATCTGATATTCTTTATGATTGATATGATGGGCAAAAAACATCATCACTATCATCAATCTTCCATATTTCTGTGACGTTTATTAGTTGAAAAACTAAAAGGAATTTTCTCCCCAGTGTCCCTATGAGTAAGTATGACAGTCTCTCACTGCAGCCTTCCCTTTTAACCCATGTCTGAACACAACTACTCATCACTGCCTTCTGCATCAAGAAAATGGCTCAAAGGAGTCAGCTGTGCAATTGGAGCCATCCACAGGTGAGCAGGACTCTTGGTGGACTGTGAGAAGCTCAAGGACCTTACTCTTTAGGTTTTAAAGCTATTGTTATTATTTATTGAATGAGTAAATTTATGACTAAATGAGCATTGGGTGTTTGTAATGAACATAAACAGTTGTAATGGCACACAGATCTGTCCACTACCTCTCAACATCACATATATCCCTCTAAAACCCTTACAGAAAATTCAATGTTGTAATGATTACACAAAGAGTCTTCAGTTTAGATAGACAAATTCAGGTCTACCTGCATGTGAGTTTGATTCAAACACAGACTAAATATGAAGTAACATAAAAAAAATAGCTACTATTTAGTGAGTCCAACTTTGTGTCAGGAGTCTTAAATATGTTATCTCACTTAATTCTAGGGAGAAGCCCTTAGAGAAGCTATTGATGCCTATTTTACATAGGAGAATATAGAGGATTGGAAAGATTCAGGAATTTGCTAGAATCTCAAAGTTAGCGAAGTAATTAAAATTTTCTTCTTGAAGCCTGAGTTCCTACTACAGCACATCTTCTCCTGTAAATTGCCCCAAAGGCCTGCTTTTGAGTTTCTGGAGTCAAAAGGAAGAAACCAGCTAAATACTAATAAAACAAGAATGAAATATCAAACTTTATGTCATAAAGAGTTAGGTTTCATTTTTGTGAATTTGAAAAAGTGGTCCTTTAACTGTTCTTTGAAGTAATTTTTATTACAAGATGAAGAATAAATAAAAGAGGACATTTCCATACCATGGATAAGTCTACTCCTATTGTTAATCTCTCTATAAAATAGACAGTATGTCTCCTTACAAGTTTATATAGTATTACATCACTAAACTTATTTCAGTCCCATGCACATGTTATGATCATTCTATGATCTCTGCATGCTATGACCTCATGTCCATTTGATCTAGACAGCAGCACACATTGCAGCAACAGCTAAGAGATTTACAAAGTTCTGAGCATCAGGCTAAGTATTTTACATACATTGTCTCAGTTCGTTCTCTCAACAACCATGTTGTTATCAATTACAATTAATTTTTTATATAGTTATTAGTATGACAAATAATGACAAAAAAATTGAGTCAGAACTAGTTAATAATGGAACAAGAGTAGAAACTAAATGCATCTAACATTTAATAATCAAAGTCAGGGTACTTGACCCCCAAGCCACAATTTCCCAAATTTCTCTCCTTTCTGTACCAACTGAATTATTTTTGTCATAGCAAAAAAAAAAAGCTAATGTTATAATATTGGTATTTTTTATTTCAGAATATTATAGCGGTACAAGTGTTTTGGTTACATGAATTGCTTTTGTACAGACTCAGTCAAATGTATAAGTGTGCCCATCACCCACACAGTGTGCATTGTACCTGTTAGGTGTATATTTACCCATCTGTTCCTCCCCTTCCCACCTGCTTGACTTTGTTGAGTTTTACTACCATATGTGCACATGAGTGTTGATTAATTAATTCCAGTTTAGTAGTGAGTGTATGTGGTGTTTGTTTTTCCATTCTTGCGATACTTCACTTAGAAGAATGATCTCTAGTTCCGTACAGGTTGATACAAAAGGTATTAGTTCACCATTTTTTTATGGCTGAGTAGTACTACGTGGTATACATATATCACATTTTATTAATCCACTCATGTATTAATGGGCACTTGGGTTGATTCCACATCTTTGTGACTGCGAATTGTGTAGTAATAAACATTTGAGTGCATGTGTCTTTTTGATAAAATGATTTTTTTCCTTTGGGTAAATACCCAATAGTGGGATTGCTGGATCAAATAGTAGGCCTACTTTCAGTTCTTTGATGTATCTCCACACTACTTTCTATAGAGGTTGTACTAGTTTGCAGTTTGCAGTCCCACCAACAGTATATAAGTGTTTCTTTCTGTCTGCATCCATGCCAGCATCTGTTGTTTTGGGACTTTTTGATAAAAGCCATTCTAACTGGAGTTAGGTGATATCTTATTGTGGTTTTGATTTGCATTTTCCTGATGATTAGAGACATTGAGCATTTTTCATATGTTTATTGGCCATTAGTCTTATCTGAGGGAATACTTGAGGATAATTTCCAAGATCTTGCTAGAAATCCAGATGTCCAGGTACTAGAAGCTCAACAGATAACTGGGAGAGATTCATCACCAAGAGGCAATCACCACGTCACATTTTCATCAGACCATCCAAAGTTAACATGAAAGAGGAACTCCTATGAACTGTAAGGTGAAAGCATTAGGTAACTTATAAAGAAAAACCCACCAGATTAACTGCAGACTTCTCAACTGAGACCTTATAAGCCAGAGGAACTGTGACTCCATTCTCAGTCTTCTCAAACAGAATAATGGCCAGCCTAGAATTTTGTATTCTGCAAAACTAAGTTTCTTATATGAGGGACAAATAAAGACTTTATCAGACAAGCAAATGCTGAGGGAATATGTCAAGACCACACCTGCCCTGCAGGAAGTACTCAGATCTGCATTATACACTGATCAGCAAAATAGGTAGCCACCAGTGTAAAATTATCCAAAAGCTAGAGTTCAGAGCCCAGATACCACAGTGGCTCAAGAGGTAAAACAAAGCAAAAAAGTTCTACCCAACAGAATGAATAGAAATCCACCCCACTTATCAATTCTTTCAGGAAATGTGAATAGTTTGAACTTTCCACTCAAGAGACACAAGTTGGCTGAATGGATAAAAATATATATAAGCCAAAACCTGCTGTTTCCAGGAAGCACATCTAATCCATGAGGACCCATGGAGACTCAAGGTGAAAGTATGGAAAACAACATTCCACACAAATGCAAACAAAAAGAAAGCAGGTGTAGCCATTCGCATATCAGATAACATAGACCTCAAAGCAATAAAAGTGAAGAAAGACAAAGATGTCATTATATAATGACCATTTACCATTATATAACGACCATTTACCATTATATAATGGTAAAGGGAAGGAACAATTCAACAAGAAGACATAACAATCCTAAAGATTTATGCACCTAACTCAAGTGCACCCAGATTTATAAAGCAAACCCTACTAGATCTAAACAAAGTGGTAAACAGCAGCATCATAATAGGTGAGTACTTCAATGCCCCACTGACAGAACTAGACAGATCCTCCAAGCAGAAGATAAATAACGAAACACTAGACTTAAATAGGACTCTAGCGAAAATGGGCCTAACAGACATTTACAGAATATTCGACCCCAATACTACTGAATATACAGTCTTCTCATCAGCACATGGAACGTTCTCTAAGATTGAAAACATCTTAGGCCACAAAACATGTCTCAACAAATTTAAACAAATAGAAATTATATCATATATCTTCTCAGACCACAGTGGAATAAGACTAGAAATCAATTCTAAGGGACACATTCAATTCTACACAAAGTCATGGAAATTGAACAGCCTACTAGTGAATGATGATTGGGTCAAGGAGGAAACTAAGATGGATATCATAAGATTCTTTAAACTAAATGACAAAGGGGGTACAAGTTATCAAAATCTGTGGGATTCAGCAAAAGTATTCATAAGAGTAAAATTCATAGGCTTAAATGCCTACATCAAAAAACCAGAAAGATCAAAAATTAGCAATCTAAAGAATAGTTTTAAGGAATTGGAAAAGAAAGGGAAAACCAATCCCAAACCCAGCAGAAGAAAGGAAATAACTAAGGTCAGAGCAAAATTAAATGAAATTGATAATAAAATAATTATACAGAAGATTAATGAAATAAAAAGTTTGTTCTTCAAAAAGGTAAATAAAATGGACAGACCTCTTGCTAGATTAACCAGAAACAGAAAAGAAAGGACCCTAATAAGCTCAATCAGAAATGAAAAAGGAGATACTACAATAGATAGCATGGAAATACAAAATATCACCTCTGAATACTATAAAAATTTCTATGCACATAAACTTGAAAACGTTGAGAAAATGGAGAAATTTTTGGAAACACACAACCTCCCTAGGTTCAATCATGAAGAAATAGAACTCCTGAACAGACAAATATCAAGTAACAAATTGGAAGCAGCAATAAAAAATCTTCCAGACCAGATGGTTTCACAGATGAATTTTACCAGATCTATAAAGAAAAACTGGTACCTATACTGCAGAAATTATTTCATAGCATCAAGAAGGAAGGAATCCTCCCAACTTGTTCTACCAAGCCAATGTCACCTTGATAGCAAAGACAGGAAAGAACACAACAAAAAAAGAAAACAACAGACCAATTTCCCTTATGAATATAGATGCAAAAATTCTCAATAAAACCCTAATAAACCAAATTTAGCAGCACATCAAAAAAATAATCCATCATGACCAAATATGTACGCTTTATTCCAGGGATGCAAGTATGATTCAACATATGCAAATCTATAAATGTTCAACACATAAACAGAAGAAAAAACAAAGACCATATGATCATCTCAATAGATGCAGAGAAAGCATGTGACAAAATTCAGCACCATTTTATGATAAAACCTCTTAACAAAATAGGCATAGATGGAATATACCTCAAAATCATAAAAGCCATATACAACAAACCCACAGCCAACATCATCCTGAATGGGGAAAAATTGAAAACATTCTCACTTAGAATTGGAACTAGACAAAGTTACCCACTATCACTACTTGCATTCAACATAGTGATGGAAGTCCTAGCCAGAGAAATCAGGCAAGAGAAGCAAATTAATGGTATTCAAATGTGGAAAGAGAAGGTCAAACTATGGCTCTTTGCTGATGATATGATTTTGTATCTAGAAAACCCCAAAGATTCTGCCAAGAGACTCCTGGAATTGATAAGTAAATTTAGCAAAGTCTCAGTTTACAAAATCAATGTACACAAATCAGTGTCATTCCTATATGCCAACAACACTCAAGGTGAGACTCAAATCAAAGACTTAATACCACTCACGTATTGATGGGCACCTGGGTAGTTTCCACATCTTTGCAATCGTGAATTGTACTGCTATAAACATTTGAGTGCAGATTTTTTTATAGAGTGTCTTTTTTTTCCTTTGAGTAAATATCCAGTAGAGGTAACCAAAGAATTTATACACTTGTAATATTCTGGAGAAAAAAAAGACTCAACTTTTCACAATAATAACAAAGAAAATAATATACCTAGGAAGATATTTAGCCAAAGAGGGAAAAGATCTCTACAGGGAGAACTACAAAACACTGAGAAAGGAAATTACAGAGGATGTAAACAAATGGAAAAACATATCATGCCCATGAATTGGCAGAATCATCATTGTTAAAATGTCTATACTACCCAAAGTGATCTACAGATTAAATGCAATCTCCATTAAAATACCAACATCATTTTTCACAGATCTAGAAAAAATAATTCTATCCTTCATATGGAACTAGAAAGGAGCCCAAATAGCCAAAGCAACCTTACGCAAAAAGAACAAATTGGGAGGCATCACTTTACCAGACTTCAAGCTATACTATAAGGCTATAATAACCAAAACAGTGTGCTATTGGTACAAGAACAGAGACGTAGATCAGTGGATCAGGACGGATATAAAACCATCCTCATATTACCATCTGATCTTTGACAAAGTAGATGATAACATACACTAGGGAAAAGAATCCCCATTCAATAAATGATGCTGGGAAAATTGGATAGCCACTTGTAGAAGATTGAAATAGGATCCACACCTCTCACCACTCACAAAATTAATTCACAGTGGATAATTGACTTAAACCTAAGGCATGAAACTATGAGAATTCTAGAAGGAAATGTTGGTAAAACTCTTACAGACATTGGCCTAGGCAAAGATTTTATCAAGAACAGCCCAAAGGCAGTCACAGCAACAACAAAAATTAACAAAGAGACTTGATTAAATTAAAAAGCTTCTGCACAGCAAAGGAAAAAATCAATAGAGTGAATAGACAACTTACAGAATAGTGAAATATTTGCATCCTATACATCCAATAAAGGGCTGATAACAAGAATCCATAAAGAACTCAAGCAAATCAGCAAGAAAAAATCAAACAAACCCATAAAAAAGTGGGCAAAATACATGAACAGAAGATTTTTAAAAGATTATTTGTAATGTTCTTAGTCAATAGTTCAATTTTTATCTTAAAAGGAAATTTTTAAAAGGAAACTCTATATCATATTGTAAGTGAAGAGCTGATATCACTTAATATATAGAAAGTAACTTAAAATATCTATGATACTATAAAAATTTTAAAACAAATGTCAATTAATCATATATTGCTTGTGGGAATGTAAAAAAATACAGCCACCATGGAAAAGAGTTTGGCTGTTTTTATTAAAATGAAAAAGTATATTTACCATAATACCCAGCACTCTTGGGCAATTAATACTAATGTTCAGGCAAAAACATGTACAGGGTTGTTCATAGGATCTTTATTTGTAATGGTCAAAATCTGGAAAAAATCTAAAGCCCTTCAGTGAGTGAAACAAATTTTGGTACATCCATATCACAACCTGCTATTCAGCAATAAAAAGAAACAAACTAATGGTATATGCAAAAAAAGCAGGTAAATCTCTAGAGAATTATGTTGCGTGGAAAGAGTCAATCTCAAAACGTGCCATTCTCTGTGATTCCATGTACATAACATTCTGGAGGTTATATACTTAGAGAAATGGAGAGCAGAAGAGCTTGGCATGGATTAGTGTTTGAGAGGAGCAGAGGGTGGGGAAGTAAAAGTTTGGGAGGATATAGGAGTTATAAAGAGGCAGCACAAGGGAATATTGTCATGATAAAACAGTTTTACATTGTGATCATGGTGGCAGTTACATGAAACTTATCTCGGATAAAATTGAATAGAACTCTTCATAAACATGCAAATGAGTATGTGTATGACCAGTGAAATTTAAATAATCTCTGTAGGTTGTAGCCAAATCAATTTCACGACATTGATAATGTACTATGGTTATGCAAGATGCTAACATTGGGGGAGGCTGGATGAAGGGTGCATGGGATCTTCCTGTACATTTTTTTACAACTTCCTCTGAATCTGTAATGACTTCAAAATGAAAATATATAAAAGGCTGTCCATCAGTTTGTAAAACCTGAAAGATCACCTTTGCCACCAGCAGCATGTGAACCACGCGCTGCTACAATGGACTCTGTTATGCTGCCCGTTTTCCTTGTTCACTTGATTAACAGCAGGTTCTAACTCAGCTTCAAAATCTCTCTTCAAATACTACTACCTCTGAAGTATCCTTTAATTTTCTTTCTCTAGGGTGGACTTAGCAAGTCCTTACCTTGTGTTCTCACTGAACTTGATATATATTTCCATACTAGCAGTTATATTTCTTGTATTTTTCTTTTTACTCCTATATCTACCATTAAGCTATAAGAAACTTGGTGGTATTTCTCCATTGTTTATTTTTTTCTTTGACATTATTATACTACCAAATTTTATTAAATGAAATCTATTTAGCCTTGAAGGGAATTTTTACAGCAGATTAGATCATTAAGTATTAGTATAATTTTGAAAGCATAAGTATGGCGATTCCATTGGGTAAAACAGGAGGTTTCTTAAAAGTATTAGTTCAGCATTATTGAAAGTGAAAACTATTGGAACAGGACCCTACTTGAATATAGGTAAGCATATGTTTGAGTGAATGGCCATGTCTATGTGAGTGTATACACACACACACACACACGCACACAAGTGCAATAGGAATACTATGGGTATAGCCAACTAAACAGTGTTATTATAAGTTCCTTTTGACATTTCTAGTTATACACTTCTAGGAACTCAACCCAAAGCAGAATGATTTGATAGCAAAAATGGTAAAGCCCAATTTATTATGATTTTAGACACTGGGTGTATATCTAAAGAAAGAAATTATTATTAAATAACATATTTTCTCTTAATCAGACCCACTGGTCACTTTTTAAAAGGCATCTGTGTCTTCACCCTTTTAGTATAAAAATTTTGACTGTCTTCGCCTGTTTAGTTAAAAAATTTCAACAACTTGAGCATGACTTACCCTGATAAAATGAAAATAAAAATAAACAACTATTGGGGGTATCACATTGATGGTCAAATCATTCTTTGTACTTAACAAATGTGAGGAAGTATTCTTGGACTTAAATATACCTAGAGTAAAAGTAAAGCATTGTTTAGGATTAGTGATAATATCATACATTTTCACTGTTTTATTTTAAAAGATTGTTTATTTCACATCATAAAATAAGTACATGGCTGTTAAAGACATCTGTAAAATATATAAGAGGTGGGAAAAGAATTATTTTCCATCACCTTACTACCTAAAGGCGATCAGTATTTACATTTTGGACTAAGGTACCTTATCATTTTTCCTAAACACATCTTTAAAAAAATAATTGTAAATATTCACACAGTACATATATACACAGTGCATACTTTTATTTGACATAAGCATTGCCCTTAGGATATCAGTGAAGTTTTTTATCCTATTTTATATTTTCAGTGCTTGAGAGTCAACATACATAATCTTTCTTTCTCATAACAACCCTTCTAAGAAGGTCTTGTCCCTATTTTATAGATAGGAAAATTGAGGCTCAGAAAAGTTCTATAAGATGCTCAAGTTCAAAAAACTAGAATGTGCTGTCATGAACACATTGTTTTGGCCGGGCGCGGTGGCTCACGCCTGTAATCCTAGCACTCTGGGAGGCCGAGGCGGGTGGATCGCTCGAGGTCAGGAGTTCGAGACCAGCCTGAGCAAGAGCGAGACCCCGTCTCTACTAAAAATAGAAAGAAATTATATGGACAACTAAAATATATATATACAAAAAATTAGCCGGGCATGGTGGCACATGCCTGTAGTCCCAGCTACTCGGGAGGCTGAGGCAGTAGGATCGCTTAAGCCCAGGAGTTTGAGGTTGCTGTAAGCTAGACTGACGCCACAGCACTCACTCTAGCCCGGGCAACAGAGCGAGACTCTGTCTCAAAAAAAAAAAAAAAAAAAAAAAAATGAACACATTGTTTTGCTTATCCATCATCCCTTATACCAAGAACAGAATGCAAAGCTTTATTTTGGGGAAGCACTCCTCCATTCCTGCCTTGATTCCAGTGATTTAGATGCAACTGACCACACTCCCTGGCTTCTACGTCTATACGTAGCCCCAGTGTGGGCACTCAGGCTGGTTTCCATCTTGTCACAATAACTGGTTTAGCCATGGTCACAGGACTTGGTCCAATTCATTTCCTACCTTACCCCCAAATCTTGGCTTTATTACTTACTAATAATCTCCTCCCTAACCCTTGAAACTTGGTGTTTTCATCTAGTCTCTCCAGTCTACACTTCCAGTGTGCCTTCAACGATTTTGGATTTGATCCAATCTTCCTTAAGGCTATTAATGAACACCCAATTTTAAATGAGAACTTTAACAAACTACTTAAATCTTGACTAAAATCTTTCTGTAAACAGTGTAAGTTTCCTTTTAGAAGGAAGCAGCTGATCAGTGGGGCCAAAGATGAACAGAACACAGAAAATGATGAAAACTCACCACAGTACGAACCTGGTCTGCACTAGAACAGAGACCACACATATACACACACAAGACAATGCTGAAAGTTGTCATCAGTTCTTTGGTGACAAAGGCATAATAATTAATTCAGGAACAATGCTAATATAATGTGCGGTATATGTAAGTTAACTGTACAATCAACCCCATATTGTGCTATTAATAATCACGTTTTAAATTCAATCATTCTTATCAAACTTAAATAGTGTTTATAACAATCCAAATTACAAAACTCATTCTAGACATAGGAAGCCATAGTTCTGATCATGGTAGACTCTACTTGATTATGAAACAAGATTCTGAGGCCAGTGTGGCCAAAACCAGAGATATTGATGCTCATTCTGAAAAAAAAAAAAAAAAAATAGTTATTAAAGTTACAAGATACAATATTTTTGATAATTAATCCCAACTTTTTGGAGTTATGTCTGAACAAGAATAAACAAAGGACTAAAAGAGATGGCGAACTCTTTGGAGTAACAAGGAAGGTTCTTTTGCGTAGACACTAAAATCAATTTCTTTCCTGGATGGACCTCAGCTTGCATGTGTATATATTCTCAAAGAAATGAGAAATCATCTTATAAGGTTTCTGATTGATCCACTAGAATTCTGTTGAATTTTTTCCCAATGCTACTTTGAATGTTTGTTTTGAGAAAGTTGTGGTACCCCAGCAGCATTGAAATGCTATATTGCTTCCTTTTTCATGGAGTATTAAATCATGATTTGTGAATAAGAATGTATCTTTACAAGAAATAAGGCACATCTGGAAAACACTACAGGGAGCTACGTGCAAAAGAGAAGTATAATGTTCTCCCTTCTTTTATAATCTAACATGAAAATACTAAGAAACAAGTGATTCTTTCATTAAAGCCCATTTATATAGATTAGCTCTTTAATCTCTGAATGTTGAAAAATTGTATAGTCTGTATGTTGTTACTTCTTCAACAG